>NC_064926.1:62114772-62736818 GCF_023897955.1 Schistocerca gregaria | reverse complement strand
AGCTGTGTAAAATGCATTTTGCATCCCCCACCCCCCCAAAAAAATCGCATATAAATTTTAATCACACATTCTTCCTGCTATACTGTAACTATTCTGTATAATGCACAGTAAGTAAAATTTAATCATTTGCTGTCCATACCATTGTTCCAATTTAATTGCCAGAAGTGCACTAATTATTTTTGTTTTTCAATAGAATGCCGGCACTAGTCCCACTTGTCAATTTACTTTAAAAACCATGACTGGTTTCAGCCCCCAAGGCCTTTATCCAGGGATACGTTCTGAGAGAACACAGAATGAGTGTTAGTCTTTTTGTGTTTCTCAGGACGCCTCACATGTACCACTGGATAGTGGCCTTTAGGACCCAAACCAGTCATGGATTTTAAAGTAAATTGACAACTGTGACTGGTGCTGGCATTTTATTCAATATCAATACTGCTGTTGTGAAACCTGCATCACATTCTGACAAGAAACTAATTAATTTTGTCACTGTAATATTTTAAAACTACAATATATTAGTTTTTTGTTTTTCATATATTGTTTTGTTTTTTAAAGGACATTTATCTGGATGGAACATTAAGTGTTCCAGAGAAAGCGGATAAACTTCAGACTCTAATGATGGAAAAAGAGTTGCGGTATCATGTTTTACCTGATGAACTTGAAGTTATTCGGTCTGGATTTGAAGCACTTGCTGGTCTAGTAAAACATGAAGTAACTCACTAGTCCAGCTGATCAAGAATCAAGAGTACTCATGAAACAATCAGTAGACAATTGATATTTGTACAAATGTCTTTTTCATATTTTTTTCCTTTTCTAAAGCTTCCTATTATTGAACTGCTCACATTCCTAAAATCAAATGTAATTACATCCAGCAATTATTTATTAAGTCATGTTATGTAAGAGTAAACATCATATGTAAATAAATTGTTGCTCAAAGAAAATAAAATGGCTGTTACAATAGTGAAAGAAATGATACTGTAAAAAGTTGTACAGATACTTTAAATGCCATGACAGCTGAATGTCGCTATGTTTTTGTGAAGACAGTGGCTTGAAATTGTTGGTCCAATTGCTCAGTCATCTTCATGTTATGCAATTGGTGTTTCAGTGTGCGTCGCCAGCTACTACCACTCTCTACAAAAGTTCTTCTATTGCTCTAGATTTATTTGTACAGGTTCTAATTTAGTATTGTTCAGCAAAATCCACTCTTCTCTTTTTCTGAACTCTGGTCTTTTTTTAGTTGTTGACTTGTATATGCTTAAACCATAAAACATTAAATGTGGAACAATGAATTTTTTATACCAAGGCAAAAATATTGTTTCTCTGAAATATTTTTAATACTTACTTTGTCAATAAAATGCTTACTACCAATATATTACTAAGCAAACAGGTAAAAATGATGTTTGTTAAATTACCAAATTTAAAAAAAGTTTACCAGATGAACTGTTTATTATACATCATTTTTAATTGTTTGTGTAATTCAATAACTGAATCGTAAACATAGATAGTCAAGAATGAGAACAATGACAATCTGGAAGTAGCGTCAAATGAGATGTTTGTAAAGCCTTTTCAGGTATGAAGAACCAATAGGGACCCAGAGATGATCCCGTTCCAGTAGAAATTATTAAATCTGGAGAAAAATAATATAAAAAAAAAACCTTTCAGAATTATGTAGCGAATATGTGCAGAGAGAGAGAGAGAGAGAGAGACAGAGACAGAGAGAGAGAGAGAGAGAGAGAGAGAGAGAGAGAGAGAGAGAGAGAGAGAGAGAGAGAATTTCCCACAAATTGAACAGTTCAGTAATTTTTTTACTCCACAAGAAAGAAGATAGTCAAGACACAAAAAAACTATAGATGTGTAACCTCTTCCCCACAATGTACAGCTTTCTGATTAAAAGTATCAACTTTATAAAAGAAACACTTTATATTTTAATAAAGCAAATAAACAGGTTGGCCATAGGAATGGATATTGCACAATGGTGGGATTGACAGAGGACATCGAAAGGGTGCAAAAAAGGGCAGCTCGTTTTGTATTATCCCGTTATAGGGGAGAGAGTGTGGCAGATATGATACACGAGTTGGGATGGAAGTCATTACAGCATAGACATTTTTCGTCGCAGCGAGACCTTTTTACGAAATTTCAGTCACCAACTTTCTCTTCCGAATGCGAAAATATTTTGTTGAGCCCAACCTACATAGGTAGGAATGATCATCAAAATAAAATAAGAGAAATCAGAGCTCGAACAGAAAGGTTTAGGTGTTCGTTTTTCCCGCTCGCTGTTCGGGAGTGGAATAGTAGAGAGATAGTATGATAGTGGTTCGATGAACCCTCTGCCAAGCACTTAAATGTGAATTGCAGAGTAGTCATGTAGATGTAGATGGACTGCTTGCAGTGTGTGAATGAAATATAGAATTGAGCAGTGAGTATGACTACCCCTTTATATTGGATTGTGAAGGCAGCCAATTCATTTCCAATAATATATGTACTAATAATTCTTGAGAAACTAAAAGTTATTTAACCTGTATTAGTATACTAAAGAAAATATGTTTCAGTGCTACAGTTTTTATTACACTTCATCAGGATAGTGGGAACTTTAGAATAGTAGAGGAGGCACCAAAGGAGATTCCATACCACTCAAACTATTTTCAGCAGTGTAATCCTTAAACAAGGGACATAAAGAAGGAATACGTGCTAAAGGAGCTTTTCCGAGCCACCTGCATTTTCCTGATTTGTTATACTTTTTGAGTCTTGTGCAGATAACCTTGAGAAACAATGGAAGAACTTAAGATAGCCTGTCTTAAAAGAAGTCTAAAAATCCATGCAAAACGACTAATATGTGTGTAACATATAACAACATATTGAAATTACAATAAGCACAAATTAACACTGAAATCATTGAACCAATTGATAAGTTTCTGTATTTAGCGCTTAAGGCTTCTTTCTGTATGGGTAGGAGAATGAAAATTACCTGCTGTGCTTTTAGTAAAGAGTTTGCAAAACAAAGAGTTCCATGTGTCTGAAATAAAAAGTTTATAATTGGTATGTATTATTAGTTCTGATTTATGGCTGATGACATTCAGTGGGAAAACAACTAAAAAAATGAGGGTTACCGTCAGGTAATGTAGAAATTGATGTGGGGAATTACTTGTACCTTTCTTGTGACCCATGTAAAAACACATACCAAAACTCCCTCAACCTCAAGATATGATACATGCCAGTGGGGTGAGTGGCTGGTAAAGCAAAGAAGCCATTATCCGACAACTTCTGGGTTTTCTCCTGTAATCTCGTTGTATGAGGCTTACTCAAGTGCCTGTGGTAACATTTATTTCTTGAGGTGACATTTTTATTTACCTAGCTGTTCATGGGAATCTAACAGTGTTAAACTCAACTAAAAATCCCTTGGTGGGAAGAGTGTATCATCACAAGATGTGCACAAGTTTGCCAGAGAGGACATGAGTGACCAGCTCATCTAGGAAGATTACCATAAAAAGTTAGCTCAATAATATTAATAGAACACATCCAATGGCACACAGTATATTTATATCTTTGCCTATCATGAATAGGTGAAACATGTTTAGTTCACACAAACAAATTCAGTTGCAAAAGACAGAATTTTTCTTATCCATACGATAAACCATAATTGAACTTAGAAAGTGAGGAGAAATGGTTGCAAATATTGCCAACAGTGTATTTATTGTCATAATAAGGGACAGAGGCACTCTAGGTAAACAACATCCTAATACATTTGTAAAGCTTTGGAAGAAATTGCAGGCCATTGAAATCATTTAAGGAACTATGGAATGGTACATTCCTACTCTAACCAACTATAGCTGAACAACTGAAAAATCCTGGATTTGTGACAGCTTCTGGAGTATGTTATAATTGCAGAGTAACATACCTCAGGCAGCTACAGAAGAGGGCTAATCAATTGCAGACACATCATAGACATTGTTGCCAATGATTGACAACAGGTGTAAAATCTTGCTGGAGAGATCAAAGTCCAATGTCATTACTAAGATGAGAAAGTAAGAGTGGTAAAGCCTGAGAAGATAGCCACTTTCATACTACACTTCAATACACACAGCCTATCTGAATCCCTGAGTACTGGATACATTCAGTTGCAAGTCAGACTCTATATCCCCAGCCTCTTAAGACATTTAATGTACCAACAGTTTGGAAACACTACACCATCCTGCAAATCAGCCACACACAAATTAAATACTACTTGCATTGCCAGTATACATGCATCCACTGCACCCAGGAACAACCCAAATGTGGAGCTGAGAATGCCCTATCATTCTGGAAGAAGGGAAAACAAATCAGGTTATAAAGATAACAGTGTATAATGAGCAAAGAAGTAGTAAGAGGTACACTACTCCTTAATTCACAATAGTAATGAAATGACCTACTGCAAATGGTCATCATAAGTGCTAGCACTAATACCTGCACCTGTCAGAGCAGTTGTGGAGCTGTGTGCCTAAACAAGACATCAGTCAAGGTATAAAAGAGAAGACCAATAAAAGAACCCAACATTATTCGTGTAAGCACATCTCAACCTCCCCCCCCCCCCCCCAAAAAAAAGAAACTACATTAGGCAAATACAAGGTAGAGATAAGGCTCTGACCTCCCCAAAATCTGCAAAAAGTAAGCACTTAGTAAAAGGCAGTCACAGGCCCAAAAAATTAGCACAGAAACCGTCTGACCACATAATATGATGAATGACAACATACAAGACTATTTGTCAAGCAATGGAATAGACTTCTGAGTCTGACCCAATCGACACAAAAAAGCTGAATTAAGACCAGATATTAGCCAGTAGTTGTGGGAGCCATTGGTACCAATATTTAAGTTAGTGCAGTCTTCTTCAACTCCCGATGATAAAAATTAGAACACACTTCCCAAGAACCACAACACACATCTAGGAAGACAGGTGGAAAAAGGATGAAACACTATTGCTTCAGCCCTACCAAAATGTAAGAACACGAGCATTGATAATGTACTGCCCATTCAGTTGATGCAGCAACAACAGTAAAGGTTCTATAATTTCAAAGTCAAATTATTTCACTAGTACAGTGGATCTGCATCATCTGTTACTGCCATCTACCTGGTTTCTGACAACTATCGACAGCCTGATGGCTGATGCTACATGACACAGAATTAATTTCCAAGAAGATTATCACCCTAGCACCAGAAAAAACAACACACAATACAAAAACCATGCAAATACAGAGATTCTGGAGGAGTGTTTACATGGCATATGAGTAAGTTTCTCTATTATTTGCATCAATTTTCATCAGTAATGTAGCAAAAATCTCTATAAATATGCTCTATACTGCTGCTATATAAATAAATAAATAAAAAAATACAGTTTATTACGATAGCTGTACAATGAACATCTGTCTTAATTAAACACAAAGTATCTGTAATACAAGCATGTACAAACCATGCCTACTCAAGTATGGCAAAGAACTGTACAGAGCATTTTGCCACAATGCCAGGAATATAGTTGTGTATTCACAAAAAACTAAAAATCTTAAGTGCCCCTTACAAACTTACTTCCAGCATTAAAGGCTTATGAAGGTTACGTGACTCCCAGTTTTGATTGCTGTAGCAGCACATTATGTATTAGGATAATGATTTCCAACCAAGATAATACTTCCAGTCAGGCATACCCTTGGTGTCAGATTTCTCTGAAGGCTGATCCTTTCACAACATAAACATTGTCTTGGTCCTTTTCAGGGCCACAGTTGACCATCATATTGGTGAATATAGAAGGTATATCGTCACCAAAAGAAGAAATGCTACAAGAGCTGTGCAGGAAAACCAAGGGTGATGAAATGTGCAGACCAAAAATACACTGAATGTGACTGGCTACAGAAAGACCCCATCCAAAATACGGAAGTGCTATGTTTGTCCAACCAGATATGCAGGTAATATCAACAGCCTTTACCAAAGCAAATGATCTTGAAGCCTTAACTTTGGAAATCAAAGGCTGTACAATCACATCTGTGTACAAACCACTAGATGTTGATCTCAAAATCAATGTACCTGATAACTTTTATAGTCAACACACACAAATAGTGACTGATGACTTCAACTGTCACAGAACCTCATGGGGCTATGAGCATGATTATGAGAATGGTATAGCATTACAAGAATGGGTGGAAGGCTATCATCTGAGCCTTGCACTTGACCCTAAGCAATCTGCATCTATCAACAGTGGCAGATGGAAATGCAGATACAACCCTGACCTGATTTTTTGCAGGGAGAACAGCTCACAACAGTGCATAAAAACTGTCTGCAGCTCTATTCCAAATACACAGTACAGACCTATTATGTGTGAAATTTACGAAGCAGTTCGACCACAGACAGTTTTGTTTAGAAGGAGGTTTAACTTCAGGAAAGCCAACTGGCTGCACTTTACAGAAATGCTGAATGCTGCAGTTCGGAATATTGAACCTTCACATGACTCATATGACACTTTTGTGCAGGCTGTAAAGAAATGCTCCAGAACTGCCATTCCTTGGGGTTGTCGAACATCGTGCATTCCTGGTCTAACTTCAGAACTCAGTGCTCAATTTACAAAGTATAAGGACTATTCAAAGAAGATCCATTTGGCAAGGCAATGCTGGCAGCTGGGAACAAACATTTGGAACTCTGAAAGAAACCAAAAGGAATTCTGGGTTAAAATTATAGAAGAACTTGATCTAACCAGAAACAGCCATAAACTGTGGAGATTATTGAGATGCCTCAATAATGTCCCAACCACATCCAGGGCACATTGCAACATCACTGCAGATCAGGTGACACACCAACTGCTCATGAATGGGAAAGGAAGCCATAGAATCAAAGTGCCAAAAATGCACCAAGAGGCCCAACAAGAAATGAGGGATCTGACTTCCATTCGAGATATCTGAATTAAACAAGGCTATTAAGTACAGAAAAACTGGTAAAGCATCTGCTTTTGTATTACATCCGTATCGAAAAAATAAAGATTTCGGCTCAGCAGCAAGAAAATGGACCCTGAAGCTTTTCAACAATTGAATGAACCAGTGCCAAATACCAGAGATCTTGCGAAAGAGCAGGGTGATGGGTCTTCTGAAATATAGAAAAGTAGCAAATCATCCCAATAATTTAAGACCAATTAGTCTTTTGAGTCATCATTATAAGCTGTTTGAATGTATGGTTCTGAATCCTGCCAGTAATAGACCCTCTTCTCATACCTGAACAAGCAGGATTTCGACCTAACAAAGTTGCACAGGGCAGCTTTTCAATCTCACTCAGTTTAAAGAGGATGGCTTTGAAACCTGACAAGTAATGGGGTGGTCCTCATGGATCTCACAGCAGCATATAACACTGTCAGTCATCAGTCACTCCATGCAAAATTATACAATATGACCAAGAACTCCCACCTGGTTAGACTAATCAGCACCCTCCTCCAAAACCTCAGGTTTTTTGTTGAATCTCAAGGACAACGCAGTCACTGGAGAGCACAGAAAAATGGTCTGTCTCAGGTAAGCATCTTGGCTCCATTTCTCCTCAACATTTATATCAACAATCAGCCACTGACCTGGTCACAAGGGGATTCTTGTATACAGATGACCTAGCCTTTGCTATGTAGAGCTCATGCTGTGAAGCAGTTGAAAGAAACCTGACAGCTGCACTTTCAAGGAGAGAATGCCTACTCGTTGTTGCTGAATTCATCCAAATTCATGGTACGTGTAGGGCATGGTGAGTGAAGAAAGTGTCCCAAGTGGAAATTCCAGATGGCCAAGCATTTGGGAAATGAAAGGAATTTTGATACTTATCAATTGTCCCTGTGACAGTGTGTTTAGGAAGTGCTGTTTGGCTCAGCAACAAACATTTTGCATTGAAAGGGTTGCAGGTTTGACTCAGCCACGTGGCAAATATTTTTGTGCTTGCAATGCGTACACTACTGTCATCCCAAATAACCACATCATCATATAAGCACAAGAAGTATAGGTGTAGGATGAAATGTGGGACTGCAAACATTTAAAAAGGGATCGTAGTTCATTTGTACATGAGAACATCATGTATGTAAATCAACGTTCCTGTGCACACAAACATTGTATGTTTCTGACTGAAGAATAATAATTTACACCACAGAAATAGATACAAATTTCACCTTGAGCAAATAGATATAATTCAAATCACATTAATCTTGAAGGTTTTGTGGGAAATGGGAAGCAGGTGTATTGTAGTTCCTTTACCAAATTGATTTATGAAACAATATTCTAGTGGTTGCAGTATTAGCCCACTACAAATTTTTAATGTCTTATCATATTCTGCAAATACTGAGAGAAGGGTATACAAATGGCATGTCAACTATTTTTTTGCAGCTGCACTCACACAGCAACAAGGGCATAAGTAACCTGCATCAATAACTGAAATGTTTAGTAGACTGCATACACAGGGAACTGATGATTCCACATTCATCCACAACATATTAATGACTGACACTGTAGTCTTCAAGTGAAGCACATAGCATGTCACGAAGTCTAGGAAGCAAATATATGTAGAGCATGAATGATACTGCTTTTCCAAGATGAATCGGTTGTATGCAAATCGAACTGTCAGTCCATCCAGATACCTTCTCCCAGACACACCAGGAAAACACAAGAAATTGAAATATTTAATATTTGGTCACATCTCATATATTATAATGGCAAAGGGAATTCCTTAATATCCCTGTCTTATTTTCACATAGAATTTTTAATAGCATATCCTAACATAAAAAGTGTGAATGCTGAATGATATTCATTCAGTTCACAATCATTGTAGGTTTTATTAAGATGTTTTACATTGTGCCTCACTAAAAAGTGATGAGATAACGGCTTGCCTTTTTTAATTTCTTGTATTTAAGAAAACAACTAATTTGAAATAATAACAAAGAAAGTGTCTTGAAGTTGCAACGTTACAATTATGACCTATTTCACGGGAAGGTTTTTAAAGCCTTTAGAAATATACAAGCTACTGACAAATGTGTCCAATAGGGGAGACCTCCTTATGGGTAACTAATTTATTTTAAATAATTAAGTGAGTTAAAAAATTGACATGGACTCCTCCCCCCCCCCCCCCCAAAAAAAAAAAAAAAGGAAAGAAAAAAAAACAAGGAGGACAAATAGAAAATGTTACACAAGCACAAGAAACATTGAGAAGTTTTATACCTAACTGCACAGTTGTAGGTGTGCATATGTGTAAAAAGTTAATAACTCCGCAAAATACAAAGGACCCGAAATATGTTTGCATAAGGTTAAACTTACAAAAGTTAAATTTAAATCTTATTTCAAGAGTCACCAAGAACCTTATAGGCAGGATTATACTTTATCCTTGATTATTTTTTTCTTGTCGAACTTACCCTGTTATGGGTGTCTTATTCTCACATTTTTTTCTTTTAGTACGTCCTTTGCTTACTGTGTATGTTTCAGATTACGCAATAGGAGCCATAACTGTGCTTGTTTCACATGATACCTCCTTCACAGCTCTACAAACAATCCTGGGAAAGTTATAAATCTCTTCAAATAGTGGGTTGTAAATGGTTGAAATTGTTCCAGTAGGTCTACTGACACATTTCAAGACCCCCCCCTACTAGGAGTTCAGGAGTGACTTATCTCCAAATTATGTTTCATTCATGTAACAAATTTGATTGAATTGCCTCAGGCATCCCAGACTACTGATTTTTTTTATATAGCCTATATCAATACCTCCCTAGAAACAAATCTTTTCCTACAGGTGATAAGAGTGAGTAATCCTAATAGTATTTCTTCTGAGATATGAAATAATACATGTGCCAAGTTTGGATGAAATTGACCCACATATCCCAAAATAATGTAATTTTTGCATAACACAGCTTCATACACTCACCTCCTGTTCTCGAGGCACTACCAGTTAGTAGTGTCTGGCTGTCAGAATACGTGTTTACATAAACGTGGCTCAAAAAGCCCCTGGTATTCTCGAGCTTAATGTTCCATTTGCAATAATGTTATCAGAGACAGTTCACATTTTAAGATTGGGGAATGATGTGGTAAGCTGAGTGTGAACTATCTCAGTGTTTATCACAAGTAATTTCTGGAAAGCAAGGAAAATTCAAATATAGAAAGAAAGACTGGGTTTCTATCACTATTGTATTTGAGTCAAGAGGGACTGTAACCACTGAACATTAATTCTTAGAAACAAATGTCCAAAAATATAATTAAAAAATGATAATCTACTTCCCAAGTAGCATAGTAGAATGGTGAAAGGACTGAGTTAAGTGTAATTATGTATTGAAATCACAAATTCCAATACATTTAATCAGAGAAGTTCTAAATCCCAGCTGTGGGATAGCTCTAAGAACTGCAGAAATTCTGTTGAAGACATAGGTTGCTTCCTGAGGCAGCTGCTGGGTGGTTATGCCTACTGTAAACTATAGTGATGTATTATGAATAATTAGTGTGTTTCAGAACCATTGCAGAAGGCTTGAAATGACCATTTCTAATTCTTTCAACAGTGCTCCGATGATTATACCTCATGAAAAAGATTGAACAGTTTCTGTCACATAGTCTTTGCTCATGCTGGAAATGAAGACTCAACTGAATAAACTACTTTTCTTTACATTTCAGTCACATAATTATTATTTTTCTATATAAATGCCATGAACTTGGTTTTGTGGGAAACCTAGACAGTAATTTGTAGTGGCTGTTATCTTTCCCATTTTCACTTTACACCATTTCAGTATATACTTCAATGTTATCAATGACTGCAGAAATATCTATGATCAAACTTCATTATTTAGTTAGTTTACAGAATAGTGTTTGTTACTAATTCTATAAATGTAACCTGATGACACCAACACACTATCGGATGAAACTTATCCCGACATCCCTATGTAATGCAGCACGGAGCACTAGATGTCACAAGAGGTGAACCCACCAGTATAAAATAAGATAGAGAGTATTGTGTTGTCAGCAGAGAAGCAGTGGCAGCAGAATGGGTCGCTCAGGAGAGATCAGTGACTTTGGATGTGGACTAGTCACTGTATGCCACCTGAGTAACAGATCCATCAGGCAAATTTCAACCTTTCTAAAGCTCCCCCAAGTTGACTGTTGGTGACGTGATTGTGAAGTTGAATTACAAAGGAACAGCCATGGTCACATCAGGACAAGGCAGATCTCGCACACCAGCAGACAGATACTGTCGAGCATTCCAGAAGGTTGTAGTAAAAAATTGCATGAAATTAGTGAAAGAATCACTCATGAATTCCATACTACTAACTCCAAACCAACTATACTGATGATTGTGTACAATGAGTTAAAAAGAATCGAGTACAATTGTTGAACAGCCCCTAAACAACACATTTCTCTACTCAATGCTATGCAACATGAGGTATATAAAATATGATGACAGTGGTCAGTGAATGACTGGAAATGAGTGATGAGTTATGCTATACCCTGTGTCAATCCAATAGAACGGTCTGAGTTTGACAGGCACCTGGGGAACATTACTGCCATCATGTGTGTTGGCAACAGAGAAGTATGGAGTAGGTGTTGTTATGGTATAGGGGTGTTTTTTGTGGTAACAATGTGGTTCCCTTACGGCACTTACAAAAATGCTGAATGCAGTAGCATGTGAGCATTGTGTTCAGAAGCTTCTATAAAAGCAAAGAGAGCTTCACTGCAAATTTAAATACAGCCAAAGCCTCACAGCCAAACAAAAACTTGACAGATACTAAATTAGCATAAGAAGCACTATGCTATGTGTGAAGCATTCAACTAATATAAAGGTAAAACTCTGTCTATCGACCTGACAGAAAATCCTAAGAAGTTTTGGTGTTATATAAAATCAGTAAATGGATCAAAGCCTCCATGGCAATCTGTGACCATAATTTGGTTATTTATTTGAATGATACATGTAATTATGTGTGTAGCAACTGTTAGTACAATAGATACAACAGTATACAATCTAAAATTTATTTTATAATAGATGCTAAAGTATACAGTCTAAATTATTTTAACTAATAATAAACTAGATTTTAGTTTGTATGGTAGGCTGTAGCAGCACTGTGTCAATGAACCATTGTTTTAGATGTTTTTTGAAGTTTTCACAAGTTAACAGTTTCACTCCCTAGGCAGTGCATTAAAATTTTTGCTCCTGTAATATATGGGCTGCTTGCAGTTTTTTCAGTCTTCAGTTTACCATATGATAATTTGATACTTGTCTAGTGTTATGTTTACTGAATTTCTACATTACCACATGCATATTTCTTGTCAGCTAGTATCATTGTTTCAAACATATATAAAGAATAGATAATCATAATTTTAAAATCTATAAACAATCCCTTGCATTATGTTCTCACATCTTTTTGTCTACTATTGTCAGAGCTCTTTTCTGCAATTTAAACACTTAGCCTACAAGAGTTCTGGAAGCCCCAACCCATAATACGAGACCATATGCAAGAAAGGGATGCATTAACCTGAAATACATAATCCTCATTGTTTGAATGTTGACATATGGAGCTATTCTTCTCATAACATATAAGCTAGATGTTAGTCTTGCACAAACATTGCCAGTTTGTTGTGTCCATAATAGTCTGTTAAACTCTGCTTTTTCCATGTCTATAAAATGTTTTTCCTGTATACCTGGATTACACAGGCCTGAAGTGTCATCTGCATACATTCTAATTAAGGTATCATTTTTACATATATTTGGGAAATGGTTGAAAAAGCATACGAAAAGGAATGGGTTGATTATCAATCCCTGAATTTAATATTCCTGACTATTGGTGTGTAACTTTTTAGTGTCGATGTTAACAAATTTCTCTTCTTCAGAAAGGCTTTCCTAGCCATTGCCAGTCTACATTTTATATCCTCTCTACTTTGACCATCATCAGTTATTTTGTTCCCCAAATAGCAAAACTCCTTTACTACTTTGTGTCTCATTTCCTAATCTAATTCCCTCAGCATCACCCGACTTAATTAAACCACATTCCATTACCCTCGTTTTGCTTTTGTTGATGTTCATCTTATATCCTCATTTCAAGACACTGTCCATTCCGTTCAACTGCTCTTCCAAGTCCTTTGCTGTCTCTGACAGAATTACAATGTCATCGGCGAACCACAAAGTTTTTATTTCTGCTCCACGGATTTTAATACCTACTCCGAATTTCTCTTTTGTTTCCTTTACTGCTTGCTCAATATACAGATTGAATAACATCGGGGAGAGGTTACAACCCTGTCTCACTTCCTTCCCAACAACTGCTTCCCTTTCATGCCCCTCGACTCTTATAACTGCCATCTGGTTTCTGTACAAATTGTAAATAGCCCTTCACTCGCTAAGCTTACACACTCCTTAACCTAAATTATCCTAAGGAAAAACACACACACACCCACGCCCGAGGGAGGTCTTGAACCTCCGCCGGGACTAGCCGCACAGCTTGGATAATTATTGGAGATACTCAACACTGGAACAGGGTCAAGGAAGAAGGTTCCAGAAAATCAGTGAAACAGGCAGGCAGCACAGAGATGTGATAAGAGTCTTTGCTACACGCTGGTGCTGTCCAGCTGTTACTCTAGCTGTTGCTGCTCGAGCATGTTTTCTAGATTGTTCTCCAGTCAAAGAAACAGCTTGTTCTCCAACTGTTTTTCTACTTTCTTCCAGTGTTACTGGGCACTATTTTTCTCCATCTGCTTCTTGTGTTCCTTCTCCAAAGGTTTTTCCAGCATGCTCACCGGCTGTTTTTGCTTTTCCTCATTTTCTATTTCTGATTTCGTTCTCCAACAGTTGATGGTCGTCGTCTTCCAGTTTCCTCACAGAACCTTGTTCACATACTGGACCAGATTCTTATCCAACTGTGGCCCATATTTATCTGCATCAGCCGATGCAGCTTGTCCCACTTCTACAGCTGATATGGTTTCCCCAGCTTGCGATCCAGCCACTGATCCAGCTTGTATTTCAACAGTCGACGCCTGCATCAGCACTCCACTTCACATTTGTATTTCACTTCCGTCCAATGTCTCCAGCAGTGTTTCAGGTGTGGTTTGCTACCGCCTGCTTTAGTTGCTGGAGTCTCATAGTGTTAATAAGCTCATCATCCAGAACGCCTCTGAGCCTAAGGCACAATGTGATCTCAGTAGCGAGGTCGCTTCCAAGAACACGCCATAAAACAGTGGTGAGGTTGCGACGTAAACGCAGAAACCTTGTAGTGAAACCAAAGAGTAAGATCATTCCTTCATTGTTGCATGGCATTGTGAGGCAATATGATGTATTATTTGGGCCTGCTCGCTATACAATAAGGTAGAAGTTAATATAGTATTTCCATTTCTGCATTAACTGCATGCAGCAATTGAAAAAGTACTGAAAAGTACACTATCTGATCAAAGCTATCCAGGCACGTAAGAGTGGACACTATACAGTGGTGTGTCCACCCTTTGTCTTTATGGTGATAACAAACTCTGCTGGGGACATTTTCAGTGAAGTGTCTGAAGATCTGTAGAGGAATGACAGCCCATTCTTTCTCAATAGATTACACTGGAGAAGGTAGCAATGTTGGAAACTGGGGTCTGGAACGAAGTCGACGTCTTAACTCATCCAAAAGATGTTCCACTGGGTTCAGATCGGGTCTCTGGACAGGCCAGTCTATTTCAGGGATGTTATTGTCCACCAACCATTGCCTCACACGTGCTGTTCTATGACCAATGTCATTTACCCCTTTTCCCACTCCAGTCGCGTAAGGTTTGTGGGAAGAACTATTGCTGGTAGGCTTCTGTGTGGGCTTCAATCTATTTGATTTTGTCTTCGTGGTCTTTTCGTGAGATGTACGAAAACTGGTAGCAGAGTGTGGTTACGTTTGTGATATTGCCATTCCAGTTACTGTTAGTTTGAATTTTATTTCTGTTAGTGTTGCACCATATTGTTTTGGTTGTTGATTGTTTCAGGTGCCTTATTTAAATGGCAGTCAGGCAGTGCCTGGGGATCAGCCTGTTGAGTAGGCGATAAGGCGTCAGTCTATTGAGGGCAATGTTCCGGACTTAGTGGCCCATTTGCATGCTACCGTTCTTCACCCGGTTGACGTCACACCGCATGTGATGGTTGAGACAGAAGCAGCCCTTGAGATTTTTTAACGCTATTGGGGCCTTTGAGGACATGATTTGTGTTTTGGAAGGCACTCAACCTAGTGGCAGTCAGTTATGGTGCGGGCATGCATTAGTTCCAGGACATCATCTTATTGCCTTAAATTCTGGTATCTCCTCTCGCTTCGAATAGTTCTTGAAGCTGGTCATTTTGTGAGGCTTAGCTCGGCAGCTTCTTCAGTGCAGGGATGTCGGCTTGGCTATTGGCAGGTGATCCCTCTGCCTGGTTGGTTTCAAACGAGTATCTCGCTTCTTTTCGTTGTTGAGCTAGCAACGGTACTTGGGTTGGTCATCTTTCGGACTTAGGCCAGTCCCTTCCTGGTGTAGGGCTGTCGGGTGCTAGTGAGCAGGTGTTCCCTCTGCATGGGTAGGTCCAAGCGAGTGTCTCACTTGTGGCTTACTCATGGCAAGTGTCTTTTTTTTCATTAAGGAGCCGACGGTCAATTTCATTTTGGCATGCGACCCCCGGGTTGATGTTTGAGTGGGGGAAGGTTGAGCTGTGCGCAACTTGTGTTCATACCGTTTATTACTTGATGACTTTACTGACATCATTAAGTTGCTGGCCTGCCTGCCCATGAGTGGCAGCAGCAGCACTATCGATAACAGCACTGTCGTACTATCTTTGGAGTTGTGGTGTGTCGGGGGTTCAGTCATGAAGTAGCGCCAGTTAGTTCCGGACAGCCAGTACTCGCCGACCGCTTGCGACACACATGCACTGTCTGTCAGAAGGGGACTGAAGGGGGAACAACTGTTGGTCATTCGGTCGGTCTTCTCATCGGGCAACGTGTATTTGGTCTTTTGACCATTTCTGGGCCTCGTCAGTTGGTCATCTTGCCAGATGTGGGTCGGTTCCTTCCTTGTACAGAGATGTCGGGTGGCCAATGGGCAAGTGTTACCTCTGCATGATTGGGTCCAAGCCAGTGTGCCCGGGTCGCCATGTCTCCGAGTTCTGAACGGACATCAAGGGAGTTGGGATGGAGCTGCAGTGACGTCCTGACAGCCAAGACTCACCCGACTGTTGCTGACACACGTGACTTGATTGGGGACGACCTTGGTTGGTCGTTCAGTCGGTCGTCTCATCGGACGACGTATATTTGGTCTCCAACTGCTTCGGGTTCTCTGTGTGTGTAGACTTGTCATTACTCCTGGTAGTTCCACAGTGATTGCTTTTATGACTGTTCGAGTTCTTGTAGAAGTGTTTGTTTGGAACTGTGTCTAGCCTGTGATTTCGACTGAGCAGTTATGTTAATGCTGTCTGCATGTTGGAGTAGGCAGTCGGTCGGTTGGGACAGTACAGTGAGGAAGTCTCCACAGCGAGGGCATTAGCGTAGCGTTCTGCTGTGTGTTTTTCCTCTCCATGTTGATGCTGCTCGTACCGCGTGTAGTTTGACAGGCCTTGGTGTTGTTCATATTTTTGAGTGGTTATTGTGCCTTGGTTGTTTTTAGACGCCAATTTTCAAGATGTAGTGCTGCTGTCATCCTCGTCCTCGCTGATTTTTCCGTTGTGCTGTTGGTCTGGTGGAAGGGAATTGATTAGGTTGTCGGTCGGTCCTTCAGCCGTCTCTGGGTCGGGTAGCCATCCGATTATTTAGTATTAAGCTAGGCTGCCTGTCTCACCTAAACTTATGATGAGTTACCTCCTCAGGCCGACTCTTGGAGCACTTCTGTGCACCACTGTTCTGTTATTTTAGATTGTGGTTTTCTTTTAGTATCAAGTACTGTGTGAGGCCTTCAGCTGTCTATTAATTTAGTTTGTTTTAATGTAAACATAAGGCCTTCAGTCGTCTTAAATTAGAGTTTTGAAGATTCTTGCTTAAGGGGGATCTTGCCCATTGGAAATCCGTATTATTATCCAGGTTTTAAGCCTTGAGTTGTTCTATGTTCAGTATGTGGCCTTTAGCCGAACTTTGCATGAAATATGTTTAGATAAGGCCTTCAGCTGTGTTAAATTTAAATTTGAAAAGTCACTCGTTTAAAACTTTTTAAAATTTTCTTTTCTATCTGAAATTCTTTTTATCCAGGCCTTAAGCCCTCAGTTCTTCTGTCTCCAGTGTGTGGCCTTCAGCCGAGGTTTTACGTAAAATTTTGTAACTAAGGCTTTCAGCAGTGCGTATTCCTTAAGGCAACTTTAATGACTTGTATTCGGGCCTTCAGCCATATTGTTTTGAATGATTTTAAGGGCATGTGTGATTAAGTGTTTTAGGAAAATAAAATTTGTATGTTTTTTGCAACTGGCAGTAACTGATTTTGTCCCCTTTCCACAACTATAACCTGATCCATTCTGTCCTGCGAAACCAGATTTCAACTGGTCGGGCGAATCTTGGCTGTCTGGAGCTCCCTGCAGCTCCATCCTGACTCCCTTGATATTTCGCAACTTGGGGACACGGCGACCCGCGGACACTGGCTCGGACCCAACTATGCAGAGGTAACACTTGCCAATTGGCCACCCGATATCTCTGCACAAGGAAGGAACTGACCCACGTCGGGCAAGATGACCAACTGATGAGGCCCAGAAACGGTCAAAAGACCAAATACAAGTTGCCCGATGAGACGACCGACCGAACGACCAACCAACAGTCGTTCCCGCTCCAGCCTCCTTCCGTCGGACAGTGCACGTGTGTCGCAAGTGGTCGGTGAGTACCGGCTGTCCGAACCTCACTGGCGCTCCGTCCCGACTGTATCCCCGACACACCACGACCCGGAAATACTAGCGGTCGCTCCAGAGATAGCGCTGCTGCTGCCACTCGCGGGTTGGCAGGCCAGCAACTTAGTGACACCAGTAAATCGAATAAGGAACAGGACGGCAGAGCTCCAAAGACAAGATGTCAAGTAATAAACGGCATGAACACGAGTCGCGCACGGCTCAACATAAGTAGGAAGAATTAATATATTGGTTGATTTATCAACTAATGTAAGCTCTTGGAATTTTAACAGTAGACCATACTGTGATGCAGAATGCTACTCTTCCAGCATCTGTCACTGAAGCTGGTTGAGTATCTCCGTGATACTTTCGCGCTTACTAAATCGACAAGTAACGAAATGTGCTGCTCTTCTTGGGATCTTCTCCATTTTCTCTATCTGTCCTATCTGGTGCGGGCCCAATACGCATGACTAATACCCAAGAATTGGTCGAACGAGTGTTTTGTAATCTACTTCCTTTGTCAATAGACTATATTTCCTAAGATTCTTTCAAATAATTGCATTCTGGCAGCTGAATTATTTCACAGTACTCCTTAGGCATCCTCCTAGGTGTTTTATAGAAATAATAGCTTCCATGATTGTTCTGCAATTTTGTAATATTACAATAAAGGAATTTTCTGTCTATGTAATCGTAATACGTTACATTTGTTTTTGTTGAGAGTTAATTGCCACCTCTGCATGAAGTATTGATCCTCTCCAGGTCTTCCAGCACTTCGCTACAATTTTCTAGTGTTACGACTTCTATCTATACAGCATACAGTAGCTTCATCTGCTAAAAGCATCATGAAATTTGTAACACTGCATACTATTTCATTTATATACTCATATACTGTGAAAATGGTCCTGTAACTCACCTCTGAGCCAACCCCAAAGTTACTTTTACATTGAAGACTTCTCTCCATTCAGAAAGATGTGCTGTGTTATGTTTGTTAGAAACTCTTCAATGGCTGATACTCCATGTGCTCGTAATGTGCGCATTAGGCAGCAGTGCAGAACCGTATCGAATGCCTTCCCGAAGTCAAGAAACTGGGCGCCAATATGTACTGTTTTCTAGGTCTCATGGACGAACAGAGAGACCTGGGTTTCACACGATCATTGTTTTTGGAACCCATGATGGACTCTCCTGAGGAGATTTTTGGTCTACAGAACATCGGAATATCTGTGCCTAGAACATTTTCCAAAATTCTACAACAGACTGATATCAGAAATATAGGCCTATAATTTTGTGTGTCTGTTCATCAACCCTTCTTGGAAATGAGAATGACCAGTGATTTTTTTTAGATCAGGGGCAGGTTCGTTCTACCAAATTGGTATCCTGTTATGTCCAGTCGCCTTTCCTCTGTTGGGCAGTTTCAGTTGCTTTTCAGTTACTTGGTCACTTATTTTGATCTTTGTCATTTTTTTGTTCCTGAGACGATTTAAAGGAGGGACTATGAGTGATCTCCCTCTCTGAAACAATTTTGGAAAAAGATGTTCTATATTTTGTCAATTTCTGTCTCAATGCCATTAAGATCCATTATTTGTGAGGAAGTGCAAAGTAAAAACACATATTCAAACAACAAATATAATTGGAACAACATTACATACAAAACAGACGAAACAGTTGTCTAATTACTGAAAAGGAAAATAATTATTTATTTCTTGTTATAGATGACTCACGACTAAAAAATGTTGCTGTGCTAAATTCATGTATCAATGTTCATCCTAAGATCAGGATCCATCAGTTTAACAAACATGTAAACAGTAATTGAAATTCAAACAAGGGACATGCTGACAAAGCCACCAGAATCTACATTCATGTAGGAACAAATTCACTATGTAGTACCAGTGAGGAAGAAATTGTCAGTGAAACTAGAAACATAATCAGAACTGCAAGCAATACAGAGAGGATAAACTGAAATCTTCAAGAAATCAGTAATAATATTGGAGCAATATTTATAGATCCAAATAAATTATTAAACAGCAAATTTCTGTGGAAAATGGTATTCACTTAAATAGGTTAGGCTCCAAGACTTTTAGTAAGACAATGACTGATATTTGCAAAATTTTAAAAAATAAGGGAAACTAATAAGTAGTAAGAGGGATGTAAGCATAAAATGTATCTAAAGAAAGAAATCTTTCTTTTCTACATTGTAATGTAGAGGGACTGCTAATAAAATAGATGTTTTTTAGCACTAGCTTACAGATATTACACACCCATACTTGTTGCTAATGCACATCAAAAATCTGCAGATAACATACATCTCTATAAAATCCAATATTACTCTTTATCTGGTTTGTACTGTCTTACGACCATAAAGGTGGAGGTTTGGCTATATACCTGAGAACAAATAACTTAATAGAATCTTCTGACAATATATCCTGGGTAAAAGAGTATTCTTCTGATTTGAACTGTGAAATTGTTACTATTAAGATAAAATTCTTGTCTGTTGTATACATCATCTAAGCATAGTATAGATCACCAAATGGAAATTTTCAATTATTTTTGAATTTCCTTGATACAGTTACACTTAAATTAATGTCTAAACAGAAACATATAGATGTTTCACTGTTTGGGGAATAGTAATGTTAACACTTTACAACATCCCCAAGGAAGCAAATGCTTTGAAGACTGAATCTATTGTTATGGTGCAACGGATCTGTTAGGAGACATAACAACTAGAGTCACTTCAACCAATATAAGCTCTATAGACCATATTATTACCGACTGTGAGAATATTATTACAGCTGCTGTTGTAAATGGTCACATCCCTGACCATCTAGGCCAACTATTAGTGCTAAAACGAGACCCTCGTACAAATTCAAAGAAAATTTATGAATATAAAAGAACTCTGTTACAACCCTGTCTCACTCCCTTCCCCACCACTGCTTCCCTTTCATGTCCCTTGACTCTTATAACTGCCATCTGGTTTCTGTAAAAATTGTAAATAGCCTTTCGCTCCCTGTATTTTACCCCTGCCACCTTTAGAATTTGAAAGAGAGTATTCCAGTCAACATCGTCAAAAGCTTTCTCCAAGTCTACAATTGTTAGAAACGTAGGTTTGCCTTTCCTTAATCTTTCTTCTAAGATAAGGCGTAAGGTCAGTATTGCCCCACGTGTTCCAACATTTCTACGGAACGCAAACTGATCTTCCCCAAGGTCTGCTTCTATCAGTTTTTCCATTTGTCTGTAAAGAATTCGCGTTAGTATTTTGCAGCTGTGACTTATTAAACTGATAGTTTGGTAATTTTCACATCTGTCAACACCTGCTTTCTTTGGGATTGGAATTATTATATTCTTCTTGAAGTCTGAGGGTATTTCGCCTGTCTCATACATCTTGCTCACCAGATGGTAGAGGTTTTTCAGGACTGGCTCTCCCAAGGCCGTCAGTAGTTCTAATGGAATGTTGTCTACTCCTGGGGCCTTGTTTCAACTCAGGTCTTTCAGTGCTCTGTCAAATTCTTCACGCAGTATCGTATCTCTCATTTCATCTTCATCTACATCCTCTTCCATTTCCATAATATTGTCCTCAAGTACATCACCCTTGTATAGAACCTCTATGTACTCCTTCCACCTTTCTTATTTCCTTTCTTTGCTTAGAACTGAGTTTCCATCTGAGCTCGTGATATTCATACAAGTGGCTCTCTTTTCTCCAAAGGTCTCTTTAATTTTCCTGTAGGCAGTATCTATCTTACCCCTAGTGAGATAAGCCTCTACATCCTTACATTTGTCCTCTAGCCATCCCTGATTAGTCATTTTGAACTTCCTGCCGATCTCATTGTTCAGACGTTTGTATTTCTTTTTGGCTACTTCATTTACAGCATTTTTATATTTTCTCCTTTCATCAATTAAATACAATATTTCTTCTGTTACCCAAGGATTTCTAGCAGCCCTCGTCTTTTTACCTACTTTATCCTCTACTGCCTTCACTACTTCATCCCTCAGAGCTACCCATTCTTCTTCTAGTGTGTTTCTTTCCTCCATTCCTGTCAATTGTCCCCTTATTCTCTCCTTGAAACTCTGTACAACCTCTGGTTCTTTCAGCTTATCCAGATCCGATGTCCTTAAATTCCCACCTTTTTGCAGTTTCTTCAGTTTTACCCTACAGGTCATAACCAATAGATTGTGATCAGAGTCTACATCTGTCCCTGGAAATGTCTTACAATTTAAAACCTGGTTCCTAAATCTCTGTCTTACCATTATATAATCTACGTGATACCTTTTAATATCTCCAGCGTTCTTCCATGTGTACAACCTTCTTTCATGATTCTTGAACCAAGTGTCAGCTATGATTAATTTATGCTCTGTGCAAAATTCTATCAGGCGGCTTCCTCTTTCATTTTTTACCCCCAATCCATATTCATCTACTATGTTTCCTTCTCTCCCTTTTCCTAATCTCGAATTCCAGTCACCCATGACTATTAAATTTTCGTCTCCTTTCACTACCTGAATAATTTCTTTTATCTCATCAAACATTTCTTCAATTTCTTCATCATCTGCAGAGGTAGTTGGTATATAAACTTGTACTTCTGTGGTAGGCGTGGGCTTCGTGTCTATCTTGGCCACAATAATGCGTTCATTATGCTGTTTGAAGTAGCTTACCCGCACTCCTACTTTTTTATTCATTATTAAACCTACTCCTGCGTTACCCCTATTTGATTTTGTATTTATAACCCTGTATTCACCTGACCAAAAGTCTTGTTCCTCCTGCCACCAACCTTCACTAATTCCCACTATATTTAACTTTAACCTATCCGTTTCCCTTTTTAAATTTTCTAACCTACTTGTCCGATTAAGGCATCTGACATTCCATGCTCCGATCCGTAGAACACCAGTCTTCTTTCTCCTGATAACGACGTCCTCCTGAGTAGTCCTCGCCCGGATATCCGAATGGGGGACTATTTTACCTCTGGAATATTTTACCCAAGAGGACGCCGTCATTATTTAACCCTACAGTAAAGCTTCATGCCCTCGGGAAAAATTACGGCTGTAGTTTCCCCTTGCTTTCAGCCGTTCGCAGTACCAGCACAGCAAGGCCGTTTTGGTTAGTCTTACAAGGCCAGATTAATCATCCAGACTGTTGCCCCTGCAACTACTGAAAAGACTGCTGCCCCTCTTCAGGAACCACATGCTTGTCCGGCCTCTCAACAGATACCCATCCGTTGTGGTTGCACCTACCGTACGGCCATTGTATCGCTGAGGCACGCAACCCTCCCCACCAACGGCAAGGTCCATGGTTCATGGGAGGGGGGGGGGGGGGCGGCTGCATAACATAGTAGGTCACTATCATGCACGTCCTATAAGTTGTATCGATCATCCTTGAAACGCACAAACGTCAGTTTTCGTAACAAGTGCACCTGGTCCTCTGTTAAATATCCATAGTTTTTCGTATCCATTACACAGTTATTTTGCTAAGGGCTTATAAGAAATCTGTTCGTGATTGGTTTTTTACTATGATCCGGATGATCTTCCATGTACGTAATTATGTTTAGTATCTGCTCCGTGGACAACAATTGTCCGTTACTACTTTTCTCTGGAGACGGGATCTTGGTTCCCTGTCCGACAAGGATGACGAACTACGAGGCTCGATACCTGTTTCATTCTCACTTTAACTTGTTAAGAACTTATCGTGATCATTGTACTGCTCATGTACATTGTCCACACAGTCGAACGTATACGATACCACACATTCCACTGACTCGCCTTGCAGAAATGCTGATATTTTATTTGTCACTCCTTTCTCATTGTGTGAAATTCATTGGGTTCCTTTCTGAAGAAATGCCAACCTCAGCAACCGTTATTGTAGATATAAGGAAATGCTTGCTTTGTTTATTGTTGTCATTGTTCTGTTTTGTATCAGCACTACTAGCACCGTTGTGATTTACGCTTCGAATTAGCAGTTCAGCTACGCTCCATAGCCTGGTGCTGTGCTCACCATCGGCTACCTCCAGTTGCGCTCCCTATTGCCGTTAGGAGCCAATATTGTAGTTGCATGGTAGAGAATATGTAGGGCGTCGTATGTTGTAGACGTCATTGACCTTTTGAGACCTCGTACTCAAGGGGTTGCTTGTAAGTCATTTCTATGAGGGCATTTCGAAAAGCAAAGATACAATGGCTCGCAGTCCTTAAATAGAAAATTTATTTAGAAAACGTCAGTTACATCTTATTAACTGGATTATTTGTTACTTTTCGACGTAATCACCCCCGTTATCCAAACATTTGTTAAGTCGGTGCACGAGCTTTTGTATTTCCCAGTCATAGAAGGTTGCCGCCTGTTGTCGGAACCACATTTCAACTTCATCTTTGATCCCTTCATCATCGTGAAATGATTTTCCACCAAGATGTGACGTCAGGAAACGGAAGACAAAGAAGTCGGTGGGCGCAAGGTCCGGGCTGTATGGCGGCTGGTCCAGTACGTCCCATTTGAATTGTCTGAGTAGTGCTCTGGTTACGATGCTGTGTGGGGCCGAGCGTCGTCATGAAGCAAGCGGACTCCACTTGTCATCATTCCACTGCATTTGTTTTGAATTGCCCTTCGAAGACGTTTCAAAGTCTAGCAATATGCTGCAGCATTAATTGTAGTTCCAGGAGACATAAATTCCAACAGAAGAATGCCTTGTCTGTCCCAAAAAACAGAAGCCATGATTTTCTTCGCTGAAATCGACGTTTTGCATTTCTTGGCTTTTGGTGAATTCGAATGGCGCCATTTGCATTGATTGTTGCTTGGATTCAGGCGTATTGCGATAAACCCACGTCTCGTCACCTGTCACAATGTGATCAAGGAACTCATCACCTGCTTCAGCATAGCGTGTGAGGAAGTCGAGTGCAAAGCCCCTCTTCCGTTAACAGTTTTGGAACCCAGCGTGCACACAGTTTCCTGTACCCTAACTTGACAGTCACAACGTCATAAAGAGTTGTCATTGACACGTCCGGTATGATCTGAAAAAAGGCTCTGAGCACTCTGGGACTTAACATCGGAGGTCATCAGTCCCCTAAAACTTAGAACTGCTTAAACCTAATTAACTTAAGGACATCACTTACATCCATGCCCGAGGCAGGATTCGAACCTGCGACCGTAGTGGTCGCGCGGCTCCAGACTGCAGCGCCTAGAACCGACTGTACATGCTGTCTGCTTCGGCTCTCATTTAAGCAAATACCAATACATATCATGGTAAAGGGAAAACCAGCTGCATTTTTGCACCTGCATCTACATCTACATGGATTCTCTGCAATTCACACTTTAGTAACGGGCAGCGGGTTTATCGGACCACTTTTACACCATTTCTCTGATCTCTAATACTCGTCTTGCTGTGTTAAACCTTTAACAGGAGAGTGTACATATTAATAGGTCGATTACAGCAGAACTTCAAATCTTTAAATTCGCTCAGTACTTATATGAAATACAGAAAATCAGTTTTTGTTGCCCCTGGAAGCCATTAGATAGGCAACCTGCAAGTGAGATTGGGTATCATGAACGGGGTGAGACGTTTAACGATATGCAGGCTGACAATTATTGTACAATATTTTTAAAAAACGTAAGTTAGTTACAAACTACGGCGTTAACACACTTTGTTCAACATGTAAACGTCACTACAGAGCTTTGGATTTAGGTTATGGCATATTCGATACGTCTGTCATACTTGGCGATGATGTAGCGCGGACGAATAACGAAATTCTGCATGACCCTCTGAAGTGTCGGAACATCGATGCTGTCGATGAACTCCTGAACGGCTGTTTCCAGCTCAACAATGGTTTTGAGGTTATTACTGTATACGTTGTCTTTAATATGACCCAGCAAAAAGGAGCCGCATGTGTTCAGGTCTGGAGAATTTGGAGGCCTATCGAGGCCCACGCCAGTGGCCTCTTTGCACCCTAGAGCCAGAATGAGGTCCCCAGAGTGCTCGTTCAGGACATCAAACACTCTCCTGCTTCGATGGGGTCGATCTCCGTCTTGCATCGACCACATCTTGTTGGAATCAGGGTCATATTGGATAATGGGGTTGAAAACATCTTCCAAAACTTTCACGTACCGTTCGGTAGTCTCCGTGCCATCAAGGAGTATCGCATCGATTGTTCTGTGACTGGACACAGCACACCACACAGAGACCCGTTGAGTGCGAAGAGACATTTCGGTCGCGAAATGCGGATTCTCAAATCCCAAAAAGCGCCAATTCTGCTTACTGACGAACCCATTCGTATCAAATTGGGATAAACCAAACCATGCGTGTACAAATTCCCATCATACCCAACACAACCGACCGCGCAGTTTGAGCGTCGTAACGCAAACCTTTGAGAAATTATGACGATTATAGTTCAATAACTGTCACCCCGTACATACCTGAGAATGTACGTTTGGAGGACAGCGCTGCATGGAAGTGAATCACTGAGTGTGAGAGAAACGGAAAAGAAGAGAATCGGAGCTTTTGAGATGTGGTGTGATCGAATGTGTTGAAAATTAAACGGAATGGTAAGCAATTAGGAGGTTCTCCGCAGAAATGGTGAGGCAAGGAAGGTGTGGAAAATACTCTGTACAACACAATTAAAGGATCACTTTTTCGGAACCCCGTAATTGTCTCCCATTGAGACGCTTAAGCTTGAAATTTGGCTCAAAGGTGCCTGCAAACTTCCTCTGTGATGGCAGAACAGTGTGGTTCCCTGTGATGTCGTCACTCTCAGGTTCTACGGTGCTTCAAACAGCAAGGTGTCTACACATGCCGAAAAAGGCCGCACCTCGTAAGTTCATGTGACGTATAAAGTGGTTTAATGACATCCCGTTGCCACCAAATTTCACCACAATTCTGCCAAACGCCGCTGCGTATCTGCTACGCTAAGGGAAGGGCGCTTCAACCCATCTTACACACATTTCAGCCCTCCGTTTGCGATGGAGGTCAAAAGCACGACATCCAGCTTTGAAATGGTGCAGTTTTCTTATGAGTGAGCAAGGGAAACGCTTCATCCCTTATCTAAGAATCTCGCGGGCTGTTGACTCTTCGGCCGGCCGCGGTGGTCGCGCGGTTCTAGGCGCGCAGTCCGGAACCGTGCGACTGCTACGGTCGCAGGTTCGAATCCTGCCTCGGGCATGGCTGTGTGTGATGTCCTTAGGTTAGTTAAGTTTAAGTAGTTCTAAGTTCTAGGGGACTTATGACCACAGCAGTTGACTCCCATAGTGCTCAGAGCCATTTGAACCATTTTTTTTTTTTTTTTTTTTTTGTTGACCCCTCATTGAGTGTGATGTCACCTTATTGAACTGCAGTGCGACCACAGTTTCTGCTCTGGTGTACATGGTGGAACAATTAGTGACCGTTCAAAACCGTTCCACGAAATTTGAACATCTCTGTACGTCTGTCTTTTCAGAGATGGTTGCGGGGTTCGGCTGTTCGATTAGACTAGATTAGATTAGATTCAGTTTTCGTTCGATAGACCCAAAAAATGAGATGATTCTCGTGGGAGTGGAACATTTCAGAAAATATAACATAAAAACATAACACATTTGGATATAATACTTACTACCCTGATCATTTGTCAGGAGATTGTCGAAATAGGTTAATACAATGCGGTAAACTAGAACAGCTAATATTTGGAGAATTAACACACTGTCAGAATGAAACACTGTTATGAACTATTAATAAATTTATCATACACAAAATACCTAATCTTGACTGTTGTGACCAAGTGTTGTCAAAACTGAAATCTAACAGATATTTTTACTTAAGCTGGCTTAACACTCTCTGTTAAGATATTCATCTATGCAGTAGAAGGAGATGCCGATCAAAAAGTCTTTCAAACTCTGTTTAAACCGTGCTTTAATTGAAACCAAGTTTTTAGTGGTTGCGCGTAATTTATTAAAAATGTGTGTTCCTGAATATTGGACCCCTTTTTGGTCCAAGGTGAGTGATTTTAGGCCTTTATGTAGATTCTTCTTATTCATAGTACTGATTTCTGTGTACCGAGCTATTGTTTGGAAATAGAGATGTATTACTTGCAACAAATTTCATTAAGGAATAAATATACTGAGAAGCAGTGGCTAGAATACATTCATTGAACAGGTTTCGAGAAGACGTTCTTGAATTTAGACCACAGATGATTCTTACCACACGCTTTTGCACCCTAAAAACTTCTACTCGGTTTGATGAGTTGCCCCAGAATATGATCTCATATGGCGTAACAGAATGAAAGTATGCAAAGTGTGCACGATGTCAAATGAAATACCTCTCAGCTGTCTAGTTTCCAAACTTATTGTAGTTGGCTACCAGTTTCGGCGATTTACTACGCCATCTTCAGGCCCCTGACCGACGTGTAGGAAGATTCCAAATCGGTCAGGAACCAGCAATACTGGTATTAGTAGATTTCTTCTTGGTGCAGCGATATCTTCAATCAAAAACGTGGTCCAGAGCATCAAGGGGCTCTTATGCTTTTCAGTGTTCCTGTTTCGCGCCCTCCTGTGACGTAATCACCAAGGGGTGTGACATTAACAGATGCATCAATAAAACGGCAAAGGGTCCCTCTAACACCTCCCCCCCCCCCCCCCCTCGCCCTAGTTCAGCTTTTACTTATGTGGTATCCACCTCACTCTCACACACACACATTTACTGAGAACTTTAGAAACGCGCCTTTACAGAGAAAACCTTCGAAGTAGTGCTTGTCGTCTGCAGGGAGGTAACTGGCACCGAAGGTGTCTCAAGTGGCAACGGTTCTGACCTACATCGCAAAAAGGTCAAAAGAAGTGGTGAAATGTGGGTAAGACGGGCTGTGACGACCTTCCTATTGTGTGTCGCTGTTGGACAGAATGGTGGTGACGTTTAGTGAGACTGGGACATCATTGACACACTCTAAACTGCTGAGCTGTGCCCTTTTATTCGTATAACCTGCGGTCAGAAGCGTGGCTTCACAGGGCGCCATGCTTTTGCCCAGTTACAGATGAATGTTTTAGTTACCTTTGAGCTAAATTTCAAACTTCTGTGGCGCAATGGGAGACGATTGCGGGATGTCGAAAAATTGATGCATGAATTCTGTTGCGCAGTTTAGTAAACAGTAAGGGGCAGGGACTAATGTCTATGGACTAGAGGGAGCTGTAGAGGATGAAAACTATAGGAGAAAACAGAGATTGGAACGCACCCCACAAAGAACTGAGTTTGAGTTTGAGATGAAGAGATTAGCTCAGGAGAGGCATCCGTATTCGATCTTAACACTCATAGATGGCTGTGGCTAACCTATGTCTCCGCAATATCCTTTCGTCCAGGAGTGCTAGTCTTGTAAGGTTCGCAGGAGAGCTTCTGTGAAGTTTGGAAAGTAGGAGGAGAAGTACTGGCGGAAGTAAAGCTGCGAGGACGGGGCGTGAGTCGAAATTAGGTACCTCAGTCCCCAAGAAAGGCAAGGGTGCCGAGATCGAGTCTCGGTTTGTACAAAGTTTTAATCTTCCAGAAAGTTTCGGTCTGAAGAGTGATTGAGGAGGAAAGCTCCTAGTTGTCGAGGAACGGATCTCACTCGCTTTTCCATCAGCTATGATAGTGTAACGTCGGTACGATTTCGAAAGTTACGTTGCTATCTTACAATAGGCTGTCCGGGTCGAAATGCTCTTTATAGGTGAAATTTTCCGAAATAACTTTCCCTCTAACCTTTTACGCCAGACCGGTCATATTTCAGCACAAAACTTTTGTTTCGATGAAGAAAATTACGGCACGCGCTACACAAGCTATAATATTTTCGCCGCGTCTCAAATAAATCCTGCGCTAACTGAACCCACGTAACGAGGAGCATTCATCACACTCGCGATGAAAGCTTAAGCCGTCGCTTTGGAAATCGATACTTGTATAGAAATAACGGTTCGGAATATATGGCTGTCACCAAAACCGCTGCCGTTATTTGTTACTCTTTTCCGTTGCACCCAAATCGTTATTCATCGGCTAATGGTTTACAGTATTATTTATAAATGACAAGAGAAAATACTTCCTCTTCTTTTAATTTTTTTCATTGTAATTTTTCCACAGTACTGCAACTCCCAAAGAGTGTGCTTTTAAACGTTTAACACGTTAACTGCGCCAGGTATCTAGTTTCGCCTTTTACTATGACTGAACTGGACATCTTATTTTGCAGCGACAGGAAAAAGCAGAAATGAAGTGTGTTTTTTTAAATTTCTTTAGTGGCAACAATTTCGTACAATCATACACTCCCAGCAGTTCCGCAGTTTACCGTAGCTAAGGAAAATGTCTGGATCAGACATCTTTCCCAAAAGGTCAAAAGAATACAAAGTAAGAGTCAGTGTTAATATTTTTGTGACTTTAATAAACTTACTTAAGATATTGTGTTACAAAATTCCCCGTCGTCTCCACTCACACTGTCTTACAACTTTCTCACACTATTTCAAAAAATGGTTCAAATGGCTCTGAGCACTATGGGACTAAACATCTGAGGTCATCAGTGCCCTAGAACTTAGAACTACTTAAACATAACTAACCTAAGGACATCACACACATCCATGCCCGAGGCAGGATTCGAACCTGCGACCGTAGCGGTCGCTCGGTTCCAGACTGTAGCGCCTAGAACCGCACGGCCACTCCGGCCGGCTTCTCACAGTAGTTCGTACAGCGTTCATCAGTAGAGCAATGGTCTGCATATTTACTTTAGACCCCATTCATACATCATTGACACTGCTAGAATCATACACAGAGCTGTACATACAAAAATAAACTTTCAAGCAATAAACACCACAATTCACAAAAACATTCTCTTGACCTGTTTCTTGAATATCTCTGTGCACTACTGTCCTCTAGCAGATGAAAATTAGAACTACCTACTCGACTGAACCCGCTTCAGACCATCTGTCACTATAAACGCATGAGTCATTCTCCCAATACGCAGGCTCTAGACAGGAGCGATATAAGGCACCGAGCCTCAATATCTCCTAAACTATGTGTCGTACAATAATAAATTTTAGTGAGTACATTCAGTGGTATATGCGAATACTGCCTGCGAAATGTGTTACAAACAGAATTAGTAGTAAATAAATAACATATTAAAAGGTTATGCTTGACGCAGCAGTTTTACTACATGAACAGCGAAAATGCAGTAAGCGATAAAATTTTTCCTTTCGTTATTTTCTGGCGGGTGTCAGCAAGAATCAGTCGCGTAAAGGTTTGAAATTATATGTTAGGTTTGTCACAAGTCACTAAGTGCCTTCATTATAAAATACTCGATGAATACAGTCTGGCTATTTGTGCGTTGCGAGCTACGCTACTTTTTCATCACCGCCTCCAGCCCTTTCTGAGGTAGGTGATTCTTACTACCACTGTGGTTCTTTTCAGGCAGTAAGTGATACGTGGACAAAGTTTGATTGAAATAGGTATAGTGGTTTAGGAGGAGGTGTGGATCATACATACCCAGCCTCTTCTAGTGTATGCGTGGATTCAGTTTGTATTGCGAATGTTAGTTTCGGACTAGATCATGAGCTCTGTTATAATGAAACAAAATTTTCTGTTACAATCGGAGTTAAAATGTAGACAGAACTTTTAAAAATAAAGTCAATATCTTACCAATTAAATAAACACAATCTGATATAAAGTGTCTCGAAGCAGTAAACCCATACATAAGGTGCAGGTGGCAGCTTGCTCGTGTTCACATCATCTTCACTAAACCCTCCGTTTGTTCGGTTCTCCTAGAGCCGGTACGCGGAGGGACAGTGCCGCTAAAGTTCGGCATAAAAGTTGCGAACAGTCCCTGTTTGGCTTTTGAACGACGTATGATAGCTTATGGCTAGAAGTCCACTGCAATATAATGTGATGAAATTATGCAAATTACTAGTGTCCCACATCTTTAGTAATACACACTTTCTTACGACCTACAAACTAAAGTTGCAAGAAAGCGCCGCTTACCGGCACTGGAAGGGGGACGCAGTAAAGGCCGCTGTGAACCTAAGTTGAGCCCTTAACTGTAGCAGCTTAAGTCTGATGTAGGCTGCTATTCTAACAAGAAAACTTCGGTATCAGATGTTAACTGTGACAACTTCAGTTTGTTGTAGGTGTTATTGTGACAAGAAAACTTTGTTATTTGACGTAGGTTGTTACTGTGACAAGAAAAATTTGTTGTTTGATGTAGGTTGTTATTGTGACAAGAAATGTTTGTTATCAGTGGTTTGATGTGCACCAATATTATTCTATGCTCTACCAATGTTTTACATCACATTATGTCCGTAAATTATGTTGCATGATTATAGATCTGACAGTACGGAATGGCCTAAACTAGTCTTTGCAAAGTGTAAAAAGATCATAATACGGGGTGTGTCAGAAACGACTTCACAAATTGGGAATGGTATAGAAATTCATTGTGATAACTTACATAATCGGTTGTTGTTGTTGTTGTTGTGGTCTTCAGTCCTGAGACTGGTTTGATGCAGCTCTCCGTGCTACTCTATCCTGTGCAAGTTTATTCATCTCCTAGTACTTACTGCAACCTACATCCTTCTGAATCTGTTTAGTATGTTTATCTCTTGGTCGCCTTCTACGATTTTTACCCTCCACGCTGCTCTCCAATGCTAAATTTGTGATCCCTTGATGCCTCAGAACATGTCCTACCAACCGGTCTCTTCTTTTTGTCAAGTTGTGCCACAAAATCCTCTTCTCCCCAATCCTATTCAGTACCTCCTCATTAGTTATGTGATCTACCAATCAAATCTTCAACATTCTTCTGTAGCACCACATTTCAAAAGCTTCTATTCTCTTCTTGTCCAAACTATTTATTGTCCATGTTTCACTTCCATACATGGGTACACTCCATACAAATACTTTCAGAAATGACTTCCTCACACTTAAATCTATGCTCAATGTTAACAAACTTCTCTTCTTCAGAAACGCTTTCCTTGCCATTGCCAGTCTACATTTTATATCCTCTCTATTTCGACCATCATCAGTTATTTTGCACCCCAAATAGCAAAACTCCTTCACTACTTTAAGTGTCTCATTTCCTAATCTAATGCCCTCAGCATCAACCGACTTAATTAAACCACATTCCATTAACTTCGTTTTGCTTTTGTTGATGTTCATCTTATATCCTCATTTCAAGACACTGTCCATTCCATTCAACTGCTCTTCCAAGTCCTTTGCTGTCTCTGACAGAATTACAATGTCATTGGCGAGCCGCAAAGTTCTTATTTCTGCTCCACGGATTTTAATACCTACTCCGAATTTCTCTTTTGTTTCCTTTACTGCTTGCTCAATATACAGATTGAATAACACCGGGGACAGGCTACAAACCTGTCTCACCCCCTTCCCAACCGCTGCTTCCCTTTCATGCCCCTCGACTCTTATAACTGCCATCTGGTTTCTGTACAAATTGTAAATAGCCTTTCGCTCCCTGTATTTTACCCCTGGCACCTTTAGAATTTGAAAGAGAGTATTCCAGTCAACATTGTCAAAAGCTTTCTCTAAGTCTACAAATGCTAGAAACGTAGGTTTGCCTTTCCTTAATCTATTTTCTACGATAAGTCGTAGGGTCAATATTGCCTCACGTGTTCCAACACTTCTAAGGAATCCAAACTGATCTTCCCCGAGGTCTGCTTCTATCAGTTTTTCCATTCGTCTGTAAAGAATTCGCGTTAGTATTTTGCAGCTGTGACTTATTAAACTGATAGTTCGGTAATTTTCACATCTGTCAACACCTGCTTTCTTTGGGATTGGAATTATTATATTCTTCTTGAAGTCTGAGGGTATTTCGCCTGTCTCATACATCTTGCTCACCAGATAATAGAGTTTTGTCAGGACTGGCTCTCCCAAGGCCGTCAGTAGTTCCAATGGAATGTTGCCTCTGGGACCTTGTTTCGACTCAGGTCCTTCAGAGCTCTGTCAAACTCTACACGCAGTATCATATCTCCCATTTCATTTTCATCTACACACTCTTCCATTTCCATAATATTGTCCTCAAGAACATCGCCCTTGTATAGACCCTCTATATTCTCCTTCTACCTTTTTGTTTCCCTTCTTTGCTTAGAACTGGGTTTCCATCTGATCTTTTGATATTCATACAAGTGGCTCTCGTTTCTCCAAAGGTCTCTTTAATTTTCCTGTAGGCAGTATCTATCTTGCCCCTAGTGAGATAAGCCTCTACATCCTTACATTTGTCCTCTAGCCATCCCTGCTTAGCCATTTTTCACTACCTGTCGATCTCATTTTTGAGACGTTTGTATTCCTTTTTGCCTGCTTCATATATTGCGTTTTTATATTTTCTCCTTTCATCAATTAAATTCAATATTTCTTCTCTTACCCAAGGATTTCTACTAGCCCTCGTCTTTTTACCTACTTGATCCTCTGCTGCCTTCACTACTTCATCTCTCAGAGCTGCCCATTCTTCTTCTAATGTATTTCTTTCCCCCATTCCTATCAGTTGTTCTCTTATGCTCTCCCTGAAACTCTGTACAACCTCTGGTTTAGTCAGTTTATCCAGGTCCCATCTCCTTAAATTCCCACCTTTTCGCAGTTTCTTCAGTTTTAATCTAAAGTTCATAACCAATAGATTGTGGTCAGAGTCCACATCTGCCCCTGGAAATGTCTTACAATTTAAAACCTGGTTCCTAAATCTCTGCCTTACCATTATATAATCTATCTGATACCTTCTAGTATCTCCAGGATTCTTCCGTGTATACAACCTTATTTTATGATTCTTGAACAAGGTGTTAGTTATGATTAAGTTATGCTCTGTGCAAAATTCTACCAGACGGCTTCCTCTTTCATTTCTCTCCCCCAATCCATATTCACCCACTATGTTTCCCTCTCTCCCTTTTCCTACTCTCGAATTCCAGTCACCCATGACTATTAAATTTTCGTCTCCCTTCACTACCTGAATAATTTCTTTTATCTCATCATACATTTCATCAATTTCTTTATCATCTGCAGAGCTAGTGGGCATATAAACTTGTACTGTTGTGGTAGGCATGGCCTTCGTGTCTATATTGGCCACAATAATGTGTTCACTATGCTGTTTGTAGTAGCTTTCCCGTACTCCAATTTTTTTATTTATTATTTACCCTACTCCTGTATTACCCCTATTTGATTTTATATTTATAACCCTGTATTCACCTGACCAAAAGTCCTGTTCCTCCTGCCACCGAACTTCACTAAGTCCCACTATATGTAGCTTTAACCTATCCACTCCTGTAGGAGTGTCATTTTGCAGCAAACAACCAAGTTTCGCATAAAAGAATCAACTGTCATTTTCGCTCGACGTGACTACCATTTCTGATGCGGCGAACATCCATCGGTCATCAATTTCTTCCCACACTTGTTGCACCAAATCGGGCGTAATTTGTGCAACGGCAGCGGATATTCGATGTTTCAGGTAGGTTAAATTGTTTGGTAGGGGACGAACATACACACGCTCTTTAATGAAACCCCAGAGAAGGAAATCAAGTGGATCCTAGTCTGAGGAGCGAGGTGGCCATGCATTTGGCCTATACATCGGCCTGGGAAACGATTATCGAGGAAATGAAGTACACATCAACTACATGAATCAAAATTGAGGTTGTCTGCTACAGAACGACGCATCTACCGATTCTGTAAGTTATCTCAAATTTCTGTATCATTCCAAAGTCGTAAAGTCCTTTTCGACTCACCTTGTATTTCTGATCTAAGCGGAACTTCATAACAGAATTTTGAAAAGTGACTGTGCAGGGTGCGTAAAATAAAAGCAACCCGGAAAATATTAGATGCGCCTTAAGATAGGGAACTCAGCTTAAAAGATCCGCTCCAGCTGTGGATTATGTAAGTTGGGTTGCCTGTTTTAAGGTCCACCAAATACTCGTGTTTTCCATGCAACTTTTATTTTTGACATCCTGTACATAATGTTAGCTATGTTCACTTCATCAAGTATATGTTTAGATAAAACGTACGTGGCTGATAAGCCACATCCATCGTGACAGTCTGCTACCCAAAACTACATAACCGGTCAGAAATAACTTTTCATTTGAGAAGTGGGAAACATGTTTCCTCTTGCGAACAAAAACAATGACTCCTCGACTAGTAGGGTGAAAAAGTTTCACTCAACTTTAGGACGAAGACGCGAGACTGCTTGTCTCCTACTGGTGGGCTAAGTATGGCGAAGTGGAAGACCCTGGTGCCAAAGTTAGATTTAATAGCACGTAATATCAACCCAGTTTTAACCTTTTTTTTAAAAAAATTACTAAGTTATAACTGTTCTCTAGGAGGGAGAAATTATTGAGACATCTATTTTGAAAACAGATAATTTCAATAATTTTATAAATATCTCTAACAATTTTCGAAGAACTTACTCTGATGTGAGAGAATACAACACGATTGAGGGTCTAGAAGAAGCTCTCTGGCTCTTCGTGAAACAGTAGCGTTGTTGATCTGCACTGGATCTGTGATCAAAGCGGATATTTCATTAGCCAGGAATTATTAACTATCGTGTGTGATTTTGTGAGATGCATATTATGATTGTAAATTATTGAGGTTTTGCCAGTGTCTGTTTTGAATGGTTGTTGTAAATGTGTGTTGCAATTCGTCGTTTTTTCATAAATGGTAGAACCTTTTATCGGTCTGATTTTTAAGAGGGCTGTTTTCGTGCCCAGTATCTTTCTGACATCCAAAGTTGTTCGTTCGAACTAATTTCTACAAAATCTTACTGTCTGATACACAGGACTTCCGTTTAAGCTTACATACAGAGGTCATCTATAAAACAACTCCTCGAGAAGTGGGAGCACCCAGTTTTTTTGCTCGTTCTGTTGCCCAAAAACCACTAATAAAAGGATCAAATGTTGATATTTAGATGGGTGAAAACTAAGACGTCATTAGTCTGGCAGCTGTTTACGAAAACATTTAGACACTAGCGTGCTTCCTACATTCTGACACTGTTTTAAATCGTTCTTCTTCTGTATTGGGATGGTAATGCTACAGTCCATAAGTCACGGTCCATTGCAACGTCGTCAGAAGAATATCAGGGTATTTCTAGAATGAAATTTTCACTCTGCAGAGGAGTGTGCGCTGATATGAAACTTCCTGGCAGATTAAAACTGTGTGCCGGACCGAGACTCGAACTCGGGACCTTTGCCTTTCGCGGGCAAGTGCTCTACCGACAAAGCTACCCAAGCACGACTCACGCCCCGTCCTGACAGCTCAATTCCGCCAGTACCTCGTCTACTATCAGGATAATTTGTTCAATACGCTGTTCAAATCTACCACCTGAATCCCACGCTTGAACTAAGTCAACAAACAAGAACATCGTTTCCGAGTCGTAAAAATTTGCCTGGAAACATCCTAAAAATTATTCACCAAGCTTCAGGAAAAACCATCTGTTTTGATAGTACCAGAACCACTTTGAAAATATGTGCTAGTGCCGTATGTAGTTACTACGTTTTAGTGATTAGGTTGAAAAATAGAAATATGTAACTTTCTTTCAGCTCTTATCAGGCCCAAGAGGAATGACCGATATGAACTACGTTCCGCCTCTTTCTCTTGCAGCCCATGTGACAACCTTGTTGCAGCTCCTCTAATCTCTTTCCGGTGTTTTTGAGTGACTGTAAAAAATTATTACCGTCAGAGACCCATACAAAATACTGCTCTGAATGGTAGTCAGTGCAAATGTAATTAATAACACGAGATTGCAATTATCAAGAAACACATTATTAGAGATGAACCCAGCAGGATTCATGGTGTTAATTCCCACCAGCACTACTTCAGACATTATTAGAGTCCATTGCACGTCCTGTTGCGGCACTTCTGCGTGCTCGCAGTGGCCCTACACGATATTAGGCACGTGTACCAGTTTCTTTGGCTCTTCAGTGTATTTTGTATTCAGTTATTGGGTCATAAGCTGAAGTATTTGCTTAAAGAAAAGTGCTGCCACCTCGAATAACAGTAGCGTTAAATTCGATAAACGATCTGCTGCTTAGTGACATTTACACTGCTTTCAGACAGCATTGCTACGCGTTCCCAGGTGGAGATTTCTTTAACAAAATAACGATCATTAATACAGTAAGTAACAATTCAAAAATGTTTGCGAGGTGCCGTGCTGGAGAGGTGTAAAGTTCACTGTGGCGTGCGAGTATTGTGGTCTGATCGCATGTTGTACAATTTCAGCAAGATTACGATAAAACTTGTTACTTATTATGAATGTAACATGATATTTTATTTAAACACTGCTTTTCCCAGCTTTTCTTTAAGCAAAATGGGTCCCACAAAACTACACGCACACAACAGTAATGTATTTTTCCTGTCAAAATCTTTCATAAAAGTTGTTACGAAATAACCAGGCTTCATATACCATCAGATAAGAATTTATATCACGTACGATGCTATTTGCTTTATATTTGAGGATTATTCACAATATAAGTCGCATTTACTTCAGCAAAGTGGGTACTGGGCCACCAATACACAATTATTATCGCAATTATGACCAACAACATTTATGTTCGCATAAAAAATCAATTTAAAACATCCGCCGCAATATTTCACTAAGATGCCGGCTAACATAAGACAATCACTTATCGATTCTGCTTCAGACCCTGTTTTACTAGTAAAAAATAATATATATTAAATCTTTTTGTACCTTCACTATAGGCATTAACATTTGAAAATATTTCTCAATGTTAATCGCTTATTATTCAGCATTTACCAATAAACTGCGCTATAGACCAATAGCGCTAATGGCTACGCTCCTGTGTAGCTGAGCAGTAAACTTAACTTTTATATAGGACGAGAATTACAATAAAATAAAGGTTTAAACAAAGAAATTTCGTTTCAGTCACACAGAAAATCTATTTTTCAAATATTAACTTACAACATAAAGCAGTTTTTTACAGACCTCAGTGTTACAAGACATCAGTCACTACAACAGTTCGAACAAGAAGAAGGATTATTCTAGAAGAATCGCAGATAACAGAAGATAAAGATTTCCATTATCTTTTTCCATGAGTATTGCTGAGATATGATTTTCACAGAAAATTAAACGACGTCACTGACAATAATTATTTATTATTATTTTAGTATCGATGAAGTCCTTTTTTATTAATATCACGAGTCGTGGATATTACATCACCTAATTTCAAAAGAAACTGTATCAGAATACCGATACAATCGGCCACTTTTCCTATCACGCAATAGATAAAAACTAACGCAGAAAATCTGTTTGGCCCTGCTGACAGGGACTGTTCAAGATTTGGCACCCTGTTATAATTTAGAGATAACATAAATAATTACTATCTGTCAACAGTATCTGATAAAAGACTGGATATTAAATGCGGGGTGTTGTAAGCATAGAAATCATAGCGGTACGGGGTGTTCAAAAAGTCTCTTCGCAGAGCCGTATGATTTGTTTGCCGCGCGTGCCGTATACCGCATGGAAAATACCGAAATGAAACTCAGTGAAATACAAGTTATTAATTTATTGAATATTCATTTTTACTTACATATTTTCACATCAAATGTTAAAAGTGTCCCTTCCTGTTGCTGAATACACAGCTCAATTCGTCTAATCATGTTTCCAAACACAAGATGTAACATTTCTTCTGTAGCAGAAGCAGTGAAAGTGGATATTTCAGTTTTCAATTCATTGATGGATTTTGGAAGATTTTTATAGACAGTTGCTTTCACTGCACCCCAGAAGAAAAAGTCAGGTGGTGTTAGGTGAGGCGGTCGTGGAGGGCAAGTCCGATCACCAAAAACATCAGCAAACAGTGACATTGAAACGCGAGCTATATTCGCGGTTCCACCATCTTGCAGAAAATAACCGTTCAGTATTTCACTTAACTCAAGTTCTCCTACGAATGGGTACAGAATGTCACTGCAGTATCGTTGTGCGTTTGTTGTTTCGTTGAAAAACAGTGGCATGCGAACAATCATACGGCACGCGTGGCTAACAGTCATACGGCACTTCGGAGAGACATTTTGTACACCCCGTATTTAGTACAAGAGTTATATTTATTTGCCTGCGCATTTTGAAATATTTAAGCATATAACCGAATAAATTAATACAAAATACAAACACAGTGTTGTAACAGAATGAGCTGTTGGCGAAATAAAAATGGAGTCCTACGATATTATTACGACACCCAACAACCTGTGGTGACTGTGAGCAAATTTGCTAAGAGAATAAACACGGATTCTACTGCACAACAGTGATCGAATAGGGTACCTCGTCAGTGGAAACCCATATACAAATGGTGTCCGCTGTGGCGGCGAAGCGAATGAGTACATTGCTGAGAGCTTCAGAACAGATAAAGAAGTTGCTGCCTTGACGGTGCAGAGAGTACTTTACCAGCTGTGAGATCGACTCGTAGCTAAACGGCTGAGGGTTGTACTGCACGCTGGACTGAGGAATGCTGAGCTCCGCGATTATCTCCTTCTGCGATTGTGACCCAATGAAACCGCGAAATAATAAGCAAATACTTCCGACCGTCGATTCCGAATGGAATCTGTAAACCTCTCTCTGGACTACCCAGACATTGGTCACTCCCAATTATAACTCTACCCTGACGATCCAGGCGAGACTTTCCCGATCTCTCTCACTAGCGTCTCCTCAAGAACCCCACTCTGCACACCTACACAGAAAATTAGTGCACCATGTCCCCCCAACACTCCTATATTTCCAATTGTGATTGTGCAAGGGGTCGTATGCTACTCAAGTTAAGTGCAGTACGCCACGGACGACCCCATCAAAACGGCAAGAACAATTCTGCTCCAAAGGTGGACCTTGTGCTGTCAAAAGAAGGTATTAGCGACCATAATTTCGTTGTGCTTTCTACGTCAGTGGAATTTACAAAAAAACCAATGAAACAGCGTAGAGTTTTCTTGTTTGGGAAAGCAAATAAAAGTGTGACTAATGAATATCTTTATAGTCAGCTCCAAGCATTCTCCGCGGGCCACAAAGATATTGAGCATCTTTGGTCCGAATTTAAGGTATTGTCCACCATGTGCTAGAGAAGTATGTGCCTAGCAAAAGTATATGGGAGGGAAAGGATCCACCTTGGTACAACAAACATATTAGGAAGTTGCCGAGAAAGCAGAGAATTTTGCACAGTCGTTTTAAACGTAGTCACTGCCCCGCTGACAAACAGAAATTATGCGAAATGAAGCACCTGTCAGAAGTACAATGAGAGATTCTTTTAACGAATTTGAAAGCAATTTTTTACCTGCAGATTCTAAAAATAACCCCAAAAAATTTTGGTCGTTCGTAAGATCTATGAACGCTACAAATAATTAAATACCTTCCCTTGCTGACAGTACGGGTAATGTAACTGATGATGATAAACAGAAGGCCGAAATTCTAAACCTAGCTTTCAAAAACTCGTTTACGGTAGAGGACTGCTGCACCATTCCCCCTTTTAATTATCGAACAAACACAAGGATGACTGACATAGTGTTAAGTGTATCTGGGATCGTAAAACAGTGAAGATCCTTAGATGCCAGGAAGGCATCTGACCCAGACGGTATCCCCTAAGATTATGAGTTGACTGTGTTACAAATATAGCACCATTCCTATCCATCATCTATCAGAGATCATTCGAACAGCGGAAAGTTCCACGGGACTGGAAGAAGGCCCAGATCATAGCAGTCTATGAAAAGGGTAGAAAATCGGATGCACATAATTACCGGCCAATTTCACTGACATCGATTTGTTGTAGAATCATGGAAAATGTTTTGTGTTCAGACATAATGACCTTTCTATACTCTGAGGAGCTCATCTGTAGAAACCAGCTCGGTTTTAGGAAACAGCGGTCATGCGAGAAACAGCTGGCCCTCTTTGTGCATGATATACAACACGCTCTAGGTACCGGCTGTCATGTTGATGCCACGTTTGTCGACTTTCAAAAGGCGTTCGACTCAGTTCCGCACTGTCGCTTGCTACAAAAAGTTCGCCCTTACGGTCCATCCGAAGACATATGCGGTTGGACAGAAAGTTTTCAAACAGACAGGGAGCAGTATGTAGTCCTGAACGGGGTGACTTCAACAGAAACAATCGTACTTTCAGGTGTGCCCCAGGGCAGCGTTATAGGTCCTCTGCTTTTTACGATTTACATAAACGATCGGGTTGATGTTATTGACCGCGGCATTAAACTGTTTGCCGATGATGCTAAAGTATACAGGAAAGTTGTATTACACGAAATTTGTGAACAAATCAATGAGGATTTGCAGAAAATAAATTCATGGTGTAATGACTGGCAGTTATCTCTCAATACTAGTAAGTGTAACCTACTGCGTATAACAAGGCGAAAATCCCCATTAATGTACGAGTACAAAATAATTGCCCAGTCTTTGGAAGCGGAAACGTACGTCAAGTATATGGGTGTGACTATTCGAAATGATCTCAAATGGAATGATCAGATTCCACGAGTAACGGGTAAGGCGAACTCTAGATCGCGGTTTATTGGTAGAATCCTGAAGAGATGCAGTCCTTCAACAAAAGAGATAGCTTACAATACGATAGTCTTGTAGTAGTGTTCGTCTGTATGGGACCCTTACCAATTGCGTCTGATTCAAGAGATTTAGAAGGTCCAAAGAAGAGCAGGAAGATTCGTGACTGGTACATTTAGCCATCGCGAGAGTGTTACAAATCGCATAGAAAGTTTGAGGTGGGACACACTTGCAGATAGACGGGGCGCTAAACGGAAGGGGCTCCTCACTAAATTCCGAAATCCGATCTTCACCGAGGATGTAGAGCATATACACTCCTGGAAATTGAAATAAGAACACCGTGAATTCATTGTCCCAAGAAGGAGAAACTTTATTGACACATTCCTGGGGTCAGATACATCACATGATCACACTGACAGAACCACAGGCACATAGACACAGGAAACAGAACATGCACAATGTCGGCACTAGTACAGTGTATATCCACCTTTCGCAACAATGCAGGCTGCTATTCTCCCATGGAGACGATCGTAGAGATGCTGGATGTAGTCCTGTGGAACGGCTTGCCATGCCATTTCCACCTGGCGCCTCATTTGGACCAGCGTTCGTGCTGCACGTGCAGACCGCGTGAGACGACGCTTCATCCAGTCCCAAACATGCTCAATGGGGGACAGATCCGGAGATCTTGCTGGCCACGGTAGTTGACTTACACCTTCTGGAGCACGTTGGGTGGCACGGGATACATGCGGACGTGCATTGTCCTGTTGGAACAACAAGTTCCCTTGCCGGTCTAGGAATGGTAGAACGATGGGTTCGATGACGGTTTGGATGTACCGTGCACTATTCAGTGTCCCCTCGACGATCACCAGAGGTGTACGGCCAGTGTAGGAGATCGCTCCCCACACCATGATGCCGGGTGTTGGCCCTGTGTGCCTCGGTCGTATGCAGTCCTGATTGTGGCGCTCACCTGCACGGCGCCAAACACGCATACGACCATCATGGGCACCAAGGCAGAAGCGACTCTCATCGCTGAAGACGACACGTCTCCATTCGTCCCTCCATTCACGCCTGTCGCGACACCACTAGAGGCGAGCTGCACGATGTTGGGGCGTGAGCGGAAGACGGCGTAACGGTGTGTGGGACCGTAGCCCAGCTTCATGGAGACGGTTGCGAATGGTCCTCGCCGATACCCCAGGAGCAACAGTGTCCCTAATTTGCTGGGAAGTGGCGGTGCGGTCCCCTACAGCACTGCGTAGGATCCTACGGTTTTGGCGTGCATCCGTGCGTCGCTGCGGTCCGGTCCCAGGTCGACGGGCACGTGCACCTTCCGCCGACCACTGGCGACAACATCGATGTACTGTGGAGACCTCACGCCCCACGTGTTGAGCAATTCGGCGGTACGTCCACCCGCCCTCCCGCATGCCCACTATATGCCCTCGCTCAAAGTCCGTCAACTGCACATACGGTTCACGTCCACGCTGTCACGGCATGCTACCAGTGTTGAAGACTGCGATGGAGCTCCGTATGCCACGGCAAACTGGCTGACACTGACGGCGGAGGTGCACAAATGCTGCGCAGCTAGCGCCATTCGACGGCCAACACCGCGATTCCTGGTGTGTCCGCTGTGCCGTCCGTGTGATCGTTGCTTGTACAGCCTTCTCGCAGTGTCCGGAGCAAGTATGGTGGGTCTGACACACCGGTGTCAATGTGTTCTTTTTTCCATTTCCAGGAGTGTATTATTACCACCAACTTTCAAATCTCGCAATCATCACCATTCAAAGATAAGGGAAATAAGAGCTCGTACTGAGGCGTTGAGGCAGTCGTTTTTCCCTCGCGCGATCCGTGGTGGAACAGAGGGAGGAGGGGGGAGGGGGGAATAGGGCTTTGGCCCGAATTGTGCCCTCCGCTACACACCGATTGGTGGCTAACGGATTATATATGTAGATGTAGAATTTAGTACCTCTCTTTTTTGTCAGCCAGCAATTTATTTGGTCCTCTGATCAGTTTGCTTCTTGAAGGAGCATGCGGGAAGACAGAGACGTGGGAACCGTACCCGAGAAATGCAGAAACGGCGTGTATACGTGCGCGCCGGACTGACGGAATTCCCGTAGAATCAGACATCTAAATCTTACACAGTGCAGCCACCAGTCGCCGGGCCGGTGCCCACCGAACTGATCCCGGCAGTAAAGCCATTTTTCGAGGGCCGAGCGTCTCTAACTTATGCCCGCTGTGTGTAATCTCCATAGCACCACATACAAAGGTGTGCTGCGTGTGAGTTCCGAGGGACGGCTTTTGTTGGCGACTCGGTATCCACAAGTCAGGTCCTTCGAGGAAAACACTGTCCGGCCTGTCGTGACCCTCAACAGCTCACCGCTGCTCTTAGAGCCACCAGAAGCACCCATAGCCGCCAAATAGAAAATAAGCTCGTGGCATCACTCAAACAATTTAACCAAAGCAAAGAAAATTAGAATTCTCATTATTCGATCTCATGTTATCGCGTGACCTTACACGATTTCCTCCAACCGACAACATTTCGAGTGGCAGTCAAACTGAAAAGAAAAAAGAAATTAAAAAATGCAACGCGACAAGCCAGTGAGAGCTTGGCGTTTTTCATGTTACTGCTCTCATTAGCATGTGAAACATGTAATACTCATAGGTTCATCACATGAATCATTAAGTAACCCTTAACCAAATCTAATTTTTTTTGGGAACAACAGATTTTGCAAGAATATCCTATCAGTTCAATAACTCACGATAGCAAAATACTAACACGAAACTTTTACAGAAGAATGGAAAAACTGGTAGAAGCCGACATCGGGGAAGATCAATTAGGATTTTGGAGAAATGTAGGAACACGCGAGGCAATACTGACCCTATGACTTCTCGTAGAAGATAGGTTAAGGAAAGGCAAACCTCCGTTTATAGCATTTGTAGATTTAGAGTAAGCTTTTGAAATGTTGACTGCAGTTCTTTCAAATTTTAAAAGTGGCAGGGGTAAAATACAGAGAGAAAGGATATTTACAATTTGAACACGAACCAGACGGCAGCTATAAGAGCAGGAGGAGGAGATTAAGAGTTTAACGTCCCGTGGACAACGAGGTCATTAGAGACGGAGCACAAGCTCGGATAAGGGAAGGATGGGGAAGGAATTCGGCCGTACCCTTTCAAAGTAACCATCCCGGCATTTGCCTGAAGTGATCTAGGGAAATCACGGAAACCTTAATCATGATGGCAGGGCGCGGGATTGAACCGTCGTCCTCCGGAATGCCAGTCCAGTGTGCGGCAGTTATAAGAGTCGAGGGGCACGAAAAGGAAGCTGTGGTAAGGGAGTGAGACAGGGTTGTAGTCTGGAGATGAATACAATAAGCAGATTCAGAAGGATGTAGGTTGCAGTAATCACTAGGAGATGGAGAGGCTCGCTCAGAATAGAATAGCATCGAGAGCTGCATCCAGTAAGTCTTTGGAGTAAAGATCACAACAACGACAATAGCAGCAACATCTCCACTTCCAAATTTCTGTAATAATTTGAAGTATTCTTGCTGAATAAAATGTCTGCAATCACGAGTTCACCTGGAGAGTTTTGTTGCATAAACCGGTTAAATAATTAACTATAATTAACTAGTTAGAGAAACCACGAATAACTATGTCAAGTGCTCTGTGGAAGCCTCAACATCAACAGCATATCACTAGCAATTTTACTGAACTCAGCATTGGCCCGTGGATCTATGTGCAGTTCGAAAGCCACCTATCAACCTTGTCATGTAGTACAAAGCGACGTTTAATGTACACGAGATTCTGTGATGCAAATTTTCTCCGTCACAAGATAACACAGCGTATTTTCAATGATAGATGATATGCGTTACGGTGATTTAATGTAATTTGTATAGCATTAATTTTTTCTATTATAAATTCAATTTATTCTTTAAATATATTGTTGTGTTCTATGTAACTTTGACTGTTCGTAATTTATGTGTAATGTATGTAGTGATAATTATGCGGAAAAGAGGCAGTTTTCTTTATAGTAATAGTTAGAATGGATAATGTAGAGGAGCAAATTATAGTACGGAGACCGTGGAAGCGGTATGAAAGTGCAGAGAAGGAGTAGCCAGCTAATTATCATACCAGAACTGTTGCAGTCAAATACCAGATTTTACGAGGAGGCCACGATTTTTTGAACTGAAGACTCAGTGGAAGATTTATCAAAAGGTTTACAGAGCATCGGAAATGAAAAGGGTTGCAAGTGGTTTTGATCAGATGAACACGAATATTAGATATATCAGCAGAGTTTAAGGAAATAATGATGTTATTTCGTCTGAGAGGCAGAGGAGACTGAAGTACAGCCTCTGTTATGAAACTGTCTGTTATCGATCTTTCATGCTTGAGAGAGGGGACTGTGAATAGAGACATTTTTGTCAAATCAGTTAAAGTGAAGGCCAAAGTAAGCGTTTAATGTTACATTGTAATATTAATAAAGTGATGATATGCTATTCATGTTCATTATTGTTTAGCCAAATAGTGTACATATGTATCCCATCACAATATCTGTCTAAAGAATTTAAAAACACTTTATCAACAAATTTTACACAGCAATACGGAACACCAGAGCAGCAATTTTGGCCGTTTAGCATTTTGCACCAAGTTTAATATATTTTCGATCTGATTCATCTTCATATTAGCATCACCCCACGGACTGCAAAACATCTGTGCTCTGTAACTCCCGCATTTTTCAACTGCTGCGGAAGATACATCTCAGGCGAGAAAGCAATCACTCTCTATGGTGGCAGCCATTATGTCGACACAGCAGTGACCGTTAACATTGGAACTAAATATTACTTAACACATCTCAAGTAAAGACAGATAACGATGAAAAACATTGACATCAAACGAATTATTTCAAATTAATAATCATAATAATATAAAAATGCACTCTAAGACAAAAAAGTCGCGCCGCTAAGGAATTAGCCGAATGGGACGAAATCTGTACATGTTCTGTATATGTACAAATAAATGATCACAGTTTTAGGAAATTTGGATCATTTCTTCCAGAGAAAGAGCTTCACAAATTGAGCAGCTCAATAAAGCATTGGTCAACTTCTGGTCATTATGCAAGCAGTTATTCGGCTTAGAATTGATTGACAGTTTTGTTGGAAGTTCTCCTGAGGGATATCATACCAGACTCTACTCAGCCGGCGCATTAGATCGTCAAAATCTCAAGATGGTTGGAGTGCCCTGCCCATAATACTCCGAACATCCTCAATTTGGGATAGATCAGGTGTCCTGGCTGGCCATGGTAGGACTTGGCAAGAACGAACAGAACCCGTAGAAACTCTCATTATGTGGGGTCAGATATTATCTTAAATGTGAGCCCAGTGTGGCTTGCCATGAACGGCAACAAGACGAGCGTTGGATATCGTCGGCATATTACTGTGCATCTGACCGAGCACATATTTTAAAACGAAATACTTCCTTTAAGGAACCAGCGATCAAAATTAATTACATAATCCTCAACAACCATATTACATCCAAGACATTTAAGATTAAACAGTAATATATAACATCAGAGCTGCAGTCCCAAGTTTTAAGCAGCAAGTTTCAGATGGACTGCACTGCAACAGTACGGTACAAGTCCCTCAGAGGATCTCCCCACACACGAAGTTATTGCCGCAATCGACAAAATATCAACAACATTCCACGCACAGACCTAAAACAAACTAAAAGCTCTCTTACGGTTGGTACAGTTACGAAATGAAACGGCATCTCAGACCATCTTTCCTGGTTTGCAGGCAGTGTGGGGGCGGCAGTCACGTTGGTATTCAACTGCTGTCCGGTCGTTCTCTAGACACGTATTTGGCCTGGAATTTGATTCGCTGGAGTAGAACTGGCTTCAGTGGTGAGTACCGCTACGAACTGATACTTGATGACGCGTTTGGAGATGCCTCAGACAGAGATGGAATACCAAGGGGTACCAGGCAGTCACCTGACATCTGTCCGGACAACCAGGAGTGATGGTCTGGGATACCACTTCATTCCATAGCAGGATTCCTTTGGTTGTCATCCACGACACCCTTACAGCACAGCGATACGCCGTCGATATTCTGTGCTCTTTTTGTTGCCTTCATGGCAAGCCATCCTGGGTTTACATTTTAGCAAGATAATGCCCCACTGCTCAAGGCGAGAGATTTTATTGCTTGTCTTCGTGCTTGCCCTACCATATGTTGTCCAGCAAGGTTGCCGTATCTCTCCTCATTTGAGAACTTCTGGAACATTATTGGGAGAAGCAACCAGCCAGATCGGGGTTTCGACAATTTAACGCGCCAACTGGACAGAATTTGGCTGGACAGAATTTGGCACGATACTCCTCACGAGGACATCCACCAAATCTGTCAATCAGTGGTAACCCAAATGATTGCTTGCATAAGGACCATTACGTTACTGACTTGTTCAATTTATAAAACTCTTTCTCTTGAATAAATCATTCATTTTTTTCTGAATTGTAATCATTTGTTGGTCTGTACATGTACATGACATTGCCGATTTCCGTTCCGTTCGAATAATTCCTTCATGGTTCATCTTTTTTTGTCTTAGAGTGTATACTGTAGTTCTCACTCAAACACAGATTTTCCTCACAGTGAAATATTCTACCCCACTATTTAACTCGAGCAGTCAATCATACTCACTCCACCTGTGAGTGTTAAACAGAATTTTTAGTTCCTCTACCTTCAGCACCTTTGCAATTCGAATTTCTCTTGTAAAGATATGTTCAATTGTACCATTTCGGGTCAAAACATGTTAACTAAATTTGTCTGATACGGTATAATGTACTGCAGTCTTACGAAAGACATTACATTCTTTCACATCCTCATTATGGCGGAGCACCCAGATATCACGACCGCAACCATCGTACTCGGTGCAGTACGCGAGAAGGCAATACGCGGCCGCCTTCTCAAATGGTTCAAATGGCTCTAAGCACTATGGGACAATATCTGAGGTCATCAGTCCCCCTAGAGTTATAACTACTTAAACCTAACTAACCTAAGGATATCACACACATCCATGCCCGAGGCAGGATTCGAACCTGCGACCGTAGCAGCAGAGCAGTTCCGGACTGAAGCGCCTAGAACCGCTCGGTCACAGCGGCCGGCTGCTTCACTCGATGGCAGCACCACCGCCGGACGAGTGTTGCAAGCTCGGCCCCACTCTTTTGTGCACCATCCGTGCTAGGCGAAGGTTCAGCTCAGAGACTGTGACAGTTACGTGTTATTATAAGACGACACTACATGGGATCGGACTCTACCTGGAGTTGGGCTGTTTGGGGAAGGAGACCAGACAGCGAGATCATCGGTCTCATCGGATTAGCGAAGGATGGGGAAGGAAGTCGGCCATGCCCTTTGAAAGGAACCATCCCGGTATTTGCCTGGTGCGATTTAGGGAAATCACGGAAAACCTGAATCAGGATGGCCGGACGCGGAATTGAACCGTCGTCCTCCCGAATGGGAGTCCAGTGTCTAACCACTGCGCTACCTTGCTCGGTATGGACTCTACCTGACCTGAGTTCTTCTGTGATTGTCCTCCCTCGCCTGCGTAAAGATATTGTTCACCGGTGCTGTATATGACTGTGATAACTATGTCTTGTCAATAAACAACTGTAGATGTTACACTTACTTTCATGAACAGACTGTTCAGTAGATTCAATACATTTATAAAAGTTCAAATATTCACGATTTTACGCCAGACAATTCCGCTACAATACATTGTGCAGAATCGTTCCGTCAAAACGGAAGCAACATATCGATCTAAATACACTGTTGTCCAAAATTAAAGCAACAAACGGAAATTTTGCAACGTTACTTTCATTTTGCCACAAGACACTATAAACATTTGCAAAAACAGACATTATGTCTTATGGGATAACAGCAATCAGTGATTTTATAATGTTACTTAAAAACCGTCTTGAATGCAAATTTTTTATTCATATGACCGGTTTCGATTCATTCAGAACCATCTTCAGATCTGCTATTTCAGTTACAGGAGTAACCCGTCCAAATCCAGCAATTTTCACATGCTACGTCACAGATGTGTTGCGTACGAAACTAAAACCTGCAATCAGATCCAAACGACGTGGAAAACTGTGAAGAGGTGTCATCCTGCAGCAAGATAACGCTCGCCCACATTCTGCCAAACAGACAGCCGACGCAATCAAGGAGATTCGAGGTGCTGGAACATCCACCATACAGTCCAGACCTGGCTCCAAGTGATTTTCACATGTTTGGACCCTTAACGGAAGCACTACAGGGAAGAAGATTCGAAAGTGATGAAGGCGTCATTTCTGCGGTGCAAAATGTGTTACAGATGCAACCGATAAAAGTATTTTCTGAAGAAATAAAAAAAAACTCGTAATACGTCGGGAAAACTGCGTTGAAGTCCAGGGAGGTTACGTAGAAAAATAACGCATGTTTCAGTTTTCTATCATCAGAATAAGTTCAGCTCTTCTCAAATGTGCCTTTACTTTTTGAATTCCCCTTGTATACCTGTATGCAGATGATTTTGTAAATAAGCTTTGCCTATAATGTATTTTTAAAGATATAACAAGGGATGGCTTTTCTGATAGTGCATACGCGTGAATAGTGAGTTTTGGCATTAACATCTACTTATATATAACTGTTTAACCATGGGTAACGCCACGGTCCAAACTAGTAATATATATAATTATACTAACCCCCCCCCCCCCCCCCACTGGGAAAAGCACAAATCGAACACTGCAGGAGAGCGAGCAGGCCACGCCATGCGTGCGATATTTTCCGTTTCCAAGAAAACAATCAACCACGTGTGCTCTATGAGATAGATTATTATAGTCCATCAACACGAAGTCTGGGTCCACAGCGCCATGCAACAACCGCAGACGAGGTCCCAAGATAGCATCTATACCTGACAGCAGTTAAATCTTGCCGATTCACCCGTACAATTTCATGAAGAAGGCTTCGAGTGATAAACATAATTCCTGCACACGCCAATATGGATCCTCCTCGATATCGACCCCTTTCCACAGTGTTTGGGCCCTGTAGTCATGTTCCACGTTCCCTCCAGATGCGAATCCATCAATAATTACTCTCCAGGCTAAACCGGGACTCATATGTGAAAACAACATTGGCAATGTTGCACTGGCATCTTGGTGGGATATTCAAATTTTAGCGGGGAAAAATAGGTCGACTGGGCTGCCACCACTAACCTAACCCCTGAAAATGAAGGGAAAATAAAAAATAGTGGCGGGAATCTAAATTTTGTTGATGGGAATATCAAATTTTGTGTGCTCACCTTCCGGAGACCAACTGACTACTTCACAGCACCACTACCAGAGGACGCTGCTGTCCCTCCCCCCACCCCATCTGGAAATTGGCGAGGAATTCGTTCAGTCTAAGGTTCGTTTGAGCAGTTGCCAGCGGGCTCGTGCGCATGTGCAGAGATGAATTCGCGTATGAGCAGTGCCTTCCTCCCGCTTCTGGCTACTTGAAGCGCGGCTGTTTGCTGTATGAGCAGTAGCAGCAAGTAGCCAGAAGCTACCCGGTAAATTTTTGCTCGGGCGCGCCCAAGCAGCCAGTTTCGCGCATGCGCAGAGCAAGCTGAGCTATGGTGGGGGGATTCTCCACGTGACCCGTGTATATGTTTCGTGGTATTGCTGGTCTCTTCATTTACAGCTCCCACGTCAAACGACACGAAAACAGATTTCTGTGGCGGGGAGCCATCAAGTGAATTAATGTGCACTCTCATAAACACGAAACACCAAAATAAGTTAGTAGTTTCAATTTTCTGATTTTATATTATATACTATTTCTGTCAGTTTTGTAGAGAAATTTGTTTCTATTAATTATTTTCCGCCCTAGGCAGTTATTTTATTTGAAACGAAGTGTTTCATTCCACACTATTGGCTAGTTTCAACTTCCTTCAATTTCAAGCGCAAATTTTCATTTTCTGTGGCTAATTACATTATACCATAGTAAAGATCCAAACAGTGCTGGACCTCCAAGAAAATTGGTATAACGAAAACCATATAGAAAAGCTGAATATCAGGTACTTCAGAATGCATCTGGACATAGAAATGTGCAACTAGAACGAATGAAGCATTTTAGTATGGTTTATGAAATTCCACTGCTGCTGGAGTAGCCTCTGATGTCCTGTTCGTTTTATCACACTGTAAGATCTCTTAATGGTATATACATACGAACATACGTAAATATTGACTTTAAGCTGAGTAAGTAGGCAAATTTGGTCAGTAGTTTTGAACTAAATATTTTGTTTCAAATATATTGACAGCTGTAGCAGAATTTTACAAACCTGTCTTCTGTGAAAGACTTGCCTGGTACTTCCTCTAGGCCTGAAGTTATTTCTTAAATTGTGCTTAAATCTTAAATTTATAGAATGCCATTCAATACTAAATTGTAGACTGGTAGCATACCGTGTTTTACCGTTTTAACTCCCCACATGACTTTATATTTATTCCTAGAATAGAATATAAACTGTCAGTTGTACAGTTTCTTTGCCTCACAGACAACCTTGTTAATTTTTTACGCATTCTCAAATAGTCATGAAATTTATTGTCCTTTATTCTGCTGTAAGTTACGCAAGACACTTTTTTTTACAAGAAATTTGTATTCCATCTTACCAGCTCTTTGCAGTGCTGTGTAGACTTAAATCTGATTGGAAATGCTACATAACAATATTGCACAGTACGAATTTAAAAAAAAAAAGAATCTGTCAAAGTCACCGCATAGCAAAATGTTATGGTACTTTGAGCTGTGGAGTCTAGTCTACTTTTGAAATGAATAATAAGCTAAGAAGTGCTTCCTTATTTGCATTCCTTATCTGGGTAGAATTGATAAAACAATTGCGCCAGGTACAACTCGCAAGGTCCTCTCACCAACATGCCGCAGGGCTGCACATGGTCACGTGATGCCCCACCACGCACGAAATTCCACACAGAAATGGGACGAAAAGCGTATGAGCAGAGTAAGCACGAAGCTCGGGCTGCCTACGTCATCGTAGCTACGCATGCGGAGTCCAGCCTGTTGTCTGGCACTGTCTGGCAACTGCTCAAACGAATCTTCCGTGTCGAGCTGCTGGACTGTTAGTCCTTCATGACGGTATCATAATACAGCGTCATAAGGCATTTGTTTAATAATATTGTTAATGTATTTCTGTAATCGCAACACACCTCGAAATTAACGCTGGTGTTTAAACAATTTAGACGATGTTAACTGTAGTACTTTTTAATTCTGAAACCAAAAGGAACCACATAATTACACTGTCAGAGATCACGCTAAATAAATCTGGCGATCACTTTCGCCATGCACCAATCCATCCTACCGGCCAGGATCCGACACGCAGCAGCCGCAAGAGCGTGCCAACTGCTCCCTGCCGTGCCGGAAATACCTCAGCCTTCCTCATCGTCCCTGGCACACTTTCTTTGTGACACACAGATACCCTTCAGGAGTTATTAAATCTGGTGTTCAAGCAATGTGTGGAATATTGTCACATACATATCTTGAGCATGTCACGAAACTCTGCAAATGCTGCTGCTTCAGAAAATGTGCCATAACAAATATTAAGTAAGGAATTCGGTTCACAAAGTGAATATAAAACAAAACTATTACGAAAAACACAATTGCGCACAAAGCACTGTGAGAGCTGCAGTTGCAGCTGCGACCATTCCCTGGAATTACATGAATATTTACTTTCCAGGCTATGTCAGTGAGAAATGATTCGTCAATCGCGATTTAATTTACGGCCCCGAAACCGAAATCAGCTGCAATATTCTATTTTACACGTGACTCTTAGACGTCTCAGAACTGTCAGTAGGTACATTGTCATGTCTTGTTCGAATCAGTCTGTATAGGCTCCTACACCCCGCGCAAAAGATGTTGAAATGCCTGGGCTAGCAGGCCAGGGCTGGTTAGGTTGTGGAAAGAGGCCAAATTGAGGTTGCGATCAGTTGCGCTCAACATACAAACTTTATTTGTCCACACACAATATTACACAAGAATTCAAACACTGAAAGTTGTAATGGATCTCCTTTGATTAATTTTAGGTCGCCTGAAGACCACACTCAAAATCCAAGACGCAAGGCCCAAGTAAGAAATTGGCATAGAAGGTTCTTTTGGAGGTGTCACCCAAAAATTATTTCTAAATCTTCAATCTAAACTGGCTGAAGGCTTTAGCACTTTAATTTTAAAGGAACTCGGCTGGAGGCCTCGTATTAAGCAATAAGAAGCGTTTCAATCCAACGACAGAAAGCCTTATCTTAGAACAATTGAAACAAATTCGGCTGAAGCCCCCATAACATCACAATCGTATGCCTTAATGGCAAGACAACAAAATTATTTTAAGAGACATTAAAATTCGGCTGAAGGCCCCTATAAGAACTACAAAAATGGTTCAAATAGCTCTGAGAACTATGGGACTTAACATCTGAGGTCAACAGTCCCCTATAACTTAGAACTTCTTAAACCTAACTAACCTAAGGACAGCACACACATCCATGCCTCAGGCAGGATTAGAGACTGCGACCCTAGCAGCAGCACGGTTCCGGACTGAAGCGCCTAAGAACAACCTCATGCCTTAAGTGCAAGACAAGAACATTAATTCAGGATATACGAAAACTCGGCTTAAGACCACACATTAACTTAATAACTAAAACTCAACTAACTAAGTAACAGACACGGAACGGCGCTCAGACGTTCCAAGGGTCGGCCTGGAATTGTAACACTAACGCCCGTTTAGGCGAGACAGGCAGCCTGACCAACAATCTCTTAATCGGAGGGCAACTCAACCGAGAGACAGGCAACCGATCAATCAACCAAATCAGTTCCACTCCACGGCCGTAAGGTTTCAATACAACGACACACAGAACCAAACTGTGGTGTCACCGCCAGACACCACACTTGCTAGGTGGTAGCCCTTAAATCGGCCGCGGTCCGGTAGCATACGTCGGACCCGCGTGTCGCCACTATCAGTGATTGCAGACCGAGCGCCGCCACACGGCAGGTCTAGAGAGACTTCTTAGCACTGTACAAGCCGACTTTGGTAGCGATGGTTCATTGACAAAATACGCTCTCATTTGCCGAGACGATAGTTAGCATAGCCTTCAGCTAAGTCATTTGCTACTACCTAGCAAGCCGCCATTATCAGTACTATTGATATTGTGAAATATTCAACGTAAAGAGCGACGTTCATAATTAATGGATTAAAGTTAAGTATCCGTCAGCTACGCCCGTTTTTCTCAATTCTAATTCCCATGTCATGTTCCAGACCTCACGCAAGCCTGCGTGAGCTAAAACGCGTGCATTTCGGCCTCCTTTAGTAACACGGTGTTGGCTCTCCTGCCAACCACAACACAAACGAAGAAATGTAAACAGTTGAGGCTCGATAGTAAGTTAAGAGAGGACTCGACTTTCATGTCCAAGATCGGTGGTCGACGAACTTCATAGAACACGCAAGCAGCTTCTCACACTCCAACCGCGCCTGCACTCCGCCAGAGGCTGCAGCCCGACTCCCCGAGACGGGGGCTCGCTTGCTAATCAACGCCAACCGACCGACTGGACTGCAGGTCCGTCCGCGACTGCAGTGCTCGTGCGTCTCCCACTCACTGACTTCCTTCGGACGGACGATGTCACGGAGACACTGGCTCGGAGCCAGCCATACAGAGGGAACACACCAACATCTCTGCACAGGAAGGAACCGACCCAAACACACGTCGTCGATGAGACGACCGACCGAACGACCAACCACTGGTCCGCACTGGTACTGGCTGTGCGGGCCTCACTGGGGCACCGTGACTTCCTTCGGACGGACGATGTCACGGAGACACTGGCTTGGAGCCAGCCATGCAGAGGGAACACACCGACATCTCTGCACAGGAAGGAACCGACCCAAACACACGTCGTCGATGAGACGACCGACCGAACGACAAACCACCGGTCCGCACTGGTACTGGCTGTGTGGGCCTCACTGGGGCTCCGTGACTTCCTTCGGACGGACGATGTCACGGAGACACTGGCTCGGAGCCAGCCATGCAGAGGGAACACACCGACATCTCTGCACAGGAAGGAACCGACCCAAACACACGTCGTCAATGAGACGACCGACTGAACGACCAACCACCGGTCCGCACTGGTACTGGCTGTGCGGGCCTCACTGGGGCTCCGTGACTTCGTTCGGACAGACGATGTCACGGAGACACTGGCTCCAGGCCAGCCATGCAGAGGGAACACACTTACATCTCTGCACAGGAAGGAACCGACCCAAACACACGTCGTCGATGAGAGGACCGACCGAACGACAAACCACCGGTCCGCACTGGTACTGGCTGTGCGGGCCTCACTGGGGCTCCGTGACTTCCTTCGGACGGACGATGTCACGGAGACACTGGCTCGGAGCCAGCCATGCGGAGGGAACACACTGACATCTCTGCACAGGAAGGAACCGACCCAAACACACGTCGTCGATGAGACGACTGACCGAACGACCAACGAAAGGTCCGCACTGGTACTGGCTGTGCGGGCCTCACTGGGGCTCCGTGACTTCCTTCGGACGGACGATGTCACGGAGACACTGGCTCGGAGCCAGCCATGCAGAGGGAACACACCGACATCTCTGCACAGGAAGGAACCGACTCAAACACACGTCGTCGATGAGACGACCGACCGAACGACCAACCACCGGTCCGCACTGGTACTGGCTGTGCGGGCCTCACTGGGGCTCCGTGACTTCCTTCGGACGGACGATGTCACGGAGACACTGGCTCGGAGCCAGCCATGCAGAGGGAACACACCGACGTCTCTGCACAGGAAGGAACCGACCCAAACACACGTCGTCGATGAGATGACCGACCGAACGACCAACCACCGGTCCGCAATGGTACTGGCTGTGTGGGCCTCACTGGGGCTCCGTGACTTCCTTCGGACGGACGATGTCACGGAGACACTGGGTCGTAGCCAGCCATGCAGAGGGAACACACCGACATCTCTGCACAGTGAGGAACCGACCCAAACACACGTCGTCGATGAGACGACCGACCGAACGACCAACCACCGGTCCGCACTGATACTGGCTGTGCGGGCCTCACTGGGGCTCCGTGACTTCCTTCGGACGGACGATGTCACGGAGACACTGGTTCGGAGCCAGCCATGCAGAGGGAACACACCGACATCTCTGCACAGGAAGGAACCGACCCAAACACACGTCGTCGATGAGACGACCGACCGAACGACCAACCACCGGTCCGCACTGGTACTTGCTGTGCGGGCCTCACTGGGGCTCCGTGACTTCCTTCGGACGGACGATGTCACGGAGACACTGGCTTGGAGCCAGCCATGCAGAGGGAACACACCGACATCGCTGCAGTGGAAGGAAGCGACCCAAACACACGTCGTCGATGAGACGACCGACAAAAAGACCAAACAACGGTCCGCTCTGGTACTGGCTGTGTGGGCCTCACTGGGGCTCCGTGACTTCCTTCGGGCGGACGATGTCACGGAGACACTGGCTCGGAGCCAGCCATGCAGAGGGAACACACCGATATCTCTGCACAGGAAGGAACCGACCCAAACACATGTCGACGATGAGACGACCGACCGAACGACCAACCACCGGTCCGCACTGGTACTGGCTGTGTGGGCCTCACTGGGGCTCCGTGACTTCCTTCGGACGGACGATGTCACGGAGACACTGGCTCGGAGCCAGCCATGCAGAGGGAACACACCGACATCTCTGCACAGGGAGGAACCGACCCAAACACACGTCGTCGATGAGACGACCGACCGAACGACCAACCACCGGTCCGCAATGGTACTGGCTGTGCGGGCCTCACTGGGGCTCCGTGACTTCCTTCGGACGGACGATGTCACGGAGACACTGGTTCGGAGCCAGCCATGCAGAGGGAACACATCGACATCTCTGCACTGGAAGGAACCGACCCAAACACACGTCGTCGATGAGACGACCGACCGAACGACCAACCACCGGTCCGCAATGGTACTTGCTGTGCGGGCCTCACTGGGGCTCCGTGACTTCCTTCGGACGGACGATGTCACGGAGACACTGGCTCGGAGCCAGCCATGCAGAGGGAACACACCGACATCTCTGCAGTGGAAGGAAGCGACCCAAACACACGTCGTCGATGAGACGACCGACAGAACGACCAACCAACGGTCCGCTCTGGTACTGGCTGTGCAGGCCTCACTGGGGCTCCGTGACTTCCTTCGGACGGACGATGTCACGGAGACACTGGCTCGGAGCCAGCCATGCAGAGGGAACACACCGACATCTCTGCACAGGAAGGAACCGACCCAAACACACGTCGTCGATGAGACGACCGACCGAACGACCAACCACCAGTCCGCACTGGTACTGGCTGTGCGGGCCTCACTGGGGCTCCGTGACTTCCTTCGGACGGACGATGTCATGGAGACACTGGCTCGGAGCCAGCCATGCAGAGGGAACACACCGACATCTCTGCACAGGGAGGAACCGACCCAAACACACGTCGTCGATGAGACGACCGACCGAACGACCAACCACCGGTCCGCACTGGTACTGGCTGTGCGGGCCTCACTGGGGCTCCGTGACTTCCTTCGGACGGACGATGTCACGGAGACACTGGCTCGGAGCCAGCCATGCAGAGGGAACACACCGACATCTCTGCACAGGAAGGAACCGACCCAAACACACGTCGTCGATGAGACGACCGACCGAACGACCAACCACCGGTCCGCACTGGTACTGGCAGCGCGGGCCCCACTGGGGCTCCGTGACTTCCTTCGGACGGACGATGTCACGGAGACACTGGCTCGGAGCCAGCCATGCAGAGGGAACACACCGACGTCTCTGCACAGGAAGGAACCGACCCAAACACACGTCGTCGATGAGATGACCGACCGAACGACCAACCACCGGTCTGCACTGGTACTGGCTGTGTGGGCCTCACTGGGGCTCCGTGACTTCCTTCGGACAGACGATGTCACGGAGACACTGGGTCGTAGCCAGCCATGCAGAGGGAACACACCGACATCTCTGAACAGTGAGGAACCGACCCAAACACACGTCGTCGATGAGACGACCGACCGAACGACCAACCACAGGTCCGCACTGATACTGGCTGTGCGGGCCTCACTGGGGCTCCGTGACTTACTTCGGACGGACGATGTCACGGAGACACTGGTTCGGAGCCAGCCATGCAGAGGGAACACACCGACATCTCTGCACAGGAAGGAACCGACCCAAACACACGTCGTCGATGAGACGACCGACCGAACGACCAACCACCGGTCCGCACTGGTACTTGCTGTGCGGGCCTCACTGGGGCTCCGTGACTTCCTTCGGACGGACGATGTCACGGAGACACTGGCTTGGAGCCAGCCATGCAGAGGGAACACACCGACATCGCTGCAGTGGAAGGAAGCGACCCAAACACACGTCGTCGATGAGACGACCGACAAAACGACCAAACAACGGTCCGCTCTGGTACTGGCTGTGCGGGCCTCACTGGGGCTCTGTGACTTCCTTCGGGCGGACGATGTCACGGAGACACTGGCTCGGAGCCAGCCATGCAGAGGGAACACACCGACATCTCTGCACAGGGAGGAACCGACCCAAACACACGTCGTAGATGAGACGACCGACCGAACGACCAACCACCGGTCCGCAATGGTACTGGCTGTGCGGGCCTCACTGGGGCTCCGTGACTTCCTTCGGACGGACGATGTCACGGAGACACTGGTTCGGAGCCAGCCATGCAGAGGGAACACATCGACATCTCTGCACAGGAAGGAACCGACCCAAACACACGTCGTCGATGAGACGACCGACCGAACGACCAACCACCAGTCCGCAATGGTACTTGCTGTGCGGGCCTCACTGGGGCTCCGTGACTTCCTTCGGACCGACGATGTCACGGAGACACTGGCTCGGAGCCAGCCATGCAGAGGGAACACACCGACATCTCTGCAGTGGAAGGAAGCGACACAAACACACGTCGTCGATGAGACGACCGACAGAACGACCAACCAACGGTCCGCTCTGGTACTGGCTGTGCAGGCCTCACTGGGGCTCCGTGACTTCCTTCGGACGGACGATGTCACGGAGACACTGGCTCGGAGCCAGCCATGCAGAGGGAACACACCGACATCTCTGCACAGGAAGGAACCGATCCAAACACACGTCGTCGATGAGACGACCGACCGAACGACCAACCACCGGTCCGCACTGGTACTGGCTTTGCGGGCCTCACTGGGGCTCCGTGACTTCCTTCGGACGGACGATGTCATGGAGACACTGGCTCGGAGCCAGCCATGCAGAGGGAACACACCGACATCTCTGCACAGGAAGGAACCGACCCAAACACACGTCGTCGATGAGACGACCGACCGAACGACCAACCACCGGTCCGCAATGGTACTGGCTGTGCGGGCGTCACTGGGGCTCCGTGACTTCCTTCGGACGGACGATGTCACGGAGACACTGGCTCGGAGCCAGCCATGCAGAGGGAACACACCGACATCTCTGCACAGGAAGGAACCGACCCAAACACACGTCGTCGATGAGACGACCGACCGAACGACCAACCACCGGTCCGCACTGGTACTGGCTGTGCGTGGCTCACTGGGGCTCCGTGACTTCCTTCGGACGGATGATGTCACGGAGACACTGGCTCGGAGCCAGCCATGCAGAGGGAACACACCGACATCTCTGCACAGGAAGAAACCGACCCAAACACACGTCGTCGATGAGACGACCGACGGAACGACCAACCACCAGTCCACACTGGTACTGGCTGTGCGGGCCTCACTGGGGCTCCGTGACTTCCTTCGGACGGACGATGTCACGGTGACACTGCCTCGGAGCCAGCCATGCGGAGGGAACACACTGACATCTCTGCACAGGAAGGAACCGACCCAAACACACGTCGTCGATGAGACGACTGACCGAACGACCAACCAAAGGTCCGCACTGGTACTGGCTGTGCGGGCCTCACTGGGGCTCCGTGACTTCCTTCGGACGGACGATGTCACGGATACACTGGCTCGGAGCCAGCCATGCAGAGGGAACACACCGACATCTCTGCACAGGAAGGAACCGACTCAAACACACGTAGTCGATGAGACGACCGACCGAACGACCAACCACCGGTCCGCACTGGTACTGGCTGTGCGGGCCTCACTGGGGCTCCGTGACTTCCTTCGGACGGACGATGTCACGGAGACAGTGGCTCGGAGCCAGCCATGCAGAGGGAACACACCGACGTCTCTGCACAGGAAGGAACCGAACCAAACACACGTCGTCGATGAGATGACCGACCGAACGACCAACCACCGGTCCGCAATGGTACTGGCTGTGTGGGCCTCACTGGGGCTCCGTGACTTCCTTCGGACGGACGATGTCACGGAGACACTGGGTCGTAGCCAGCCATGCAGAGGGAACACACCGACTTCTCTGCACAGTGAGGAACCGACCCAAACACACGTCGTCGATGAGACGACCGACCGAACGACCAACCACCGGTCCGCACTGATACTGGCTGTGCGGGCCTCACTGGGGCTCCGTGACTTCCTTCGGACGGACGATGTCACGGAGACACTGGTTCGGAGCCAGCCATGCAGAGGGAACACACCGACATCTCTGCACAGGAAGGAACCGACCCAAACACACGTCGTCGATGAGACGACCGACCGAACGACCAACCACCGGTCCGCACTGGTACTTGCTGTGCGGGCCTCACTGGGGCTCCGTGACTTCCTTCGGACGGACGATGTCACAGAGACACTGGCTTGGAGCCAGCCATGCAGAGGGAACACACCGACATCGCTGCAGTGGAAGGAAGCGACCCAAACACACGTCGTCGATGAGACGACCGACAAAACGACCAAACAACGGTCCGCTCTGGTACTGGCTGTGCGGGCCTCACTGGGGCTCCGTGACTTCCTTCGGGCGGACGATGTCACGGAGACACTGGCTCGGAGCCAGCCATGCAGAGGGAACACACCGACATCTCTGCACAGGAAGGAACCGACCCAAACACATGTCGACGATGAGACGACCGACCGAACGACCAACCACGCGTCCGCACTGGTACTGGCTGTGTGGGCCTCACTGGGGCTCCGTGACTTCCTTCGGACGGACGATGTCACGGAGACACTGGCTCGGAGCCAGCCATGCAGAGGGAACACACCGACATCTCTGCAGTGGAAGGAAGCGACCCAAACACACGTCGTCGATGAGACGACCGACAGAACGACCAACCAACGGTCCGCTCTGGTACTGGCTGTGCAGGCCTCACTGGGGCTCCGTGACTTCCTTCGGACGGACGATGTCACGGAGACACTGGCTCGGAGCCAGCCATGCAGAGGGAACACACCGACATCTCTGCACAGGAAGGAACCGACCCAAACACACGTCGTCGATGAGACGACCGACCGAACGACCAACCACCGGTCCGCACTGGTACTGGCTGTGCGGGCCTCACTGGGGCTCCGTGACTTCCTTCGGACGGACGATGTCATGGAGACACTGGCTCGGAGCCAGCCATGCAGAGGGAACACACCGACATCTCTGCACAGGAAGGAACCGACCCAAACACACGTCGTCGATGAGACGACCGACCGAACGACCAACCACCGGTCCGCACTGGTACTGGCTGTGCGGGCCTCACTGGGGCTCCGTGACTTCCTTCGGACGGACGATGTCACGGAGACACTGGCTCGGAGCCAGCCATGCAGAGGGAACACACCGACATCTCTGCACAGGAAGGAACCGACCCAAACACACGTCGTCGATGAGACGACCGACCAAACGACCAACCACCGGTCCACACTGGTACTGGCTGCGCGGGCCTCACTGGGGCTCCGTGACTTCCTTCGGACGGACGATGTCACGGAGACACTGGCTCGGAGCCAGCCATGCAGAGGGAACACACTGACATCTCTGCACAGGAAGGAACCGACCCAAACACACGTCGTCGATGAGATGACCGACCGAACGACCAACCACCGGTCCGCACTGGTACTGGCTGTGTGGGCCTCACTGGGGCTCCGTGACTTCCTTCGGACGGACGATGTCACGGAGACACTGGGTCGGAGCCAGCCATGCAGAGGGAACACACCGACATCTCTGCACAGGGAGGAACCGACCCAAACACACGTCGTCGATGAGACGACCGACCGAACGACCAACCACCGGTCCGCAATGGTACTGGCTGTGCGGGCCTCACTGGGGCTCCGTGACTTCCTTCGGACGGACGATGTCACGGAGACACTGGTTCGGAGCCAGCCATGCAGAGGGAACACACCGACATCTCTGCACAGGAAGGAACCGACCCAAACACACGTCGTCGATGAGACGACCGACCGAACGACCAACCACCGGTCCGCAATGGTACTTGCTGTGCGGGCCTCACTGGGGCTCCGTGACTTCCTTCGGACGGACGATGTCACGGAGACACTGGCTCGGAGCCAGCCATGCAGAGGGAACACACCGACATCTCTGCAGTGGAAGGAAGCGACCCAAACACACGTCGTCGATGAGACGACCGACAGAACGACCAACCAACGGTCCGCTCTGGTACTGGCTGTGCAGGCCTCACTGGGGCTCCGTGACTTCCTTCGGACGGACGATGTCACGGAGACACTGGCTCGGAGCCAGCCATGCAGATGGAACACACCGACATCTCTGCAGAGGAAGGAACCGAACCAAACACACGTCGTCGATGAGACGACCGACCGAACGACCAACCACCGGTCCGCACTGGTACTGGCTGTGCGGGCCTCACTGGTGCTCCGTGACTTCCTTCGGATGGACGATGTCACGGAGACACTGGCTCGGAGCCAGCCATGCAGGGGGAACACACCGACATCTCTGCACAGGAAGGAACCGACCCAAACACACGTCGTCGATGAGACGACCGACCGAACGACCAACCACCGGTCCGCACTGGTACTGGCTGTGCGGGCCTCACTGGGGCTCCGTGACTTCCTTCGGACGGACGATGTCACGGAGACACTGGCTCGGAGCCAGCCATGCAGAGCGAACACACTTACATCTCTGCACAGGAAGGAACCGACCCAAACACACGTCGTCGATGAGACGACCGACCGAACGACCAACCACCGGTCCGCACTGGTACTGGCTGTGTGGGCCTCACTGGGGGTCCGTGACTTCCTTCGGACGGACGATGTCACGGAGACACTGGCTCGGAGCCAGGCATGCAGAGGGAACACACTTACATCTCTGCACAGGAAGGAACCGACCCAAACACACGTCGTCGATGAGACGACCGACCGAACGACCAACCAAAGGTCCGCACTGGTACTGGCTGTGCGGTCCTCACTGGGTCTCCGTGACATCCTTCGGACGGACGATGTCACGGAGACACTGGCTCGGAGCCAGCCATGCAGAGGGAACACACCGACATCTCTGCACAGGAAGGAACCGACCCAAACACACGTCGTCGATGAGACGACCGACCGAACGACCAACCACCGGTCCGCACTGGTACTGGCTGTGCGGGCCTTACTGGGGCTCTGTGACTTCCTTCGGACGGACGATGTCACGGAGACACTGGCTCGGAGCCAGCCATGCAGAGGGAACACACCGACATCTCTGCACAGGAAGGAACCGACCCAAACACACGTCGTCGATGAGACGACAGACCGAACGACCAACCACCGGTCCGCACTGGTACTGGCTGTGCGGGCCTCACTGGGGCTCCGTGACTTCCTTCGGACGGACGATGTCACGGAGACACTAGCTCGGAGCCAGCCATGCAGAGGGAACACACTGACATCTCTGCACAGGAAGGAACCGACCCAAACACACGTCGTCGATGAGACGACCGACCGAACGTCCAACCACCGGTCCGCAATGGTACTGGCTGTGCGGACCTCACTGGGGCTCGGTGACTTCCTTCGGACGGACGATGTCACGGAGACACTGGGTCGGAGCCAGCCATGCAGAGGGAACACACCGACATCTCTGCACAGGAAGGAACCGACCCAAACACACGTCGTCGATGAGACGACCGTCCGAGCGACCAACCACCTGTCCGCACTGGTACTGGCTGTGCGGGCCTCACTGGGGCTCCGTGACTTCCTTCGGACGGACGATGTCACGGAGACACTGGCTCGGAGCCAGCCATGCAGAGGGAACACACCGACATCTCTGCACAGGAAGGAACCGACCCAAACACATGTCGTCGATGAGACGACCGACCGAACGACCAACCACCGGCCCGCACTGGTACTGGCTGTGCGGGCCTCACTGGGGCTCCGTGACTTCCTTCGGACGGACGATGTCACGGAGACACTGGCTCGGAGCCAGCCATGCAGAGGGAACACACCGACATCTCTGCACAGGAAGGAACCGACCAAAACACACGTAGTCGATGAGACGACCGACCGAACGACAAACCACCAGTCCGCACTGGTACTGGCTGTGCGGGCCTCACTGGGACTCCGTGACATCCTTCGGACGGACGATGTCACGGAGACACTGGCTCGGAGACAGTCATGCAGAGGGAAAACACCGACATCTCTGCACAGGAAGGAACCGACCCAAACACACGTCGTCGATGAGACGACCGACCGAACGACCAACCAACTTTCCGCACTGGTACTGGCTGTGCGGGCCTCACTGGGGCTCCGTGACTTCCTTCGGACTTACGATGTCACGGAGACACTGGCTCGGAGCCAGCCATGCAGAGGGAACACACCGACATCTCTGCACAGGAAGGAACCGACCCAAACACACGTCGTCGATGAAACGACCGACCGAACGACCAACCACCGGTCCGCACTGGTACTGGCTGTGCGGGCCTCACTGTGGCTCCGTGACTTCCTTCGGATGGACGATGTCACGGAGACACTGGCTCGCAGCCAGCCATGCAGAGGGAACACACCGACATCTCTGCACAGGAAGGAACCGACCCATACACACGTCGTCGATGAGACGACCGACCGAACGACCAACCACCGGTCCGCACTGGTACTGGCTGTGCGGGCCTCACTGGGGCTCCGTGACTTCCTTCGGACGGACGATGTCACGGAGACACTGGCTCGGAGCCAGCCATGCAGAGGGAACACACTGACATCTCTGCACAGGAAGGAACCGACCCAAACACACGTCGTCGATGAGACGACCGACCGAACGACCAACCACCGGTCCGCACTGGTACTGGCTGTGCGGTCCTCACTGGGGCTCCGTGACTTCCTTCGGACGGACGATGTCACGGAGACACTGGCTCGCAGCCAGCCATGCAGAGGGAACACACCGACATCTCTGCACAGGAAGGAACCGACCCAAACACACGTCGTCGATGAGACGACCGACCGAACGACCAACCACCGGTCCGCACTGGTACTGGCTGTGCGGGCCTCACTGGGGCTCCGTGACTTCCTTCGGACGGACGATGTCACGGAGACACTGGCTCGGAGCCAGCCATGCAGAGGGAACACACCGACATCTCTGCACAGGAAGGAACCGACCCAAACACACGTCGTCGATGAGACGACCGACCGAACGACCAACCACCGGTCCGCACTGGTACTGGCTGTGCGTGGCTCACTGGGGCTCCGTGACTTCCTTCGGACGGATGATGTCACGGAGACACTGGCTCGGAGCCAGCCATGCAGAGGGAACACACCGACATCTCTGCACAGGAAGAAACCGACCCAAACACACGTCGTCGATGAGACGACCGACGGAACGACCAACCACCAGTCAACACTGGTACTGGCTGTGCGGGCCTCACTGGGGCTCCGTGACTTCCTTCGGACGGACGATGTCACGGTGACACTGCCTCGGAGCCAGCCATGCAGAGGGAACACACTGACATCTCTGCACAGGAAGGAACCGACCCAAACACACGTCGTCGATGAGACGACTGACCGAACGACCAACCAAAGGTCCGCACTGGTACTGGCTGTGCGGGCCTCACTGGGGCTCCGTGACTTCCTTCGGACGGACGATGTCACGGATACACTGGCTCGGAGCCAGCCATGCAGAGGGAACACACCGACATCTCTGCACAGGAAGGAACCGATTCAAACACACGTCGTCGATGAGACGACCGACCGAACGACCAACCACCGGTCCGCACTGGTACTGGCTGTGCGGGCCTCACTGGGGCTCCGTGACTTCCTTCGGACGGACGATGTCACGGAGACAGTGGCTCGGAGCCAGCCATGCAGAGGGAACACACCGACGTCTCTGCACAGGAAGGAACCGACCCAAACACACGTCGTCGATGAGATGACCGACCGAACGACCAACCACCGGTCCGCAATGGTACTGGCTGTGTGGGCCTCACTGGGGCTCCGTGACTTCCTTCGGACGGACGATGTCACGGAGACACTGGGTCGTAGCCAGCCATGCAGAGGGAACACACCGACTTCTCTGCACAGTGAGGAACCGACCCAAACACACGTCGTCGATGAGACGACCGACCGAACGACCAACCACCGGTCCGCACTGATACTGGCTGTGCGGGCCTCACTGGGGCTCCGTGACTTCCTTCGGACGGACGATGTCACGGAGACACTGGTTCGGAGCCAGCCATGCAGAGGGAACACACCGACATCTCTGCACAGGAAGGAACCGACCCAAACACACGTCGTCGATGAGACGACCGACCGAACGACCAACCACCGGTCCGCACTGGTACTTGCTGTGCGGGCCTCACTGGGGCTCCGTGACTTCCTTCGGACGGACGATGTCACGGAGACACTGGCTTGGAGCCAGCTATGCAGAGGGAACACACCGACATCGCTGCAGTGGAAGGAAGCGACCCAAACACACGTCGTCGATGAGACGACCGACAAAACGACCAAACAACGGTCCGCTCTGGTACTGGCTGTGCGGGCCTCACTGGGGCTCCGTGACTTCCTTCGGGCGGACGATGTCACGGAGACACTGGCTCGGAGCCAGCCATGCAGAGGGAACACACCGACATCTCTGCACAGGAATGAACCGACCCAAACACATGTCGACGATGAGACGACCGACCGAACGACCAACCACGGGTCCGCACTGGTACTGGCTGTGTGGGCCTCACTGGGGCTCCGTGACTTCCTTCGGACGGACGATGTCACGGAGACACTGGCTCGGAGCCAGCCATGCAGAGGGAACACACCGACATCTCTGCACAGGGAGGAACCGACCCAAACACACGTCGTCGATGAGACGACCGACCGAACGACCAACCACCGGTCCGCAATGGTACTGGCTGTGCGGGCCTCACTGGGGCTCCCTGACTTCCTTCGGACGGACGATGTCACGGAGACACTGGTTCGGAGCCAGCCATGCAGAGGGAACACATCGACATCTCTGCACTGGAAGGAACCGACCCAAACACACGTAGTCGATGAGACGACCGACCGAACGACCAACCACCGGTCCGCAATGGTACTTGCTGTGCGGGCCTCACTGGGGCTCCGTGACTTCCTTCGGACGGACGATGTCACGGAGACACTGGCTCGGAGCCAGCCATGCAGAGGGAACACACCGACATCTCTGCAGTGGAAGGAAGCGACCCAAACACACGTCGTCGATGAGACGACCGACAGAACGACCAACCAACGGTCCGCTCTGGTACTGGCTGTGCAGGCCTCACTGGGGCTCCGTGACTTCCTTCGGACGGACGATGTCACGGAGACACTGGCTCGGAGCCAGCCATGCAGAGGGAACACACCGACATCTCTGCACAGGAAGGAACCGACCCAAACACACGTCGTCGATGAGACGACCGACCGAACGACCAACCACCGGTCCGCACTGGTACTGGCTGTGCGGGCCTCACTGGGGCTCCGTGACTTCCTTCGGACGGACGATGTCACGGAGACACTGGCTCGGAGCCAGCCATGCAGAGGGAACACACCGACATCTCTGCACAGGAAGGAACCGACCTAAACACACGTCGTCGATGAGACGACCGACCAAACGACCAACCACCGGTCCACACTGGTACTGGCTGCGCGGGCCTCACTGGGGCTCCGTGACTTCCTTCGGACGGACGATGTCACGGAGACACTGGCTCGGAGCCAGCCATGCAGAGGGAACACACTGACATCTCTGCACAGGAAGGAACCGACCCAAACACACGTCGTCGATGAGATGACCGACCGAACGACCAACCACCGGTCCGCACTGGTACTGGCTGTGTGGGCCTCACTGGGGCTCCGTGACTTCCTTCGGACGGACGATGTCACGGAGACACTGGGTCGGAGCCAGCCATGCAGAGGGAACACACCGACATCTCTGCACAGGGAGGAACCGACATAAACACACGTCGTCGATGAGACGACCGACCGAACGACCAACCACCGGTCCGCAATGGTACTGGCTGTGCGGGCCTCACTGGGGCTCCGTGACTTCCTTCGGACGGACGATGTCACGGAGACACTGGTTCGGAGCCAGCCATGCAGAGGGAACACACCGACATCTCTGCACAGGAAGGAACCGACCCAAACACACGTCGTCGATGAGACGACCGACCGAACGACCAACCACCGGTCCGCAATGGTACTTGCTGTGCGGGCCTCACTGGGGCTCCGTGACTTCCTTCGGACGGACGATGTCACGGAGACACTGGCTCGGAGCCAGCCATGCAGAGGGAACACACCGACATCTCTGCAGTGGAAGGAAGCGACCCAAACAAACGTCGTCGATGAGACGACCGACAGAACGACCAACCAACGGTCCGCTCTGCTACTGGCTGTGCAGGCCTCACTGGGGCTCCGTGACTTCCTTCGGACGGACGATGTCACGGAGACACTGGCTCGGAGCCAGCCATGCAGATGGAACACACCGACATCTCTGCACAGGAAGGAACCGACCCAAACACACGTCGTCGATGAGACGACCGACCGAACGACCAACCACCGGTCCGCACTGGTACTGGCTGTGCGGGCCTCACTGGTGCTCCGTGACTTCCTTCGGATGGACGATGTCACGGAGACACTGGCTCGGAGCCAGCCATGCAGGGGGAACACACCGACATCTCTGCACAGGAAGGAACCGACCCAAACACACGTCGTCGATGAGACGACCGACCGAACGACCAACCACCGGTCCGCACTGGTACTGGCTGTGCGGGCCTCACTGGGGCTCCGTGACTTCCTTCGGACGGACGATGTCACGGAGACACTGGCTCGGAGCCAGCCATGCAGAGCGAACACACTTACATCTCTGCACAGGAAGGAACCGACCCAAACACACGTCGTCGATGAGACGACCGACCGAACGACCAACCACCGGTCCGCACTGGTACTGGCTGTGTGGGCCTCACTGGGGCTCCGTGACTTCCTTCGGACGGACGATGTCACGGAGACACTGGCTCGGAGCCAGCCATGCAGAGGGAACACACTTACATCTCTGCACAGGAAGGAACCGACCCAAACACACGTCGTCGATGAGACGACCGACCGAACGACCAACCAAAGGTCCGCACTGGTACTGGCTGTGCGGTCCTCACTGGGTCTCCGTGACATCCTTCGGACGGACGATGTCACGGAGACACTGGCTCGGAGCCAGCCATGCAGAGGGAACACACCGACATCTCTGCACAGGAAGGAACCGACCCAAACACACGTCGTCTATGAGACGACCGACCGAACGACCAACCACCGGTCCGCACTGGTACTGGCTGTGCGGGCCTTACTGGGGCTCCGTGACTTCCTTCGGACGGACGATGTCACGGAGACACTGGCTCGGAGCCAGCCATGCAGAGGGAACACACCGACATCTCTGCACAGGAAGGAACCGACCCAAACACACGTCGTCGATGAGACGACAGACCGAACGACCAACCACCGGTCCGCACTGGTACTGGCTGTGCGGGCCTCACTGGGGCTCCGTGACTTCCTTCGGACGGACGATGTCACGGAGACACTAGCTCGGAGCCAGCCATGCAGAGGGAACACACTGATATCTCTGCACAGGAAGGAACCGACCCAAACACACGTCGTCGATGAGACGACCGACCGAACGTCCAACCACCGGTCCGCAATGGTACTGGCTGTGCGGACCTCACTGGGGCTCCGTGACTTCCTTCGGACGGACGATGTCACGGAGACACTGTGTCGGAGCCAGCCATTCAGAGGGAACACACCGACATCTCTGCACAGGAAGGAACCGACCCAAACACACGTCGTCGATGAGACGACCGTCCGAGCGACCAACCACCTGTCCGCTCTGGTACTGGCTGTGCGGGCCTCACTGGGGCTCCGTGACTTCCTTCGGACGGACGATGTCACGGAGACACTGGCTCGGAGCCAGCCATGCAGAGGGAACACACCGACATCTCTGCACAGGAAGGAACCGACCCAAACACATGTCGTCGATGAGACGACCGACCGAACGACCAACCACCGGCCCGCACTGGTACTGGCTGTGCGGGCCTCACTGGGGCTCCGTGACTTCCTTCGGACGGACGATGTCACGGAGACACTGGCTCGGAGCCAGCCATGCAGAGGGAACACACCGACATCTCTGCACAGGAAGGAACCGACCAAAACACACGTAGTCGATGAGACGACCGACCGAACGACAAACCACCAGTCCGCACTGGTACTGGCTGTGCGGGCCTCACTGGGACTCCGTGACATCCTTCGGACGGACGATGTCACGGAGACACTGGCTCGGAGACAGTCATGCAGAGGGAAAACAGCGACATCTCTGCACAGGAAGGAACCGACCCAAACACACGTCGTCGATGAGACGACCGACCGAACGACCAACCAACTTTCCGCACTGGTACTGGCTGTGCGGGCCTCACTGGGGCTCCGTGACTTCCTTCGGACTTACGATGTCACGGAGACACTGGCTCGGAGCCAGCCATGCAGAGGGAACACACCGACATCTCTGCACAGGAAGGAACCGACCCAAACACACGTCGTCGACGAAACGACCGACCGAACGACCAACCACCGGTCCGCACTGGTACTGGCTGTGCGGGCCTCACTGTGGCTCCGTGACTTCCTTCGGATGGACGATGTCACGGAGACACTGGCTCGCAGCCAGCCATGCAGAGGGAACACACCGACATCTCTGCACAGGAAGGAACCGACCCAAACACACGTCGTCGATGAGACGACCGACCGAACGACCAACCACCGGTCCGCACTGGTACTGGCTGTGCGGGCCTCACTGGGGCTCCGTGACTTCCTTCGGACGGACGATGTCACGGAGACACTGGCTCGGAGCCAGCCATGCAGAGGGAACACACTGACATCTCTGCACAGGAAGGAACCGACCCAAACACACGTCGTCGATGAGACGACCGACCGAACGACCAACCACCGGTCCGCACTGGTACTGGCTCTGCGGGCCTCACTGGGGCTCCGTGACTTCCTTCGGACGGACGATGTCACGGAGACACTGGCTCGCAGCCAGCCATGCAGAGGGAACACACCGACATCTCTGCACAGGAAGGAACCGACCCAAACACACGTCGTCGATGAGACGACCGACCGAACGACCAACCACCGGTCCGCACTGGTACTGGCTGTGCGGGCCTCACTGGGGCTCCGTGACTTCCTTCGGACGGACGATGTCACGGAGACACTGGCTCGGAGCCAGCCATGCAGAGCGAACACACCGACATCTCTGCACAGGAAGGAACCCACCCAAGCACACGTCCTAGATGAGATGACCTACCGAACGACCAACCACCGGTCCGCACTGGTACTGGCTGTGCGGGCCTCACTGGGGCTCCGTGACTTCCTTCGGACGGACGATGTCACGGAGACACTGGCTCGGAGCCAGCCATGCAGAGGGAACACACCGACATCTCTGCACAGGGAGGAACCAACCCAAACACACGTCGTCGATGAGACGACCGACCGAACGACCAACCACCGGTCCGCACTGGTACTGGCTGTGCGGGCCTCACTGGGGCTCCGTGACTTCCTTCGGACGGACGATGTCACGGAGACACTGGGTCGGAGCCAGCCATGCAGAGGGAACACACCGACATCTCTGCACAGGGAGGAACCAACCCAAACACACGTCGTCGATGAGACGACAGACCGAACGACCAACCAACGGTCCGCACTGGTACTGGCTGTGCGGGCCTCACTGGGGCTCCGTGACTTCCTTCAGACGGACGATGTCACGGAGACACTGGCTCGGAGCCAGCCATGCAGAGGGAACACACCGACATCTCTGCACAGGAAGGAACCGACATAAACACACGTTGTCGATGAGACGACCGACCGAACGACCAACCACCGGTCCGCACTGGTACTGGCTGTGCGGGCCTCACTGGGGCTCCGTGACTTCCTTCGGATGGACGATGTCACCGAGACACTGGGTCGGAGCCAGCCATGCAGAGGGAACACACCGACATCTCTGCACAGGAAGGAACCGACTCAAACACACGTCGTCGATGAGACGACTGACCGAACGACCAACCACCGGTCCGCACTGGTACTGGCTGTGCGGGCCTAACTGGGGCTCCGTGACTTCCTTCAGACGGACGATGTCACGGAGACACTGGCTCGGAGCCAGCCATGCAGAGGGAACACACCGACATCTCTGCAGAGGAAGGAACCGACCGAAACACACGTCGTCGATGAGACGACCGACCGAACGACCAACCACCGGTCCGCAGTGATACTGGCTGTGCGGGCCTCACTGGGGCTCCGTGACTTCCTTCGGACGGACGATGTCACGGAGACACTGGCTCGGAGCCAGCCATGCAGAGGGAACACACCGACATCTCTGCACAGGAAGGAACCGACCCAAACACACGTCGTCGATGAGACGACCAACCGAACGACCAACCACCGGTCCGCACTGGTACTGGCTGTGCGGGCCTCACTGGGGCTCCGTGACTTCCTTCGGACGGACGATGTCACGGAGACACTGGGTCGGAGCCAGCCATGCAGAGGGAACACACCGACATCTCTGCACAGGAAGGAACTGACCCAAACACACGTCGTCGATGAGACGACCGACCGAACGACCAACCACCGGTCCGCACTGGTACTGGCTGTGCGGGCCTCACTGGGGCTCCGTGACTTCCTTCGGACGGACGATGTCACGGAGACACTGGCTCGGAGCCAGCCATGCAGAGCGAACACACCGACATCTCTGCACAGGAAGGAACCGACCCAAACACACGTCCTAGATGAGATGACCTACCGAACGACCAACCACCGGTCCGCACTGGTACTGGCTGTGCGGGCCTCACTGGGGCTCCGTGACTTCCTTCGGACGGACGATGTCACGGAGACACTGGCTCGGAGCCAGCCATGCAGATGGAACACACCGACATCTCTGCACAGGGAGGAACCAACCCAAACACACGTCGTCGATGAGACGACCGACCGAACGACCAACCACCGGTCCGCACTGGTACTGGCTGTGCGGGCCTCACTGGGGCTCCGTGACTTCCTTCGGACGGACGATGTCACGGAGACACTGGCTCGGAGCCAGCCATGCAGAGGGAACACACCGACATCTCTGCACAGGAAGGAACCGACTCTAACACACGTCGTCGATGAGACGACAGACCGAACGACCAACCAACGGTCCGCACTGGTACAGGCTGTGCGGGCCTCACTGGGGCTTCGTGACTTCCTTCAGACGGACGATGTCACGGAGACACTTGCTCGGAGCCAGCCATGCAGAGGGAACACACCAACATCTCTGCACAGGAAGGAACCGACATAAACACACGTTGTCGATGAGACGACCGACCGAACGACCAACCACCGGTCCGCACTGGTACTGGCTGTGCGGGCCTCACTGGGGCTCCGTGACTTCCTTCAGATGGACGATGTCACGGAGACACTGGCTCGGAGCCAGCCATGCAGAGGGAACACACCGACATCTCTGCACAGGAAGGAACCGACCGAAACACACGTCGTCGATGAGACGACCGACCGAACGACCAACCAACGGTCCGCACTGGTACTGGCTGTGCGGGCCTCACTGGGGCTCCGTGACTTCCTTCGGACGGACGATGTCACGGAGACACTGGCTCGGAGCCAGCCATGCAGAGGGAACACACCGACATCTCTGCACAGGGGGGAACCAATCCAAACACACGTCGTCGATGAGACGACCGACCGAACGACCAACCACCGGTCCGCACTGATGCTGGCTGTGCGGGCCTCACTGGGGCTCCGTGACTTCCTTCGGACGGACGATGTCACGGAGACACTGGCTCGGAGCCAGCCATGCAGAGGGAACACACTGACATCTCTGCACAGGAAGGAACCGACCCAAACACACGTCGTCGATGAGACGACCGACCGAACGACCAACCACCGGTCCGCACTGGTACTGGCTGTGCGGGCCTCACTGGGGCTCCGTGACTTCCTTCGGACGGACGATGTCACGGAGACACTGGCTAAGAGCCAGCCATGCAGAGGGAACACACCGACATCTCTGCACAGGAAGGAACCGACCCAAACACACGTCGTCGATGAGACGACCAACCGAACGACCAACCACCGGTCCGCACTGGTACTGGCTGTGCGGGCCTCACTGGGGCTCCGTGACTTCCTTCGGACGGACGATGTCACGGAGACACTGGCTCGGAGCCAGCCATGCAGAGGGAACACACCGACATCTCTGCACAGGAAGTAACCGACCGAAACACACGTCGTCGATGAGACGACCGACCGAACGACCAACCACCGGTCCGCACTGGTACTGGCTGTGCGGGCCTCACTGGGGCTCCGTGACTTCCTTCGGACGGACGATGTCACGGAGACACTGGCTCGGAGCCAGCCATGCAGAGCGAACACACCGACATCTCTGCACAGGAAGGAACCCACCCAAGCACACGTCCTAGATGAGATGACCTACCGAACGACCAACCACCGGTCCGCACTGGTACTGGCTGTGCGGGCCTCACTGGGGCTCCGTGACTTCCTTCGGACGGACGATGTCACGGAGACACTGGGTCGGAGCCAGCCATGCAGAGGGAACACACCGACATCTCTGCACAGGGAGGAACCAACCCAAACACACGTCGTCGATGAGACGACCGACCGAACGACCAACCACCGGTCCGCACTGGTACTGGCTGTGCGGGCCTCACTGGGGCTCCGTGACTTCCTTCGGACGGACGATGTCACGGAGACACTGGCTCGGAGCCAGCCATGCAGAGGGAACACACCGACATCTCTGCACAGGGAGGAACCAACCCAAACACACGTCGTCGATGAGACGACAGACCGAACGACCAACCAACGGTCCGCACTGGTACTGGCTGTGCGGGCCTCACTGGGGCTCCGTGACTTCCTTCAGACGGACGATGTCACGGAGACACTGGCTCGGAGCCAGCCATGCAGAGGGAACACACCGACATCTCTGCACAGGAAGGAACCGACATAAACACACGTTGTCGATGAGACGACCGACCGAACGACCAACCACCGGTCCGCACTGGTTCTGGCTGTGCGGGCCTCACTGGGGCTCCGTGACTTCCTTCGGATGGACGATGTCACCGAGACACTGGGTCAGAGCCAGCCATGCAGAGGGAACACACCGACATCTCTGCACAGGAAGGAACCGACTCAAACACACGTCGTCGATGAGACGACTGACCGAACGACCAACCAACGGTCCGCACTGGTACTGGCTGTGCGGGCCTAACTGGGGCTCCGTGACTTCCTTCAGACGGACGATGTCACGGAGACACTGGCTCGGAGCCAGCCATGCAGAGGGAACACACCGACATCTCTGCAGAGGAAGGAACCGACCGAAACACACGTCGTCGATGAGACGACCGACCGAACGACCAACGACCGGTCCGCACTGGTACTGGCTGTGCGGGCCTCACTGGGGCTCCGTGACTTCCTTCGGACGGACGATGTCACGGAGACACTGGCTCGGAGCCAGCCATGCAGAGGGAAGACACCGACATCTCTGCACAGGAAGGAACCGACCCAAACACACGTCGTCGATGATACGACCGACCGAACGACCAACCACCGGTCCGCACTGGTACTGGCTGTGCGGGCCTCACTGAGGCTCCGTGACTTCCGTCGGACGGACAATGTCACGGAGACACTGGCTCGGAGCCAGCCATGCACAGGGAACACACTGACATCTCTGCACAGGAACGAACCGACCCAAACACACGTCGTCGATGAGACGACCGACCGAACGACCAACCACCGGTCCGCACTGGTACTGGCTGTGCGGGCCTCACTGGGGCTCCGTGACTTCCTTCGGACGGACGATGTCACGGAGACACTGGCTAGGAGCCAGCCATGCAGAGGGAACACACCGACATCTCTGCACAGGAAGGAACCGACCCAAACACACGTCGTAGATGAGATGACCTACCGAACGGCCAACCACCGGTCCGCACTGGTACTGGCTTTGCGGGCCTCACTGGGGCTCCGTGACTTCCTTCGGACGGACGATGTCACGGAGACACTGGCTCGGAGCCAGCCATGCAGAGGGAACACACCGACATCTCTGCACAGGGAGGAACCAACCCAAACACACGTCGTCGATGAGACGACCGACCGAACGACCAACCACCGGTCCGCACTGGTACTGGCTGTGCGGGCCTCACTGGGGCTCCGTGACTTCCTTCAGATGGACGATGTCACGGAGACACTGGCTCGGAGCCAGCCATGCAGAGGGAACACACCGACATCTCTGCACAGGGAGGAACCAACCCAAACACACGTCGTAGATGAGACGACCGACCGAACGACCAACCACCGGTCCGCACTGGTACTGGCTGTGCGGGCCTCACTGGGGCTCCGTGACTTCCTTCCGATGGACGATGTCACGGAGACACTGGCTCGGAGCCAGCCATGCAGAGGGAAGACACCGACATCTCTGCACAGGAAGGAACCGACCCAAACACACGTCGTCGATGATACGACCGACCGAACGACCAACCACCGGTCCGCACTGGTACTGGCTGTGCGGGCCTCACTGAGGCTCCGTGACTTCCGTCGGACGGACGATGTCACGGAGACACTGGCTCGGAGCCAGCCATGCACAGGGAACACACTGACATCTCTGCACAGGAAGGAACCGACCCAAACACACGTCGTCGATGAGACGACCGACCGAACGACCAACCACCAGTCCGCACTGGTACTGGCTGTGCGGGCCTCACTGGGGCTCCGTGACTTCCTTCGGACGGACGATGTCACGGAGACACTGGCTAGGAGCCAGCCATGCAGAGGGAACACACCGACATCTCTGCACAGGAAGGAACCGACCCAAACACACGTCGTAGATGAGATGTCCTACCGAACGGCCAACCACCGGTCCGCACTGGTACTGGCTTTGCGGGCCTCACTGGGGCTCCGTGACTTCCTTCGGACGGACGATGTCACGGAGACACTGGCTCGGAGCCAGCCATGCAGAGGGAACACACCGACATCTCTGCACAGGGAGGAACCAACCCAAACACACGTCGTCGATGAGACGACCGACCGAACGACCAACCACCGGTCCGCACTGGTACTGGCTGTGCGGGCCTCACTGGGGCTCCGTGACTTCCTTCGGACGGACGATGTCACGGAGATACTGGCTCGGAGACAGCCATGCAGAGGGAACACACCGACATCTCTGCACAGGAAGGAACCGACCCAAACACACGTCGTCGATGAGACGACCGACCGAACGACCAACCACCGGTCCGCACTGGTACTGGCTGTGCAGGCCTCACTGGGGCTCTATGACTTCCTTCGGACGGACGATGTCACGGAGACACTGGCTCGGAGCCAGCCATTCAGAGGGAACACACCGACATCTCTGCACAGGAAGGAACCGACCCAAACACACGTCGTCGATGAGACGACCGACCGAACGACCAAAAACCAGTCCGCACTGGTACTGGCTGTGCGGGCCTCACTGGGGCTCCGTGACTTCCTTCGGACGGACGATGTCACGGAGACACTGGGTCGGAGCCAGCCATGCAGAGGGAACACACCGACATCTCTGCACAGGAAGGAACCGACCCAAACACACGTCGTCGATGAGACGACCGACTGAACGACCAACCACCGGTCCGCACTGGTACTGGCTGTGCGGGCCTCATTGGGGCTCCGTGACTTCCTTCGGACGGACGATGTCACGGAGACACAGGATCGGAGCCAGCCATGCAGAGGGAACACACCGACATCTCTGCACAGGAAGGAACCGACCCAAACACACGTCGTCGATGAGACGACCGACCGAACGACCAACCACCGATCCGCACTGGTACTGCCTGTGCGGGCCACACTGGGGCTCCGTGACTTCCTTCGGACGGACAATGTCACAGAGACACTGACTCGGAGCCAGCCATGCAGTGGGAACACACCGACGTCTCTGCACAGGAAGGAACCGACCCAAACACACGTCGTCGATGAGACGACAGACCGAACGACCAACCACCGGTCCGCACTGGTACTGGCTGTGCGGGCCTCACTGGGGCTCCGTGACTTCCTTCGGACGGACGATGTCACGGAGACACTGGGTCGGAGCCAGCCATGCAGAGGGAACACACCGACATCTCTGCACAGGAAGGAACCGACCCAAACACACGTCGTCGATGAGACGACCGACCGAACGACCAACCACCGGTCCGCACTGGTACTGGCTGTGCGGGCCTCACTGGGGCCCCGTGACTTCCTTCGGACGGACGATGTCACGGAGACACTGGCTCGGAGCCAGCCATGCAGAGGGAACACACCGACATCTCTGCACAGGAAGGAACCGACCCAAACACACGTCGTCGATGAGACGACCGACCGAACGACCAACCACCGGTCCGCACTTGTACTGGCTGTGCGGGCCTCACTGGGGCTCCGTGACTTCCTTCGGACGGACGATGTCACGGAGACACTGGCTCGGAGCCAGCCATGCAGAGGGAACACACCGACATCTCTGCACAAGAAGGAACCGACCCAAACACACGTCGTCAATGAGACGACCGACCGCACGACCAACCACCGGTCCGCACTGGTACTGGCTGTGCGTTCCTCACTGGGGCTCCGTGACTTCCTTCGGACGGACGATGTCCCGGAGACACTGGCTCGGAGCCAGCCATGCAGAGGGAACACACCGACATCTCTGCACAGGGAGGAACCGACCCAAACACACGTCGTCGATGAGACGACCGACCGAACGACCAACCACCGGTCCGCACTGGTACTGGCTGTGCGGGCCTCACTGGGGCTCCGTGACTTCCTTCGGACGGACGATGTCACGGAGACACTGGGTCGGAGCCAGCCATGCAGAGGGAACACACCGACATCTCTGCACAGGAAGGAACCGACCCAAACACACGTCGTTGATGAGACGACCGACCGAACGACCAACCACCGGTCCGCACTGGTACTGGCTGTGCGGGCCTCACTGGGGCTCCGTGACTTCCTTCGGACGGACGATGTCACAGAGACACTGGGTCGGAGCCAGCTATGCAGAGGGAACACACCGACATCTCTGCACAGGAAGGAACCGACCCAAACACACGTCGTCGATGAGACGACCGACCGAACGACCAACCACCGGTCCGCACTGGTACTGGCTGTGCGGGCCTCACTGGGGCTCCGTGACTTCCTTTGGACGGACGATGTCACGGAGACACTGGGTCGGAGCCAGCCATGCAGAGGGAACACACCGACATCTCTGCACAGGAAGGAACCGACCCAAACACACGTCGTCGATGAGACGACCGACCGAACGACCAACCACCGGTCCGCACTGGTACTGGCTGTGCGGGCCTCACTGGGGCTCCGTGACTTCCTTCGGACGGACGATGTCACGGAGACACTGGGTCGGAGCCAGCCATGCAAAGGGAACACACCGACATCTCTGCACAGGAAGGAACCGACCCAAACACACGTCGTCGATGAGACGACCGACCGAACGACCAACCACCGGTCCGCACTGGTACTGGCTGTGCGGGCCTCACTGGGGCTCCGTGACTTCCTTCGGACGGACGATGTCACGGAGACACTGGCTAGGAGCCAGCCATGCAGAGGGAACACACCGACATCTCTGCACAGGAAGGAACCGACCCAAACACACGTCGTAGATGAGATGACCTACCGAACGGCCAACCACCGGTCCGCACTGGTACTGGATTTGCGGGCCTCACTGGGGCTCCGTGACTTCCTTCGGACGGACGATGTCACGGAGACACTGGCTCGGAGCCAGCCATGCAGAGGGAACACACCGACATCTCTGCACAGGGAGGAACCAACCCAAACACACGTCGTCGATGAGACGACCGACCGAACGACCAACCACCGGTCCGCACTGGTACTGGCTGTGCGGGCCTCACTGGGGCTCCGTGACTTCCTTCGGACGGACGATGTCACGGAGATACTGGCTCGGAGACAGCCATGCAGAGGGAACACACCGACATCTCTGCACAGGAAGGAACCGACCCAAACACACGTCGTCGATGAGACGACCGACCGAACGACCAACCACCGGTCCGCACTGGTACTGGCTGTGCGGGCCTCACTGGGGCTCTATGACTTCCTTCGGACGGACGATGTCACGGAGACACTGGCTCGGAGCCAGCCATGCAGAGGGAACACACCGACATCTCTGCACAGGAAGGAACCGACCCAAACACACGTCGTCGATGAGACGACCGACCGAACGACCAAAAACCGGTCCGCACTGGTACTGGCTGTGCGGGCCTCACTGGGGCTCCGTGACTTCCTTCGGACGGACGATGTCACGGAGACACTGGGTCGGAGCCAGCCATGCAGAGGGAACACACCGACATCTCTGCACAGGAAGGAACCGACCCAAACACACGTCGTCGATGAGACGACCGACTGAACGACCAACCACCGGTCCGCACTGGTACTGCCTGTGCGGGCCACACTGGGGCTCCGTGACTTCCTTCGGACGGACAATGTCACGGAGACACTGACTCAGAGCCAGCCATGCAGTGGGAACACACCGACGTCTCTGCACAGGAAGGAACCGACCCAAACACACGTCGTCGATGAGACGACAGACCGAACGACCAACCACCGGTCCGCACTGGTACTGGCTGTGCGGGCCTCACTCGGGCTCCGTGACTTCCTTCGGACGGACGATGTCACGGAGACACTGGGTCGGAGCCAGCCATGCAGAGGGAACACACCGACATCTCTGCACAGGAAGGAACCGACCGAAACACACGTCGTCGATGAGACGACCGACCGAACGACCAACCACCGGTCCGCACTGGTACTGGCTGTGCGGGCCTCACTGGGGCCCCGTGACTTCCTTCGGACGGACGATGTCACGGAGACACTGGCTCGGAGCCAGCCATGCAGAGGGAACACACCGACATCTCTGCACAGGAAGGAACCGACCCAAACACACGTCGTCGATGAGACGACCGACCGAACGACCAACCACCGGTCCGCACTTGTACTGGCTGTGCGGGCCTCACCAGGGCTCCGTGACTTCCTTCGGACGGACGATGTCACGGAGACACTGGCTCGGAGCCAGCCATGCAGAGGGAACACACCGACATCTCTGCACAAGAAGGAACCGACCCAAACACACGTCGTCGATGAGACGACCGACCGCACGACCAACCACCGGTCCGCACTGGTACTGGCTGTGCGTTCCTCACTGGGGCTCCGTGACTTCCTTCGGACGGACGATGTCCCGGAGACACTGGCTCGGAGCCAGCCATGCAGAGGGAACACACCGACATCTCTGCACAGGGAGGAACCGACCCAAACACACGTCGTCGATGAGACGACCGACCGAACGACCAACCACCGGTCCGCACTGGTACTGGCTGTGCGGGCCTCACTGGGGCTCCGTGACTTCCTTCGGACGGACGATGTCACGGAGACACTGGCTCGGAGCCAGCCATGCAGAGGGAACACACTTACATCTCTGCACAGGAAGGAACCGACCCAAACACACGTCGTCGATGAGACGACCGACCGAACGACCAACCACCGGTCCGCACTGGTACTGGCTGTGCGGGCCTCACTGGGGCTCCGTGACTTCCTTCGGACGGACGATGTCACGGAGACACTGGGTCGGAGCCAGCCATGCAGAGGGAACACACCGACATCTCTGCACAGGAAGGAACCGACCCAAACACACGTCGTTGATGAGACGACCGACCGAACGACCAACCACCGGTCCGCACTGGTACTGGCTGTGCGGGCCTCACTGGGGCTCCGTGACTTCCTTCGGACGGACGATGTCACGGAGACACTGGGTCGGAGCCAGCTATGCAGAGGGAACACACCGACATCTCTGCACAGGAAGGAACCGACCCAAACACACGTCGTCGATGAGACGACCGACCGAACGACCAACCACCGGTCCGCACTGGTACTAACTGTGCGGGCCTCACTGGGGCTCCGTGACTTCCTTTGGACGGACGATGTCACGGAGACACTGGGTCGGAGCCAGCCATGCAGAGGGAACACACCGACATCTCTGCACAGGAAGGAACCGACCCAAACACACGTCGTCGATGAGACGACCGACCGAACGACCAACCACCGGTCTGCACTGGTACTGGCTGTGCGTTCCTCACTGGGGCTCCGTGACTTCCTTCGGACGGACGATGTCCCGGAGACACTGGCTCGGAGCCAGCCATGCAGAGGGAACACACCGACATCTCTGCACAGGGAGGAACCGACCCAAACACACGACGTCGATGAGACGACCGACCGAACGACCAACCACCGGTCCGCACTGGTACTGGCTGTGCGGGCCTCACTGGGGCTCCGTGACTTCCTTCGGACGGACGATGTCACGGAGACACTGGGTCGGAGCCAGCCATGCAAAGGGAACACACCGACATCTCTGCACAGGAAGGAACCGACCCAAACACACGTCGTCGATGAGACGACCGACCGAACGACCAACCACCGGTCCGCACTGGTACTGGCTGTGCGGGCCTCACTGGGGCTCCGTGACTTCCTTCGGACGGACGATGTCACGGAGACACTGGCTCGGAGCCAACCGTGCAGAGGGAACACACCAACATCTCTGCACAGGAAGGAACCGACCCAAACACACGTCGTCGATGAGACGACCGACCGAACGACCAACCAACGGTCCGCACTGGTACTGGCTGTGCGGGCCTCACTGGGGCTCCGTGACTTCCTCCGGACGGACGATGTCACGGAGACACTGGCTCAGAGCCAGCCATGCAGAGGGAACACACTTACATCTCTGCACAGGAAGGAACCAACCCAAACACACGTCGTCGATGAGACGACCGACCGAACGACCAACCACTGGTCCACACTGGTACTGGCTGTGCGGGCCTCACTGGGGCTCCGTGACTTCCTTCGGACGGACGATGTCACGGAGACACTGGCTCGGAGCCAGCCAAGATGAGGGAAAACACCGACATCTCTGCACAGGAAGGAACCGAACCAAACACACGTCGTCGATGAGACGACCGACCGAACGACCAACCACCGGTCCGCACTGGTACTGGCTGTGCGGGCCTCACTGGGGCTCCGTGACTTCCTTCGGACGGATGATGTCACGGAGACACTGGCTCGGAGCCAGCCATGCAGAGGGAACACACAAACATCTCTGCACAGGAAGCAACCGACCCAAACACACGTCGTCGATGAGACGACCGACCGAACGACCAACCACCGGTCCGCACTGGTACTGGCTGTGCGTGCCTCACTGTGGCTCCGTGACTTCCTTCGGACGGATGATGTCACGGAGACACTGGCTCGGAGCCAGCCATGCAGAGGGAACACACTGACATCTCTGCACAGGAAGGAACCGACCCAAACACACGTCGTCGATGAGATGACCGACCGAACGACCAACCACCGGTCCGCACTGGTACTGGCTGTGCGGGCCTCACTGGGGCTCCGTGACTTCCTTCGGACGGACGATGTCACGGAGACACTGGCTCGGAGCCAGCCATGCAGAGGGAACACACCGACATCTCTGCACAGGAAGAAACCAACCCAAACACACGTCGTCGATGAGACGACCAACCGAACGACATACCAACGGTCCACACTGGTACTGGCTGTGCGGGCCTCACTGGGGCTCCGTGAGTTCCTTCGGATGGACGATGTCACGGAGACACTGGCTCGGAGCCAGCCATGCAGAGGGAACACACCGACATCTCTGCACAGGAAGGAACCGACCCAAACACACGTCGTCGATGAGACGACCGACCGAACGACCAACCACCGGTCCGCACTGGTACTGGCTGTGCGGGCCTCACTGGGGCTCCGTGACTTCCTTCGGACGGACGATGTCACGGAGACACTGGCTCGGAGCCAACCTTGCAGAGGGAACACACCGACATCTCTGCACAGGAAGGAACCGACCCAAACACACGTCGTCGATGAGACGACCGACCGAACGACCAACCAACTGTCCGCACTGGTACTGGCTGTGCGGGCCACACTGGGGCTCCGTGACTTCCTCCGGACGGACGATGTCACGGAGACACTGGCTCAGAGCCAGCCATGCAGAGGGAACACACTTACATCTCTGCACAGGAAGGAACCGACCCAAACACACGTCGTCGATGAGACGACCGACCGAACGACCAACCACCGGTCCGCACTGGTACTGGCTGTGCGGGCCTCACTGGGGCTCCGTGACTTCCTTCGGACGGACGATGTCACGGAGACACTGGGTCGGAGCCAGCCATGCAGAAGGAACACACCGACATCTCTGCACAGGAAGGAACCGACCCAAACACACGTCGTCGATGAGAGGACCGACCGAACGACAAACCACTGGTCCACACTGGTACTGGCTGTGCGGGCCTCACTGGGGCTCCGTGACTTCCTTCGGATGGACGATGTCACGGAGACACTGGCTCGGAGCCAGCCATGCAGAGGGAAAACACCGACATCTCTGCACAGGAAGGAACCGACCCAAACACACGTCGTCGATGAGACGACCGACCGAACGACCAACCAACGGTCCGCACTGGTACTGGCTGTGCGGGCCTCACTGGGGCTCCGTGACTTCCTTCAGACGGACGATGTCACGGAGACACTGGCTCGGAGCCAGCCATGCAGACGGAACACACCGAAATCTCTGCACAGGAAGGAACCGACCCAAACACACGTCGTCGATGAGACGACCGACCGAACGACCAACCACCTGTCCGCACTGGTACTGGCTGTGCAGGCCTCACTGGGGCTCCGTGACTTTCTTCGGACGGACTATATCACGGAGACACTGGCTCGGAGCCAGCCATGAAGAGGGAACACACTTACATCTAGGCACAGGAAGGAACCAACCCAAACACACGTCGTCGATGAGACGACCGACCGAACGACCAACCACTGGTCCACACTGGTACTGGCTGTGCGGGCCTCACTGGGGCTCCGTGACTTCCTTCGGACGGACGATGTCACGGAGACACTGGCTCGGAGCCAGCCAAGCAGAGGGAAAACACCGACATCTCTGCACAGGAAGGAACCGAACCAAACACACGTCGTCGATGAGATGACCGACCGAACGACCAACCACCGGTCCGCACTGGTACTGGCTGTGCGGGCCTCACTGGGGCTCCGTGACTTCCTTCGGACGGATGATGTCACGGAGACACTGGCTCGGAGCCAGCCATGCAGAGGGAACACACAAACATCTCTGCACAGGAAGCAACCGACCCAAACACACGTCGTCGATGAGACGACCGACCGAACGACCAACCACCGGTCCGCACTGGTACTGGCTGTGCGTGCCTCACTGTGGCTCCGTGACTTCCTTCGGACGGATGATGTCACGGAGACACTGGCTCGGAGCCAGCCATGCAGAGGGAACACACTGACATCTCTGCACAGGAAGGAACCGACCCAAACACACGTCGTCGATGAGATGACCGACCGAACGACCAACCACCGGTCCGCACTGGTACTGGCTGTGCGGGCCTCACTGGAGCTCCGTGACTTCCTTCGGACGGACGATGTCACGGAGACACTGGCTCGGAGCCAGCCATGCAGAGGGAACACACTTACATCTCTGCACAGGAAGGAACCGACCCAAACACACGTCGTCGATGAGACGACCGACCGAACGACCAACCACCGGTCCACACTGGTACTGGCTGTGCGGGCCTCACTGGGGCTCCGTGACTTCCTTCGGACGGACGATGTCACGGAGACACTGGCTCGGAGCCAGCCATGCAGAGGGAACACACTTACATCTCTGCACAGGAAGGAACCGACCCAAACACACGTCGTCGATGAGACGACCGACCGAACGAGCAACCACTGGTCCGCACTGGTACTGACTGTGCGGGCCTCACTGGGGCTCCATGACTTCCTTCGGACGGACGATGTCACGGAGACACTGGCTCGCAGCCAGCCATGCAGAGGGAACACACCGACATCTCTGCACAGGAAGGAACCGACCCAAACACACGTCGTCGATGAGACGACCGACCGAACGACCAACCAACGGTCTGCACTGGTACTGGCTGTGCGGGCCTCACTGGGGCTCCGTGACTTCCTTCGGACGGACGATGTCACGGAGACAGTGGCTCGGAGCCAGCCATGCAGAGGGAACACACCGACATCTCTGCACAGAAAGGAACCGACCCAAACACACGTCGTCGATGAGACGACCGACCGAACGACCAACCACCGGTCCGCACTGGTACTGGCTGTGCGGGCCTCACTGGGGCTCCGTGACTTCCTTCCGACGGACGATGTCACGGAGACACTGGCTCGGAGCCAGCCATGCAGAGGGAACACACTTACATCTCTGCACAGGAAGGAACCGACCCAAACACACGTCGTCGATGAGACGACCGACCGAACGACAAACCACCGGTCCGCACTGGTACTGGCTGTGCGGGCCTCACTGGGGCTCCGTGACTTCCTTCAGACGGACGATGTCACGGAGACACTGGCTCGGAGCCAGCCATGCAGAGGGAACACACAAACATCTCTGCACAGGAAGGAACCGACCCAAACACACGTCGTCGATGAGACGACCGACCGAACGAGCAACCACTGGTCCGCACTGGTACTGACTGTGCGGGCCTCACTGGGGCTCCATGACTTCCTTCGGACGGACGATGTCACGGAGACACTGGCTCGCAGCCAGCCATGCAGAGGGAACACACCGACATCTCTGCACAGGAAGGAACCGACCCAAACACACGTCGTCGATGATACGACCGACCGAACGACCAACCACCAGTCCGCACTGGTACTGGCTGTACGGGCCTCTCTGGGTCCTGTGACTTCCTTCGGACGTACGATGTCACGGAGACACTGGCTCGGAGCCAGCCATGCAGAGGGAAAACACCGACATCTCTGCACAGGAAGGAACCGACCCAAACACACGTCGTCGATGAGACGACCGACCGAACGACCAACCACCGGTCCGCACTGGTACTGGCTGTGTGGGCCTCACTGGGGCTCCGTGACTTCCTTCGGACGGACGATATCACGGAGACACTGGCTCGGAGCCAGCCATGCAGAGGGAAAACACCGACATCTCTGCACAGGGAGGAACCGACCCAAACACACGTCGTCGATGAGACGACCGTCCGAACGACCAACCACTGGTCCGCACTGGTACTGGCTGTGCGGGCCTCACTGGGGCTCCGTGACTTCCTTCGGACGGACGATGTCACGGAGACACTGGCTCAGAGCCTGCCATGCAGAGGGAACACACTTACATCTCTGCACAGGAAGGAACCGACCCAAACACACGTCGTCGATGAGAGGACCGACCGAACGACAAACCACTGGTCCACACTGGTACTGGCTGTGCGGGCCTCACTGGGGCTCCGTGACTTCCTTCGGATGGACGATGTCACGGAGACACTGGCTCGGAGCCAGCCATGCAGAGGGAAAACACCGACATCTCTGCACAGGAAGGAACCGACCCAAACACACGTCGTCGATGAGACGACCGACCGAACGACCAACCACCGGTCCGCACTGGTACTGGCTGTGCGGGCCTCACTGGGGCTCCGTGACTTCCTTCGGACGGACGATGTCACGGAGACACTGGCTCGGAGCCAACCTTGCAGAGGGAACACACCGACATCTCTGCACAGGAAGGAACCGACCCAAACACACGTCGTCGATGAGACGACCGACCGAACGACCAACCAACGGTCCGCACTGGTACTGGCTGTGCGGGCCACACTGGGGCTCCGTGACTTCCTCCGGACGGACGATGTCACGGAGACACTGGCTCAGAGCCAGCCATGCAGAGGGAACACACTTACATCTCTGCACAGGAAGGAACCGACCCAAACACACGTCGTCGATGAGACGACCGACCGAACGACCAACCACCGGTCCGCACTGGTACTGGCTGTGCGGGCCTCACTGGGGCTCCGTGACTTCCTTCGGACGGACGATGTCACGGAGACACTGGGTCGGAGCCAGCCATGCAGAGGGAACACACCGACATCTCTGCACAGGAAGGAACCGACCCAAACACACGTCGTCGATGAGAGGACCGACCGAACGACAAACCACTGGTCCACACTGGTACTGGCTGTGCGGGCCTCACTGGGGCTCCGTGACTTCCTTCGGATGGACGATGTCACGGAGACACTGGCTCGGAGCCAGCCATGCAGAGGGAAAACACCGACATCTCTGCACAGGAAGGAACCGACCCAAACACACGTCGTCGATGAGACGACCGACCGAACGACCAACCAACGGTCCGCACTGGTACTGGCTGTGCGGGCCTCACTGGGGCTCCGTGACTTCCTTCAGACGGACGATGTCACGGAGACACTGGCTCAGAGCCAGCCATGCAGACGGAACACACCGAAATCTCTGCACAGGAAGGAACCGACCCAAACACACGTCGTCGATGAGACGACCGACCGAACGACCAACCACCTGTCCGCACTGGTACTGGCTGTGCAGGCCTCACTGGGGCTCCGTGACTTTCTTCGGACGGACTATATCACGGAGACACTGGCTCGGAGCCAGCCATGAAGAGGGAACACACTTACATCTCTGCACAGGAAGGAACCAACCCAAACACACGTCGTCGATGAGACGACCGACCGAACGACCAACCACTGGTCCACACTGGTACTGGCTGTGCGGGCCTCACTGGGGCTCCGTGACTTCCTTCGGACGGACGATGTCACGGAGACACTGGCTCGGAGCCAGCCAAGCAGAGGGAAAACACCGACATCTCTGCACAGGAAGGAACCGAACCAAACACACGTCGTCGATGAGACGACCGACCGAACGACCAACCACCGGTCCGCACTGGTACTGGCTGTGCGGGCCTCACTGGGGCTCCGTGACTTCCTTCGGACGGATGATGTGACGGAGACACTGGCTCGGAGCCAGCCATGCAGAGGGAACACACAAACATCTCTGCACAGGAAGCAACCGACCCAAACACACGTCGTCGATGAGACGACCGACCGAACGACCAACCACCGGTCCGCACTGGTACTGGCTGTGCGTGCCTCACTGTGGCTCCGTGACTTCCTTCGGACGGATGATGTCACGGAGACACTGGCTCGGAGCCAGCCATGCAGAGGGAACACACTGACATCTCTGCACAGGAAGGAACCGACCCAAACACACGTCGTCGATGAGATGACCGACCGAACGACCAACCACCGGTCCGCACTGGTACTGGCTGTGCGGGCCTCACTGGAGCTCCGTGACTTCCTTCGGACGGACGATGTCACGGAGACACTGGCTCGGAGCCAGCCATGCAGAGGGAACACACTTACATCTCTGCACAGGAAGGAACCGACCCAAACACACGTCGTCGATGAGACGACCGACCGAACGACCAACCACCGGTCCACACTGGTACTGGCTGTGCGGGCCTCACTGGGGCTCCGTGACTTCCTTCGGACGGACGATGTCACGGAGACACTGGCTCGGAGCCAGCCATGCAGAGGGAACACACTTACATCTCTGCACAGGAAGGAACCGACCCAAACACACGTCGTCGATGAGACGACCGACCGAACGAGCAACCACTGGTCCGCACTGGTACTGACTGTGCGGGCCTCACTGGGGCTCCATGACTTCCTTCGGACGGACGATGTCACGGAGACACTGGCTCGCAGCCAGCCATGCAGAGGGAACACACCGACATCTCTGCACAGGAAGGAACCGACCCAAACACACGTCGTCGATGAGACGACCGACCGAACGACCAACCAACGGTCTGCACTGGTACTGGCTGTGCGGGCCTCACTGGGGCTCCGTGACTTCCTTCGGACGGACGATGTCACGGAGACAGTGGCTCGGTGCCAGCCATGCAGAGGGAACACACCGACATCTCTGCACAGAAAGGAACCGACCCAAACACACGTCGTCGATGAGACGACCGACCGAACGACCAACCACCGGTCCGCTTTGGTACTGGCTGTGCGGGCCTCACTGGGGCTCCGTGACTTCCTTCCGACGGACGATGTCACGGAGACACTGGCTCGGAGCCAGCCATGCAGAGGGAACACACTTACATCTCTGCACAGGAAGGAACCGACCCAAACACACGTCGTCGATGAGACGACCGACCGAACGACAAACCACCGGTCCGCACTGGTACTGGCTGTGCGGGCCTCACTGGGGCTCCGTGACTTCCTTCAGACGGACGATGTCACGGAGACACTGGCTCGGAGCCAGCCATGCAGAGGGAACACACAAACATCTCTGCACAGGAAGGAACCGACCCAAACACACGTCGTCGATGAGACGACAGACCGAACGACCAACCACCGGTCCGCACTGGTACTGGCTGTGCGGGATTCACTGGGGCTCCGTGACTTCCTTCGGACTTACGATGTCACGGAGACACTGGCTCGGAGCCAGCCATGCAGAGGGAACACACCGACATCTCTGCACAGGAAGGAACCGACCCAAACACACGTCGTCGATGATACGACCGACCGAACGACCAACCACCAGTCCGCACTGGTACTGGCTGTACGGGCCTCTCTGGGTCCTGTGACTTCCTTCGGACGTACGATGTCACGGAGACACTGGCTCGGAGCCAGCCATGCAGAGGGAAAACACCGACATCTCTGCACAGGAAGGAACCGACCCAAACACACGTCGTCGATGAGACGACCGACCGAACGACCAACCACCGGTCCGCACTGGTACTGGCTGTGTGGGCCTCACTGGGGCTCCGTGACTTCCTTCGGACGGACGATATCACGGATACACTGGCTCGGAGCCAGCCATGCAGAGGGAAAACACCGACATCTCTGCACAGGGAGGAACCGACCCAAACACACGTCGTCGATGAGACGACCGTCCGAACGACCAACCACCGGTCCGCACTGGTACTGGCTGTGCGGGCCTCACTGGGGCTCCGTGACTTCCTTCGGACGGACGATGTCACGGAGACACTGGCTCAGAGCCTGCCATGCAGAGGGAACACACTTACATCTCTGCACAGGAAGGAACCGACCCAAACACACGTCGTCGATGAGAGGACCGACCGAACGACAAACCACTGGTCCACACTGGTACTGGCTGTGCGGGCCTCACTGGGGCTCCGTGACTTCCTTCGGATGGACGATGTCACGGAGACACTGGCTCGGAGCCAGCCATGCAGAGGGAAAACACCGACATCTCTGCACAGGAAGGAACCGACCCAAACACACGTCGTCGATGAGACGACCGACCGAACGACCAACCAACGGTCCGCACTGGTACAGGCTGTGCGGGCCTCACTGGGGCTCCGTGACTTCCTTCGGACGGACGATGTCACGGAGACACTGGCTCGGAGCCAGCCATGCAGACGGAACACACCGAAATCTCTGCACAGGAAGGAACCGACCCAAACACACGTCGTCGATGAGACGACCGAACGAACGACCAACCACCTGTCCGCACTGGTACTGGCTGTGCAGGCCTCACTGGGGCTCCGTGACTTTCTTCGGACGGACGATATCATGGAGACACTGGCTCGGAGCCAGCCATGCAGAGGGAACACACTTACATCTCTGCACAGGAAGGAACCAACCCAAACACACGTCGTCGATGAGACGACCGACCGAACGACCAACCACTGGTCCGCACTGGTACTGACTGTGCGGGCCTCACTGGGGCTCCATGACTTCCTTCGGACGGACGATGTCACGGAGACACTGGCTCGCAGCCAGCCATGCAGAGGGAACACACTTACATCTCTGCACAGGAAGGAACCGACCCAAACACACGTCGTCGATGAGACGACCGACCGAACGACCAACCACCGGTCCACACTGGTACTGGCTGTGCGGGCCTCACTGGGGCTCCGTGACTTCCTTCGGACGGACGATGTCACGGAGACACTGGCTCGGAGCCAGCCATGCAGAGGGAACACACTTACATCTCTGCACAGGAAGGAACCGACCCAAACACACGTCGTCGATGAGACGACCGACCGAACGACCAACCACCGGTCCGCACTGGTACTGGCTGTGCGGGCCTCACTGGGGCTCCGTGACTTCCTTCGGACGGACGATGTCACGGAGACACTGGCTCGGAGCCAGCCATGCAGAGGGAACACACTTACATCTCTGCACAGGAAGGAACCGACCCAAACACACGTCGTCGATGAGACGACCGACCGAACGACAAACCACTGGTCCACACTGGTACTGGCTGTGCGGGCCTCACTGGGGCTCCGTGACTTCCTTCGGATGGACGATGTCACGGAGACACTGGCTCGGAGCCAGCCATGCAGAGGGAAAACACCGACATCTCTGCACAGGAAGGAACCGACCCAAACACACGTCGTCGATGAGACGATCGACCGAACGACCAACCAACGGTCCGCACTGGTACTGGCTGTGCGAGCCTCACTGGGGCTCCGTGACTTCCTTCGGACGGACGATGTCACGGAGACACTGGCTCGGAACCAGCCATGCAGACGGAACACACCGAAATCTCTGCACAGGAAGGAACCGACCCAAACACACGTCGTCGATGAGACGACCGAACGAACGACCAACCACCTGTCCGCACTGGTACCGGCTGTGCAGGCCTCACTGGGGCTCCGTGTGTTTCTTCGGACGGACGATATCACGGAGACACTGGCTCGGAGCCAGCCATGCAGAGGGAACACACTTACATCTCTGCACAGGAAGGAACCAACCCAAACACACGTCGTCGATGAGACGACCGACCGAACGACCAACCACTTTTCCACACTGGTACTGGCTGTGCGGGCCTCACTGGGGCTCCGTGACTTCCTTCGGACGGACGATGTCACGGAGACACTGGCTCGGAGCCAGCCATGCAGAGGGATAACACCGACATCTCTGCACAGGAAGGAACCGACCCAAACACACGTCGTCGATGAGACGACCGACCGAACGACCAACCACCGGTCCGCACTGGTACTGGCTGTGCGGGCCTCACTGTGGCTCCGTGACTTCCTTCGGACGGATGATGTCACGGAGACACTGGCTCGGAGCCAGCCATGCAGAGGGAACACACCAACATCTCTGCACAGGAAGGAACCGACCCAAACACACGTCGTCGATGAGACGACCGACCGAACGACCAACCACCGGTCCGCACTGGTACTGGCTGTGCGGGCCTCACTGGGGCTCCGTGACTTCCTTCGGACGGACGATGTCACGGAGACACTGGCTCGGAGCCAGCCATGCAGAGGGAACACACCGACATCTCTGCACAGGAAGAAACCGACCCAAACACACGTCGTCGATGAGACGACCGACCGAACGACATACCAACGGTCCACACTGGTACTGGCTGTGCGGGCCTCACTGGGGCTCCGTGAGTTCCTTCGGACGGACGATGTCACGGAGACACTGGCTCGGAGCCAGCCATGCAGAGGGAACACACCGACATCTCTGCACAGGAAGGAACCGACCCAAACACACGTCGTCGATGAGACGACCGACCGAACGACCAACCACCGGTCCGCACTGGTACTGGCTGTGTGGGCCTCACTGGGGCTCCGTGACTTCCTTCGGACGGACGATGTCACGGAAACACTGGCTCGGAGTCAGCCATGCAGAGGGAACACACTTACATCTCTGCACAGGAAGGAACCGACCCAAACACACGTCGTCGATGAGACGACCGACCGAACGACCAACCACCGGTCCACACTGGTACTGGCTGTGCGGGCCTCACTGGGGCTCCGTGACTTCCTTCAGACGGACGATGTCACGGAGACACTGGTTCGGAGCCAGCCATGCAGAGGGAACACACTTACATCTCTGCACAGGAAGGAACCGACCCAAACACACGTCGTCGATGAGACGACCGACCGAACGACCAACCACTGGTCCGCACTGGTACTGACTGTGCGGGCCTCACTGGGGCTCCATGACTTCCTTCGGACGGACGATGTCACGGAGACACTGGCTCGCAGCCAGCCATGCAGAGGGAACACACTTACATCTCTGCACAGGAAGGAACCGACCCAAACACACGTCGTCGATGAGACGACCGACCGAACGACCAACCAACGGTCTGCACTGGTACTGGCTGTGCGGGCCTCACTGGGGCTCCGTGACTTCCTTCGGACGGACGATGTCACGGAGACACTGGCTCGGAGCCAGCCATGCAGAGGGAACACACCGACATCTCTGCACAGAAAGGAACCGACCCAAACACACTTCGTCGATGAGACGACCGACCGAACGACCAACCACCGGTCCGCACTGGTACTGGCTGTGCGGGCCTCACTGGGGCTCCGTGACTTCCTTCCGACGGACGATCTCACGGAGACACTGGCTCGGAGCCAGCCATGCAGAGGGAACACACTTACATCTCTGCACAGGAAGGAACCGACCCAAACACACGTCGTCGATGAGACGACCGACCGAACGACAAACCACCGGTCCGCACTGGTACTGGCTGTGCGGGCCTCACTGGGGCTCCGTGACTTCCTTCAGACGGACGATGTCACGGAGACACTGGCTCGGAGCCAGCCATGCAGAGGGAACACACCGACATCTCTGCACAGGAAGGAACCGACCCAAACACACGTCGTCGATGAGACGACGGACCGAACGACCAACCACCGGTCCGCACTGGTACTGGCTGTGCGGGCCTCACTGGGGCTCCGTGACTTCCTTCGGACTTACGATGTCACGGAGACACTGGCTCGGAGCCAGCCATGCAGAGGGAACACACCGACATCTCTGCACAGGAAGGAACCGACCCAAACACACGTCGTCGATGATACGACCGACCGAACGACCAACCACCAGTCCGCACTGGTACTGGCTGTGCGGGCCTCTCTGGGTCCTGTGACTTCCTTCGGACGTACGATGTCACGGAGACACTGGCTCGGAGCCAGCCATGCAGAGGGAAAACACCGACATCTCTGCACAGGAAGGAACCGACCCAAACACACGTCGTCGATGAGACGACCGACCGAACGACCAACCACCTGTCCGCACTGGTACTGGCTGTGCGGGCCTCACTGGGGCTCCTTGACTTCCTTCGGACGGACGATGTTACAAAGACACTGGCTCGGAGCCAGCCATGCAGAGGGAAAACACCGACATCTCTGCACAGGAAGAAACCGACCCAAACACACGTCGTCGATGAGACGACCGACCGAACGACCAACCACCGGTCCGCACTGGTACTGGCTGTGCGGGCCTCACTGGGGCTCCGTGACTTCCTTCGGACGGACGATGTCACGGAGACACTGGCTCGGAGCCAGCCATGCAGAGGGAACACACCGACATCTCTGCACAGGAAGAAACCGACCCAAACACACGTCGTCGATGAGACGACCGACCGAACGACATACCAACGGTCCACACTGGTACTGGCTGTGCGGGCCTCACTGGGGCTCCGTGAGTTCCTTCGGACGGACGATGTCACGGAGACACTGGCTCGGAGCCAGCCATGCAGAGGGAACACACCGACATCTCTGCACAGGAAGGAACCGACCCAAACACACGTCCTCGATGAGACGACCGACCGAACGACCAACCACCGGTCCGCACTGGTACTGGCTGTGCGGGCCTCACTGGGGCTCCGTGACTTCCTTCGGACGGACGATGTCACGGAGACACTGGCTCGGAGTCAGCCATGCAGAGGGAACACACTTACATCTCTGCACAGGAAGGAACCGACCCAAACACACGTCGTCGATGAGACGACCGACCGAACGACCAACCACCGGTCCACACTGGTACTGGCTGTGCGGGCCTCACTGGGGCTCCGTGACTTCCTTCGGACGGACGATGTCACGGAGACACTGGCTCGGAGCCAGCCATGCAGAGGGAACACACTTACATCTCTGCACAGGAAGGAACCGACCCAAACACACGTCGTCGATGAGACGACCGACCGAACGACCAACCACTGGTCCGTACTGGTACTGACTGTGCGGGCCTCACTGGGGCTCCATGACTTCCTTCGGACGGACGATGTCACGGAGACACTGGCTCGCAGCCAGCCATGCAGAGGGAACACACTTACATCTCTGCACAGGAAGGAACCGACCCAAACACACGTCGTCGATGAGACGACCGACCGAACGACCAACCAACGGTCTGCACTGGTACTGGCTGTGCGGGCCTCACTGGGGCTCCGTGACTTCCTTCGGACGGACGATGTCACGGAGACACTGGCTCGGAGCCAGCCATGCAGAGGGAACACACCGACATCTCTGCACAGAAAGGAACCGACCCAAACACACGTCGTCGATGAGACGACCGACCGAACGACCAACCACCGGTCCGCACTGGTACTGGCTGTGCGGGCCTCACTGGGGCTCCGTGACTTCCTTCCGACGGACGATCTCACGGAGACACTGGCTCGGAGCCAGCCATGCAGAGGGAACACACTTACATCTCTGCACAGGAAGGAACCGACCCAAACACACGTCGTCGATGAGACGACCGACCGAACGACAAACCACCGGTCCGCACTGGTACTGGCTGTGCGGGCCTCACTGGGGCTCCGTGACTTCCTTCAGACGGACGATGTCACGGAGACACTGGCTCGGAGCCAGCCATGCAGAGGGAACACACCGACATCTCTGCACAGGAAGGAACCGACCCAAACACACGTCGTCGATGATACGACCGACCGAACGACCAACAACCAGTCCGCACTGGTACTGGCTGTGCGGGCCTCTCTGGGTCCTGTGACTTCCTTCGGACGTACGATGTCACGGAGACACTGGCTCGGAGCCAGCCATGCAGAGGGAAAACACCGACATCTCTGCACAGGAAGGAACCGACCGAAACACACGTCGTCGATGAGACGACCGACCGAACGACCAACCACCGGTCCGCACTGGTACTGGCTGAGTGGGCCTCACTGGGGCTCCGTGACTTCCTTCGGACGGACGATGTCACGGAGACACTGGCTTAGAGCCAGCCATGGAGAGGGAACACACCGAAATCTCTGCACAGGAAGGAACCGACCCAAACACACGTCGTCGATGAGACGACCGACCGAACGACCAACCACCTGTCCGCACTGGTACTGGCTGTGCGGGCCTCACTGGGGCTCCGTGACTTCCTTCGGACGGACGATGTTACAGAGACACTGGCTCGGAGCCAGCCATGCAGAGGGAAAACACCGACATCTCTGCACAGGAAGAAACCGACCCAAACACACGTCGTCGATGAGACGACCGACCGAACGACCAACCACCTGTCCGCACTGGTACTGGCTGTGCGGGCCTCACTGGGGCTCCGTGACTTCCTTCGGACGGACGATGTTACAGAGACACTGGCTCGGAGCCAGCCATGCAGAGGGAAAACACCGACATCTCTGCACAGGAAGAAACCGACCCAAACACACGTCGTCGATGAGACGACCGACCGAACGACCAACCACCGGTCCGCACTGGTACTGGCTGTGCGGGCCTCACTGGGGCTCCGTGACTTCCTTCGGACGGACGATGTTCGATGTTACGGAGACACTGGCTCGGAGATAGCCATGCAGAGGGAAAACACCGACATCTCTGCACAGGAAGAAACCGACCCAAACACACGTCGTCGATGAGACGACTGACCGAACGACCAACCACTGGTCCGCACTGGTACTGACTGTGCGGGCCTCACTGGGGCTCCATGACTTCCTTCGGACGGACGATGTCACGGAGACACTGGCTCGCAGCCAGCCATGCAGAGGGAACACACTTACATCTCTGCACAGGAAGGAACCGACCCAAACACACGTCGTCGATGAGACGACCGACCGAACGACCAACCAACGGTCTGCACTGGTACTGGCTGTGCGGCCCTCACTGGGGCTCCGTGACTTCCTTTGGACGGACGATGTCACGGAGACACTGGCTCGGAGCCAGCCATGCAGTGGGAACACACCGACATCTCTGCACAGGAGGAAACTGACCCAAACACACGACGTCCATGAGACGACCGACCGAACGACCAACCACCGGTCCGCACTGGTACTGGCTGTGCGGGCCTCACTGGGGCTCCGTGACTTCCTTCGGACGGACGATGTCACGGAGACACTGGCTCGGAGCCAGCCATGCAGAGGGAACACACTTACATCTCTGCACAGGAAGGAACCGACCCAAACACACGTCGTCGATGAGACGACCGACCGAACGACAAACCACCGGTCCGCACTGGTACTGGCTGTGCGGGCCTCACTGGGGCTCCGTGACTTCCTTCGGACGGACGATGTCACGGAGACACTGGCTCGGAGCCAGCCATGCAGAGGGAACACACCGACATCTCTGCACAGGAAGGAACCGACCCAAACACACGTCGTCGATGAGACGACCGACCGAACGACCAACCACCGGTCCGCACTGGTACTGGCTGTGCTGGCCTCACTGGGGCTCCGTGACTTCCTTCGGACGGACGATGTCACGGAGACACTGGCTCGGAGCCAGCCATGCAGAGGGAACACACCGACATCTCTGCACAGGAAGGAACCGACCCAAACACACGTCGTCGATGAGACGACCGACCGAACGACCAACCACCAGTCCGCACTGGTACTGGCTGTGCGGGCCTCTCTGGGGCTCTGTGACTTCCTTCGGACGGACGATGTCACGGAGACACTGGCTCGGAGCCAGCAATGCAGAGGGAAAACACCGACATCTCTGCACAGGAAGGAACCGACCCAAACACACGTCGTCGATGAGACGACCGACCGAACGACCAACCACCGGTCCGCACTGGTACTGGCTGTGCGGGCCTCACTGGGGCTCCGTGACTTCCTTCGGACGGACGATGTCACGGAGACACTGGCTCGTAGCCAGCCATGCAGTTGGAACACACCGAAATCTCTGCACAGGAAGGAACCAACCCAAACACACGTCGTCGATGAGACGACCGACCGAACAACCAACCACCGGTCCGCACTGGTACTGGCTGTGCGGGCCTCACTGGGGCTCCGTGACTTCCTTCGGACGGACGATGTTACGGAGACACTGGCTCGGAGCCAGCCATGCAGAGGGAAAACACCGACATCTCAGCACAGGAAGAAGCCGACCCAAACACACGTCGTCGATGAGACGACCGACCGAACGACCTACCACCGGTCCGCACTGGTACTGGCGGTGCGGGCCTCACTGGGGCTCCGTGACTTCCTTCGGACGGATGATGTCACGGAGACACTGGCTCGGAGCCAGCCATGCAGAGGGAACACCCCGACATCTCTGCACAGGAAGCAACCGACCCAAACACACGTCGTCGATGAGACGACCGACCGAACGACCAACCACCGGTCCGCACTGGTTCTGGCTGTGCGGGCCTCACTGGGGCTCCGTGACTTCCTTCGGACGGATGATGTCACGGAGACACTGGCTCGGAGCCAGCCATGCAGAGGGAACACACCGACATCTCTGCACAGGAAGGAACCGACCCAAACACACGTCGTCGATGAGATGACCGACCGAACGACCAACCACCGGTCCGCACTGGTACTGGCTGTGCGGGTCTCACTGGGGCTCCGTGACTTCCTTCGGACGGACGATGTCACGGAGACACTGGCTCGGAGCCAGCCATGCAGAGGGAACACACCGGCATCTCTGCACAGGAAGAAACCGACCCAAACACACGTCGTCGATGAGACGACCGACCGAACGACCAACCACCGGTCCGCACTGGTACTGGCTGTGCGGGCCTCACTGGGGCTCCGTGACTTCCTTCGGACGGACGATGTCACGGAGACACTGGCTCGGAGCCAGCCATGCAGAGGGAACACACTTACATCTCTGCACAGGAAGGAACCGACCCAAACACGTCGTCGATGAGACGACCGACCGAACGACCAACCACCGGTCCCCACTGGTACTGGCTGTGCGGGCCTCACTGGGGCTCCGTGACTTCCTTCGGACGGACGATGTCACGGAGACACTGGCTCGGAGCCAGCCATGCAGAGGGAACACACCGATATCTCTGCACAGGGAGGAACCGACCCAAACACACGTCGTCGATGAGACGACCGACCGAACGACCAACCAACGGTCCGCACTGGTACTGGCTGTGCGGGCCTCACTGGGGCTCCGTGACTTCCTTCGGACGGACGATGTCACGGAGACACTGGCTCAGAGCCAGCCATGCAGAGGGAACACACTTACATCTCTGCACAGGAAGGAACCGACCCAAACACACGTCGTCGATGAGACGACCGACCGAACGACCAACCACCGGTCCGCACTGGTACTGGCTGTGTGGGCCTCACTGGGGCTCCGTGACTTCCTTCGGACGGACGATGTCACGGAGACACTGGCTCGGCGCCAGCCATGCAGAGGGAACACACTTACATCTCTGCACAGGAAGGAACCGACCCAAACACACGTCGTCGATGAGAGGACCGACCGAACGACAAACCACTGGTCCACACTGGTACTGGCTGTGCGGGACTCACTGGGGCTCCGTGACTTCCTTCGGACGGACGATGTCACGGAGACATTGGCTCGGAGCCAGCCATGCAGAGGGAAAACACCGACATCTCTGCACAGGAAGGAACCGACCCAAACACACGTCGTCGATGAGACGACCGACCGAACGACCAACCACCGGTCCGCACTGGTACTGGCTGTGCGTTCCTCACTGGGGCTCTGTGACTTCCTTCGGACGGACGATGTCCCGGAGACACTGGCTCGGAGCCAGGCATGCAGAGGGAACACACCGACATCTCTGCACAGGGAGGAACCGACCCAAACACACGTCGTCGATGAGACGACCGACCGAACGACCAACCACCGGTCCGCACTGGTACTGGCTGTGCGGGCCTCACTGGGGCTCCGTGACTTCCTTCGGACGGACGATGTCACGGAGACACTGGCTCGGAGCCAGCCATGCAGAGGGAACACACTTACATCTCTGCACAGGAAGGAACCGACCCAAACACACGTCGTCGATGAGACGACCGACCGAACGACCAACCACCGGTCCGCACTGGTACTGGCTGTGCGGGCCTCACTGGGGCTCCGTGACTTCCTTCGGATGGACGATGTCACGGAGACACTGGGTCGGAGCCAGCCATGCAGAGGGAACACACCGACATCTCTGCACAGGAAGGAACCGACCCAAACACACGTCGTCGATGAGACGACCGACCGAACGACCAACCACCGGTCCGCACTGGTACTGGCTGTGCGGGCCTCACTGGAGCTCCGTGACTTCCTTCGGACGGACGATGTCACGGAGACACTGGGTCGGAGCCAGCCATGCAGAGGGAACACACCGACATCTCTGCACAGGAAGAAACCGACCCAAACACACGTCGTCGATGAGACGACCGACCGAACGACCAACCACCGGTCCGCACTGGTACTGGCTGTGCGGGCCTCACTGGGGCTCCGTGACTTCCTTCGGACGGACGATGTCACGGAGACACTGGGTCGGAGCCAGCCATGCAAAGGGAACACACCGACATCTCTGCACAGGAAGGAACCGACCCAAACACACGTCGTCGATGAGACGACCGACCGAACGACCAACCACCGGTCCGCACTGGTACTGGCTGTGCGGGCCTCACTGGGGCTCCGTGACTTCCTTCGGACGGACGATGTCACAGAGACACTGGCTCGGAGCCAACCGTCTAGAGGGAACACACCGACATCTCTGCACAGGAAGGAACCGACCCAAACACACGTCGTCGATGAGACGACCGACCGAACGACCAACCAACGGTCCGCACTGGTACTGGCTGTGCGGGCCTCACTGGGGCTCCGTGACTTCCTTCGGACGGACGATGTCACGGAGACACTGGGTCGGAGCCAGCCATGCAAAGGGAACACACCGACATCTCTGCACAGGAAGGAACCGACCCAAACACACGTCGTCGATGAGACGACCGACCGAACGACCAACCACCGGTCCGCACTGGTACTGGCTGTGCGGGCCTCACTGGGGCTCCGTGACTTCCTTCGGACGGACGATGTCACAGAGACACTGGCTCGGAGCCAACCGTCTAGAGGGAACACACCGACATCTCTGCACAGGAAGGAACCGACCCAAACACACGTCGTCGATGAGACGACCGACCGAACGACCAACCAACGGTCCGCACTGGTACTGGCTGTGCGGGCCTCACTGGGGCTCCGTGACTTCCTCCGGACGGACGATGTCACGGAGACACTGGCTCAGAGCCAGCCATGCAGAGGGAACACACTTACATCTCTGCACAGGAAGGAACCGACCCAAACACACGTCGTCGATGAGACGACCGACCGAACGACCAACCACCGGTCCGCACTGGTACTGGCTGTGCGGGCCTCACTGGGGCTCCGTGACTTCCTTCGGACGGACGATGTCACGGAGACACTGGGTCGGAGCCAGCCATGCAGAGGGAACACACCGACATCTCTGCACAGGAAGGAACCGACCCAAACACACGTCGTCGATGAGAGGACCGACCGAACGACAAACCACTGGTCCACACTGGTACTGGCTGTGCGGGCCTCACTGGGGCTCCGTGACTTCCTTCGGATGGACGATGTCACGGAGACACTGGCTCGGAGCCAGCCATGCAGAGGGAAAACACCGACATCTCTGCACAGGAAGGAACCGACCCAAACACACGTCGTCGATGAGACGACCGACCGAACGACCAACCAACGGTCCGCACTGGTACTGGCTGTGCGGGCCTCACTGGGGCTCCGTGACTTCCTTCAGACGGACGATGTCACGGAGACACTGGCTCGGAGCCAGCCATGCAGACGGAACACACCGAAATCTCTGCACAGGAAGGAACCGACCCAAACACACGTCGTCGATGAGACGACCGAACGAACGACCAACCACCTGTCCGCACTGGTACTGGCTGTGCAGGCCTCACTGGGGCTCCGTGACTTTCTTCGGACGGACGATATCACGGAGACACTGGCTCGGAGCCAGCCATGCAGAGGGAACACACTTACATCTCTGCACAGGAAGGAACTAACCCAAACACACGTCGTCGATGAGACGACCGACCGAACGACCAACCACTGGTCCACACTGGTACTGGCTGTGCGGGCCTCACTGGGGCTCCGTGACTTCCTTCGGACGGACGATGTCACGGAGACACTGGCTCGGAGCCAGCCAAGCAGAGGGAAAAAACCGACATCTCTGCACAGGAAGGAACCGAACCAAACACACGTCGTCGATGAGACGACCGACCGAACGACCAACCACCGGTCCGCACTGGTACTGGCTGTGCGGGCCTCACTGGGGCTCCGTGACTTCCTTCGGACGGATGATGTCACGGAGACACTGGCTCGGAGCCAGCCATGCAGAGGGAACACACAAACATCTCTGCACAGGAAGCAACCGACCCAAACACACGTCGTCGATGAGACGACTGACCGAACGACCAACCACCGGTCCGCACTGGTACTGGCTGTGCGTGCCTCACTGTGGCTCCGTGACTTCCTTCGGACGGATGATGTCACGGAGACACTGGCTCGGAGCCAGCCATGCAGAGGGAACACACCGACATTTCTGCACAGGAAGGAACCGACCCAAACACACGTCGTCGATGAGACGACCGACCGAACGACCAACCACCGGTCCGCACTGGTACTGGCTGTGCGGGCCTCACTGGGGCTCCGTGACTTCCTTCGGATGGACGATGTCACGGAGACACTGGGTCGGAGCCAGCCATGCAGAGGGAACACACCGACATCTCTGCACAGGAAGGAACCGACCCAAACACACGTCGTCGATGAGACGACCGACCGAACGACCAACCACCGGTCCGCACTGGTACTGGCTGTGCGGGCCTCACTGGAGCTCCGTGACTTCCTTCGGACGGACGATGTCACGGAGACACTGGGTCGGAGCCAGCCATGCAGAGGGAACACACCGACATCTCTGCACAGGAAGAAACCGACCCAAACACACGTCGTCGATGAGACGACCGACCGAACGACCAACCACCGGTCCGCACTGGTACTGGCTGTGCGGGCCTCACTGGGGCTCCGTGACTTCCTTCGGACGGACGATGTCACGGAGACACTGGGTCGGAGCCAGCCATGCAAAGGGAACACACCGACATCTCTGCACAGGAAGGAACCGACCCAAACACACGTCGTCGATGAGACGACCGACCGAACGACCAACCACCGGTCCGCACTGGTACTGGCTGTGCGGGCCTCACTGGGGCTCCGTGACTTCCTTCGGACGGACGATGTCACAGAGACACTGGCTCGGAGCCAACCGTCTAGAGGGAACACACCGACATATCTGCACAGGAAGGAACCGACCGAAACACACGTCGTCGATGAGACGACCGACCGAACGACCAACCAACGGTCCGCACTGGTACTGGCTGTGCGGGCCTCACTGGGGCTCCGTGACTTCCTCCGGACGGACGATGTCACGGAGACACTGGCTCAGAGCCAGCCATGCAGAGGGAACACACTTACATCTCTGCACAGGAAGGAACCGACCCAAACACACGTCGTCGATGAGACGACCGACCGAACGACCAACCACCGGTCCGCACTGGTACTGGCTGTGCGGGCCTCACTGGGGCTCCGTGGCTTCCTTCGGACGGACGATGTCACGGAGACACTGGGTCGGAGCCAGCCATGCAGAGGGAACACACCGACATCTCTGCACAGGAAGGAACCGACCCAAACACACGTCGTCGATGAGAGGACCGACCGAACGACAAACCACTGGTCCACACTGGTACTGGCTGTGCGGGCCTCACTGGGGCTCCGTGACTTCCTTCGGATGGACGATGTCACGGAGACACTGGCTCGGAGCCAGCCATGCAGAGGGAACACACCGACATCTCTGCACAGGAAGGAACCGACCCAAACACACGTCGTCGATGAGACGACCGACCGAACGACCAACCAACGGTCCGCACTGGTACTGGCTGTGCGGGCCTCACTGGGGCTCCGTGACTTCCTTCAGACGGACGATGTCACGGAGACACTGGCTCGGAGCCAGCCATGCAGACGGAACACACCGAAATCTCTGCACAGGAAGGAACCGACCCAAACACACGTCGTCGATGAGACGACCGAACGAACGACCAACCACCTGTCCGCACTGGTACTGGCTGTGCAGGCCTCACTGGGGCTCCGTGACTTTCTTCGGACGGACGATATCACGGAGACACTGGCTCGGAGCCAGCCATGCAGAGGGAACACACTTACATCTCTGCACAGGAAGGAACTAACCCAAACACACGTCGTCGATGAGACGACCGACCGAACGACCAACCACTGGTCCACACTGGTACTGGCTGTGCGGGCCTCACTGGGGCTCCGTGACTTCCTTCGGACGGACGATGTCACGGAGACACTGGCTCGGAGCCAGCCAAGCAGAGGGAAAACACCGACATCTCTGCACAGGAAGGAACCGAACCAAACACACGTCGTCGATGAGACGACCGACCGAACGACCAACCACCGGTCCGCACTGGTACTGGCTGTGCGGGCCTCACTGGGGCTCCGTGACTTCCTTCGGACGGATGATGTCACGGAGACACTGGCTCGGAGCCAGCCATGCAGAGGGAACACACAAACATCTCTGCACAGGAAGCAACCGACCCAAACACACGTCGTCGATGAGACGACTGACCGAACGACCAACCACCGGTCCGCACTGGTACTGGCTGTGCGTGCCTCACTGTGGCTCCGTGACTTCCTTCGGACGGATGATGTCACGGAGACACTGGCTCGGAGCCAGCCATGCAGAGGGAACACACCGACATTTCTGCACAGGGAGGAACCGACCCAAACACACGTCGTCGATGAGACGACCGACCGAACGACCAACCACCGGTCCGCACTGGTACTGGCTGTGCGGGCCTCACTGGGGCTCCGTGACTTCCTTCGGACGGACGATGTCACGGAGACACTGGCTCGGAGCCAGCCATGTGCAGAGGGAACACACTTACATCTCTGCACAGGAAGGAACCGACCCAAACACACGTCGTCGATGAGACGACCGACCGAACGACCAACCACCGGTCCGCACTGGTACTGGCTGTGCGGGCCTCACTGGGGCTCCGTGACTTCCTTCGGATGGACGATGTCACGGAGACACTGGGTCGGAGCCAGCCATGCAGAGGGAACACACCGACATCTCTGCACAGGAAGGAACCGACCCAAACACACGTCGTCGATGAGACGACCGACCGAACGACCAACCACCGGTCCGCACTGGTACTGGCTGTGCGGGCCTCACTGGAGCTCCGTGACTTCCTTCGGACGGACGATGTCACGGAGACACTGGGTCGGAGCCAGCCATGCAGAGGGAACACACCGACATCTCTGCACAGGAAGAAACCGACCCAAACACACGTCGTCGATGAGACGACCGACCGAACGACCAAACACCGGTCCGCACTGGTACTGGCTGTGCGGGCCTCACTGGGGCTCCGTGACTTCCTTCGGACGGACGATGTCACGGAGACACTGGGTCGGAGCCAGCCATGCAAAGGGAACACACCGACATCTCTGCACAGGAAGGAACCGACCCAAACACACGTCGTCGATGAGACGACCGACCGAACGACCAACCAACGGTCCGCACTGGTACTGGCTGTGCGGGCCTCACTGGGGCTCCGTGAGTTCCTTCGGACGGACGATGTCACGGAGACACTGGCTCGGAGCCAACCGTGCAGAGGGAACACACCGACATCTCTGCACAGGAAGGAACCGACCCAATCACACGTCGTCGATGAGACGACCGACCGAACGACCAACCACCGGTCCGCACTGGTACTGGCTGTGCGGGCCTCACTGGGGCTCCGTGACTTCCTCCGGACGGACGATGTCACGGAGACACTGGCTCAGAGCCAGCCATGCAGAGGGAGCACACTTACTTCTCTGCACAGGAAGGAACCGACCCAAACACACGTCGTCGATGAGACGACCGACCGAACGACCAACCACCGGTCCGCACTGGTACTGGCTGTGCGGGCCTCACTGGGGCTCCGTGACTTCCTTCGGACGGACGATGTCACGGAGACACTGGGTCGGAGCCAGCCATGCAGAGGGAACACACCGACATCTCTGCACAGGAAGGAACCGACCCAAACACACGTCGTCGATGAGAGGACCGACCGAACGACAAACCACTGGTCCACACTGGTACTGGCTGTGCGGGCCTCACTGGGGCTCCGTGACTTCCTTCGGATGGACGATGTCACGGAGACACTGGCTCGGAGCCAGCCATGCAGAGGGAAAACACCGACATCTCTGCACAGGAAGGAACCGACCCAAACACACGTCGTCGATGAGACGACCGACCGAACGACCAACCAACGGTCCGCACTGGTACTGGCTGTGCGGGCCTCACTGGGGCTCCGTGACTTCCTTCAGACGGACGATGTCATGGAGACACTGGCTCGGAGCCAGCCATGCAGACGGAACACACCGAAATCTCTGCACAGGAAGGAACCGACCCAAACACACGTCGTCGATGAGACGACCGAACGAACGACCAACCACCTGTCCGCACTGGTACTGGCTGTGCAGGCCTCACTGGGGCTCCGTGACTTTCTTCGGACGGACGATATCACGGAGACACTGGCTCGGAGCCAGCCATGCAGAGGGAACACACTTACATCTCTGCACAGGAAGGAACCAACCCAAACACACGTCGTCGATGAGACGACCGACCGAACGACCAACCACTGGTCCACACTGGTACTGGCTGTGCGGGCCTCACTGGGGCTCCGTGACTTCCTTCGGACGGACGATGTCACGGAGACACTGGCTCGGAGCCAGCCAAGCAGAGGGAAAACACCGACATCTCTGCACAGGAAGGAACCGAACCAAACACATGTCGTCGATGAGACGACCGACCGAACGACCAACCACCGGTCCGCACTGGTACTGGCTGTGCGGGCCTCACTGGGGCTCCGTGACTTCCTTCGGACGGATGATGTCACGGAGACACTGGCTCGGAACCAGCCATGCAGAGGGAACACACAAACATCTCTGCACAGGAAGCAACCGACTCAAACACACGTCGTCGATGAGACGACCGACCGAACGACCAACCACCGGTCCGCACTGGTACTGGCTGTGCGTGCCTCACTGGGGCTCCGTGACTTCCTTCGGACGGATGATGTCACGGAGACACTGGCTCGGAGCCAGCCATGCAGAGGGAACACACTGACATCTCAGCACAGGAAGGAACCGACCCAAACACACGTCGTCGATGAGATGACCGACCGAACGACCAACCACCGGTCCGCACTGGTACTGGCTGTGCGGGCCTCACTGGGGCTCCGTGACTTCCTTCGGACGGACGATGTCACGGAGACACTGGCTCGGAGCCAGCCATGCAGAGGGAACACACCGACATCTCTGCACAGGAAGAAACCGACCCAAACGCACGTCGTCGATGAGACGACCGACCGAACGACATACCAACGGTCCACACTGGTACTGGCTGTGCGGGCCTCACTGGGGCTCCGTGAGTTCCTTCGGATGGACGATGTCACGGAGACACTGGCTCGGAGCCAGCCATGCAGAGGGAACACACCGACATCTCTGCACAGGAAGGAACCGACCCAAACACACGTCGTCGATGAGACGACCGACCGAACGACCAACCACCGGTCCGCACTGGTACTGGCTGTGCGGGCCTCACTGGGGCTCCGTGACTTCCTTCGGACGGACGATGTCACGGAGACACTGGCTCGGAGCCAACCGTGCAGAGGGAACACACCGACATCTCTGCACAGGAAGGAACCGACCCAAACACACGTCGTCGATGAGACGACCGACCGAACGACCAACCAACGGTCCGCACTGGTACTGGCTGTGCGGGCCTCACTGGGGCTCCGTGACTTCCTCCGGACGGACGATGTCACGGAGACACTGGCTCAGAGCCAGCCATGCAGAGGGAACACACTTACATCTCTGCACAGGAAGGAACCGACCCAAACACACGTCGTCGATGAGACGACCGACCGAACGACCAACCACCGGTCCGCACTGGTACTGGCTGTGCGGGCCTCACTGGGGCTCCGTGACTTCCTTCGGACGGACGATGTCACGGAGACACTGGGTCGGAGCCAGCCATGCAGAGGGAACACACCGACATCTCTGCACAGGAAGGAACCGACCCAAACACACGTCGTCGATGAGAGGACCGACCGAACGACCAACCACCGGTCCGCACTGGTACTGGCTGTGCGTGCCTCACTGTGGCTCCGTGACTTCCTTCGGACGGATGATGTCACGGAGACACTGGCTCGGAGCCAGCCATGCAGAGGGAACACACTGACATCTCTGCACAGGAAGGAACCGACCCAAACACACGTCGTCGATGAGATGACCGACCGAACGACCAACCACCGGTCCGCACTGGTACTGGCTGTGCGGGCCTCACTGGGGCTCCGTGACTTCCTTCGGACGGACGATGTCACGGAGACACTGGCTCGGAGCCAGCCATGCAGAGGGAACACACCGACATCTCTGCACAGGAAGAAACCGACCCAAACACACGTCGTCGATGAGACGACCGACCGAACGACATACCAACGGTCCACACTGGTACTGGCTGTGCGGGCCTCACTGGGGCTCCGTGAGTTCCTTCGGATGGACGATGTCACGGAGACACTGGCTCGGAGCCAGCCATGCAGAGGGAACACACCGACATCTCTGCACAGGAAGGAACCGACCCAAACACACGTCGTCGATGAGACGACCGACCGAACGACCAACCACCGGTCCGCACTGGTACTGGCTGTGCGGGCCTCACTGGAGCTCCGTGACTTCCTTCGGACGGACGATGTCACGGAGACACTGGCTCGGAGCCAGCCATGCAGAGGGAACACACTTACATCTCTGCACAGGAAGGAACCGACCCAAACACACGTCGTCGATGAGACGACCGACCGAACGACCAACCACCGGTCCACACTGGTACTGGCTGTGCGGGCCTAACTGGGGCTCCGTGACTTCCTTCGGACGGACGATGTCACGGAGACACTGGCTCGGAGCCAGCCATGCAGAGGGAACACACTTACATCTCTGCACAGGAAGGAACCGACCCAAACACACGTCGTCGATGAGACGACCGACCGAACGACCAACCACTGGTCCGCACTGGTACTGACTGTGCGGGCCTCACTGGGGCTCCATGACTTCCTTCGGACGGACGATGTCACGGAGACACTGGCTCGCAGCCAGCCATGCAGAGGGAACACAGCGACATCTCTGCACAGGAAGGAACCGACCCAAACACACGTCGTCGATGAGACGACCGACCGAACGACCAACCAACGGTCTGCACTGGTACTGGCTGTGCGGGCCTCTTTGGGGCTCCGTGACTTCCTTCGGACGGACGATGTCACGGAGACACTGGCTCGGAGCCAGCCATGCAGAGGGAACACACCGACATCTCTGCACAGAAAGGAACCGACCCAAACACACGTCGTCGATGAGACGACCGACCGAACGACCAACCACCGGTCCGCACTGGTACTGGCTGTGCGGGCCTCACTGGGGCTCCGTGACTTCCTTCCGACGGACGATGTCACGGAGACACTGGCTCGGAGCCAGCCATGCAGAGGGAACACACTTACATCTCTGCACAGGAAGGAACCGACCCAAACACACGTCGTCGATGAGACGACCGATCGAACGACAAACCACCGGTCCGCACTGGTACTGGCTGTGCGGGCCTCACTGGGGCTCCGTGACTTCCTTCAGACGGACGATGTCACGGAGACACTGGCTCGCAGCCAGCCATGCAGAGGGAACACACTTACATCTCTGCACAGGAAGGAACCGACCCAAACACACGTCGTCGATGAGACGACCGACCGAACGACCAACCACCGGTCCACACTGGTACTGGCTGTGCGGGCCTCACTGGGGCTCCGTGACTTCCTTCGGACTTACGATGTCACGGAGACACTGGCTCGGAGCCAGCCATGCAGAGGGAACACACCGACATCTCTGCACAGGAAGGAACCGACCCAAACACACGTCGTCGATGATACGACCGACCGAACGACCAACCACCAGTCCGCACTGGTACTGGCTGTGCGGGCCTCTCTGGGTCCTGTGACTTCCTTCGGACGTACGATGTCACGGAGACACTGGCTCGGAGCCAGCCATGCAGAGGGAAAACACCGACATCTCTGCACAGGAAGGAACCGACCCAAACACACGTCGTCGATGGGACGACCGACCGAACGACCAACCACCGGTCCGCACTGGTACTGGCTGTGTGGGCCTCACTGGGGCTCCGTGACTTCCTTCGGACGGACGATATCACGGAGACACTGGCTCGGAGCCAGCCATGCAGAGGGAAAACACCGACATCTCTGCACAGGGAGGAACCGACCCAAACACACGTCGTCGATGAGACGACCGTCCGAACGACCAACCACCGGTCCGCACTGGTACTGGGTGTGCGGGCCTCACTGGGGCTCCGTGACTTCCTTCGGACGGACGATGTCACGGAGACACTGGCTCAGAGCCTGCCATGCAGAGGGAACACACTTACATCTCTGCACAGGAAGGAACCGACCCAAACACACGTCGTCGATGAGAGGACCGACCGAACGACAAACCACTGGTCCACACTGGTACTGGCTGTGCGGGCCTCACTGGGGCTCCGTGACTTCCTTCGGATGGACGATGTCACGGAGACACTGGCTCGGAGCCAGCCATGCAGAGGGAAAACACCGACATCTCTGCACAGGAAGGAACCGACCCAAACACACGTCGTCGATGAGACGACCGACCGAACGACCAACCAACGGTCCGCACTGGTACAGGCTGTGCGGGCCTCACTGGGGCTCCGTGACTTCCTTCGGACGGACGATGTCACGGAGACACTGGCTCGGAGCCAGCCATGCATACGGAACACACCGAAATCTCTGCACAGGAAGGAACCGACCCAAACACACGTCGTCGATGAGACGACCGAACGAACGACCAACCACCTGTCCGCACTGGTACTGGCTGTGCAGGCCTCACTGGGGCTCCGTGACTTTCTTCGGACGGACGATATCATGGAGACACTGGCTCGGAGCCAGCCATGCAGAGGGAACACACTTACATCTCTGCACAGGAAGGAACCAACCCAAACACACGTCGTCGATGAGACGACCGACCGAACGACCAACCACTGGTCCGCACTGGTACTGACTGTGCGGGCCTCACTGGGGCTCCATGACTTCCTTCGGACGGACGATGTCACGGAGACACTGGCTCGCAGCCAGCCATGCAGAGGGAACACACTTACATCTCTGCACAGGAAGGAACCGACCCAAACACACGTCGTCGATGAGACGACCGACCGAACGACCAACCACCGGTCCACACTGGTACTGGCTGTGCGGGCCTCACTGGGGCTCCGTGACTTCCTTCGGACGGACGATGTCACGGAGACACTGGCTCGGAGCCAGCCATGCAGAGGGAACACACTTACATCTCTGCACAGGAAGGAACCGACCCAAACACACGTCGTCGATGAGACGACCGACCGAACGACCAACCACTGGTCCGCACTGGTACTGACTGTGCGGGCTTCACTGGGGCTCCATGACTTCCTTCGGACGGACGATGTCACGGGGACACTGGTTCGCAGCCAGCCATGCAGAGGGAACACACTTACATCTCTGCACAGGAAGGAACCGACCCAAACACACGTCGTCGATGAGACGACCGACCGAACGACCAACCAACGGTCTGCACTGGTACTGGCTGTGCGGGCCTCACTGGGGCTCCGTGACTTCCTTCGGACGGACGATGTCACGGAGACACGGGCTCGGAGCCAGCCATGCAGAGGGAACACACCGACATCTCTGCACAGAAAGGAACCGACCCAAACACACGTCGTCGATGAGACGACCGACCGAACGACCAACCACCGGTCCGCACTGGTACTGGCTGTGCGGGCCTCACTGGGGCTCCGTGACTTCCTTCGGACGGACGATGTCACGGAGACACTGGCTCGGAGCCAGCCATGCAGAGGGAACACACCGACATCTCTGCACAGGAAGGAACCGACCCAAACACACGTCGTCGATGAGACGACCGACCGAACGACCAACCACCGGTCCGCACTGGTACTGGCTGTGCGGGCCTCACTGGGGCTCCGTGACTTCCTTCCGACGGACGATCTCACGGAGACACTGGCTCGGAGTCAGCCATGCAGAGGGAACACACTTACATCTCTGCACAGGAAGGAACCGACCCAAACACACGTCGTCGATGAGACGACCGACCGAACGACCAACCACCGGTCCACACTGGTACTGGCTGTGCGGGCCTCACTGGGGCTCCGTGACTTCCTTCGGACGGACGATGTCACGGAGACACTGGCTCGGAGCCAGCCATGCAGAGGGAACACACTTACATCTCTGCACAGGAAGGAACCGACCCAAACACACGTCGTCGATGAGACGACCGACCGAACGACCAACCACTGGTCCGCACTGGTACTGACTGTGCGGGCCTCACTGGGGCTCCATGACTTCCTTCCGACGGACGATGTCACGGAGACACTGGCTCGCAGCCAGCCATGCAGAGAGAACACACTTACATCTCTGCACAGGAAGGAACCGACCCAAACACACGTCGTCGATGAGACGACCGACCGAACGACCAACCAACGGTCTGCACTGGTACTGGCTGTGCGGGCCTCACTGGGGCTCCGTGACTTCCTTCGGACGGACGATGTCACGGAGACACTGGCTCGGAGCCAGCCATGCAGAGGGAACACACCGACATCTCTGCACAGAAAGGAACCGACCCAAACACACGTCGTCGATGAGACGACCGACCGAACGACCAACCACCGGTCCGCACTGGTACTGGCTGTGCGGGCCTCACTGGGGCTCCGTGACTTCCTTCCGACGGACGATCTCACGGAGACACTGGCTCGGAGCCAGCCATGCAGAGGGAACACACTTACATCTCTGCACAGGAAGGAACCGACCCAAACACACGTCGTCGATGAGACGACCGACCGAACGACAAACCACCGGTCCGCACTGGTACTGGCTGTGCGGGCCTCACTGGGGCTCCGTGACTTCCTTCAGACGGACGATGTCACGGAGACACTGGCTCGGAGCCAGCCATGCAGAGGGAACACACCGACATCTCTGCACAGGAAGGAACCGACCCAAACACACGTCGTCGATGAGACGACGGACCGAACGACCAACCACCGGTCCGCACTGGTACTGGCTGTGCGGGCCTCACTGGGGCTCCGTGACTTCCTTCGGACTTACGATGTCACGGAGACACTGGCTCGGAGCCAGCCATGCAGAGGGAACACACCGACATCTCTGCACAGGAAGGAACCGACCCAAACACACGTCGTCGATGATACGACCGACCGAACGACCAACCACCAGTCCGCACTGGTACTGGCTGTGCGGGCCTCTCTGGGTCCTGTGACTTCCTTCGGACGGACGATGTCACGGAGACACTGGCTTGGAGCCAGCCATGGAGAGGGAACACACCGAAATCTCTGCACAGGAAGGAACCGACCCAAACACACGTCGTCGATGAGACGACCGACCGAACGACCAACCACCTGTCCGCACTGGTACTGGCTGTGCGGGCCTCACTGGGGCTCCGTGACTTCCTTCGGACGGACGATGTTACAGAGACACTGGCTCGGAGCCAGCCATGCAGAGGGAAAACAACGACATCTCTGCACAGGAAGAAACCGACCCAAACACACGTCGTCGATGAGACGACCGACCGAACGATCAACCACCGGTCCGCACTGGTACTGGCTGTGCGGGCCTCACTGGGGCTCCGTGACTTCCTTCGGACGGACGATGTCACGGAGACACTGGCTCGGAGCCAGCCATGCAGAGGGAACACACCGACATCTCTGCACAGGAAGAAACCGACCCAAACACACGTCGTCGATGAGACGACCGACCGAACGACATACCAACGGTCCACACTGGTACTGGCTGTGCGGGCCTCACTGGGGCTCCGTGAGTTCCTTCGGACGGACGATGTCACGGAGACACTGGCTCGGAGCCAGCCATGCAGAGGGAACACACCGACATCTCTGCACAGGAAGGAACCGACCCAAACACACGTCGTCGATGAGACGACCGACCGAACGACCAACCACCGGTCCGCACTGGTACTGGCTGTGCGGGCCTCACTGGGGCTCCGTGACTTCCTTCGGACGGACGATGTCACGGAGACACTGGCTCGGAGTCAGCCATGCAGAGGGAACACACTTACATCTCTGCACAGGAAGGAACCGACCCAAACACACGTCGTCGATGAGACGACCGACCGAACGACCAACCACCGGTCCACACTGGTACTGGCTGTGCGGGCCTCACTGGGGCTCCGTGACTTCCTTCGGACGGACGATGTCACGGAGACACTGGCTCGGAGCCAGCCATGCAGAGGGAACACACTTACATCTCTGCACAGGAAGGAACCGACCCAAACACACGTCGTCGATGAGACGACCGACCGAACGACCAACCACTGGTCCGCACTGGTACTGACTGTGCGGGCCTCACTGGGGCTCCATGACTTCCTTCGGACGGACGATGTCACGGAGACACTGGCTCGCAGCCAGCCATGCAGAGGGAACACACTTACATCTCTGCACAGGAAGGAACGGACCCAAACACACGTCGTCGATGAGACGACCGACCGAACGACCAACCAACGGTCTGCACTGGTACTGGCTGTGCGGGCCTCACTGGGGCTCCGTGACTTCCTTCGGACGGACGATGTCACGGAGACACTGGCTCGGAGCCAGCCATGCAGAGGGAACACACCGACATCTCTGCACAGAAAGGAACCGACCCAAACACACGTCGTCGATGAGACGACCGACCGAACGACCAACCACCGGTCCGCACTGGTACTGGCTGTGCGGGCCTCACTGGGGCTCCGTGACTTCCTTCCGACGGACGATCTCACGGAGACACTGGCTCGGAGCCAGCCATGCAGAGGGAACACACTTACATCTCTGCACAGGAAGGAACCGACCCAAACACACGTCGTCGATGAGACGACCGACCGAACGACAAACCACCGGTCCGCACTGGTACTGGCTGTGCGGGCCTCACTGGGGCTCCGTGACTTCCTTCAGACGGACGATGTCACGGAGACACTGGCTCGGAGCCAGCCATGCAGAGGGAACACACCGACATCTCTGCACAGGAAGGAACCGACCCAAACACACGTCGTCGATGAGACGACGGACCGAACGACCAACCACCGGTCCGCACTGGTACTGGCTGTGCGGGCCTCACTGGGGCTCCGTGACTTCCTTCGGACTTACGATGTCACGGAGACACTGGCTCGGAGCCAGCCATGCAGAGGGAACACACCGACATCTCTGCACAGGAAGGAACCGACCCAAACACACGTCGTCGATGATACGACCGACCGAACGACCAACCACCAGTCCGCACTGGTACTGGCTGTGCGGGCCTCTCTGGGTCCTGTGACTTCCTTCGGACGTACGATGTCACGGAGACACTGGCTCGGAGCCAGCCATGCAGAGGGAAAACACCGACATCTCTGCACAGGAAGGAACCGACCCAAACACACGTCGTCGATGAGACGACCGACCGAACGACCAACCACCGGTCCGCACTGGTACTGGCTGAGTGGGCCTCACTGGGGCTCTGTGACTTCCTTCGGACGGACGATGTCACGGAGACACTGGCTTGGAGCCAGCCATGGAGAGGGAACACACCGAAATCTCTGCACAGGAAGGAACCGACCCAAACACACGTCGTCGATGAGACGACCGACCGAACGACCAACCACCTGTCTGCACTGGTACTGGCTGTGCGGGCCTCACTGGGGCTCCGTGACTTCCTTCGGACGGACGATGTTACAGAGACACTGGCTCGGAGCCAGCCATGCAGAGGGAAAACACCGACATCTCTGCACAGGAAGAAACCGACCCAAACACACGTCGTCGATGAGACGACCGACCGAACGACCAACCACCGGTCCGCACTGGTACTGGCTGTGCGGGCCTCACTGGGGCTCCGTGACTTCCTTCGGTCGGATGATGTCACGGAGACACTGGCTCGGAGCCAGCCATGCAGAGGGAACACCCCGACATCTCTGCACAGGAAGCAACGGCCCCAAACACACGTCTTCGATGAGACGACCGACCGAACGACCAACCACCGGTCCGCACTGGTTCTGGCTGTGCGGGCCTCACTGGGGCTCCGTGACTTCCTTCGGACGGATGATGTCACGGAGACACTGGCTCGGAGCCAGCCATGCAGAGGGAACACACCGACATCTCTGCACAGGAAGGAACCGACCCAAACACACGTCGTCGATGAGATGACCCACCGAACGACCAACCACCGGTCCGCACTGGTACTGGCTGTGCGGGTCTCACTGGGGCTCCGTGACTTCCTTCGGACGGGCGATGTCACGGAGACACTGGCTCAGAGCCAGCCATGCAGAGGGAACACACCGACATCTCTGCACAGGAAGAAACCGACCCAAACACACGTCGTCGATGAGACGACCGACCGAACGACCAACCACCGGTCCGCACTGGTACTGGCTGTGCGGGCCTCACTGGGGCTCCGTGACTTCCTTCGGACGGACGATGTCACGGAGACACTGGCTCGGAGCCAGCCATGCAGAGGGAACACACTTACATCTCTGCACAGGAAGGAACCGACCCAAACACGTCGTCGATGAGACGACCGACCGAACGACCAACCACCGGTCCGCACTGGTACTGGCTGTGCAGGCCTCACTGGGGCTCCGTGACTTCCTTCGGACGGACGATGTCACGGAGACACTGGCTCAGAGCCAGCCATGCAGAGGGAACACGCCGACATCTCTGCACAGAAAGGAACCGACCCAAACACACGTCGTCGATGAGACGACCGACCGAATGACCAACCACCGGTCTTCACTGGTACTGGCTGTGCGGGCCTCACTGGGGCTCCGTGACTTCCTTCGGACGGACGATGTCACGGAGACACTGGCTCGAGGGCAGCCATTCAGAGGGAACACACTTACATCTCTGCACAGGAAGGAGCCGACCCAAACACACGTCGTCCATGAGACGACCGACTGAACGACCAACCAACGGTCCGCACTGGTACTGGCTGTGCGGGCCTCACTGGGGCTCCGTGACTTCCTTCGGACGGACGATGTTCGATGTTACGGAGACACTGGCTCGGAGATAGCCATGCAGAGGGAAAACACCGACATCTCTGCACAGGAAGAAACCGACCCAAACACACGTCGTCGATGAGACGACTGACCGAACGACCAACCACTGGTCCGCACTGGTACTGACTGTGCGGGCCTCACTGGGGCTCCATGACTTCCTTCGGACGGACGATGTCACGGAGACACTGGCTCGCAGCCAGCCATGCAGAGGGAACACACTTACATCTCTGCACAGGAAGGAACCGACCCAAACACACGTCGTCGATGAGACGACCGACCGAACGACCAACCAACGGTCTGCACTGGTACTGGCTGTGCGGCCCTCACTGGGGCTCCGTGACTTCCTTTGGACGGACGATGTCACGGAGACACTGGCTCGGAGCCAGCCATGCAGAGGGAACACACCGACATCTCTGCACAGGAGGGAACCGACCAAAACACACGACGTCGATGAGACGACCGACCGAACGACCAACCACCGGTCCGCACTGGTACTGGCTGTGCGGGCCTCACTGGGGCTCCGTGACTTCCTTCGGACGGACGATGTCACGGAGACACTGGCTCGGAGCCAGCCATGCAGAGGGAACACACTTACATCTCTGCACAGGAAGGAACCGACCCAAACACACGTCGTCGATGAGACGACCGACCGAACGACAAACCACCGGTCCGCACTGGTACTGGCTGTGCGGGCCTCACTGGGGCTCCGTGACTTCCTTCGGACGGACGATGTCACGGAGACACTGGCTCGGAGCCAGCCATGCAGAGGGAACACACCGACATCTCTGCACAGGAAGGAACCGACCCAAACACACGTCGTCGATGACACGACCGACCGAACGACCAACCACCGGTCCGAACTGGTACTGGCTGTGCTGGCCTCACTGGGGCTCCGTGACTTCCTTCGGACTTACGATGTCACGGAGACACTGGCTCGGAGCCAGCCATGCAGAGGGAACACACCGACATCTCTGCACAGGAAGGAACCGACCCAAACACACGTCGTCGATGAGACGACCGACCGAACGACCAACCACCAGTCCGCACTGGTACTGGCTGTGCGGGCCTCTCTGGGGCTCTGTGACTTCCTTCGGACGGACGATGTCACGGAGACACTGGCTCGGAGCCAGCAATGCAGAGGGAAAACACCGACATCTCTGCACAGGAAGGAACCGACCCAAACACACGTCGTCGATGAGACGACCGACTGAACGACCAACCACCGGTCCGCACTGGTACTGGCTGTGCGGGCCTCACTGGGGCTCCGTGACTTCCTTCGGACGGACGATGTCACGGAGACACTGGCTCGGAGCCAGCCATGCAGTTGGAACACACCGAAATCTCTGCACAGGAAGGAACCAACCCAAACACACGTCGTCGATGAGACGACCGACCGAACAACCAACCACCGGTCCGCACTGGTACTGGCTGTGCGGGCCTCACTGGGGCTCCGTGACTTCCTTCGGACGGACGATGTTACGGAGACACTGGCTCGGAGCCAGCCATGCAGAGGGAAAACACCGACATCTCAGCACAGGAAGAAGCCGACCCAAACACACGTCGTCGATGAGACGACCGACCGAACGACCTACCACCGGTCCGCACTGGTACTGGCTGTGCGGGCCTCACTGGGGCTCCGTGACTTCCTTCGGACGGATGATGTCACGGAGACACTGGCTCGGAGCCAGCCATGCAGAGGGAACACCCCGACATCTCTGCACAGGAAGCAACCGACCCAAACACACGTCGTCGATGAGACGACCGACCGAACGACCAACCACCGGTCCGCACTGGTTCTGGCTGTGCGGGCCTCACTGGGGCTCCGTGACTTCCTTCGGACGGATGATGTCACGGAGACACTGGCTCGGAGCCAGCCATGCAGAGGGAACACACCGACATCTCTGCACAGGAAGGAACCGACCCAAACACACGTCGTCGATGAGATGACCGACCGAACGACCAACCACCGGTCCGCACTGGTACTGGCTGTGCGGGTCTCACTGGGGCTCCGTGACTTCCTTTGGACGGACGATGTCACGGAGACACTGGCTCGGAGCCAGCCATGCAGAGGGAACACACCGGCATCTCTGCACAGGAAGAAACCGACCCAAACACACGTCGTCGATGAGACGACCGACCGAACGACCAACCACCGGTCCGCACTGGTACTGGCTGTGCGGGCCTCACTGGGGCTCCGTGACTTCCTTCGGACGGACGATGTCACGGAGACACTGGCTCGGAGCCAGCCATGCAGAGGGAACACAGCGACATCTCTGCACAGGAAGGAACCGACCCAAACACGTCGTCGATGAGACGACCGACCGAACGACCAACCACCGGTCCCCACTGGTACTCGCTGTGCAGGCCTCACTGGGGCTCCGTGACTTCCTTCGGACGGACGATGTCACGGAGACACTGGCTCAGAGCCAGCCATGCAGAGGGAACACACCGACATCTCTGCACAGAAAGGAACCGACCCAAACACACGTCGTCGATGAGACGACCGACCGAACGACCAACCACCGGTCCGCACTGGTACTGGCTGTGCGGGCCTCACTGGGGCTCCGTGACTTCCTTCGGACGGATGATGTCACGGAGACACTGGCTCGCAGCCAGCCATGCAGAGGGAACACACTTACATCTCTGCACAGGAAGGAACCGACCCAACCACACGTCGTCGATGAGACGACCTACCGAACGACCAACCAACGGTCCGCACTGGTACTGGCTGTGCGGGCCACACTGGGGCTCCGTGACTTCCTTCGGACGGACGATGTCACGGAGACACTGGCTCGGAGCCAGCCATGCAGAGGGAACACACCGACATCTCTGCACAGGAAGGAACCGACCCAAACACACGTCGTCGATGAGACGACCGACCGAACGACGACCCACCAGTCCGCACTGGTACTGGCTGTGCGGGCCTCACTGGGGCCCCGTGACTTCCTTCGGATGGACGATGTCACGGAGACACTGGCTCGGAGCCAGCCATGCAGAGGGAACACACCGACATCTCTGCACAGGAAGGAACCGACTCAAACACACGTCGTCGATGAGACGACCGACCGAACGACCAACCACCGGTCCGGACTGGTACTGGCTGTGCGGGCCTCACTGGGGCTCCGTGACTTCCATCGGATGGACGATGTCACGGAGACACTGGCTCGGAGCCAGCTATGCAGAGGGAACACACCGACATCTCTGCACAGGAAGGAACCGACCCAAACACACGTCGTCGATGAGACGACCGACCGAACGACCAACCACCGGTCCGCAGTGGTACTGGCTGTGCGCGCCTCAATGGGGCTCTGTGACTTCCTTCGGACGGACGATGTCACGGAGACACTGGCTCGGAGCCAGCCATGCAGAGGGAACACACCGACATCTCTGCACAGGAAGGAACCGACCCAAACACACGTCGTCGATGAGACGACCGACCGAACGACCAACCACCGGTCCGCACTGGTACTGGCTGTGTGGGCCTCACTGGGGCTCCGTGACTTCCTTCGGACGGACGATGTCACGGAGACACTGGCTCGGAACCAGCTATGCAGAGGGAACACACCGACATCTCTGCACAGGAAGGAACCGACCCAAACACACGTCGTCGATGAGACGACGGACCGAACGACCAACCAACAGTCCGCACTGGTACTGGCTGTGCGGGCCTCACTGTGGCTCCGTGACTTCCTTCGGACGGACGATGTCACGGAGACACTGGCTCGGAGCCAGCCATGCAGAAGGAACACAGCGACATCTCTGCACAGGAAGGAACCGACCCAAACACACGTCGTCGATGAGACGACCGACCGAACGACCAACCACCGGTCCGCACTGGTACTGGCTGTGCGGGCCTCACTGGGGCTCCGTGACTTCCTTCGGACGGACGATGTCACGGAGACACTGGCTCAGAGCCAGCCATGCAGAGGGAACACACCGACATCTCTGCACAGGAAGGAACCGACCCAAACACACGTCGTCGATGAGACGACCGACCGAACGACCAACAACCGGTCTGCACTGTTACTGGCTGTGTGGGCCTCACTGGGGCTCCGTGACTTCCTTCGGACGGACGATGTCACGGAGACACTGGCTCGGAGCCAGCCATGCAGTTGGAACACACCGAAATCTCTGCACAGGAAGGAACCAACCCAAACACACGTCGTCGATGAGACGACCGACCGAACGACCAACCACCGGTCCGCACTGGTACTGGCTGTGCGGGCCTCACTGGGGCTCCGTGACTTCCTTCGGACGGACGATGTTACGGAGACACTGGCTCGGAGCCAGCCATGCAGAGGGAAAACACCGACATCTCAGCACAGGAAGAAGCCGACCCAAACACACGTCGTCGATGAGACGACCGACCGAACGACCTACCACCGGTCCGCACTGGTACTGGCTGTGCGGGCCTCACTGGGGCTCCGTGACTTCCTTCGGACGGATGATGTCACGGAGACACTGGCTCGGAGCCAGCCATGCAGAGGGAACACCCCGACATCTCTGCACAGGAAGCAACCGACCCAAACACACGTCGTCGATGAGACGACCGACCGAACGACCAACCACCGGTCCGCACTGGTTCTGGCTGTGCGGGCCTCACTGGGGCTCCGTGACTTCCTTCGGACGGATGATGTCACGGAGACACTGGCTCGGAGCCAGCCATGCAGAGGGAACACACCGACATCTCTGCACAGGAAGGAACCGACCCAAACACACGTCGTCGATGAGATGACCGACCGAACGACCAACCACCGGTCCGCACTGGTACTGGCTGTGCGGGTCTCACTGGGGCTCCGTGACTTCCTTCGGACGGACGATGTCACGGAGACACTGGCTCGGAGCCAGCCATGCAGAGGGAACACACCGGCATCTCTGCACAGGAAGAAACCGACCCAAACACACGTCGTCGATGAGACGACCTACCGAACGACCAACCACCGGTCCCCACTGGTACTGGCTGTGCAGGCCTCACTGGGGCTCCGTGACTTCCTTCGGACGGACGATGTCACGGAGACACTGGCTCAGAGCCAGCCATGCAGAGGGAACACACCGACATCTCTGCACAGAAGGGAACCGACCCAAACACACGTCGTCAATGAGACGACCGACCGAACGACCAACGACCGGTCCGCACTGGTACTGGCTGTGCGGGCCTCACTGGGGCTCCGTGACTTCCTTCGGACGGACGATGTCACGGAGACACTGGCTCGGAGCCAGCCATGCAGAGGGAACACAACGACATCTCTGCACAGGAAGGAACCGACCCAAACACACGTCGTCGATGAGACGACCGACCGAACGACCAACCACTAGTCCGCACTGGTACTGGCTGTGCGGGCCTCACTGGGGCTCCGTGACTTCCTTCGGACGGACGATGTCACGGAGACACTGGCTCGGAGCCAACCATGCAGAGGGAACACACCGACATCTCTGCACAGGAAGAAACCGACCCCAACACACGTCGTCGATGAGACGACCGACCGAACGACAAACCACCGGTCCGCACTAGTACTGGCTGTGCGGGCCTTACTGGGGCTCCGTGACTTCCTTCGGACCGACGATTTCACGGAGACACTGGCTCGGAGCCAGCCATGCAGACGGAACACACCGACATCTCTGCACAGGAAGGAACCGACCCAAACACACGTCGTCGATGAGACGACCGACCGAACGACCAACCACCGGTCCGCACTGGTACTGGCTGTGCGGGCCTCACTGGGGCTCCGTGACTTCCTTCGGACGGACGATGTCACGGAGACACTGGCTCAGAGCCAGCCATGCAGAGGGAACACACCGACATCTCTGCACAGGAAGGAACCGACCCAAACATACGTCGTCGATGAGACGACCGACCGAACGACCAACCACCGGTCTGCACTGTTACTGGCTGTGCGGGCCTCACTGGGGCTCTGTGACTTCCATCGGACGGACGATGTCACGGAGACACTGGCTCGGAGCCAGCCATGCAGAGGGAACACAGCGACATCTCTGCACAGGAAGGAACCGACCCAAACACACGTCGTCGATGAGACGACCGACCGAACGACCAACCACCGGTCCGGACTGGTACTGGCTGTGCGGGCCTCACTGGGGCTCCGTGACTTCCATCGGATGGACGATGTCACGGAGACACTGGCTCGGAGCCAGCTATGCAGAGGGAACACAATGACATCTCTGCACAGGAAGGAACCGACCCAAACACACGTCGTCGATGAGACGACCGACCGAACGACCAACCACCGGTCCGCACTGGTACTGGATGTGCGCGCCTCAATGGGGCTCTGTGACTTCCTTCGGACGGACGATGTCACGGAGACACTGGCTCGGAGCCAGCCATGCAGAGGGAACACACCGACATCTCTGCACAGGAAGGAACCGACCCAAACACACGTCGATGAGACGACCGACCGAACGACCAACCACCGGTCCGCACTGGTACTGGCTGTGCGGGCCTCACTGGGGCTCCGTGACTTCCTTCGGACGGACGATGTCACGGAGACACTGGCTCGGAACCAGCTATGCAGAGGGAACACACCGACATCTCTGCACAGGAAGGAACCGACCCAAACACACGTCGTCGATGAGACGACCGACCGAACGACCAACCAACAGTCCGCACTGGTACTGGCTGTGCGGGCCTCACTGTGGCTCCGTGACTTCCTTCGGACGGACGATGTCACGGAGACACTGGCTCGGAGCCAGCCATGCAGAAGGAACACAGCGACATCTCTGCACAGGAAGGAACCGACCCAAACACACGTCGTCGATGAGACGACCGACCGAACGACCAACCACCGGTCCGCACTGGTACTGGCTGTGCGGGCCTCACTGGGGCTCCGTGACTTCCTTTGGACGGACGATGTCACAGAGACACTGGCTCAGAGCCAGCCATGCAGAGGGAACACACCGACATCTCTGCACAGGAAGGAACCGACCCAAACACACGTCGTCGATGAGACGACCGACCGAACGACCAACAACCGGTCTGCACTGTTACTGGCTGTGTGGGCCTCACTGGGGCTCCGTGACTTCCTTCGGACTTACGATGTCACGGAGACACTGGCTCGGAGCCAGCCATGCAGAGGGAACACACCGACATCTCTGCACAGGAAGGAACCGACCCAAACACACGTCGTCGATGAGACGACCGACCGAACGACCAACCACCGGTCTGCACTGTTACTGGCTGTGCGGGCCTCACTGGGGCTCTGTGACTTCCTTCAGACGGACGATGTCACGGAGACACTGGCTCGGAGCCAGCCATGCAGAGGGAACACAGCGACATCTCTGCACAGGAAGGAACCGACCCAAACACACGTCGTCGATGAGACGACCGACCGAACGACCAACCACCGGTCTGCACTGGTACTGGCTGTGCGGGCCTCACTGGGGCTCCGTGACTTCCTTCGGACGGACGATGTCACGGAGACACTGGCTCGGAGGCAGCCATGCAGAGGGAACACACTTACATCTCTGCACAGGAAGGAACCGACCCATCCACACGTCGTCGATGAGACGACCGACCGAACGACCAACCAACGGTCCGCACTGGTACTGGCTGTGCGGGCCACACTCGGGCTCCGTGACTTCCTTTGGACGGACGATGTCACGGAGACACTGGCTCGGAGCCAGGCATGCAGAGGGAACACACCGACATCTCTGCACAGGAAGGAACCGACCCAAACACACGTCGTCGATGAGACGACCGACCGAACGACGACCCACCAGTCCGCACTGGTACTGGCTGTGCGGGCCTCACTGGGGCTCCGTGACTTCCTTCGGACGGACGATGTCACGGAGACACTGGCTCGGAGCCAGCCATGCAGAGGGAACACACCGACATCTCTGCACAGGAAGGAACCGACCCAAACACACGTCGTCGATGAGACGACCGACCGAACGACCAACCAACAGTCCGCACTGGTACTGGCTGTGCGGGCCTCACTGGGGCTCCGTGACTTCCTTCGGACGGACGATGTCACGGAGACACTGGCTCGGAGCCAGCCATGCAGAGGGAACACACCGACATCTCTGCACAGGAAGGAACCGACCCAAACACACGTCGTCGATGAGACGACCGACCGAACGACCAACAACCGGTCTGCACTGTTACTGGCTGTGCGGGCCTCACTGGGCCTCTGTGACTTCCTTCGGACGGACGATGTCACGGAGACACTGGCTCGGAGCCAGCCATGCAGAGGGAACACACTTACATCTCTGCACAGGAAGGAACCGACCCAAACACACGTCGTCGATGAGACGACCGACCGAACGACCAACCACCGGTCCGCACTGGTACTGGCTGTGCGGGCCTCACTGGGGCTCCGTGACTTCCTTAGGACGGACGATGTCACGGAGAAACTGGCTCGGAGCCAGCCATGCAGAGGGAACACACCGACATCTCTGCACAGGAAGGAACCGACCCAAACACACGTCGTCGATGAGACGACCGACCGAACGACCAACCACCGGTCCGCACTGGTACTGGCTGTGCGGGCCTCACTGGGGCTCCGTGACTTCCTTAGGACGGACGATGTCACGGAGAAACTGGCTCGGAGCCAGCCATGCAGAGGGAACACACCGACATCTCTGCACAGGAAGGAATCGACCCAAACACACGTCGTCGATGAGACGACCGACCGAACGACCAACCACCGGTCTGCACTGGTACTGGCTGTGCGGGCCTCACTGGAGCTCAGTGACTTCCATCGGATGGACGATGTCACGGAGACACTGGCTCGGAGCCAGCCATGCAGAGGGAACACACCGACATCTCTGCACAGGAAGGAACCGACCCAAACACACGTCGTCGATGAGTCGACCGACCGAACGACCAACCACCGGTCCGCTCTGGTACTGGCTGTGCGGGCCTCACTGGGGCTCCGTGACTTCCTTCGGACGGACGATGTCACGGAGACACTGGCTCGGAGCCAGCCATGCAGAGGGAACACACCGACATCTCTGCACAGGAAGGAACCGACCCAAACACACGTCGTCGATGAGACGACCGACCGAACGACCAACCAACAGTCCGCACTGGTACTGGCTGTGCGGGCCTCACTGGGGCTCCGTAACTTTCTTTGGACGGACGATGTCACGGAGACACTGGCTCGGAGCCAGCCATGCAGAAGGATCACACCGACATCTTTGCACAGGAAGGAACCGACCCAAACACACGTCGTCGATGAGAAGACCGACCGAACGACCAACCAACGGTCCGCACTGGTACTGGCTGTGCGGGCCTCACTGGGGCTCCGTGACTTCCTTCGGACTTATGATGTCACGGAGACACTGGCTCGGAGCCAGCCATGCAGAGGGAACACACCGACATCTCTGCACAGGAAGGAACCGACCCAAACACACGTCGACGATGAGACGACCGACCGAACGACCAACCACCGGTCCGCACTGGTACTGGCTGTGCGGGCCTCACTGGGGCTCCGTGACTTCCTTCGGACGGACGATGTCACGGAGACACTGGCTCAGAGCCAGCCATGCAGAGGGAACACACCGACATCTCTGCACAGGAAGGAACCGACCCAAACATACGTCGTCGATGAGACGACCGACCGAACGACCAACCACCGGTCTGCACTGTTACTGGCTGTGCGGGCCTCACTGGGGCTGTGTGACTTCCATCGGACGGACGATGTCACGGAGACACTGGTTCGGAGCCAGCCATGCAGAGGGAACACAGCGACATCTCTGCACAGGAAGGAAACGACCCAAACACACGTCGTCGATGAGACGACCGACCGAACGACCAACCAAAGGTCCGCACTGGTACTGGCTGTGCGGGCCTCACTGGGGCTCCGTGACTTCCTTCGGACGGATGATGTCACGGAGACACTGGCTCGCAGCCAACCATGCAGAGGGAACACACTTACATCTCTGCACAGGAAGGAACCGACCCAACCACACGTCGTCGATGAGACGACCGACCGAACGACCAACCAACGGTCCGCACTGGTACTGGCTGTGCGGGCCACACTGGGGCTCCGTGACTTCCTTCGGACGGACGATGTCACGGAGACACTGGCTCGGAGCCAGCCATGCAGAGGGAACACACCGACATCTCTGCACAGGAAGGAACCGACCCAAACACACGTCGTCGATGAGACGACCGACCGAACGACGACCCACCAGTCCGCACTGGTACTGGCTGTGCGGGCCTCACTGGGGCCCCGTGACTTCCTTCGGACGGACGATGTCACGGAGACACTGGCTCGGAGCCAGCCATGCAGAGGGAACACACCGACATCTCTGCACAGGAAGGAACCGACCCAAACACACGTCGATGAGACGACCGACCGAACGACCAACCACCGGTCCGCACTGGTACTGGCTGTGCGGGCCTCACTGGGGCTCCGTGACTTCCTTCGGACGGACGATGTCACGGAGACACTGGCTCGGAGCCAGCCATGCAGAGGGAACACACCGACATCTCTGCACAGGAAGGAACCGACCCAAACACACGTCGTCGATGAGACGACCGACCGAACGACCAACCAACAGTCTGCACTGGTACTGGCTGTGCGGGCCTCACTCTGGCTCCGTGACTTCCTTCGGACGGACGATGTCACGGAGACACTGGCTCGGAGCCAGCCATGCAGAAGGAACACAGCGACATCTCTGCACAGGAAGGAACCGACCCAAACACACGTCGTCGATGAGACGACCGACCGAAAGACCAACCACCGGGCCGCACTGGTACTGGCTGTGCGGGCCTCACTGGGGCTCCGTGACTTCCTTCGGACGGACGATGTCACGGAGACACTGGCTCAGAGCCAGCCATGCAGAGGGAACACACCGACATCTCTGCACAGGAAGGAACCGACCCAAACACACGTCGTCGATGAGACGACCGACCGAACGACCAACAACCGGTCTGCACTGTTACTGGCTGTGTGGGCCTCACTGGGGCTCCGTGACTTCGTTCGGACTTACGATGTCACGGAGACACTGGCTCGGAGCCAGCCATGCAGAGGGAACACACCGACATCTCTGCACAGGAAGGAACCGACCCAAACACACGTCGTCGATGAGACGACCGACCGAACGACCAACCACCGGTCTGCACTGTTACTGGCTGTGCGGGCCTCACTGGGGCTCTGTGACTTCCTTCGGACGGACGATGTCACGGAGACACTGGCTCGGAGCCAGCCATGCAGAGGGAACACAGCGACATCTCTGCACAGGAAGGAACCGACCCAAACACACGTCGTCGATGAGACGACCGACCGAACGACCAACCACCGGTCTGCACTGGTACTGGCTGTGCGGGCCTCACTGGGGCTCCGTGACTTCCTTCGGACGGACGATGTCACGGAGACACTGGCTCGGAGGCAGCCATGCAGAGGGAACACACTTACATCTCTGCACAGGAAGGAACCCACCCAACCACACGTCGTCGATGAGACGACCGACCGAACGACCAACCAACGGTCCGCACTGGTACTGGCTGTGCGGGCCACACTGGGGCTCCGTGACTTCCTTTGGACGGACGATGTCACGGAGACACTGGCTCGGAGCCAGCCATGCAGAGGGAACACACCGACATCTCTGCACAGGAAGGAACCGACCCAAACACACGTCGTCGATGAGACGACCGACCGAACGACGACCCACCAGTCCGCACTGGTACTGGCTGTGCGGGCCTCACTGGGGCTCCGTGACTTCCTTCGGACGGACGATGTCACGGAGACACTGGCTGGGAGCCAGCCATGCAGAGGGAACACACCGACATCTCTGCACATTAAGGAACCGACCCAAACACACGTCGTCGAAGAGACGACCGACCGAACGACCAACCACCGGTCCGCACTGGTACTGGCTGTGCGGGCCTCACTGGGGCTCCGTGACTTCCTTCAGACGGACGATGTCACGGAGACACTGGCTCGGAGCCAGCCATGCAGAGGGAACACACTTACATCTCTGCACAGGAAGGAACCGACCCAACCACACGTCGTCGATGAGACGACCGACCGAACGACCAAACAACGGTCCGCACTGGTACTGGCTGTGCGGGCCTCACTGGGGCTCCGTGACTTCCTTCGGACGGACGATGTCACGGAGACACTGGCTCGGAGCCAGCCATGCAGAGGGAACACACCGACATCTCTGCACAGGAAGGAACCGACCCAAACACACGTCGTCGATGAGACGACCGACCGAACGACCAACCACCGGTCCGCACTGGTACTGGCTGTGCGGGCCTCACTGGGGCTCCGTGACTTCCTTAGGACGGACGATGTCACGGAGAAACTGGCTCGGAGCCAGCCATGCAGAGGGAACACACCGACATCTCTGCACAGGAAGGAATCGACCCAAACACACGTCGTCGATGAGACGACCGACCGAACGACCAACCACCGGTCCGCACTGGTACTGGCTGTGCGGGCCTCACTGGAGCTCAGTGACTTCCATCGGATGGACGATGTCACGGAGACACTGGCTCGCAGCCAACCATGCAGAGGGAACACACTTACATCTCTGCACAGGAAGGAACCGACCCAACCACACGTCGTCGATGAGACGACCGACCGAACGACCAACCAACGGTCCGCACTGGTACTGGCTGTGCGGGCCACACTGGGGCTCCGTGACTTCCTTCGGACGGACGATGTCACGGAGACACTGGCTCGGAGCCAGCCATGCAGAGGGAACACACCGACATCTCTGCACAGGAAGGAACCGATCCAAACACACGTCGTCGATGAGACGACCGACCGAACGACGACCCACCAGTCCGCACTGGTACTGGCTGTGCGGGCCTCACTGGGGCTCCGTGACTTCCTTCGGACTTATGATGTCACGGAGACACTGGCTCGGAGCCAGCCATGCAGAGGGAACACACCGACATCTCTGCACAGGAAGGAACCGACCCAAACACACGTCGACGATGAGACGACCGACCGAACGACCAACCAACGGTCCGCACTGGTACTGGCTGGGCGGGCCTCACTGGGGCTCCGTGACTTCCTTCGGACGGACGATGTCACGGAGACACTGGCTCGGAGCCAGCCGTGCAGAGGGAACACACCAACATCACTGCACAGGAAGGAACCGACCCAAACACACGTCGTCGATGAGACGACCGACCGAACGACCAACCACCGGTCCGCACTGGTACTGGCTGTGCGGGCCTCACTGGGGCTCCGTGACTTCCTTTGGACGGACGATGTCACGGAGACACTGGCTCGGAGCCAGCCATGCAGAGGGAACACACCGACATCTCTGCACAGGAAGGAACCGACCCAAACACACGTCGTCGATGAGACGACCGACCGAACGACCAACCACCGGTCTGCACTGGTACTGGCTGTGCGGGCCTCACTGGGGTTCCGTGACTTCCTTCGGACGGACAATGTCACGGAGATACTGGCTCGGAGCCAGCCATGCAGAGGGAACACACCGACATCTCTGCACAGGAAGGAACCGACCCAAACACACGTCGTCGATGAGACGACCGACCGAACGACCAACCACCGGTCCGCACTGGTACTGGCTGTGCGGGCCTCACTGGGGCTCCGTGACTTCCTTCGGACGGACGATGTCACGGAGACACTGGCTTGGAGCCAGCCATGCAGAGGGAACACACTTACATCTCTGCACAGGAAGGAACCGACCCAAAGACACGTCGTCGATGAGACGACCGACCGAACGACCAATCAACGGTCTGCACTGGTACTGGCTGTGCTGGCCTCACTGGGGCTCCGTGACTTCCTTCGGATGGAAGTTGTTACGCCGACACTGGCTCGGAGCCAGCCATGCAGAGGGAACACACTTACATCTCTGCACAGGAAGGAACCGACCCAAACACACGTCGTCGATGAGACGACCGACCGAACGACCAACCACCGGTCCGCATTGGTACTGGCTGTGCGGGCCTCACTGGGGCTCCGTGACTTCCTTCGGACGGACGATGTCACGGAGACACTGGCTCGGAGCCAGACATGCAGAGGGAACACAGCGACATCTCTGCACAGGAAGGAACCGACCCAAACACACGTCGTCGGTGAGACGACCGACCGAACGACCAACCAACGGTCCGCACTGGTACTGGCTGTGCGGGCCTCACTGGGGCTCCGTGACTTCCTTCGGACGGACGATGTCACGGAGACACTGGCTCGCAGCCAGCCATGCAGAGGGAACACACCGACATCTCTGCACAGGAAGGAACCGAACCAAACACACGTCGTCGATGAGACGACCGACCGAACGACCAACCACCGGTCCGCACTGGTACTGGCTGTGCGGGACTCACTGGGGCTCCGTGACTTCCTTCGGACGGACGATGTCACGGAGACACTGGCTCGGAGCCAGATATGCAGAGGGAACACAGCGACATCTCTGCACAGGAAGGAACCGACCCAAACACACGTCGTCGATGAGACGCCCGACCGAACGACCAACCAACGGTCCGCACTGGTACTGGCTGTGCGGGCCTTACTGGGGCTCCATGACTTCCATCGGACGGACGATGTCACGCAGACACTGGCTCGGAGCCAGCCATGCAGAGGGAACACAGCGACATCTCTGCACCGGAAGGAACCGACCCAAACACACGTCGTCGATGAGACGACCAACCGAACGACCAACCAACGGTCCGCACTGGTACTGGCTGTGCGGGCCTCACTGGGCCTCCGTGACTTCCTTCGGACGGACGATGTCACGGAGACACTGGCTCGGAGCCACCCATGCCGAGGCAACACACCGACATCTCTGCACAGGAAGGAACCGACCCAAACACACGTCGTCGATGAGACGACCGACTGAACGACCAACCAACGGTCCGCACTGGTACTGGCTGTGCGGGCCTCACTGGGCCTCCGTGACTTCCTTCGGACGGACGATGTCTTGGAGTCACTGGCTCGGAGCCACCCATGCCGAGGCAACACACCGACATCTCTGCACAGGAAGGAACCGACCCAAACACACGTCGTCGATGAGACGACCGACCGAACGACCAACCAACGGTCCGCACTGGTACTGGCTGTGCGGGCCTCACTGGGGCTCCGTGACTTCCTTCGGACGGACCATGTCACGGAGACACTGGCTCGGAGCCAGCCATGCAGAGGGAACACAGCGACATCTCTGCACCGGAAGGAACCGACCCAAACACACGTCGTCGATGAGACGGCGGACCGAACGACCAACCAACGGTCCGCACTGGTACTGGCTGTGCGGACCTCACTGGGCCTCCGTGACTTCCTTCAGACGGACGATGTCACGGAGACACTGGCTCGGAGCCAGCCATGCCGAGGGAACACACCGACATCTCTGCACAGGAAGGAACCGACCCAAACACACGTCGTCGATGAGACAACCGACCGAACGACCAACCACCGGTCCGCACTGGTACTGGCTGTGCGGGCCTCACTGTGGCTCCGTGACTTCCTTCGGACGGACGATGTCACGGAGACACTGGCTCGGAGCCAGCCATGCAGAGGGAACACACTTACATCTCTGCACAGGAAGGAACCGACCCAAACACACGTCGTCGATGAGACGACCGACCGAACGACCAACCACCGGTCCGCTCTGGTACTGGCTGTGCGGGCCTCACTGGGGCTCCGTGACTTCCTTCGGACGGACGATGTCACAGAGACACTGGCTCGGAGCCAGCCGTGCAGAGGGAACACACCAACATCACTGCAAAGGAAGGAACCGACAAAACACACGTCGTCGATGAGACGACCGACCGAACGACCAACCAACGGTCCGCACTGGTCCTGACTGTGTGGGCCTCACTGGGGCTCCGTGACTTCCTTCGGACGGACGATGTCATGGAGACAGTGGCTCGGAGCCTGCCATGCAGAGGGAACACAGCGACATCTCTGCACAGGAAGGAACCGACCCAAACACACGTCGTCGATGAGACGACCGACCGAACGACCAACCAACGGTCCGCACTGGTACTGGCTGTGCGGGCCTCACTGGGGCTCCGTGACTTCATTCGGATGGACGATGTCACGGAGACACTGGCTCAGAGCCAGCCACGCAGAGGGAACACACATACATCTCTGCACAGGAAGGAACCGACCCAAACACACGTCGTCGATGAGACAACCGACCGAACGACCAACCACCGGTCCGCACTGGTACTGGCTGTGCGGGCCTCACTGGGGCTCCGTAACTTCCTTTGGACGGACGATGTCACGGAGACACTGGCTCGGAGCCAGCCATGCAGAAGGAACACACCGACATCTCTGCACAGGAAGGAACCGACCCAAACACACGTCGTCGATGAGAAGACCGACCGAACGACCAACCAACGGTCCGCACTGGTACTGGCTGTGCGGGCCTCACTGGGGCTCCGTGACTTCCTTCGGACGGACGATGTCACGGAGACACTGGCTCGGAGCCAGCCATGCAGAGGGAACACACCGACATCTCTGCACAGGAAGGAACCGACCCAAACACACGTCGACGATGAGACGACCGACCGAACGACCAACCAACGGTCCGCACTGGTACTGGCTGTGCGGGCCTCACTGGGGCTCCGTGACTTCCTTCGGACGGACGATGTCACGGAGACACTGGCACGGAGCCAGCCGTGCAGAGGGAACACACCAACATCACTGCACAGGAAGGAACCGACCCAAACACACGTCGTCGATGAGACGACCGACCGAACGACCAACCACCGGTCTGCACTGGTACTGGCTGTGCGGGCCTCACTGGGGTTCCGTGACTTCCTTCGGACGGAATATGTCACGGACATACTGGCTCGGAGCCAGCCATGCAGAGGGAACACACCGACATCTCTGCACAGGAAGGAACCGACCCAAACACACGTCGTCGATGAGACGACCGACCGAACGACCAACCACCGGTCCGCACTGGTACTGGCTGTGCGGGCCTCACTGGGGCTCCGTGACTTCCTTTGGACGGACGATGTCACGGAGACACTGGCTCGGAGCCAGCCATGCAGAGGGAACACACCGACATCTCTGCACAGGAAGGAACCGACCCAAACACACGTCGTCGATGAGACGACCGACCGAACGACCAACCACCGGTCTGCACTGGTACTGGCTGTGCGGGCCTCACTGGGGTTCCGTGACTTCCTTCGGACGGACAATGTCACGGACATACTGGCTCGGAGCCAGCCATGCAGAGGGAACACACCGACATCTCTGCACAGGAAGGAACCGACCCAAACACACGTCGTCGATGAGACGACCGACCGAACGACCAACCACCGGTCCGCACTGGTACTGGCTGTGCGGGCCTCACTGGGGCTCCGTGACTTCCTTCGGACGGACGATGTCATGGAGACACTGGCTCGAGGCCAGCCATGCAGAGGGAACACACTTACATCTCTGCACAGGAAGGAACCGACCCAAACACACGTCGTCGATGAGACGACCGACCGAACGACCAACCAACGGTCCGCACTGGTACTGGCTGTGCGGGCCTCACTGGGGCTCCGTGACTTCCTTCGGACGGACGATGTCACGGAGACACTGGCTCGGAGCCAGCCATGCAGAGGGAACACACTTACATCTCTGCACAGGACGGAACCGACCCAAACACACATCGTCGATGAGACGACCGACCAAACGACCAACCACCGGTCTGCACTGGTACTGGCTGTGCGGGCCACACTGGTGCTCCGTGACTTCCTTCGGACGGACGATGTCACGGATACACTGGCTCGGAGCCAGACATGCAGAGGGAACACAGCGACATCTCTGCACAGGAAGGAACCGATCCAAACACACGTCGTCGGTGAGACGACCGACCGAACGACCAACCAACGGTCCGCACTGGTACTGGCTGTGCGGGCCTCACTGGGCCTCCGTGACTTCCTTCGGACGGACGATGTCACAGAGACACTGGCTCGCAGCCAGCCATGCAGAGGGAACACACTTACATCTCTGCACAGGAAGGAACCGACCCAAACACACGTCGTCGATGAGACGACCGACCGAACGACCAACCACCAGTCCGCACTGGTACTGGGTGTGGGGGCCTCACTGGGTCTCCGTGACTTCCTTCGGACGGACGATGTCACGGAGACACTGGCTCGGAGCCAGCCATGCAGAGGGAACACAGCGACATCTCTGCACAGGAAGGAACCGACCCAAACACACGTCGTCGATGAGACGACCGACCGAACGACCAACCAACGGTCCGCACTGGTACTGGCTGTGCGGGCCTCACTGGGGCTCCGTGACTTCCTTCGGACGGACGATGTCACGGAGACACTGGCTCGGAGCCAGCCATGCAGAGGGAACACACCGACATCTCTGCACAGGAATAAACCGACCCAAACACACGTCGTCGATGAGACGACCGACCGAACGACCAACCACCGGTCCGCACTGGTACTGGCTGTGCGGGCCTCACTGGGGCTCCGTGACTTCCGTCGGACGGACGATGTCATGGAGACACTGGCTCGAGGCCAGCCATGCAGAGGGAACACACTTACATCTCTGCACAGGAAGGAACCGACCCAAACACACGTCGTCGATGAGACGACCGACCGAACGACCAACCACCGCTCCGCACTGGTACTGGCTGTGCGGGCCTCACTGGGGCTCCGTGACTTCCTTCGGATGGAAGATGTCACGCAGACACTGGCTCGGAGCCAGCCATGCAGAGGGAACACACTTACATCTCTGCACAGGAAGGAACCGATCCAAACACACGTCGTCGATGAGACGACCGACCGAACGACCAACCACCGGTCCGCACTGGTACTGGCTGTGCGGGCCTCACTGGGGCTCCGTGACTTCCTTCGGACGGACGATGTCACGGAGACACTGGCTTGGAGCCAGCCATGCAGAGGGAACACACTTACATCTCTGCACAGGAAGGAACCGACCCAAACACACGTCGTCGATGAGACGACCGACCGAACGACCAACCAACGGTCCGCACTGGTACTGGCTGTGCTGGCCTCACTGGGGCTCCGTGACTTCCTTCGGATGGAAGATGTCACGCCGACACTGGCTTGGAGCCAGCCATGCAGAGGGAACACACTTACATCTCTGCACAGGAAGGAACCGACCCAAACACACGTCGTCGATGAGACGACCGACCGAACGACCAACCACCGGTCCGCACTGGTACTGGCTGTGCGGGCCTCACTGGGGCTCCGTGACTTCCTTCGGATGGACGATGTCACGGAGACACTGGCTCGGAGCAAGACATGCAGAGGGAACACAGCGACATCTCTGCACCGGAAGGAACCGACCCAAACACACGTCGTCGATGAGACGACCAACCGAACGACCAACCAACGGTCCGCACTGGTACTGGCTGTGCGGGCCTCACTGGGCCTCCGTGACTTCCTTCGGACGGACGATGTCACGGAGACACTGGCTCGGAGCCACCCATGCCGAGGCAACACACCGACATCTCTGCACAGGAAGGAACCGACCCAAACACACGTCGTCGATGAGACGACCGACTGAACGACCAACCAACGGTCCGCACTGGTACTGGCTGTGCGGGCCTCACTGGGCCTCCGTGACTTCCTTCGGACGGACGATGTCTTGGAGTCACTGGCTCGGAGCCACCCATGCCGAGGCAACACACCGACATCTCTGCACAGGAAGGAACCGACCCAAACACACGTCGTCGATGAGACGACCGACCGAACGACCAACCAACGGTCCGCACTGGTACTGGCTGTGCGGGCCTCACTGGGGCTCCGTGACTTCCTTCGGACGGACCATGTCACGGAGACACTGGCTCGGAGCCAGCCATGCAGAGGGAACACAGCGACATCTCTGCACCGGAAGGAACCGACCCAAACACACGTCGTCGATGAGACGGCGGACCGAACGACCAACCAACGGTCCGCACTGGTACTGGCTGTGCGGACCTCACTGGGCCTCCGTGACTTCCTTCGGACGGACGATGTCACGGAGACACTGGCTCGGAGCCAGCCATGCCGAGGGAACACACCGACATCTCTGCACAGGAAGGAACCGACCCAAACACACGTCGTCGATGAGACAACCGACCGAACGACCAACCACCGGTCCGCACTGGTACTGGCTGTGCGGGCCTCACTGTGGCTCCGTGACTTCCTTCGGACGGACGATGTCACGGAGACACTGGCTCGGAGCCAGCCATGCAGAGGGAACACACTTACATCTCTGCACAGGAAGGAACCGACCCAAACACACGTCGTCGATGAGACGACCGACCGAACGACCAACCACCGGTCCGCTCTGGTACTGGCTGTGCGGGCCTCACTGGGGCTCCGTGACTTCCTTCGGACGGACGATGTCACAGAGACACTGGCTCGGAGCCAGCCGTGCAGAGGGAACACACCAACATCACTGCAAAGGAAGGAACCGACAAAACACACGTCGTCGATGAGACGACCGACCGAACGACCAACCAACGGTCCGCACTGGTCCTGACTGTGTGGGCCTCACTGGGGCTCCGTGACTTCCTTCGGACGGACGATGTCATGGAGACAGTGGCTCGGAGCCTGCCATGCAGAGGGAACACAGCGACATCTCTGCACAGGAAGGAACCGACCCAAACACACGTCGTCGATGAGACGACCGACCGAACGACCAACCAACGGTCCGCACTGGTACTGGCTGTGCGGGCCTCACTGGGGCTCCGTGACTTCATTCGGATGGACGATGTCACGGAGACACTGGCTCAGAGCCAGCCACGCAGAGGGAACACACATACATCTCTGCACAGGAAGGAACCGACCCAAACACACGTCGTCGATGAGACAACCGACCGAACGACCAACCACCGGTCCGCACTGGTACTGGCTGTGCGGGCCTCACTGGGGCTCCGTAACTTCCTTTGGACGGACGATGTCACGGAGACACTGGCTCGGAGCCAGCCATGCAGAAGGAACACAGCGACATCTCTGCACAGGAAGGAACCGACCCAAACACACGTCGTCGATGAGAAGACCGACCGAACGACCAACCAACGGTCCGCACTGGTACTGGCTGTGCGGGCCTCACTGGGGCTCCGTGACTTCCTTCGGACGGACGATGTCACGGAGACACTGGCTCGGAGCCAGCCATGCAGAGGGAACACACCGACATCTCTGCACAGGAAGGAACCGACCCAAACACACGTCGACGATGAGACGACCGACCGAACGACCAACCAACGGTCCGCACTGGTACTGGCTGTGCGGGCCTCACTGGGGCTCCGTGACTTCCTTCGGACGGACGATGTCACGGAGACACTGGCACGGAGCCAGCCGTGCAGAGGGAACACACCAACATCACTGCACAGGAAGGAACCGACCCAAACACACGTCGTCGATGAGACGACCGACCGAACGACCAACCACCGGTCTGCACTGGTACTGGCTGTGCGGGCCTCACTGGGGTTCCGTGACTTCCTTCGGACGGAATATGTCACGGACATACTGGCTCGGAGCCAGCCATGCAGAGGGAACACACCGACATCTCTGCACAGGAAGGAACCGACCCAAACACACGTCGTCGATGAGACGACCGACCGAACGACCAACCACCGGTCCGCACTGGTACTGGCTGTGCGGGCCTCACTGGGGCTCCGTGACTTCCTTTGGATGGACGATGTCACGGAGACACTGGCTCGGAGCCAGCCATGCAGAGGGAACACACCGACATCTCTGCACAGGAAGGAACCGACCCAAACACACGTCGTCGATGAGACGACCGACCGAACGACCAACCACCGGTCTGCACTGGTACTGGCTGTGCGGGCCTCACTGGGGTTCCGTGACTTCCTTCGGACGGACAATGTCACGGACATACTGGCTCGGAGCCAGCCATGCAGAGGGAACACACCGACATCTCTGCACAGGAAGGAACCGACCCAAACACACGTCGTCGATGAGACGACCGACCGAACGACCAACCACCGGTCCGCACTGGTACTGGCTGTGCGGGCCTCACTGGGGCTCCGTGACTTCCTTCGGACGGACGATGTCATGGAGACACTGGCTCGAGGCCAGCCATGCAGAGGGAACACACTTACATCTCTGCACAGGAAGGAACCGACCCAAACACACGTCGTCGATGAGACGACCGACCGAACGACCAACCAACGGTCCGCACTGGTACTGGCTGTGCGGGCCTCACTGGGGCTCCGTGACTTCCTTCGGACGGACGATGTCACGGAGACACTGGCTCGGAGCCAGCCATGCAGAGGGAACACACTTACATCTCTGCACAGGACGGAACCGACCCAAACACACATCGTCGATGAGACGACCGACCAAACGACCAACCACCGGTCTGCACTGGTACTGGCTGTGCGGGCCACACTGGTGCTCCGTGACTTCCTTCGGACGGACGATGTCACGGATACACTGGCTCGGAGCCAGACATGCAGAGGGAACACAGCGACATCTCTGCACAGGAAGGAACCGATCCAAACACACGTCGTCGGTGAGACGACCGACCGAACGACCAACCAACGGTCCGCACTGGTACTGGCTGTGCGGGCCTCACTGGGCCTCCGTGACTTCCTTCGGACGGACGATGTCACAGAGACACTGGCTCGCAGCCAGCCATGCAGAGGGAACACACTTACATCTCTGCACAGGAAGGAACCGACCCAAACACACGTCGTCGATGAGATGACCGACCGAACGACCAACCACCAGTCCGCACTGGTACTGGGTGTGGGGGCCTCACTGGGTCTCCGTGACTTCCTTCGGACGGACGATGTCACGGAGACACTGGCTCGGAGCCAGCCATGCAGAGGGAACACAGCGACATCTCTGCACAGGAAGGAACCGACCCAAACACACGTCGTCGATGAGACGACCGACCGAACGACCAACCAACGGTCCGCACTGGTACTGGCTGTGCGGGCCTCACTGGGGCTCCGTGACTTCCTTCGGACGGACGATGTCACGGAGACACTGGCTCGGAGCCAGCCATGCAGAGGGAACACACCGACATCTCTGCACAGGAATAAACCGACCCAAACACACGTCGTCGATGAGACGACCGACCGAACGACCAACCACCGGTCCGCACTGGTACTGGCTGTGCGGGCCTCACTGGGGCTCCGTGACTTCCGTCGGACGGACGATGTCATGGAGACACTGGCTCGAGGCCAGCCATGCAGAGGGAACACACTTACATCTCTGCACAGGAAGGAACCGACCCAAACACACGTCGTCGATGAGACGACCGACCGAACGACCAACCACCGCTCCGCACTGGTACTGGCTGTGCGGGCCTCACTGGGGCTCCGTGACTTCCTTCGGATGGAAGATGTCACGCAGACACTGGCTCGGAGCCAGCCATGCAGAGGGAACACACTTACATCTCTGCACAGGAAGGAACCGATCCAAACACACGTCGTCGATGAGACGACCGACCGAACGACCAACCACCGGTCCGCACTGGTACTGGCTGTGCGGGCCTCACTGGGGCTCCGTGACTTCCTTCGGACGGACGATGTCACGGAGACACTGGCTTGGAGCCAGCCATCCAGAGGGAACACACTTACATCTCTGCACAGGAAGGAACCGACCCAAACACACGTCGTCGATGAGACGACCGACCGAACGACCAACCAACGGTCCGCACTGGTACTGGCTGTGCTGGCCTCACTGGGGCTCCGTGACTTCCTTCGGATGGAAGATGTCACGCCGACACTGGCTTGGAGCCAGCCATGCAGAGGGAACACACTTACATCTCTGCACAGGAAGGAACCGACCCAAACACACGTCGTCGATGAGACGACCGACCGAACGACCAACCACCGGTCCGCACTGGTACTGGCTGTGCGGGCCTCACTGGGGCTCCGTGACTTCCTTCGGATGGACGATGTCACGGAGACACTGGCTCGGAGCAAGACATGCAGAGGGAACACAGCGAAATCTCTGCACAGGAAGGAACCGACCCAAACACACGTCGTCGGTGAGACGACCGACCGAATGACCAATCAACGGTCCGCACTGGTACTGGCTGTGCGGGCCTCACTGGGGCTCCGTGACTTCCTTCGGACGGACGATGTCACGGAGACACTGGCTCGCAGCCAGCCATGCAGAGGGAACACACTTACATCTCTGCACAGGAAGGAACCGACCCAAACACACGTCGTCGATGAGACGACCGACCGAACGACCAACCACCGGTCCGCACTGGTACTTGCTGTGCGGGCCTCACTGGGGCTCCGTGACTTCCTTCGGACGGACGATGTCACGGAGACACTGGCACGGAGCCAGATATGCAGAGGGAACACAGCGACATCTCTGCACAGGAAGGAACCGACCCAAAGACACGTCGTCGATGAGACGCCCGACCGAACGACCAACCAACGGTCAACACTGGTACTGGCTGTGCGGGCCTCACTGAGGCTCCATGACTTCCATCGGACGGACGATGTCACGCAGACACTGGCTCGGAGCCAGCCATGCAGAGGGAACACAGCGAAACCTCTGCACCGGAAGGAACCGACCCAAACACACGTCGTCGATGAGACGACCGACCGAACGACCAACCAACGGTCCGCACTGGTACTGGCTGTGCGGGCCTCACTGGGGCTCCGTGACTTCCTTCGGACGGACGATGTCACGGAGACACTGGCTCGGAGCCTCCCATGCCGAGGCAACACACCGACATCTCTGCACAGGAAGGAACCGACCCAAACACACGTCGTCGATGAGACGACCGACCGAACGACCAACCAACGGTCCGCACTGGTACTGGCTGTGCGGGCCTCACTGGGCCTCCGTGACTTCCTTCGGACGGACGATGTCACGGAGACACTGGCTCGGAGCCACCCATGCCGAGGCAACACACCGACATCTCTGCACAGGAAGGAACCGACCCAAACACACGTCGTCGATGAGACGACCGACCGAACGACCAACCAACGGTCCGCACTGGTACTGGCTGTGCGGGCCTCACTGGGGCTCCGTGACTTCCTTCGGACGGACCATGTCACGGAGACACTGGCTCGGAGCCAGCCATGCAGAGGGAACACAGCGACATCTCTGCACCGGAAGGAACCGACCCAAACACACGTCGTCGATGAGACGACCGACCGAACGACCACAAAACGGTCCGCACTGGTACTGGCTGTGCGGGCCTCACTGGGCCTCCGTGACTTCCTTCGGATGGACGATGTCACGGAGACACTGGCTCGGAGCCACCCATGCCGAGGCAACACACCGACATCTCTGCACAGGAAGGAACCGACCCAAACACACGTCGTCGATGAGACGACCGACCGAACGACCAACCAACGGTCAGCACTGGTACTGGCTGTGCGGGCCTCACTGGGGCTCCGTGACTTCCTTCGGACGGACGATGTCACGGAGACACTGGCTCGGAGCCAGCCATGCAGAGGGAACACACCGACATCTCTGCACAGGAAGGAACCGACCCAAACACACGTCGTCGATGAGACAACCGACCGAACGACCAACCACCGGTCCGCACTGGTACTGGCTGTGCGGGCCTCACTGGGGCTCCGTGACTTCCTTCGGACGGACGATGTCACGGAGACACTGGCTCGGAGCCAGCCATGTAGAGGGAACATTCTTACATCTCTGCACAGGAAGGAACCGACCAAAACACACGTCGTCGATGAGGCGACCGACCGAACGACCAACCACCGGTCCGCTCTGGTACTGGCTGTGGGGCCCTCACTGGGGCTCCGTGACTTCCTTCGGACGGACGATGTCATGGAGACACTGGCTCAGAGCCAGCCGTGCAGAGGGAACACACCAACATCACTGCACAGGAAGGAACCGACCCAAACACACGTCGTCGATGAGACGACCGACCGAACGACCAACCAACGGTCCGCACTGGTACTGACTGTTTGCGCCTCACTGGGGCTCCGTGACTTCCTTCGGACGGACGATGTCATGGAGACACTGGCTCGGAGCCAGCCATGCAGAGGGAACACACCGACATCTCTGCACAGGAATTAACCGACCCAAACACACGTCGTCGATGAGACGACCGACCGAACGACCAACCAACGGTCCGCACTGGTACTGGCTGTGCGGGCCTCACTGGGGCTCCGTGACTTCATTCGGATGGACGATGTCACGGAGACACTGGCTCGGAGCCAGCCATGCAGAGGGAACACACATACATCTCTGCACAGGAAGGAACCGACCCAAACACACGTCGTCGATGAGACAACCGACCGAACGACCAACCACCGGTCCGCACTGGTACTGGCTGTGCGGGCCTCACTGGGGCTCCATGACTTCCTTCGGACGGACGATGTCACGGAGACACTGGCTCGGAGCCAGCCATGCAGAGGGAACACAGCGAAATCTCTGCACAGGAAGGAACCGACCCAAACACACGTCGTCGATGAGACGACCGACCGAACGACCAACCACCGCTCCGCACTGGTACTGGCTGTGCAGGCCTCACTGGGGCTCCGTGACTTCCTTCGGACGGACGATGTCACGGAGACACTGGCTCGGAGCCAGCCATGCAGAGGGAACACACCGACATCTCTGCACAGGAAGGAACCGTCCAGAACACACGTCGTCGATGAGACGACCGACCGAACGACCAACCAACGATCCGCACTGGTACTGACTGTGTGGGCCTCACTGGGGCTCCGTGACTTCCTTCGGACGGACGATGTCATGGAGACACTGGCTCGGAGCCAGCCATGCAGAGGGAACACAGCGACATCTCTGCACAGGAAGGAACCGACCCAAACACACGTCGTCGATGAGACGACCGACCGAACGACCAACCAACGGTCCGCACTGGTACTGGCTGTGCGGGCCTCACTGGGGCTCCGTTACTTCCTTTGGACGGACGATGTCACGGAGACACTGGCTCGGAGCCAGCCATGCAGAGGGAACACACTTACATCTCTGCACATGAGGGAACCGACCCAAACACACGTCGTCGATGAGACGACCGACCGAACGACCAACCACCGGTCCGCACTGGTACTAGCTGTGCGGGCCTCACTGGGGCTCCGTGACTTCCTTCGGACGGACGATGTCACGGAGACACTGGCTCGGAGCCAGCCATGCAGAGGGAACACAGCGACATCTCTGCACAGGAAGGAACCGACCCAAACACACGTCGTCGATGAGACGCCCGACCGAACGATCAACCAACGGTCCGCACTGGTACTGGCTGTGCGGGCCTCACTGGGGCTCCGTGACTTCCTTCGGACGGACGATGTCACGGAGACACTGGCTCGGAGACAGCCATGCAGAGGGAACACACCGACATCTCTGCACAGGAAGGAACCGACCCAAACACACGTCGTCGATGAGACGACCGACCGAACGACCAACCACCGGTCCGCAATGGTACTGGCTGTGCGGGCCTCACTGGGGCTCCGTGACTTCCTTCGGACGGACGATGTCACGGAGACACTGGCTCGGAGCCAGCCATGCAGAGGGAACACACCGACATCTCTGCACAGGAAGGAACCGACCGAAACACACGTCGTCGATGAGACGCCCGACCGAACGACCAACCAACGGTCCGCACTGGTACTGGCTGTGCGGGCCTCACTGGGGCTCCGTGACTTCCTTCGGACAGACGATGTCATGGAGACACTGGCTCGAGGCCAGCCATGCAGAGGGAACACACTTACATCTCTGCACAGGAAGGAACCGACCCAAACACACGTCGTCGATGAGACGACCGACCGAACGACCAACCACCGCTCCGCACTGGTACTGGCTGTGCGGGCCTCACTGGGGCTCCGTGACTTCCTTCGGATGGAAGATGTCACGCAGACACTGGCTCGGAGCCAGCCATGCAGAGGGAACACACTTACATCTCTGCACAGGAAGGAACCGACCCAAACACACGTCGTCGATGGGACGACCGACCGAACGACCAACCACCGGTCCGCACTGGTACTGGCTGTGCGGGCCTCACTGGGGCTCCGTGACTTCCTTCGGACGGACGATGTCACGGAGACACTGGCTTGGAGCCAGCCATGCAGAGGGAACACACTTACATCTCTGCACAGGAAGGAACCGACCCAAACACACGTCGTCGATGAGACGACCGACCGAACGACCAACCAACGGTCCGCACTGGTACTGGCTGTGCGGGCCTCACTGGGGCTCCGTGACTTCCTTCGGATGGAAGATGTCACGCCGACACTGGCTGGGAGCCAGCCATGCAGAGGGAACACACTTACATCTCTGCACAGGAAGGAACCGACCCAAAGACACGTCGTCGATGAGACGACCGACCGAACGACCAACCACCGGTCCGCACTGGTACTGGCTGTGCGGGCCTCACTGGGGCTCCGTGACTTCCTTCGGACGGACGATGTCACGGAGACACTGGCTCGGAGAGATACATGCAGAGGGAACACAGCGACATCTCTGCACAGGAAGGAACCGACCCAAACACACGTCGTCGGTGAGACGACCGACCGAACGACCAACCAACGGTCCGCACTGGTACTGGCTGTGCGGGCCTCACTGGGGCTCCGTGACTTCCTTCGGACGGACGATGTCACGGAGACACTGGCTCGGAGCCAGCCATGCAGAGGGAACACACCGACATCTCTGCACAGGAAGGAACCGACCCAAACACACGTCGTCGATGAGACAACCGACCGAACGACCAACCACCGGTCCGCACTGGTACTGGCTGTGCGGGCCTCACTGGGGCTCCATGACTTCCTTCGGACGGACGATGTCACGGAGACACTGGCTCGGAGCCAGCCATGCAGAGGGAACACACTTACATCTCTGCACAGGAAGGAACCGACCAAAACACACGTCGTCGATGAGGCGACCGACCGAACAACCAACCACCGGTCCGCTCTGGTACTGGCTGTGGGGGCCTCACTGGGGCTCCGTGACTTCCTTCGGACGGACGATGTCATGGAGACACTGGCTCGGAGCCAGCCGTGCAGAGGGAACACACCAACATCACTGCACAGGAAGGAACCGACCCAAACACACGTCGTCGATGAGACGACCGACCGAACGACCAACCAACGGTCCGCACTGGTACTGACTGTTTGCGCCTCACTGGGGCTCCGTGACTTCCTTCGGACGGACGATGTCATGGAGACACTGGCTCGGAGCCAGCCATGCAGAGGGAACACACCGACATCTCTGCACAGGAATTAACTGACCCAAACACACGTCGTCGATGAGACGACCGACCGAACGACCAACCAACGGTCCGCACTGGTACTGGCTGTGCGGGCCTCACTGGGGCTCCGTGACTTCATTCGGATGTACGATGTCACGGAGACACTGGCTCGGAGCCAGCCATGCAGAGGGAACACACATACATCTCTGCACAGGAAGGAACCGACCCAAACACACGTCGTCGATGAGACAACCGACCGAACGACCAACCACCGGTCCGCACTGGTACTGGCTGTGCGGGCCTCACTGGGGCTCCATGACTTCCTTCGGACGGACGATGTCATGGAGACACTGGCTCGGAGCCAGCCATGCAGAGGGAACACAGCGAAATCTCTGCACAGGAAGGAACCGACCCAAACACACGTCGTCGATGAGACGACCGACCGAACGACCAACCAACGATCCGCACTGGCACTGACTGTGTGGGCCTCACTGGGGCTCCGTGACTTCCTTCGGACGGACGATGTCATGGAGACACTGGCTCGGAGCCAGCCATGCAGAGGGAACACAGCGACATCTCTGCACAGGAAGGAACCGACCCAAACACACGTCGTCGATGAGACGACCGACCGAACGACCAACCAACGGTCCGCACTGGTACTGGCTGTGCGGGCCTCACTGGGGCTCCGTGACTTCCTTTGGACGGACGATGTCACGGAGACACTGGCTCGGAGCCAGCCATGCAGAGGGAACACACCGACATCTCTGCACAGGAAGGAACCGACCCAAACACACGTCGTCGATGAGACGACCGACCGAACCACCAACCAACGGTCCGCACTGGTACTGGCTGTGTGGGCCTCACTGGGGCTCCGTGACTTCCTTCGGACGGACGATGTCACGCAGACACTGGCTCGGAGCCAGCCATGCAGAGGGAACACAGCGTCATCTCTGCACAGGAAGGAACCGACCCAAACACACGTCATCGATGAGACGACCGACCGAACGACCAACCAACAGTCCGCACTGGTACTGGCTGTGCGGGCCTCACTGGGGCTCCGTGACTTCCTTCGGACGGACGATGTCACGGAGACACTGGCTCGGAGCCAGCCATGCAGAGGGAACACACTTACATCTCTGCACATGAGGGAACCGACCCAAACACACGTCGTCGATGAGACGACCGACCGAACGACCAACCACCGGTCCGCACTGGTACTAGCTGTGCGGGCCTCACTGGGGCTCCGTGACTTCCTTCGGACGGACGATGTCACGGAGACACTGGCTCGGAGCCAGCCATGCAGAGGGAACACAGCGACATCTCTGCACAGGAAGGAACCGACCCAAACACACGTCGTCGATGGGACGACCGACCGAACGATCAACCAACGGTCCGCACTGGTACTGGCTGTGCGGGCCTCACTGGGGCTCCGTGACTTCCTTCGGACGGACGATGTCACGGAGACACTGGCTCGGAGACAGCCATGCAGAGGGAACACACCGACATCTCTGCACAGGAAGGAACCGACCCAAACACACGTCGTCGATGAGACGACCGACCGAACGACCAACCAACAGTCCGCAATGGTACTGGCTGTGCGGGCCTCACTGTGGCTCCGTGACTTCCTTCGGACGGACGATGTCACGGAGACACTGGCTCGGAGCCAGCCATGCAGAGGGAACACACCGACATCTCTGCACAGGAAGGAACCGACCGAAACACACGTCGTCGATGAGACGCCCGACCGAACGACCAACCAACGGTCCGCACTGGTACTGGCTGTGCGGGCCTCACTGGGGCTCCGTGACTTCCTTCGGACAGACGATGTCATGGAGACACTGGCTCGAGGCCAGCCATGCAGAGGGAACACACTTACATCTCTGCACAGGAAGGAACCGACCCAAACACACGTCGTCGATGAGACGACCGACCGAACGACCAACCACCGCTCCGCACTGGTACTGGCTGTGCGGGCCTCACTGGGGCTCCGTGACTTCCTTCGGATGGAAGATGTCACGCAGACACTGGCTCGGAGCCAGCCATGCAGAGGGAACACACTTACATCTCTGCACAGGAAGGAACCGACCCAAACACACGTCGTCGATGGGACGACCGACCGAACGACCAACCACCGGTCCGCACTGGTACTGGCTGTGCGGGCCTCACTGGGGCTCCGTGACTTCCTTCGGATTGACGATGTCACGCCGACACTGGCTGGGAGCCAGCCATGCAGAGGGAACACACTTACATCTCTGCACAGGAAGGAACCGACCCAAAGACACGTCGTCGATGAGACGACCGACCGAACGACCAACCACCGGTCCGCACTGGTACTGGCTGTGCGGGCCTCACTGGGGCTCCGTGACTTCCTTCGGACGGACGATGTCACGGAGACACTGGCTCGGAGAGATACATGCAGAGGGAACACAGCGACATCTCTGCACAGGAAGGAACCGACCCAAACACACGTCGTCGGTGAGACGACCGACCGAACGACCAACCAACGGTCCGCACTGGTACTGGCTGTGCGGGCCTCACTGGGGCTCCGTGACTTCCTTCGGACGGACGATGTCACGGAGACACTGGCTCGGAGCCAGCCATGCAGAGGGAACACACTTACATCTCTGCACAGGAAGGAACCTACCCAAACACACGTCGTCGATGAGACGACCGACCGAACGACCAACCACCGGTCCGCACTGGTACTGTCTGTGCGGGCCTCACTGGGGCTCCGTGACTTCCTTCTGATGGACGATGTCACGGAGACACTGGCTCGGAGCCAGCCATGCAGAGGGAACACAGCGACATCTCTGCATAGGAAGGAACCGACCCAAACACACGTCGTCGATGAGACGCCTGACCGAACGACCAACCAACAGTCCGCACTGGTACTGGCTGTGCGGGCCTCACTGGGGCTCCGTGACTTCCATCGGACGGACGATGTCACGCAGACACTGGCTCGGAGCCAGCCATGCAGAGGGAACACAGCGACATCTCTGCACAGGAAGGAACCGACCCAAACACGCGTCGTCGATGAGACGACCGACCGAACGACCAACCAACGGTCCACACTGGTACTGGCTGTGCGGGCCTCACTGGGGCTCCGTGACTTCCTTCGGACGGACGATGTCACGGAGACACTGGCTCGGAGCCAGCCATGCAGAGGGAACACACTTACATCTCTGCACAGGAAGGAACCGACCCAAACACACGTCGTCGATGAGACGACCGACCGAACGACCAACCACCGGTCCGCACTGGTACTGGCTGTGCGGGCCTCACTGGTTCTCCGTGACTTCCTTCGGACGGACGATGTCACTGAGACACTGGCTCGGAGCCAGCCATGCAGAGGGAACACAGCGACATCTCTGCACCGGAAGGAACCGACCCAAACACACGTCGTCGATGAGACGACCGACCGAACGACCAACCAACGGTCCGCACTGGTACTGGCTGTGCGGGCCTCACTGGGCCTCCGTGACTTCCTTTGGACGGACGATGTCACGGAGACACTGGCTCGGAGCCAGCCATGCAGAGGGAACACAGCGACATCTCTGCACAGGAAGGAACCGACCCAAACACACGTCGTCGATGAGACGACCGACCGAACGACCAACCAACGGTCCGCACTGGTACTGGCTGTGCGGGCCTCACCGGGCCTCCGTGACTTCCTTCGGACGGACGATGTCACGGAGACACTGGCTTGGAGCCAGCCATGCAGAGGGAACACACCGACATCTCTGCACAGGAAGGAACCGACCCAAACACACGTCGTGGATGAGACGACCAACTGAACGACCAACCAACGGTCCGCACTGGATGTCATGGAGACACTGGCTCGGAGCCCGCCATGCAGAGGGAACACAGCGACATCTCTGCACAGGAAGGAACCGACCCAAACACACGTCGTCGATGAGACGACCGACCGAACGATCAACCAACGGTCTGCACTGGTACTGGCTGTGTGGGCCACACTGGGGCTCCGTGACTTCCTTCGGACGGACGATGTCACGGAGACACTGGCTCGGAGCCAGCTATGCAGAGGGAACACACCGACATCTCTGCACAGAAAGGAACCAACCCAAACACACGTCGTCGATGAGACGACCGACCGAACGACCAACCACCGGTCTGCACTGGTACTGGCTGTGCGGGCCTCACTGGGGCTCCGTGACTTCCTTCGGACGGACGATGTCACGGAGACACTGTCTCGGAGCCAGCCATGCAGAGGGAACACACTTACATCTCTGCACAGGAAGGAACCGACCCAAACACACGTCGTCGATGAGACGACCGACCGAACGACCAACCACCAGTCCGCACTGGTACTGGCTGTGCGGGCCTCACTGGGGCTCCGTGACTTCCTTCGGACGGACGATGTCACGGAGACACTGGCTCGGAGCCAGCCATGCAGAGGGAACACACTTACATCTCTGCACAGGAAGGAACCGACCCAAACACACGTCGTCGATGAGACGATCGACCGAACGACCAACCACCGGTCCACACTGGTACTGGCTGTGCGGGCCTCACTGGGGCTCCGTGACTTCCTTCGGACGGACGATGTCACGGAGACACTGGCTCGGAGCCAGCCATGCAGAGGGAACACACCGACATCTCTGCACAGGAAGAAACCGACCCAAACACACGTCGTCGATGAGACGACCGACCGAACTACCAACCAACGGTCCGCATTGGTACTGACTGTGTGGGCCTCACTGGGGCTCCGTGACTTCCTTCGGACGGACGATGTCATGGAGACACTGGCTCGGAGCCAGCCATGCAGAGGGAACTCAGCGACATCTCTGCACAGGAAGGAACCGACCCAAACACACGTCGTCGATGAGACGACCGACCGAACGACCAACCAACGGTCCGCACTGGTACTGGCTGTGCGGGCCTCACTGGGGCTCCGTGACTTCCTTTGGACGGACGATGTCACGGAGACACTGGCTCGGAGCCACCCATGCAGAGGGAACACAGCGACATCTCTGCACAGGAAGGAACCGACCCAAACACACTTCGTCGATGAGTCGACCGACCGAACGACCAACCAACGGTCCGCACTGGTACTGGCTGTGCGGGCCTCACTGGGGCTCCGTGACTTCCTTCGGATGGACGATGTCACGGAGACACTGGCTCGGAGCCAGCCATGCAGAGGGAACACAGCGACATCTCTGCACAGGAAGAAACCGACCCAAACACACGTCATCGATGAGACGACCGACCGAACTACCAACCAACAGTCCGCACAGGTAGTGGCTGTGCGGGCCTCACTGGGGCTCCGTGACTTCCTTCGGACGGACGATGTCACGGAGACACTGGCTCGGAGCCAGCCATGCAGAGGGAACACACCGACATCTCTGCACAGGAAGGAACCGACCCAAACACACGTCGTCGATGAGACGACCGACCGAACGACCAACCAACGGTCCGCATTGGTACTGACTGTGTGGGCCTCACTGGGGCTCCGTGACTTCCTTCGGACGGACGATGTCATGGAGACACTGGCTCGGAGCCAGCCATGCAGAGGGAACACAGCGACATCTCTGCACAGGAAGGAACCGACCCAAACACACGTCGTCGATGAGACGACCGACCGAACGACCAACCAACGGTCCGCACTGGTACTGGCTGTGCGGCCTCACTGGGGCTCCGTGACTTCCTTTGGACGGACGATGTCACGGAGACACTGGCTCGGAGCCAGCCATGCAGAGGGAACACAGCGACATCTCTGCATAGGAAGGAACCGACCCAAACACACTTCGTCGATGAGACGACCGACCGAACGACCAACCAACGGTCCGCACTGGTACTGGCTGTGCGGGCCTCACTGGGGCTCCGTGACTTCCTTCGGACGGACGATGTCACGCAGACACTGGCTCGGAGCCAGCCATGCAGAGGGAACACAACGACATCTCTGCACAGGAAGGAACCGACCCAAACACACGTCACCGATGAGACGACCGACCGAACGACCAACCAACAGTCCGCACTGGTACTGGCTGTGCGGGCCTCACTGGGGCTCCGTGACTTCCTTCGGACGGACGATGTCACGGAGGCACTGGCTCGGAGCCAGCCATGCAGAGGGAACACACTTACATCTCTGCACAGGAAGGAACCGACCCAAACACACGGTGTCGATGAGACGACCGACCGAACGACCAACCACCGGTCCGCACTGGTACTAGCTGTGCGGGTCTCACTGGGGCTCCGTGACTTCCTTTGGACGGACGATGTCACGGAGACACTGGCTCGGAGCCAGCCATGCAGAGGGAACACACTTACATCTCTGCACAGGAAGGAACCGACCCAAACACACGTCGTCGATGAGACGACCGACCGAACGACCAACCACCGGTCCACACTGGTACTGGCTGTGCGGGCCTCACTGGGGCTCCGTGACTTCCTTCGGACGGACGATGTCACGGAGACACTGGCTCGGAGCCAGCCATGCAGAGGGAACACACCGACATCTCTGCACAGGAAGGAACCGACCCAAACACACGTCGTCGATGAGACGACCGACCGAACTACCAACCAACGGTCCGCATTAGTACTGACTGTGTGGGCCTCACTGGGGCTCCGTGACTTCCTTCGGACGGACGATGTCATGGAGACACTGGCTCGGAGCCAGCCATGCAGAGGGAACTCAGCGACATCTCTGCACAGGATGGAACCGACCCAAACACACGTCGTCGATGAGACGACCGACCGAACGACCAACCAACGGTCCGCACTGGTACTGGCTGTGCGGGCCTCACTGGGGCTCCGTGACTTCCTTTGGACGGACGATGTCACGGAGACACTGGCTCGGAGCCACCCATGCAGTGGGAACACAGCGACATCTCTGCACAGGAAGGAACCGACCCAAACACACTTCGTCGATGAGTCGACCGACCGAACGACCAACCAACGGTCCGCACTGGTACTGGCTGTGCGGGCCTCACTGGGGCTCTGTGACTTCCTTCGGACGGACGATGTCACGGAGACACTGGCTCGGAGCCAGCCATGCAGAGGGAACACAGCGACATCTCTGCACAGGAAGGAACCGACCCAAACACACGTCATCGATGAGACGACCGACCGAATTACCAACCAACAGTCCGCACAGGTAGTGGCTGTGCGGGCCTCACTGGGGCTCCGTGACTTCCTTCGGACGGACGATGTCACGGAGACACTGGCTCGGAGCCAGCCATGCAGAGGGAACACACCGACATCTCTGCACAGGAAGGAACCGACCCAAACACACGTCGTCGATGAGACGACCGACCGAACGACCAACCAACGGTCCGCATTGGTACTGACTGTGTGGGCCTCACTGGGGCTCCGTGACTTCCTTCGGACGGACGATGTCATGGAGACACTGGCTCGGATCCAGCCATGCAGAGGGAACACAGCGACATCTCTGCACAGGAAGGAACCGACCCAAACACACGTCGTCGATGAGACGACCGACCGAACGACCAACCAACGGTCCGCACTGGTACCGGCTGTGCGGGCCTCACTGGGGCTCCGTGACTTCCTTTGGACGGACGATGTCACGGAGACACTGGCTCGGAGCCAGCCATGGAGAGGGAACACAGCGACATCTCTGCACAGGAAGGAACCGACCCAAACACACGTCGTCGATGAGACGACCGACCGAACGACCAACCAACGGTCCGCACTGGTACTGGCTGTGCGGGCCTCACTGGGCCTCCGTGACTTCCTTCGGACGGACGATGTCACGGAGACACTGGCTTGGAGCCAGCCATGCAGAGGGAACACACCGACATCTCTGCACAGGAATGAACCGACCCAAACACACGTCGTGGATGAGACGACCAACTGAACGACCAACCAACGGTCCGCACTGGATGTCATGGAGACACTGGCTCGTAGCCAGCCATGCAGAGGGAACACAGCGACATCTCTGCACAGGAAGGAACCGACCCAAACACACTTCGTCGATGAGACGACCGACCGAACGACCAACCAACGGTCCGCACTGGTACTGGCTGTGCGGGCCTCACTGGGGCTCCGTGACTTCCTTCGGACGGACGATGTCACGCAGACACTGGCTCGGAGCCAGCCATGCAGAGGGAACACAGCGACATCTCTGCACAGGAAGGAACCGACCCAAACACACGTCACCGTAGAGACGACCGACCGAACGACCAACCAACAGTCCGCACTGGTACTGGCTGTGCGGGCCTCACTGGGGCTCCGTGACTTCCTTCGGACGGACGATGTCACGGAGGCGCTGGCTCGGAGCCACCCATGCAGAGGGAACATACTTACATCTCTGCACAGGAAGGAACCGACCCAAACACACGTCGTCGATGAGACGACCGACCGAACGACCAACCACCGGTCCGCACTGGTACTAGCTGTGCGGGTCTCACTGGGGCTCCGTGACTTCCTTTGGACGGACGATGTCACGGAGACACTGGCTCGGAGCCAGCCATGCAGAGGGAACACACTTACATCTCTGCACAGGAAGGAACCGACCCAAACACACGTCGTCGATGAGACGACCGACCGAACGACCAACCACCGGTCCACACTGGTACTGGCTGTGCGGGCCTCACTGGGGCTCCGTGACTTCCTTCGGACGGACGATGTCACGGAGACACTGGCTCGGAGCCAGCCATGCAGAGGGAACACACCGACATCTCTGCACAGGAAGGAACCGACCCAAACACACGTCGTCGATGAGACGACCGACCGAAGTACCAACCAACGGTCCGCATTGGTACTGACTGTGTGGGCCTCACTGGGGCTCCGTGACTTCCTTCGGACGGACGATGTCATGGAGACACTGGCTCGGAGCCAGCCATGCAGAGGGAACTCAGCGACATCTCTGCACAGGATGGAACCGACCCAAACACACGTCGTCGATGAGACGACCGACCGAACGACCAACCAACGGTCCGCACTGGTACTGGCTGTGCGGGCCTCACTGGGGCTCCGTGACTTCCTTTGGACGGACGATGTCACGGAGACACTGGCTCGGAGCCACCCATGCAGTGGGAACACAGCGACATCTCTGCACAGGAAGGAACCGACCCAAACACACTTCGTCGATGAGTCGACCGACCGAACGACCAACCAACGGTCCGCACTGGTACTGGCTGTGCGGGCCTCACTGGGGCTCCGTGACTTCCTTCGGACGGACGATGTCACGGAGACACTGGCTCGGAGCCAGCCATGCAGAGGGAACACAGCGACATCTCTGCACAGGAAGGAACCGACCCAAACACACGTCATCGATGAGACGACCGACCGAATTACCAACCAACAGTCCGCACAGGTAGTGGCTGTGCGGGCCTCACTGGGGCTCCGTGACTTCCTTCGGACGGACGATGTCACGGAGACACTGGCTCGGAGCCAGCCATGCAGAGGGAACACACCGACATCTCTGCACAGGAAGGAACCGACCCAAACACACGTCGTCGATGAGACGACCGACCGAACGACCAACCAACGGTCCGCATTGGTACTGACTGTGTGGGCCTCACTGGGGCTCCGTGACTTCCTTCGGACGGACGATGTCATGGAGACACTGGCTCGGAGCCAGCCATGCAGAGGGAACACAGCGACATCTCTGCACAGGAAGGAACCGACCCAAACACACGTCGTCGATGAGACGACCGACCGAACGACCAACCAACGGTCCGCACTGGTACTGGCTGTGCGGGCCTCACTGGGGCTCCGTGACTTCCTTTGGACGGACGATGTCACGGAGACACTGGCTCGGAGCCAGCCATGCAGAGGGAACACAGCGACATCTCTGCACAGGAAGGAACCGACCCAAACACACGTCGTCGATGAGACGACCGACCGAACGACCAACCAACGGTCCGCACTGGTACTGGCTGTGCGGGCCTCACTGGGCCTCCGTGACTTCCTTCGGACGGACGATGTCACGGAGACACTGGCTTGGAGCCAGCCATGCAGAGGGAACACACCGACATCTCTGCACAGGAATGAACCGACCCAAACACACGTCGTGGATGAGACGACCAACTGAACGACCAACCAACGGTCCGCACTGGATGTCATGGAGACACTGGCTCGGAGCCAGCCATGCAGAGGGAACACAGCGACATCTCTGCACAGGAAGGAACCGACCCAAACACACGTCGTCGATGAGACGACCGACCGAACGATCAACCAACGGTCTGCACTGGTACTGGCTGTGTGGGCCACACTGGGGCTCCGTGACTTCCTTCGGACGGACGATGTCACGGAGACACTGGCTCGGAGCCAGCTATGCAGAGGGAACACACCGACATCTCTGCACAGAAAGGAACCAACCCAAACACACGTCGTCGATGAGACGACCGACCGAACTACCAACCACCGGTCTGCACTGGTACTGGCTGTGCGGGCCTCACTGGGGCTCCGTGACTTCCTTCGGACGGACGATGTCACGGAGACACTGTCTCGGAGCCAGCCATGCAGAGGGAACACACTTACATCTCTGCACAGGAAGGAACCGACCCAAACACACGTCGTCGATGAGACGACCGACCGAACGACCAACCACCTGTCCGCACTGGTACTGGCTGTGCGGGCCTCACTGGGGCTCCGTGACTTCTTTCGGACGGACGATGTCACGGAGACACTGGCTCGGAGCCAGCCATGCAGAGGGAACACACTTACATCTCTGCACAGGAAGGAACCGACCCAAACACACGTCGTCGATGAGACGATCGACCGAACGACCAACCACCGGTCCACACTGGTACTGGCTGTGCGGGCCTCACTGGGGCTCCGTGACTTCCTTCGGACGGACGATGTCACGGAGACACTGGCTCGGAGCCAGCCATGCAGAGGGAACACACCGACATCTCTGCACAGGAAGGAACCGACCCAAACACACGTCGTCGATGAGACGACCGACCGAACTACCAACCAACGGTCCGCATTGGTACTGACTGTGTGGGCCTCACTGGGGCTCCGTGACTTCCTTTGGACGGACGATGTCATGGAGACACTGGCTCGGAGCCAGCCATGCAGAGGGAACTCAGCGACATCTCTGCACAGGAAGGAACCGACCCAAACACACGTCGTCGATGAGACGACCGACCGAACGACCAACCAACGGTCCGCACTGGTACTGGCTGTGCGGGCCTCACTGGGGCTCCGTGACTTCCTTTGGACGGACGATGTCACGGAGACACTGGCTCGGAGCCACCCATGCAGAGGGAACACAGCGACATCTCTGCACAGGAAGGAACCGACCCAAACACACTTCGTCGATGAGTCGACCGACCGAACGACCAACCAACGGTCCGCACTGGTACTGGCTGTGCGGGCCTCACTGGGGCTCCGTGACTTCCTTCGGACGGACGATGTCACGGAGACACTGGCTCGGAGCCAGCCATGCAGAGGGAACACAGCGACATCTCTGCACAGGAAGAAACCGACCCAAACACACGTCATCGATGAGACGACCGACCGAACTACCAACCAACAGTCCGCACAGGTAGTGGCTGTGCGGGCCTCACTGGGGCTCCGTGACTTCCTTCGGACGGACGATGTCACGGAGACACTGGCTCGGAGCCAGCCATGCAGAGGGAACACACCGACATCTCTGCACAGGAAGGAACCGACCCAAACACACGTCGTCGATGAGACGACCGACCGAACGACCAACCAACGGTCCGCATTGGTACTGACTGTGTGGGCCTCACTGGGGCTCCGTGACTTCCTTCGGACGGACGATGTCATGGAGACACTGGCTCGGAGCCAGCCATGCAGAGGGAACACAGCGACATCTCTGCACAGGAAGGAACCGACCCAAACACACGTCGTCGATGAGACGACCGACCGAACGACCAACCAACGGTCCGCACTGGTACTGGCTGTGCGGCCTCACTGGGGCTCCGTGACTTCCTTTGGACGGACGATGTCACGGAGACACTGGCTCGGAGCCAGCCATGCAGAGGGAACACAGCGACATCTCTGCATAGGAAGGAACCGACCCAAACACACTTCGTCGATGAGACGACCGACCGAACGACCAACCAACGGTCCGCACTGGTACTGGCTGTGCGGGCCTCACTGGGGCTCCGTGACTTCCTTCGGACGGACGATGTCACGCAGACACTGGCTCGGAGCCAGCCATGCAGAGGGAACACAGCGACATCTCTGCACAGGAAGGAACCGACCCAAACACACGTCACCGATGAGACGACCGACCGAACGACCAACCAACAGTCCGCACTGGTACTGGCTGTGCGGGCCTCACTGGGGCTCCGTGACTTCCTTCGGACGGACGATGTCACGGAGGCACTGGCTCGGAGCCAGCCATGCAGAGGGAACACACTTACATCTCTGCACAGGAAGGAACCGACCCAAACACACGTCGTCGATGAGACGACCGACCGAACGACCAACCACCGGTCCGCACTGGTACTAGCTGTGCGGGTCTCACTGGGGCTCCGTGACTTCCTTTGGACGGACGATGTCACGGAGACACTGGCTCGGAGCCAGCCATGCAGAGGGAACACAGCGACATCTCTGCACCGGAAGGAACCGACCCAAACACACGTCGTCGATGAGACGACCGACCGAACGACCAACCAACGGTCCGCACTGGTACTGGCTGTGCGGGCCTCACTGGGCCTCCGTGACTTTCTTCGAATGGACGATGTCACGGGGACACTGGCTCGGAGCCAGCCATGCAGAGGGAACACACCGACATCTCTGCACAGGAAGGAACCGACCCAAACACAAGTCGTCGATGAGACGACCGACCGAACGACCAACCAACGGTCCGCACTGGATGTCACGGAGACACTGGCTCGGACCCAGCCATGCAGAGGGAACACAGCGACATCTCTGCACAGGAAGAAACCGACCCAAACACACGTCGTCGTTGAGACGACCGACCGAACGACCAACCAACGGTCTGCACTGGTACTGGCTGTGCGGGCCTCACTGGGGCTCCGTGACTTCCTTCGGACGGACGATGTCACGGAGACACTGGCTCGGAGCCAGCCATGCAGAGGGAACACACCGACATCTCTGCACAGATAGGAACCGACCCAAACACACGTCGTCGATGAGACGACCGACCGAACGAATAACCAACGGTCTGCACTGGTACTGGCTGTGCGGGCCTCACTGGGGCTCCGTGACTTCCTTCGGACGGACGATGTCACGGAGAAATTGGCTCGGAGCCAGCCATGCAGAGGGAACACACCGACATCTCTGCACAGGAAGGAACCGACCCAAACACACGTCGACGATGAGACGACCGACCGAACGACCAACCAAAGGTCCGCACTGGTACTGGCTGTGCGGGCCTCACTGGGGCTCCGTGACTTCCTTCGGACGGATGATGTCACGGAGACACTGGCTCGGAGCCGGCCATGCAGAGGGAACACACCGACATCTCTGCACAGGAAGGAACCGACCCAAACACACGTCGTCGATGAGACGACCGACCGAACGACCAACCAACGGTCCGCACTGGTACTGGCTGTGCGGGCCTCACTGGGGCTCCGTGACTTCCTTCGGACGGACGATGTCACGGAGAAATTGGCTCGGAGCCAGCCATGCAGAGGGAACACACCGACATCTCTGCACAGGAAGGAACCGACCCAAACACACGTCGACGATGAGACCACCGACCGAACGACCAACCACCGGTCTGCACTGGTACTGGCTGTGCGGGCCTCACTGGGGCTCCGTGACTTCCTTTGGACGGACGATGTCACGGAGACACTGGCTCGGAGCCAGCCATGCAGAGGGAACACAGCGACATCTCTGCACAGGAAGGAACCGACCCAAACACACGTCGTCGATGAGACGACCGACCGAACGACCAACCAACGGTCCGCACTGGTACTGGCTGTGCGGGCCTCACTGGGCCTCCGTGACTTCCTTCGGACGGACGATGTCACGGAGACACTGGCTTGGAGCCAGCCATGCAGAGGGAACACACCGACATCTCTGCACAGGAATGAACCGACCCAAACACACGTCGTGGATGAGACGACCAACTGAACGACCAACCAACGGTCCGCACTGGATGTCATGGAGACACTGGCTCGGAGCCAGCCATGCAGAGGGAACACAGCGACATCTCTGCACAGGAAGGAACCGACCCAAACACACGTCGTCGATGAGACGACCGACCGAACGATCAACCAACGGTCTGCACTGGTACTGGCTGTGTGGGCCACACTGGGGCTCCGTGACTTCCTTCGGACGGACGATGTCACGGAGACACTGGCTCGGAGCCAGCTATGCAGAGGGAACACACCGACATCTCTGCACAGAAAGGAACCAACCCAAACACACGTCGTCGATGAGACGACCGACCGAACGACCAACCACCGGTCTGCACTGGTACTGGCTGTGCGGGCCTCACTGGGGCTCCGTGACTTCCTTCGGACGGACGATGTCACGGAGACACTGTCTCGGAGCCAGCCATGCAGAGGGAACACACTTACATCTCTGCACAGGAAGGAACCGACCCAAACACACGTCGTCGATGAGACGACCGACCGAACGACCAACCACCAGTCCGCACTGGTACTGGCTGTGCGGGCCTCACTGGGGCTCCGTGACTTCCTTCGGACGGACGATGTCACGGAGACACTGGCTCGGAGCCAGCCATGCAGAGGGAACACACTTACATCTCTGCACAGGAAGGAACCGACCCAAACACACGTCGTCGATGAGACGATCGACCGAACGACCAACCACCGGTCCACACTGGTACTGGCTGTGCGGGCCTCACTGGGGCTCCGTGACTTCCTTCGGACGGACGATGTCACGGAGACACTGGCTCGGAGCCAGCCATGCAGAGGGAACACACCGACATCTCTGCACAGGAAGGAACCGACCCAAACACACGTCGTCGATGATACGACCGACCGAACTACCAACCAACGGTCCGCATTGGTACTGACTGTGTGGGCCTCACTGGGGCTCCGTGACTTCCTTTGGACGGACGATGTCATGGAGACACTGGCTCGGAGCCAGCCATGCAGAGGGAACTCAGCGACATCTCTGCACAGGAAGGAACCGACCCAAACACACGTCGTCGATGAGACGACCGACCGAACGACCAACCAACGGTCCGCACTGGTACTGGCTGTGCGGGCCTCACTGGGCTCCGTGACTTCCTTTGGACGGACGATGTCACAGAGACACTGGCTCGGAGCCACCCATGCAGAGGGAACACAGCGACATCTCTGCACAGGAAGGAACCGACCCAAACACACTTCGTCGATGAGTCGACCGACCGAACGACCAACCAACGGTCCGCACTGGTACTGGCTGTGCGGGCCTCACTGGGGCTCCGTGACTTCCTTCGGACGGACGATGTCACGGAGACACTGGCTCGGAGCCAGCCATGCAGAGGGAACACAGCGACATCTCTGCACAGGAAGAAACCGACCCAAACACACGTCATCGATGAGACGACCGACCGAACTACCAACCAACAGTCCGCACAGGTAGTGGCTGTGCGGGCCTCACTGGGGCTCCGTGACTTCCTTCGGACGGACGATGTCACGGAGACACTGGCTCGGAGCCAGCCATGCAGAGGGAACACACCGACATCTCTGCACAGGAAGGAACCGACCCAAACACACGTCGTCGATGAGACGACCGACCGAACGACCAACCAACCGTCCGCATTGGTACTGACTGTGTGGGCCTCACTGGGGCTCCGTGACTTCCTTCGGACGGACGATGTCATGGAGACACTGGCTCGGAGCCAGCCATGCAGAGGGAACACAGCGACATCTCTGCACAGGAAGGAACCGACCCAAACACACGTCGTCGATGAGACGACCGACCGAACGACCAACCAACGGTCCACACTGGTACTGGCTGTGCGGCCTCACTGGGGCTCCGTGACTTCCTTTGGACGGACGATGTCACGGAGACACTGGCTCGGAGCCAGCCATGCAGAGGGAACACAGCGACATCTCTGCATAGGAAGGAACCGACCCAAACACACTTCGTCGATGAGACGACCGACCGAACGACCAACCAACGGTCCGCACGGGTACTGGCTGTGCGGGCCTCACTGGGGCTCCGTGACTTCCTTCGGACGGACGATGTCACGCAGACACTGGCTCGGAGCCAGCCATGCAGAGGGAACACAGCGACATCTCTGCACAGGAAGGAACCGACCCAAACACACGTCACCGATGAGACGACCGACCGAACGACCAACCAACAGTCCGCACTGGTACTGGCTGTGCGGGCCTCACTGGGGCTCCGTGACTTCCTTCGGACGGACGATGTCACGGAGGCACTGGCTCGGAGCCAGCCATGCAGAGGGAACACACTTACATCTCTGCACAGGAAGGAACCGACCCAAACACACGTCGTCGATGAGACGACCGACCGAACGACCAACCACCGGTCCGCACTGGTACTAGCTGTGCGGGTCTCACTGGGGCTCCATGACTTCCTTTGGACGGACGATGTCACGGAGACACTGGCTCGGAGCCAGCCATGCAGAGGGAACACAGCGACATCTCTGCACCGGAAGGAACCGACCCAAACACACGTCGTCGATGAGACGACCGACCGAACGACCAACCAACGGTCCGCACTGGTACTGGCTGTGCGGGCCTCACTGGGCCTCCGTGACTTTCTTCGAATGGACGATATCACGGGGACACTGGCTCGGAGCCAGCCATGCAGAGGGAACACACCGACATCTCTGCACAGGAAGGAACCGACCCAAACACAAGTCGTCGATGAGACGACCGACCGAACGACCAACCAACGGTCCGCACTGGATGTCACGGAGACACTGGCTCGGACCCAGCCATGCAGAGGGAACACAGCGACATCTCTGCACAGGAAGTAACCGACCCAAACACACGTCGTCGTTGAGACGACCGACCGAACGACCAACCAACGGTCTGCACTGGTACTGGCTGTGCGGGCCTCACTGGGGCTCCGTGACTTCCTTCGGACGGACGATGTCACGGAGACACTGGCTCGGAGCCAGCCATGCAGAGGGAACACACCGACATCTCTGCACAGATAGGAACCGACCCAAACACACGTCGTCGATGAGACGACCGACCGAACGACCAACCAACGGTCTGCACTGGTACTGGCTGTGCGGGCCTCACTGGGGCTCCGTGACTTCCTTCGGACGGACGATGTCACGGAGAAATTGGCTCGGAGCCAGCCATGCAGAGGGAACACACCGACATCTCTGCACAGGAAGGAACCGACCCAAACACACGTCGACGATGAGACGACCGACCGAACGACCAACCAAAGGTCCGCACTGGTACTGGCTGTGCGGGCCTCACTGGGGCTCCGTGACTTCCTTCGGACGGATGATGTCACGGAGACACTGGCTCGGAGCCGGCCATGCAGAGGGAACACACTTACATCTCTGCACAGGAAGGAACCGACCCAAACACACGTCGTCGATGAGACGACCGACCGAACGACCAACCAACGGTCCGCACTGGTACTGGCTGTGCGGGCCTCACTGGGGCTCCGTGACTTCCTTCGGACGGACGATGTCACGGAGAAATTGGCTCGGAGCCAGCCATGCAGAGGGAACACACCGACATCTCTGCACAGGAAGGAACCGACCCAAACACACGTCGACGATGAGACCACCGACCGAACGACCAACCACCGGTCTGCACTGGTACTGGCTGTGCGGGCCTCACTGGGGCTCCGTGACTTCCTTCGGACGGACGATGTCACGGAGACACTGGCTCGGAGCCAGCCATGCAGAGGGAACACACTTACATCTCTGCACAGGAAGGAACCGACCCAAACACACGTCGTCGATGAGACGACCGACCAAACAACCAACCACCGGTCCGCACTTTTACTGGCTGTGCGGGCCTCACTGGGGCTCCGTGACTTCCTTCGGACGGACGATGTCACGGAGACACTGGCTCGGAGCCAGCCATGCAGAGGGAACACACTTACATCTCTGCACAGGAAGGAACCGACCCAAACACACGTCGTCGATGAGACGACCGACCGAACGACCAACCACCGGTCTACACTGGTACTGGCTGTGCGGGCCTCACTGGGGCTCCGTGACTTCCTTCGGACGGACGATGTCACGGAGACACTGGCTCGGAGCCAGCCATGCAGAGGGAACACACCGACATCTCTGCACAGGAAGGAACCGACCCAAACACACGTCGTCGATGAGACGATCGACCGAACGACCAACCAACGGTCCGCATTGGTACTGACTGTGTGGGCCTCACTGGGGCTCCGTGACTTCCTTCGGACGGACGATGTCATGGAGACACTGGCTCGGAGCCAGCCATGCAGAGGGAAAACAGCGACATCTCTGCACAGGAAGGAACCGACCCAAACACACGTCGTCGATGAGACGACCGACCGAACGACCAACCAACGGTCCGCACTGGTACTGGCTGTGCGGGCCTCACTGGGGCTCCGTGACTTCCTTTGGACGGACGATGTCACGGAGACACTGGCTCGGAGCCAGCCATGCAGAGGGAACACAGCGACATCTCTGCACAGGAAGGAACCGACCCAAACACACTTCGTCGATGAGACGACCGACCGAACGACCAACCAACGGTCCGCACTGGTACTGGCTGTGCGGGCCTCACTGGGGCTCCGTGACTTCCTTCGGACGGACCATGTCACGCAGACACTGGCTCGGAGCCAGCCATGCAGAGGGAACACAGCGACATCTCTGCACAGGAAGGAACCGATCCAAACACACGTCATCGATGAGACGACCGACCGAACGACCAACCAACAGTCCGCACTGGTACTGGCTGTGCGGGCCTCACTGGGGCTCCGTGACTTCCTTCGGACGGACGATGTCACGGAGGGACTGGCTCGGAGCCAGCCATGCAGAGGGAAAACAATTACATCTCTGCACAGGAAGGAACCGACCCAAACACACGTCGTCGATGAGACGACCGACCGAACGACCAACCACCGGTCCGCACTGGTACTAGCTGTGCGGGTCTCACTGGGGCTCCGTGACTTCCTTTGGACGGACGATGTCACGCAGACACTGGCTCGGAGCCAGCCATGCAGAGGGAACACACTTACATCTCTGCACCGGAAGGAACCGACCCAAACACACGTCGTCAATGAGACGACCGACCGAACGACCAACCAACGGTCCGCACTGGTACTGGCTGTGCGGGCCTCACTGGGCCTCCGTGACTTCCTTCGAATGGACGATGTCACGGAGACACTGGCTCGGAGCCAGCCATGCAGAGGGAACACACCGACATCTCTGCACAGGAAGGAACCGACCCAAACACAAGTCGTCGATGAGACGACCGACCGAACGACCAACCAACGGTCCGCACTGGATGTCACGGAGACACTGGCTCGGACCCAGCCATGCAGAGGGAACACAGCGACATCTCTGCACAGGAAGAAACCGACCCAAACACACGTCGTCGTTGAGACGACCGACCGAACGACCAACCAACGGTCTGCACTGGTACTGGCTGTGCGGGCCTCACTGGGGCTCCGTGACTTCCTTCGGACGGACGATGTCACGGAGACACTGGCTCGGAGCCAGCCATGCAGAGGGAACACACCGACATCTCTGCACAGAAAGGAACCGACCCAAACACACGTCGTCGATGAGACGACCGACCGAACGACCAACCACCGGTCCGCACTGGTACTGGCTGTGCGGACCTCACTGGGGCTCCGTGACTTCCTTTGGATGGACGATGTCACGGAGACCCTGGCTCGGAGCCAGCCATGCAGAGGGAACACAGCGACATCTCTTCACAGGAAGGAACCGACCCAAACACACGTCGTCGATGAGACGACCGACCGAACGACCAACCAACGGTCCGCACTGGTACTGGCTGTGCGGGCCTCACTGGGGCTCCGTGACTTTCTTCGGACGGACGATGTCACGGAGACACTGGCTCGGAGCCAGCCATGCAGAGGGAACACACCGACATCTCTGCACAGGAAGGAACCGACCCAAACACACGTCGTCGATGAGACGACCGACCGAACGACCAACCAACGGTCTGCACTGGTACTGGCTGTGCGGGCCTCACTGGGGCTCCGTGACTTCCTTCGGACGGACGATGTCACGGAGAAATTGGCTCGGAGCCAGCCATGCAGAGGGAACACACCGACATCTCTGCACAGGAAGGAACCGACCCAAACACACGTCGACGATGAGACGACCGACCGAACGACCAACCAAAGGTCCGCACTGGTACTGGCTGTGCGGGCCTCACTGGGGCTCCGTGACTTCTTTCAGACGGACGATGTCACGGAGACACTGGCTCGGAGCCAGCCATGCAGAGGGAACACACCGACATCTCTGCACAGGAAGGAACTGACCCAGACACACGTCGTCGATGAGACGACCGACCGAACGACCAACCAACGGTCCGCACTGGTACTGGCTGTGCGGGCCTCACTGGGGCTCCGTGACTTCCTTCGGACGGACGATGTCACAGAGACACTGGCTCGGAGCCAGCCATGCAGAGGGAACACACCGACATCTCTGCACAGGAAGGAACCGACCCAAACACACGTCGTCGATGAGACGACCGACCGAACGACCAACCAAAGGTCCGCGCTGGTACTGGCTGTGCGGGCCTCACTGGGGCTCCGTGACTTCCTTCAGACGGACGATGTCACGGAGACACTGGCTCGGAGCCAGCCATGCAGAGGGAACACACCGATATCTCTGCACAGGAAGGAACAGACCCAGACACACGTCGTCGTAGAGACGACCGACCGAACGACCAACCAACGGTCCGCACTGGTACTGGCTGTGCGGGCCTCACTGGGGCTCCGTGACCTGGAGCCAGCCATGCAGAGGGAACACACCGACATCTCTGCACAGGAAGGAACCGACCCAAACACACGTCGTCGATGAGACGACCGACCGAACGACCAACCAACGGTCCGCACTGGTACTGGCTGTGCGGGCCTCACTGGGGCTCCGTGACCTGGAGCCAGCCACGCAGAGGGATTACAGCGACATCTCTGCACAGGAAGGAACCGACCCAAACACACGTCGTCGATGAGACGACCGACTGAACGACCAACCAACGGTCCGCACTGGTACTGGCTGTGCGGGCCTCACTGGGGCTCCGTGACTTCCTTCGGACGGACGATGTCACGGAGACACTGGCTCGGAGCCAGCCATGCAGAGGGAAAACACCGTCATCTCTGCACAGGTAGGAACCGACCCAAACACACGTCGTCGATGAGACGACCGACCGAACGACCAACCAACGTTCCGCACTGGTACTGGCTGTGCGGGCCTCACTGGGGCTCCGTGACTTCCTTCGGACAAAGGATGTCACGGAGACACTGGCTCGGAGCGAGCCATGCAGAGGGAACACACCGACATCTCTGCACAGGAAGGAACCGACCCAAACACACGTCGTCGATGAGACGACCATCCGAACGACCAACCAACGGTCCGCACTGGTACTGGCTGTGCGGGCCTCACTGGGCCTCCGTGACTTCCTTCGGACGGACGATGTCACGGAGACACTGGCTTGGAGCCAGCCATGCAGAGGGAACACACCGACATCTCTGCACAGGAAGGAACCGACCCAAACACACGTCGTGGATGAGACGACCAACTGAACGACCAACCAACGGTCCGCACTGGATGTCATGGAGACACTGGCTCGGAGCCAGCCATGCAGAGGGAACACAGCGACATCTCTGCACAGGAAGGAACCGACCCAAACACACGTCGTCGATGAGACGACCGACCGAACGATCAACCAACGGTCTGCACTGGTACTGGCTGTGTGGGCCACACTGGGGCTCCGTGACTTCCTTCGGACGGACGATGTCACGGAGACACTGGCTCGGAGCCAGCCATGCAGAGGGAACACACCGACATCTCTGCACAGAAAGGAACCAACCCAAACACACGTCGTCGATGAGACGACCGACCGAACGACCAACCACCGGTCTGCACTGGTACTGGCTGTGCGGGCCTCACTGGGGCTCCGTGACTTCCTTCGGACGGACGATGTCACGGAGACACTGGCTCGGAGCCAGCCATGCAGAGGGAACACACTTACATCTCTGCACAGGAAGGAACCGACCCAAACACACGTCGTCGATGAGACGACCGACCGAACGACCAACCACCAGTCCGCACTGGTACTGGCTGTGCGGGCCTCACTGGGGCTCCGTGACTTCCTTCGGACGGACGATGTCACGGAGACACTGGCTCGGAGCCAGCCATGCAGAGGGAACACACTTACATCTCTGCACAGGAAGGAACCGACCCAAACACACGTCGTCGATGAGACGACCGACCGAACGACCAACCACCGGTCCACACTGGTACTGGCTGTGCGGGCCTCACTGGGGCTCCGTGACTTCCTTCGGACGGACGATGTCACGGAGACACTGGCTCGGAGCCAGCCATGCAGAGGGAACACACCGACATCTCTGCACAGGAAGGAACCGACCCAAACACACGTCGTCGATGAGACGACCGACCGAACGACCAACCAACGGTCCGCACTGGTACTGGCTGTGCGGGCCTCACTGGGGCTCCGTGACTTCCTTTGGACGGACGATGTCACGGAGACACTGGCTCGGAGCCACCCATGCAGAGGGAACACAGCGACATCTCTGCACAGGAAGGAACCGACCCAAACACACTTCGTCGATGAGTCGACCGACCGAACGACCAACCAACGGTCCGCACTGGTACTGGCTGTGCGGGCCTCACTGGGGCTCCGTGACTTCCTTCGGACGGACGATGTCACGGAGACACTGGCTCAGAGCCAGCCATGCAGAGGGAACACAGCGACATTTCTGCACAGGAAGGAACCGACCCAAACACACGTCATCGATGAGACGACCGACCGAACTACCAACCAACAGTCCGCACAGGTAGTGGCTGTGCGGGCCTCACTGGGGCTCCGTGACTTCCTTCGGACGGACGATGTCACGGAGACACTGGCTCGGAGCCAGCCATGCAGAGGGAACACACCGACATCTCTGCACAGGAAGGAACCGACCCAAACACACGTCGTCGATGAGACGACCGACCGAACGACCAACCAACGGTCCGCATTGGTACTGACTGTGTGGGCCTCACTGGGGCTCCGTGACTTCCTTCGGACGGACGATGTCATGGAGACACTGGCTCGGAGCCAGCCATGCAGAGGGAACACAGCGACATCTCTGCACAGGAAGGAACCGACCCAAACACACGTCGTCGATGAGACGACCGACCGAACGACCAACCAACGGTCCGCACTGGTACTGGCTGTGCGGGCCTCACTGGGGCTCCGTGACTTCCTTTGGACGGACGATGTCACGGAGACACTGGCTCGGAGCCACCCATGCAGAGGGAACACAGCGACATCTCTGCACAGGAAGGAACCGACCCAAACACACTTCGTCGATGAGACGACCGACCGAACGACCAACCAACGGTCCGCACTGGTACTGGCTGTGCGGGCCTCACTGGGGCTCCGTGACTTCCTTCGGACGGACGATGTCACGCAGACACTGGCTCGGAGCCAGCCATGCAGAGGGAACACAGCGACATCTCTGCACAGGAAGGAACCGACCCAAACACACGTCACCGATGAGACGACCGACCGAACGACCAACCAACAGTCCGCACTGGTACTGGCTGTGCGGGCCTCACTGGGGCTCCGTGACTTCCTTCGGACGGACGATGTCATGGAGGCACTGGCTCGGAGCCAGCCATGCAGAGGGAACACACTTACATCTCTGCACAGGAAGGAACCGACCCAAACACACGTCGTCGATGAGACGACCGACCGAACAACCAACCACCGGTCCGCACTGGTACTAGCTGTGCGGGTCTCACTGGGGCTCCGTGACTTCCTTTGGACGGACGATGTCACGGAGACACTGGCTCGGAGCCAGCCATGCAGAGGGAACACAGCGACATCTCTGCACCGGAAGGAACCGACCCAAACACACGTCGTCGATGAGACGACCGACCGAACGACCAACCAACGGTCCGCACTGCTACTGGCTGTGCGGGCCTCACTGGGCCTCCGTGACTTTCTTCGAATGGACGATGTCACGGGGACACTGGCTCGGAGCCAGCCATGCAGAGGGAACACACCGACATCTCTGCACAGGAAGGAACCGACCCAAACACAAGTCGTCGATGAGACGACCGACCGAACGACCAACCAACGGTCCGCACTGGATGTCACGGAGACACTGGCTCGGACCCAGCCATGCAGAGGGAACACAGCGACATCTCTGCACAGGAAGAAACCGACCCAAACACACGTCGCCGTTGAGACGACCGACCGAACGACCAACCAACGGTCTGCACTGGTACTGGCTGTGCGGGCCTCACTGGGGCTCCGTGACTTCCTTCAGACGGACGATGTCACGGAGACACTGGCTCGGAGCCAGCCATGCAGAGGGAACACACCGACATCTCTGCACAGATAGGAACCGACCCAAACACACGTCGTCGATGAGACGACCGACCGAACGACCAACCAACGGTCCGCACTGGTACTGGCTGTGCGGGCCTCACTGGGGCTCCGTGACTTCCTTCAGACGGACGATGTCACGGAGACACTGGCTCGGAGCCGGCCATGCAGAGGGAACACACCGACATCTCTGCACAGGAAGGAACCGACCCAAACACACGTCTTCGATGAGACGACCGACCGAACGACCAACCAACGGTCCGCACTGGTACTGGCTGTGCGGGCCTCACTGGGGCTCCGTGACTTCCTTCGGACGGACGATGTCACGGAGAAATTGGCTCGGAGCCAGCCATGCAGAGGGAACACACCGACATCTCTGCACAGGAAGGAACCGACCCAAACACACGTCGACGATGAGACGACCGACCGAACGACCATCCACCGGTCTGCACTGGTACTGGCTGTGCGGGCCTCACTGGGGCTCCGTGACTTCCTTCGGACGGACGATGTCACGGAGACACTGGCTCGGAGCCAGCCATGCAGAGGGAACACACTTACATCTCTGCACAGGAAGGAACCGACCCAAACACACGTCGTCGATGAGACGACCGACCGAACGACCAACCACCGGTCTACACTGGTACTGGCTGTGCGGGCCTCACTGGGGCTCCGTGACTTCCTTCGGACGGACGATGTCACGGAGACACTGGCTCGGAGCCAGCCATGCAGAGGGAACACACCGACATCTCTGCACAGGAAGGAACCGACCCAAACACACGTCGTCGATGAGACGACCGACCGAACGACCAACCAACGGTCCGCATTGGTACTGACTGTGTGGGCCTCACTGGGGCTCCGTGACTTCCTTCGGACGGACGATGTCATGGAGACACTGGCTCGGAGCCAGCCATGCAGAGGGAACACAGCGACATCTCTGCACAGGAAGGAACCGACCCAAACACACGTCGTCGATGAGACGACCGACCGAACGACCAACCAACGGTCCGCACTGGTACTGGCTGTGCGGGCCTCACTGGGGCTCCGTGACTTCCTTTGGACGGACGATGTCACGGAGACACTGGCTCGGAGCCAGCCATGCAGAGGGAACACAGCGACATCTCTGCACAGGAAGGAACCGACCCAAACACACTTCGTCGATGAGACGACCGACCGAACGACCAACCAACGGTCCGCACTGGTACTGGCTGTGCGGGCCTCACTGGGGCTCCGTGACTTCCTTCGGACGGACCATGTCACGCAGACACTGGCTCGGAGCCAGCCATGCAGAGGGAACACAGCGACATCTCTGCACAGGAAGGAACCGACCCAAACACACGTCATCGATGAGACGACCGACCGAACGACCAACCAACAGTCCGCACTGGTACTGGCTGTGCGGGCCTCACTGGGGCTCCGTGACTTCCTTCGGACGGACGATGTCACGGAGGGACTGGCTCGGAGCCAGCCATGCAGAGGGAAAACACTTACATCTCTGCACAGGAAGGAACCGACCCAAACACACGTCGTCGATGAGACGACCGACCGAACGACCAACCACCGGTCCGCACTGGTACTAGCTGTGCGGGTCTCACTGGGGCTCCGTGACTTCCTTTGGACAGACGATGTCACGAAGACACTGGCTCGGAGCCAGCCATGCAGAGGGAACACACTTACATCTCTGCACCGGAAGGAACCGACCCAAACACACGTCGTCGATGAGACGACCGACCGAACGACCAACCAACGGTCCGCACTGGTACTGGCTGTGCGGGCCTCACTGGGCCTCCGTGACTTCCTTCGAATGGACGATGTCACGGAGACACTGGCTCGGAGCCAGCCATGCAGAGGGAACACACCGACATCTCTGCACAGGAAGGAACCGACCCAAACACAAGTCGTCGATGAGACGACCGACCGAACGACCAACCAACGGTCCGCACTGGATGTCACGGAGACACTGGCTCGGACCCAGCCATGCAGAGGGAACACAGCGACATCTCTGCACAGGAAGAAACCGACCCAAACACACGTCGTCGTTGAGACGACCGACCGAACGACCAACCAACGGTCTGCACTGGTACTGGCTGTGCGGGCCTCACTGGGGCTCCGTGACTTCCTTCGGACGGACGATGTCACGGAGACACTGGCTCGGAGCCAGCCATGCAGAGGGAACACACCGACATCTCTGCACAGAAAGGAACCGACCCAAACACACGTCGTCGATGAGACGACCGACCGAACGACCAACCACCGGTCCGCACTGGTACTGGCTGTGCGGACCTCACTGGGGCTCCGTGACTTCCTTTGGATGGACGATGTCACGGAGACCCTGGCTCGGAGCCAGCCATGCAGAGGGAACACAGCGACATCTCTTCACAGGAAGGAACCGACCCAAACACACGTCGTCGATGAGACGACCGACCGAACGACCAACCAACGGTCCGCACTGGTACTGGCTGTGCGGGCCTCACTGGGGCTCCGTGACTTCCTTCGGACGGACGATGTCACGGAGACACTGGCTCGGAGCCAGCCATGCAGAGGGAACACACCGACATCTCTGCACAGGAAGGAACCGACCCAAACACACGTCGTCGATGAGACGACCGACCGAACGACCAACCAACGGTCTGCACTGGTACTGGCTGTGCGGGCCTCACTGGGGCTCCGTGACTTCCTTCGGACGGACGATGTCACGGAGAAATTGGCTCGGAGCCAGCCATGCAGAGGGAACACACCGACATCTCTGCACAGGAAGGAACCGACCCAAACACACGTCGACGATGAGACGACCGACCGAACGACCAACCAAAGGTCCGCACTGGTACTGGCTGTGCGGGCCTCACTGGGGCTCCGTGACTTCTTTCAGACGGACGATGTCACGGAGACACTGGCTCGGAGCCAGCCATGCAGAGGGAACACACCGACATCTCTGCACAGGAAGGAACTGACCCAGACACACGTCGTCGATGAGACGACCGACCGAACGACAAACCAACGGTCCGCACTGGTACTGGCTGTGCGGGCCTCACTGGGGCTCCGTGACTTCCTTCGGACGGACGATGTCACAGAGACACTGGCTCGGAGCCAGCCATGCAGAGGGAACACACCGACATCTCTGCACAGGAAGGAACCGACCCAAACACACGTCGTCGATGAGACGACCGACCGAACGACCAACCAAAGGTCCGCGCTGGTACTGGCTGTGCGGGCCTCACTGGGGCTCCGTGACTTCCTTCAGACGGACGATGTCACGGAGACACTGGCTCGGAGCCAGCCATGCAGAGGGAACACACCGATATCTCTGCACAGGAAGGAACAGACCCAGACACACGTCGTCGATGAGACGACCGACCGAACGACCAACCAACGGTCCGCACTGGTACTGGCTGTGCGGGCCTCACTGGGGCTCCGTGACCTGGAGCCAGCCATGCAGAGGGAACACACCGACATCTCTGCACAGGAAGGAACCGACCCAAACACACGTCGTCGATGAGACGACCGACCGAACGACCAACCAACGGTCCGCACTGGTACTGGCTGTGCGGGCGTCACTGGGGCTCCGTGACCTGGAGCCAGCCACGCAGAGGGATTACAGCGTCATCTCTGCACAGGAAGGAACCGACCCAAACACACGTCGTCGATGAGACGACCGACTGAACGACCAACCAACGGTCCGCACTGGTACTGGCTGTGCGGGCCTCACTGGGGCTCCGTGACTTCCTACGGACGGACGATGTCACGGAGACACTGGCTCGGAGCCAGCCATGCAGAGGGAAAACACCGTCATCTCTGCACAGGTAGGAACCGACACAAACACACGTCGTCGATGAGACGACCGACCGAACGACCAACCAACGTTCCGCACTGGTACTGGCTGTGCGGGCCTCACTGGGGCTCCGTGACTTCCTTCGGACAAAGGATGTCACGGAGACACTGGCTCGGAGCGAGCCATGCAGAGGCAACACACCGACATCTCTGCACAGTAAGGAACCGACCCAAACACACGTCGTCGATGAGACGACCGACCGAATGACCAACCAACGGTCTGCAGTGGTACTGGCTGTGCGGGCATCACTGGGGCTCCGTGGCTTCCTTCGGACGGACGATGTCACGGAGGCACTGGCTTGGAGCCAGCCATGCAGAGGGAACACACCGACATGTCTGCACAGGAAGGAACCGACCCAAACACACGTCGTCGATGAGATGACCGACCGAACGACCAAGTAACAGTCCGCACTGGTACTGGCTGTGCGGGCCTCACATGGGCTCCGTGACTTCCTTTGGACGGACGATGTCACGGAGACACTGGCTGTGAGCCAGCCATGCAGAGGGAACACAGCTACATCTCTGCACAGGAAGGAACCGACCCAAACACACGTCGTCGATGAGACGACCGACCGAACGACCAACCAACGGTCCGCACTGGTACTGGCTGTGCGGGCCTCACTGGGGCTCCGTGACTTCCTTTGGACGGACGATGTCACGGAGACACTGGCTCGGAGCCAGCCATGCAGAGGGAACACACTTACATCTCTGCACAGGAAGGAACCGACCCAAACACACGTCGTCGATGAGACGACCGACCAAACGATCAACCAACGGTCCGCACTGGTACTGGATGTGCGGGCCTCACTGGGGCTCCATGACTTCCTTCGGACGGACGATGTCACGGAGACACTGGCTGTGAGCCAGCCATGCAGAGGGAACACAGCTACATCTCTGCACAGGAAGGAACCGACCCAAACACACGTCGTCGATGAGACGACCGACCGAACGACCAACCAACGGTCCGCACTGGTACTGGCTGTGCGGGCCTCACTGGGGCTCCGTGACTTCCTTTGGACGGACGATGTCACGGAGACACTGGCTCGGAGCCAGCCATGCAGAGGGAACACACTTACATCTCTGCACAGGAAGGAACCGACCCAAACACACGTCGTCGATGAGACGACCGACCAAACGATCAACCAACGGTCCGCACTGGTACTGGATGTGCGGGCCTCACTGGGGCTCCATGACTTCCTTCGGACGGACGATGTCACGGAGACACTGGCTCGGAGCCAGCCATGCAGAGGGAACACACCGACATCTCTGCAAAGGGAGGAACCGACCCAAACACACGTCGTCGATGAGAAACCGACCGAACGACCAACCAACGGTCCGCACTGGTACTGGCTGTGCGGGCCTCACTGGGTCTCCGTGACTTCCTTCGGACGGACGATGTCACAGAGACACTGGCTTGGAGCCAGCCATGCAGAGGGAACACAGCGACATCTCTGCACAGGAAGGAACCGACCCAAACACACGTCGCCGATGAGACGACCGACCGAACGACCAACCAACGGTCCGCACTGGTACTGGCTGTGCGGGCCTCACTGGGGCTCCGAGACTTCCTTCGGACGGACGATGTCACGGAGACACTGGCTCGGAGCCAGCATTGCAGAGGGAACACAGCGACATCTCTGCACAGGAAGGAACCGACCCAATCACACGTCGTCGATGAGACGACCGACCGAACGACCAACCAACAGTCCACACTGGTACTGGCAGTGCGGGCCTCACTGGGGCTCCGTGACTTCCTTCTGACGGACGATGTCACGGAGACACTGGCTCAGAGCCACCCATGCAGAGGGAACACAGCGACATCTCTGCACAGGAAGGAACCGACCCAAACACACGTCGTCGATGAGACGACCGACTGAACGACCAACCAACGGTCCGCACTGGTACTGGCTGTGCGGGCCTCACTGGGGCTCCGTTACTTCCTTCGGACGGACGATGTCACGGAGACACTAGCTCGGAGCCAGCCATGCAGAGGGAACACACCGACATCTCTGCACAGGAAAGAACTGACCCAAACACACGTCGTCGATGAGATGACCGACCGAACGACCAAGTAACAGTCCGCACTGGTACTGGCTGTGCGGGCCTCACTGTGGCTCCGTGACTTCCTTTGGACGGACGATGTCACGGAGACACTGGCTCAGAGCCAGCCATGCAGAGGGAACACAGCTACATCTCTGCACAGGAAGGAACCGACCCAAACTCACGTCGTCGATGAGACGACCGACCGAACGACCAACCAACGATCCGCACTGGTACTGGCTGTGCGGGCCTCACTGGGGCTCCGTGACTTCCTTTGGATGGACGATGTCACGGAGACACTGGCTCGGAGCCAGCCATGCAGAGGGAACACACTTACATCTCTGCACAGGAAGGAACCGACCCAAACACACGTCGTCGATGAGACGACCGACCGAACGACCAACCAACAGTCCGCACTGGTACTGGCTGTGCGGGCCTCACTGGGGCTCCGTGACTTCCTTCGGACGGACGATGTCACGGAGACACTGGCTCGGAGCCAGCATTGCAGAGGGAACACAGCGACATCTCTGCACAGGAAGGAACCGACCCAATCACACGTCGTCGATGAGACGACCGACCGAACGACCAACCAACGGTCCGCACTGGTACTGGCTGTGCGGGCCTCACTGGGGCTCCGTGACTTCCTTCTGACGGACGATGTCACGGAGACACTGGCTCGGAGCCAGCCATGCAGAGGGAACACAGCGACATCTCTGCACAGGAAGGAACCGACCCAAACACAAGTCGTCGATGAGACGACCGACTGAACGACCAACCAACGGTCCGCACTGGTACTGGCTGTGCGGGCCTCACTGGGGCTCCGTGACTTCCTTCAGACGGACGATGTCACGGAGACACTGGATCGGAGCCAGCCATACAGAGGGAACACACCGACATCTCTGCACAGGAAGGAACCGACCCAAACACACGTCGTCGATGAGACGACCGACCGAACGACCAACCAACGGTCCGCACTGGTACTGGCTGTGCGGGCCTCACTGGGGCTCCGTTACTTCCTTCGGACGGACGATGTCACGGAGACACTAGCTCGGAGCCAGCCATGCAGAGGGAACACACCGACATCTCTGCACAGGAAGGAACCGACCCAAACACACGTCGTCGATGAGACGACCGACCGAACGACCAATCAACGGTCCGCACTGGTACTGGCTGTGCGGACCTCACTGGGGCTCCGTGACTTCCTATGGACGGACGACGTCACGGAGACACTGGCTCAGAGCCAGCCATGCAGAGGGAACACAGCGACATCTCTGCACAGGAAGGAACCGACCCAAACACACGTCGTCGATGAGACGACCGACCGAACGACCAACCAACGGTCCGCACTGGTACTGGCTGTGCGGCCCTCTCTGGGGCTCCGTGACTTCCTTCGGACGGACGATGTCACGGAGACACTGGCTCGGAGCCAGCCATGCAGAGGGAACACACCGACATCTCTGCACAGGAAGGAACCGACCCAAACACACGTCGTCGATGAGACGACCGACCGAACGACCAACCAACGGTCCGCACTGGTACTGGCTGTGCGGGCCTCACTGGGGCTCTGTGACTTCCTTCGGACGGACTATGTCACGGAGACACTGGCTCGGAGCCAGCCATGCAGAGGGAACACACCGACATCTCTGCACAGGAAGGAACCGACCCAAACACACGTCGTCGATGAGACGACCGACTGAACGACCAACCAACGGTCCGCACTGGTACTGGCTGTGCGGGCCTCACTGGGGCTCCGTGACTTCCTTCAGACGGACGATGTCACGGAGACACTGGATCGGAGCCAGCTATGCAGAGGGAACACACCGACATCTCTGCACAGGAAGGAACCGACCCAAACACACGTCGTCGATGAGACGACCGACCGAACGACCAACCAACGGTCCGCACTGGTATTGGCTGTGCGGGCCTCACTGGGGCTCCGTTACTTCCTTCGGACGGACGATGTCACGGAGACACTAGCTCGGAGCCAGCCATGCAGAGGGAACACACCGACATCTCTGCACAGGAAGGAACCGACCCAAACACACGTCTTCGATGAGACGACCGACCGAACGACCAATCAACGGTCCGCACTGGTACTGGCTGTGCGGGCCTCACTGGGGCTCCGTGACTTCCTTCGGACGTACGATGTCACGGAGACACTGGCTCGGAGCCAGCCATGCAGAGGGAACACACCGACATCTCTGCACAGGAAGGAACCGACTCAAACACACGTCGTCGATGAGAAACCGACCGAACGACCAACCAACGGTCCGCACTGGTACTGGCTGTTCGGGCCTCACTGGGTCTCCGTGACTTCCTTCGGACGGACGATGTCACGGAGGCACTGGCTCGGAGCCAGCCATGTAGAGGGAACACACCGACATCTCTGCACAGGAAGGAACCGACCCAAACACACGTCGTCGATGAGACGACCGACCGAACGACCAACCAACAGTCCGCACTGGTACTGGCTGTGCGGGCCTCACTGGGGCTCCGTGACCTGGAGCCAGCCATGCAGAGGGAACACACCGACATCTCTGCACAGGAAGGAACCGACCCAAACACACGTCGTCGATGAGACGACCGACCGAACGACCAACCAACGGTCCGCACTGGTACTGGCTGTGCGGACCTCACTGGGGCTCCGTGACTTACTTCGGACGGACGATGTCACGGAGACACTGGCTCGGAGCCAGCCATGCAGAGGGAACACAGCGACATCTCTGCACAGGAAGGAACCGACCCAAACACACGTCGTCGATGAGACGACCGACCGAACGACCAACCACCGGTCCGCACTGGTACTGGCTGTGCGGGCCTCACTGGGGCTCCGTGACTTCCTTCGGACGGACGATGTCATGGAGACACTGGCTCGGAGCCAGCCACGCAGAGGGAATACAGCGACATCTCTGCACAGGAAGGAACCGACCCAAACACACGTCGTCGATGAGACGACCGACCGAACGACCAACCAACGGTCCGCACTGGTACTGGCTGTGCGGGCCTCACTGGGGGTCCGTGACTTCCTTCGGACGGACGATGTCACGGAGACACTGGCTCGGAGCCAGCCATGCAGAGGGAAAACACCGACATCTCTGCACAGGAAGTAACCGACCCAAACACACGTCGTCGATGAGACGACCGACCGAACGACCAACCAACGGTCCGCACTGGTACTGGCTGTGCGGGCCTCACTGGGGCTCCGTGACTTCCTTTGGATGGACGATGTCACGGAGACACTGGCTCGGAGCCAGCCATGCAGAGGTAACACACTTACATCTCTGCACAGGAAGGAACCGACCCAAACACACGTCGTCGATGAGACGACCGACCGAACGACCAACCAACGGTCCGCACTGGTACTGGCTGTGCGGGCCTCACTGGGGCTCCGTGACTTCCTTCGGACGGACGATGTCACGGAGACACTGGCTCGGAGCCAGCCATGCAGAGGGAACACACCGACATCTCTGCACAGGAAGGAACCGACCCAAACACACGTCGTCGATGAGACGACCGACCGAACGACCAACCAACGGTCCGCACTGGTACTGGCTGTGCGGGCCTCACTGTGGCTCCGTGACTTCCTTCGGACGGACTATGTCACGGAGACACTGGCTCTGAGCCAGCCATGCAGAGGGAACACACCGACATCTTTGCACAGGAAGGAACCGACCCAAACACACGTCGTCGACGAGACGACCGACCGAACGACCAACCAATGGTCCGCACCGGTACTGGCTGTGCGGGCCTCAGTAGGGCTCCGTGACTTCCTTTGGACGGACGATGTCACGGAGACACTGGCTCGGAGCCAGCCATGCAGAGGGAACACACTTACATCTCTGCACAAGAAGGAACCGACCCAAACACACGTCGTCGATGAGACGACCGACTGAACGACCAACCAACGGTCCGCACTGGTACTGGCTGTGCGGGCCTCACTGGGGATCCGTGACTTCCTTCAGACGGACGATGTCACGGAGACACTGGCTCGGAGCCAGCCATGCAGAGGGAAAACACCGTCATCTCTGCACAGGAAGTAACCGACCCAAACACACGTCGTCGATGAGACGACCGACTGAACGACCAACCAACGGTCCACACTGGTACTGGCTGTGCGGGCCTCACTGGGGCTCCGTGACTTCCTTCAGACGGACGATGTCACGGAGACACTGGATCGGAGCCAGCCATGCAGAGGGAACACACCGACATCTCTGCACAGGAAGGAACCGACCCAAACACACGTCGTCGATGAGACGACCGACCGAACGACCAACCAACGGTCCGCACTGGTACTGGCTGTGCGGGCCTCACTGGGGCTCCGTAACTTCCTTCGGACGGACGATGTCACGGAGACACTGGCTCGGAGCCAGCCATGCAGAGGGAACACACCGACATCTCTGCACAGGAAGGAACCGACCCAAACACACGTCGTCGATGAGACGACCGACCGAACGACCAACCAACGGTCCGCACTGGTACTGGCTGTGCGGGCCTCACTGGGGCTCCGTGACTTCCTTCGGATGGACGATGTCACGGAGACATTGGCTCGGAGCCAGCCATGCAGAGGGAACACACCGACATCTCTGCACAGGAAGGAACCGACCCAAACACACGTCGACGATGAGACGACCGACCGAACGACCAACCAAAGGTCCGCACTGGTACTGGCTGTGCGGGCCTCACTGGGGCTCCGTGACATCCTTCAGACGGACGATGTCACGGAGACACTGGCTCGGAGCCAGCCATGCAGAGGGAACACACCGACATCTCTGCACAGGAAGGAACTGACCCAGACACACGTCGTCGATGAGACGACCGACCGAACGACCAACCAACGGTCCGCACTGGTACTGGCTGTGCGGGCCTCACTGGGGCTCCGTGACTTCCTTCGGACGTACGATGTCACGGAGACACTGGCTCGGAGCCAGCCATGCAGAGGGAACACACCGACATCTCTGCACAGGAAGGAACCGACTCAAACACACGTCGTCGATGAGAAACCGACCGAACGACCAACCAACGGTCCGCACTGGTACTGGCTGTTCGGGCCTCACTGGGTCTCCGTGACTTCCTTCGGACGGACGATGTCACGGAGGCACTGGCTCGGAGCCAGCCATGTAGAGGGAACACACCGACATCTCTGCACAGGAAGGAACCGACCCAAACACACGACGTCGATGAGACGACCGACCGAACGACCAACCAACAGTCCGCACTGGTACTGGCTGTGCGGGCCTCACTGGGGCTCCGTGACTTCCTTTGGACGGACGATGTCACGGAGACACTGGCTCGGAGCCAGCCATGCAGAGGGAACACACTTACATCTCTGCACAGGAAGGAACCGACCCAAACACACGTCGTCGATGAGACGACCGACCAAACGATCAACCAACGGTCCGCACTGGTACTGGATGTGCGGGCCTCACTGGGGCTCCATGACTTCCTTCGGACGGACGATGTCACGGAGACACTGGCTCGGAGCCAGCCATGCAGAGGGAACACACCGACATCTCTGCAAAGGGAGGAACCGACCCAAACACACGTCGTCGATGAGAAACCGACCGAACGACCAACCAACGGTCCGCACTGGTACTGGCTGTGCGGGCCTCACTGGGTCTCCGTGACTTCCTTCGGACGGACGATGTCACAGAGACACTGGCTTGGAGCCAGCCATGCAGAGGGAACACAGCGACATCTCTGCACAGGAAGGAACCGACCCAAACACACGTCGCCATGAGACGACCGACCGAACGACCAACCAACGGTCCGCACTGGTACTGGCTGTGCGGGCCTCACTGGGGCTCCGAGACTTCCTTCGGACGGACGATGTCACGGAGACACTGGCTCGGAGCCAGCATTGCAGAGGGAACACAGCGACATCTCTGCACAGGAAGGAACCGACCCAATCACACGTCGTCGATGAGACGACCGACCGAACGACCAACCAACAGTCCACACTGGTACTGGCTGTGCGGGCCTCACTGGGGCTCCGTGACTTCCTTCTGACGGACGATGTCACGGAGACACTGGCTCAGAGCCACCCATGCAGAGGGAACACAGCGACATCTCTGCACAGGAAGGAACCGACCCAAACACACGTCGTCGATGAGACGACCGACTGAACGACCAACCAACGGTCCGCACTGGTACTGGCTGTGCGGGCCTCACTGGGGATCCGTGACTTCCTTCAGACGGACGATGTCACGGAGACACTGGCTCGGAGCCAGCCATGCAGAGGGAACACAGCGACATCTCTGCACAGGAAGGAACCGACCCAAACACACGTCGTCGATGAGACGACCGACCGAACGACCAACCAACGGTCCGCACTGGTACTGGCTGTGCGGCCCTCTCTGGGGCTCCGTGACTTCCTTCGGACGGCTGTGCGGGCCTCACTGGGGCTCTGTGACTTCCTTCGGACGGACTATGTCACGGAGACACTGGCTCGGAGCCAGCCATGCAGAGGGAACACACCGACATCTCTGCACAGGAAGGAACCGACCCAAACACACGTCGTCGATGAGACGACCGACTGAACGACCAACCAACGGTCCGCACTGGTACTGGCTGTGCGGGCCTCACTGGGGCTCCGTGACTTCCTTCAGACGGACGATGTCACGGAGACACTGGATCGGAGCCAGCTATGCAGAGGGAACACACCGACATCTCTGCACAGGAAGGATCCGACCCAAACACACGTCGTCGATGAGACGACCGACCGAACGACCAACCAACGGTCCGCACTGGTATTGGCTGTGCGGGCCTCACTGGGGCTCCGTTACTTCCTTCGGACGGACGATGTCACGGAGACACTAGCTCGGAGCCAGCCATGCAGAGGGAACACACCGACATCTCTGCACAGGAAGGAACCGACCCAAACACACGTCTTCGATGAGACGACCGACCGAACGACCAATCAACGGTCCGCACTGGTACTGGCTGTGCGGGCCTCACTGGGGCTCCGTGACTTCCTTCGGACGTACGATGTCACGGAGGCACTGGCTCGGAGCCAGCCATGCAGAGGGAACACACCGACATCTCTGCACAGGAAGGAACCGACTCAAACACACGTCGTCGATGAGAAACCGACCGAACGACCAACAAACGGTCCGCACTGGTACTGGCTGTTCGGGCCTCACTGGGTCTCCGTGACTTCCTTCGGACGGACGATGTCACGGAGGCACTGGCTCGGAGCCAGCCATGTAGAGGGAACACACCGACATCTCTGCACAGGAAGGAACCGACCCAAACACACGTCGTCGATGAGACGACCGACCGAACGACCAACCAACAGTCCGCACTGGTACTGGCTGTGCGGGCCTCACTGGGGCTCCGTGACCTGGAGCCAGCCATGCAGAGGGAACACACCGACATCTCTGCACAGGAAGGAACCGACCCAAACACACGTCGTCGATGAGACGACCGACCGAACGACCAACCAACGGTCCGCACTGGTACTGGCTGTGCGGACCTCACTGGGGCTCCGTGACTTACTTCGGACGGACGATGTCACGGAGACACTGGCTCGGAGCCAGCCATGCAGAGGGAACACAGCGACATCTCTGCACAGGAAGGAACCGACCCAAACACACGTCGTCGATGAGACGACCGACCGAACGACCAACCACCGGTCCGCACTGGTACTGGCTGTGCGGGCCTCACTGGGGCTCCGTGACTTCCTTCGGACGGACGATGTCATGGAGACACTGGCTCGGAGCCAGCCACGCAGAGGGAATACAGCGACATCTCTGCACAGGAAGGAACCGACCCAAACACACGTCGTCGATGAGACGACCGACCGAACGACCAACCAACGGTCCGCACTGGTACTGGCTGTGCGGGCCTCACTGGGGGTCCGTGACTTCCTTCGGACGGACGATGTCACGGAGACACTGGCTCGGAGCCAGCCATGCAGAGGGAAAACACCGACATCTCTGCACAGGAAGTAACCGACCCAAACACACGTCGTCGATGAGACGACCGACCGAACGACCAACCAACGGTCCGCACTGGTACTGGCTGTGCGGGCCTCACTGGGGCTCCGTGACTTCCTTTGGATGGACGATGTCACGGAGACACTGGCTCGGAGCCAGCCATGCAGAGGTAACACACTTACATCTCTGCACAGGAAGGAACCGACCCAAACACACGTCGTCGATGAGACGACCGACCGAACGACCAACCAACGGTCCGCACTGGTACTGGCTGTGCGGGCCTCACTGGGGCTCCGTGACTTCCTTCGGACGGACGATGTCACGGAGACACTGGCTCGGAGCCAGCCATGCAGAGGGAACACACCGACATCTCTGCACAGGAAGGAACCGACCCAAACACACGTCGTCGATGAGACGACCGACCGAACGACCAACCAACGGTCCGCACTGGTACTGGCTGTGCGGGCCTCACTGGGGCTCCGTGACTTCCTTCGGACGGACTATGTCACGGAGACACTGGCTCTGAGCCAGCCATGCAGAGGGAACACACCGACATCTCTGCACAGGAAGGAACCGACCCAAACACACGTCGTCGATGAGACGACCGACCGAACGACCAACCAATGGTCCGCACCGGTACTGGCTGTGCGGGCCTCAGTAGGGCTCCGTGACTTCCTTTGGACGGACGATGTCACGGAGACACTGGCTCGGAGCCAGCCATGCAGAGGGAACACACTTACATCTCTGCACAAGAAGGAACCGACCCAAACACACGTCGTCGATGAGACGACCGACTGAACGACCAACCAACGGTCCGCACTGGTACTGGCTGTGCGGGCCTCACTGGGGATCCGTGACTTCCTTCAGACGGACGATGTCACGGAGACACTGGCTCGGAGCCAGCCATGCAGAGGGAAAACACCGACATCTCTGCACAGGAAGTAACCGACCCAAACACACGTCGTCGATGAGACGACCGACTGAACGACCAACCAACGGTCCACACTGGTACTGGCTGTGCGGGCCTCACTGGGGCTCCGTGACTTCCTTCAGACGGACGATGTCACGGAGACACTGGATCGGAGCCAGCCATGCAGAGGGAACACACCGACATCTCTGCACAGGAAGGAACCGACCCAAACACACGTCGTCGATGAGACGACCGACCGAACGACCAACCAACGGTCCGCACTGGTACTGGCTGTGCGGGCCTCACTGGGGCTCCGTAACTTCCTTCGGACGGACGATGTCACGGAGACACTGGCTCGGAGCCAGCCATGCAGAGGGAACACACCGACATCTCTGCACAGGAAGGAACCGACCCAAACACACGTCGTCGATGAGACGACCGACCGAACGACCAACCAACGGTCCGCACTGGTACTGGCTGTGCGGGCCTCACTGGGGCTCCGTGACTTCCTTCGGATGGACGATGTCACGGAGACATTGGCTCGGAGCCAGCCATGCAGAGGGAACACACCGACATCTCTGCACAGGAAGGAACCGACCCAAACACACGTCGACGATGAGACGACCGACCGAACGACCAACCAAAGGTCCGCACTGGTACTGGCTGTGCGGGCCTCACTGGGGCTCCGTGACATCCTTCAGACGGACGATGTCACGGAGACACTGGCTCGGAGCCAGCCATGCAGAGGGAACACACCGACATCTCTGCACAGGAAGGAACTGACCCAGACACACGTCGTCGATGAGACGACCGACCGAACGACCAACCAACGGTCCGCACTGGTACTGGCTGTGCGGGCCTCACTGGGGCTCCGTGACTTCCTTCGGACGTACGATGTCACGGAGACACTGGCTCGGAGCCAGCCATGCAGAGGGAACACACCGACATCTCTGCACAGGAAGGAACCGACTCAAACACACGTCGTCGATGAGAAACCGACCGAACGACCAACCAACGGTCCGCACTGGTACTGGCTGTTCGGGCCTCACTGGGTCTCCGTGACTTCCTTCGGACGGACGATGTCACGGAGGCACTGGCTCGGAGCCAGCCATGTAGAGGGAACACACCGACATCTCTGCACAGGAAGGAACCGACCCAAACACACGTCGTCGATGAGACGACCGACCGAACGACCAACCAACAGTCCGCACTGGTACTGGCTGTGCGGGCCTCACTGGGGCTCCGTGACTTCCTTTGGACGGACGATGTCACGGAGACACTGGCTCGGAGCCAGCCATGCAGAGGGAACACACTTACATCTCTGCACAGGAAGGAACCGACCCAAACACACGTCGTCGATGAGACGACCGACCAAACGATCAACCAACGGTCCGCACTGGTACTGGATGTGCGGGCCTCACTGGGGCTCCATGACTTCCTTCGGACGGACGATGTCACGGAGACACTGGCTCGGAGCCAGCCATGCAGAGGGAACACACCGACATCTCTGCAAAGGGAGGAACCGACCCAAACACACGTCGTCGATGAGAAACCGACCGAACGACCAACCAACGGTCCGCACTGGTACTGGCTGTGCGGGCCTCACTGGGTCTCCGTGACTTCCTTCGGACGGACGATGTCACAGAGACACTGGCTTGGAGCCAGCCATGCAGAGGGAACACAGCGACATCTCTGCACAGGAAGGAACCGACCCAAACACACGTCGCCGATGAGACGACCGACCGAACGACCAACCAACGGTCCGCACTGGTACTGGCTGTGCGGGCCTCACTGGGGCTCCGAGACTTCCTTCGGACGGACGATGTCACGGAGACACTGGCTCGGAGCCAGCATTGCAGAGGGAACACAGCGACATCTCTGCACAGGAAGGAACCGACCCAATCACACGTCGTCGATGAGACGACCGACCGAACGACCAACCAACAGTCCACACTGGTACTGGCTGTGCGGGCCTCACTGGGGCTCCGTGACTTCCTTCTGACGGACGATGTCACGGAGACACTGGCTCAGAGCCACCCATGCAGAGGGAACACAGCGACATCTCTGCACAGGAAGGAACCGACCCAAACACACGTCGTCGATGAGACGACCGACTGAACGACCAACCAACGGTCCGCACTGGTACTGGCTGTGCGGGCCTCACTGGGGATCCGTGACTTCCTTCAGACGGACGATGTCACGGAGACACTGGCTCGGAGCCAGCCATGCAGAGGGAACACAGCGACATCTCTGCACAGGAAGGAACCGACCCAAACACACGTCGTCGATGAGACGACCGACCGAACGACCAACCAACGGTCCGCACTGGTACTGGCTGTGCGGCCCTCTCTGGGGCTCCGTGACTTCCTTCGGACGGCTGTGCGGGCCTCACTGGGGCTCTGTGACTTCCTTCGGACGGACTATGTCACGGAGACACTGGCTCGGAGCCAGCCATGCAGAGGGAACACACCGACATCTCTGCACAGGAAGGAACCGACCCAAACACACGTCGTCGATGAGACGACCGACTGAACGACCAACCAACGGTCCGCACTGGTACTGGCTGTGCGGGCCTCACTGGGGCTCCGTGACTTCCTTCAGACGGACGATGTCACGGAGACACTGGATCGGAGCCAGCTATGCAGAGGGAACACACCGACATCTCTGCACAGGAAGGAACCGACCCAAACACACGTCGTCGATGAGACGACCGACCGAACGACCAACCAACGGTCCGCACTGGTATTGGCTGTGCGGGCCTCACTGGGGCTCCGTTACTTCCTTCGGACGGACGATGTCACGGAGACACTAGCTCGGAGCCAGCCATGCAGAGGGAACACACCGACATCTCTGCACAGGAAGGAACCGACCCAAACACACGTCTTCGATGAGACGACCGACCGAACGACCAATCAACGGTCCGCACTGGTACTGGCTGTGCGGGCCTCACTGGGGCTCCGTGACTTCCTTCGGACGTACGATGTCACGGAGGCACTGGCTCGGAGCCAGCCATGCAGAGGGAACACACCGACATCTCTGCACAGGAAGGAACCGACTCAAACACACGTCGTCGATGAGAAACCGACCGAACGACCAACCAACGGTCCGCACTGGTACTGGCTGTTCGGGCCTCACTGGGTCTCCGTGACTTCCTTCGGACGGACGATGTCACGGAGGCACTGGCTCGGAGCCAGCCATGTAGAGGGAACACACCGACATCTCTGCACAGGAAGGAACCGACCCAAACACACGTCGTCGATGAGACGACCGACCGAACGACCAACCAACAGTCCGCACTGGTACTGGCTGTGCGGGCCTCACTGGGGCTCCGTGACCTGGAGCCAGCCATGCAGAGGGAACACACCGACATCTCTGCACAGGAAGGAACCGACCCAAACACACGTCGTCGATGAGACGACCGACCGAACGACCAACCAACGGTCCGCACTGGTACTGGCTGTGCGGACCTCACTGGGGCTCCGTGACTTACTTCGGACGGACGATGTCACGGAGACACTGGCTCGGAGCCAGCCATGCAGAGGGAACACAGCGACATCTCTGCACAGGAAGGAACCGACCCAAACACACGTCGTCGATGAGACGACCGACCGAACGACCAACCACCGGTCCGCACTGGTACTGGCTGTGCGGGCCTCACTGGGGCTCCGTGACTTCCTTCGGACGGACGATGTCATGGAGACACTGGCTCGGAGCCAGCCACGCAGAGGGAATACAGCGACATCTCTGCACAGGAAGGAACCGACCCAAACACACGTCGTCGATGAGACGACCGACCGAACGACCAACCAACGGTCCGCACTGGTACTGGCTGTGCGGGCCTCACTGGGGGTCCGTGACTTCCTTCGGACGGACGATGTCACGGAGACACTGGCTCGGAGCCAGCCATGCAGAGGGAAAACACCGACATCTCTGCACAGGAAGTAACCGACCCAAACACACGTCGTCGATGAGACGACCGACCGAACGACCAACCAACGGTCCGCACTGGTACTGGCTGTGCGGGCCTCACTGGGGCTCCGTGACTTCCTTTGGATGGACGATGTCACGGAGACACTGGCTCGGAGCCAGCCATGCAGAGGTAACACACTTACATCTCTGCACAGGAAGGAACTGACCCAAACACACGTCGTCGATGAGACGACCGACCGAACGACCAACCAACGGTCCGCACTGGTACTGGCTGTGCGGGCCTCACTGGGGCTCCGTGACTTCCTTCGGACGGACGATGTCACGGAGACACTGGCTCGGAGCCAGCCATGCAGAGGGAACACACCGACATCTCTGCACAGGAAGGAACCGACCCAAACACACGTCGTCGATGAGACGACCGACCGAACGACCAACCAACGGTCCGCACTGGTACTGGCTGTGCGGGCCTCACTGGGGCTCCGTGACTTCCTTCGGACGGACTATGTCACGGAGACACTGGCTCTGAGCCAGCCATGCAGAGGGAACACACCGACATCTCTGCACAGGAAGGAACCGACCCAAACACACGTCGTCGATGAGACGACCGACCGAACGACCAACCAACGGTCCGCACCGGTACTGGCTGTGCGGGCCTCAGTAGGGCTCCGTGACTTCCTTTGGACGGACGATGTCACGGAGACACTGGCTCGGAGCCAGCCATGCAGAGGGAACACACTTACATCTCTGCACAAGAAGGAACCGACCCAAACACACGTCGTCGATGAGACGACCGACTGAACGACCAACCAACGGTCCGCACTGGTACTGGCTGTGCGGGCCTCACTGGGGATCCGTGACTTCCTTCAGACGGACGATGTCACGGAGACACTGGCTCGGAGCCAGCCATGCAGAGGGAAAACACCGACATCTCTGCACAGGAAGTAACCGACCCAAACACACGTCGTCGATGAGACGACCGACTGAACGACCAACCAACGGTCCGCACTGGTACTGGCTGTGCGGGCCTCACTGGGGCTCCGTGACTTCCTTCAGACGGACGATGTCACGGAGACACTGGATCGGAGCCAGCCATGCAGAGGGAACACACCGACATCTCTGCACAGGAAGGAACCGACCCAAACACACGTCGTCGATGAGACGACCGACCGAACGACCAACCAACGGTCCGCACTGGTACTGGCTGTGCGGGCCTCACTGGGGCTCCGTAACTTCCTTCGGACGGACGATGTCACGGAGACACTGGCTCGGAGCCAGCCATGCAGAGGGAACACACCGACATCTCTGCACAGGAAGGAACCGACCCAAACACACGTCGTCGATGAGACGACCGACCGAACGACCAACCAACGGTCCGCACTGGTACTGGCTGTGCGGGCCTCACTGGGGCTCCGTGACTTCCTTCGGATGGACGATGTCACGGAGACATTGGCTCGGAGCCAGCCATGCAGAGGGAACACACCGACATCTCTGCACAGGAAGGAACCGACCCAAACACACGTCGACGATGAGACGACCGACCGAACGACCAACCAAAGGTCCGCACTGGTACTGGCTGTGCGGGCCTCACTGGGGCTCCGTGACATCCTTCAGACGGACGATGTCACGGAGACACTGGCTCGGAGCCAGCCATGCAGAGGGAACACACCGACATCTCTGCACAGGAAGGAACTGACCCAGACACACGTCGTCGATGAGACGACCGACCGAACGACCAACCAACGGTCCGCACTGGTACTGGCTGTGCGGGCCTCACTGGGGCTCCGTGACTTCCTTCGGACGTACGATGTCACGGAGACACTGGCTCGGAGCCAGCCATGCAGAGGGAACACACCGACATCTCTGCACAGGAAGGAACCGACTCAAACACACGTCGTCGATGAGAAACCGACCGAACGACCAACCAACGGTCCGCACTGGTACTGGCTGTTCGGGCCTCACTGGGTCTCCGTGACTTCCTTCGGACGGACGATGTCACGGAGGCACTGGCTCGGAGCCAGCCATGTAGAGGGAACACACCGACATCTCTGCACAGGAAGGAACCGACCCAAACACACGTCGTCGATGAGACGACCGACCGAACGACCAACCAACAGTCCGCACTGGTACTGGCTGTGCGGGCCTCACTGGGGCTCCGTGACCTGGAGCCAGCCATGCAGAGGGAACACACCGACATCTCTGCACAGGAAGGAACCGACCCAAACACACGTCGTCGATGAGACGACCGACCGAACGACCAACCAACGGTCCGCACTGGTACTGGCTGTGCGGACCTCACTGGGGCTCCGTGACTTACTTCGGACGGACGATGTCACGGAGACACTGGCTCGGAGCCAGCCATGCAGAGGGAACACAGCGACATCTCTGCACAGGAAGGAACCGACCCAAACACACGTCGTCGATGAGACGACCGACCGAACGACCAACCAACGGTCCGCACTGGTACTGGCTGTGCGGGCCTCACTGGGGCTCCGTGACTTCCTTCGGACGGACGATGTCACGGAGACACTGGCTCGGAGCCAGCCATGCAGAGGGAACACACCGACATCTCTGCACAGGAAGGAACCGACCCAAACACACGTCGTCGATGAGACGACCGACCGAACGACCAACCAACGGTCCGCACTGGTACTGGCTGTGCGGGCCTCACTGGGGCTCCGTGACTTCTTTCGGACGGACTATGTCACGGAGACACTGGCTCGGAGCCAGCCATGCAGAGGGAACACACCGACATCTCTGCACAGGAAGGAACCGACCCAAACACACGTCGTCGATGAGACGACCGACCGAACGACCAACCAACGGTCCGCACCGGTACTGGCTGTGCGGGCCTCAGTAGGGCTCCGTGACTTCCTTTGGACGGACGATGTCAAGGAGACACTGGCTCGGAGCCAGCCATGCAGAGGGAACACACTTACATCTCTGCACAGGAAGGAACCGACCCAAACACACGTCGTCGATGAGACGACCGACTGAACGACCAACCAACGGTCCGCACTGGTACTGGCTGTGCGGGCCTCACTGGGGATCCGTGACTTCCTTCAGACGGACGATGTCACGGAGACACTGGCTCGGAGCCAGCCATGCAGAGGGAAAACACCGACATCTCTGCACAGGAAGTAACCGACCCAAACACACGTCGTCGATGAGACGACCGACTGAACGACCAACCAACGGTCCGCACTGGTACTGGCTGTGCGGGCCTCACTGGGGCTCCGTGACTTCCTTCGGACGGACGATGTCACGGAGACACTGGCTCGGAGCCAGCCATGCAGAGGGAACACACCGACATCTCTGCACAGGAAGGAACTGACCCAGACACACGTCGTCGATGAGACGACCGACCGAACGACCAACCAACGGTCCGCACTGGTACTGGCTGTGCGGGCCTCACTGGGGCTCCGTGACTTCCTTCGGACGTACGATGTCACGGAGACACTGGCTCGGAGCCAGCCATGCAGAGGGAACACACCGACATCTCTGCACAGGAAGGAACCGACTCAAACACACGTCGTCGATGAGAAACCGACCGAACGACCAACCAACGGTCCGCACTGGTACTGGCTGTTCGGGCCTCACTGGGTCTCCGTGACTTCCTTCGGACGGACGATGTCACGGAGGCACTGGCTCGGAGCCAGCCATGTAGAGGGAACACACCGACATCTCTGCACAGGAAGGAACCGACCCAAACACACGTCGTCGATGAGACGACCGACCGAACGACCAACCAACAGTCCGCACTGGTACTGGCTGTGCGGGCCTCACTGGGGCTCCGTGACCTGGAGCCAGCCATGCAGAGGGAACACACCGACATCTCTGCACAGGAAGGAACCGACCCAAACACACGTCGTCGATGAGACGACCGACCGAACGACCAACCAACGGTCCGCACTGGTACTGGCTGTGCGGACCTCACTGGGGCTCCGTGACTTACTTCGGACGGACGATGTCACGGAGACACTGGCTCGGAGCCAGCCATGCAGAGGGAACACAGCGACATCTCTGCACAGGAAGGAACCGACCCAAACACACGTCGTCGATGAGACGACCGACCGAACGACCAACCAACGGTCCGCACTGGTACTGGCTGTGCGGGCCTCACTGGGGCTCCGTGACTTCCTTCGGACGGACGATGTCACGGAGACACTGGCTCGGAGCCAGCCATGCAGAGGGAACACACCGACATCTCTGCACAGGAAGGAACCGACCCAAACACACGTCGTCGATGAGACGACCGACCGAACGACCAACCAACGGTCCGCACCGGTACTGGCTGTGCGGGCCTCACTGGGGCTCCGTGACTTCCTTCGGACGGACTATGTCACGGAGACACTGGCTCGGAGCCAGCCATGCAGAGGGAACACACTTACATCTCTGCACAGGAAGGAACCGACCCAAACACACGTCGTCGATGAGACGACCGACTGAACGACCAACCAACGGTCCGCACTGGTACTGGCTGTGCGGGCCTCACTGGGGATCCGTGACTTCCTTCAGACGGACGATGTCACGGAGACACTGGCTCGGAGCCAGCCATGCAGAGGGAAAACACCGACATCTCTGCACAGGAAGTAACCGACCCAAACACACGTCGTCGATGAGACGACCGACTGAACGACCAACCAACGGTCCGCACTGGTACTGGCTGTGCGGGCCTCACTGGGGCTCCGTGACTTCCTTCAGACGGACGATGTCACGGAGACACTGGATCGGAGCCAGCCATGCAGAGGGAACACACCGACATCTCTGCACAGGAAGGAACCGACCCAAACACACGTCGTCGATGAGACGACCGACCGGACGACCAACCAACGGTCCGCACTGGTACTGGCTGTGCGGGCCTCACTGGGGCTCCGTAACTTCCTTCGGACGGACGATGTCACGGAGACACTGGCTCGGAGCCAGCCATGCAGAGGGAACACACCGACATCTCTGCACAGGAAGGAACCGACCCAAACACACGTCGTCGATGAGACGACCGACCGAACGACCAACCAACGGTCCGCACTGGTACTGGCTGTGCGGGCCTCACTGGGGCTCCGTGACTTCCTTCGGATGGACGATGTCACGGAGACACTGGCTCGGAGCCAGCCATGCAGAGGGAACACACCGACATCTCTGCACAGGAAGGAACCGTCCCAAACACACATCGTCGATGAGACGACCGACCGAACGACCAACCAACGGTCCGCACTGGTACTGGCTGTGCGGGCCTCTCTGGGGCTCCGTGATTCATTCGGACGGACGATGTCATGGAGACACTGGCTCGGAGCCAGCCATGCCGAGGGAACACACCGACATCTCTGCACAGGAAGGAACCGACCCAAACACACGTCGTCGATGAGACGACCGACCGAACGACCAACCAACGGTCCGCACCGGTACTGGCTGTGCGGGCCTCAGTAGGGCTCCGTGACTTCCTTTGGACGGACGATGTCACGGAGACACTGGCTCGGAGCCAGCCATGCAGAGGGAACACACTTACATCTCTGCACAGGAAGGAACCGACCCAAACACACGTCGTCGATGAGACGACCGACTGAACGACCAACCAACGGTCCGCACTGGTACTGGCTGTGCGGGCCTCACTGGGGACCCGTGACTTCCTTCAGACGGACGATGTCACGGAGACACTGGCTCGGAGCCAGCCATGCAGAGGGAAAACACCGACATCTCTGCACAGGAAGTAACCGACCCAAACACACGTCGTCGATGAGACGACCGACTGAACGACCAACCAACGGTCCGCACTGGTACTGGCTGTGCGGGCCTCACTGGGGCTCCGTGACTTCCTTCAGACGGACGATGTCACGGAGACACTGGATCGGAGCCAGCCATGCAGAGGGAACACACCGACATCTCTGCACAGGAAGGAACCGACCCAAACACACGTCGTCGATGAGACGACCGACCGGACGACCAACCAACGGTCCGCACTGGTACTGGCTGTGCGGGCCTCACTGGGGCTCCGTAACTTCCTTCGGACGGACGATGTCACGGAGACACTGGCTCGGAGCCAGCCATGCAGAGGGAACACACCGACATCTCTGCACAGGAAGGAACCGACCCAAACACACGTCGTCGATGAGACGACCGACCGAACGACCAACCAACGGTCCGCACTGGTACTGGCTGTGCGGGCCTCACTGGGGCTCCGTGACTTCCTTCGGATGGACGATGTCACGGAGACACTGGCTCGGAGCCAGCCATGCAGAGGGAACACACCGACATCTCTGCACAGGAAGGAACCGTCCCAAACACACATCGTCGATGAGACGACCGACCGAACGACCAACCAACGGTCCGCACTGGTACTGGCTGTGCGGGCCTCTCTGGGGCTCCGTGATTCATTCGGACGGACGATGTCATGGAGACACTGGCTCGGAGCCAGCCATGCCGAGGGAACACACCGACATCTCTGCACAGGAAGGAACCGACCCAAACACACGTCGTCGATGAGACGACCGACCGAACGACCAACCAACGGTCCGCACTGGTACTGGCTGTGCGGGCCTCACTGGGGCTCCGTGACATCCTTTGGACGGACGATGTCACGGAGACACTGGCTCGGAGCCAGCCATGCAGAGGGAACACACTTACATCTCTGCACAGGAAGGAACCGACCCAAACACACGTCGTCGATGAGACGACCGACCGAACGACCAACCAACGGTCCGCACTGGTACTGGCTGTGCGGGCCTCACTGGGGCTCCGTGACTTCCTTTGGACGGACGATGTCACGGAGACACTATCTCGGAGCCAGCCACGCAGAGGGAACACAGCGGCATCTCTGCACAGGAAGGAACCGACCCAAACACACGTCGTCGATGAGACGACCGACCGAACGACCAACCAACGGTCCGCACTGGTACTGGCTGTGCGGGCCTCACTGGGGCTCCGTGACTTCCTTCGGACGGACAATGTCACGGAGACACTGGCTCGGAGCCAGCCATGCAGAGGGAACACACCGACATCTCTGCACAGGAAGGAACCGACCCAAACACACGTCGTCGATGAGACGACCGACCGAACGACCAACCAACGGTCCGCACTGGTACTGGCTGTGCGGGCCTCTTTGGGGCTCCGTGACTTCCTTCGTACGGACGATGTCACGGAGACACTGGCTCAGAGCCAGCCATGCAGAGGGAACACAGCGACATCTCTGCACAGGAAGGAACCGACCCAAACACACGTCGTCGATGAGACGACCGACCGAACGACCAACCAACGGTCCGCACTGGTACTGGCTGTGCAGGCCTCACTGGGGCTCCGTGACTTCCTTCTGACGGACGATGTCACGGAGACACTGGCTCGGAGCCAGCCATGCAGAGGGAACACACCAACATCTCTGCACAGGAAGGAACCGACCCAAACACACGTCGTCGATGAGACGACCGACCGAACGACCAACCAACGGTCCGCACTGGTACTGGCTGTGCGGGCCTCACTGGGGCTCTGTGACTTCCTTCGGACGGACGATGTCACGGAGACACTGGCTCGGAGCCAGCCATGCAGAGGGAACACACCGACATCTCTGCACAGGAAGGAACCGACCCAAACACACGTCGTCGATGAGACGACCGACCGAACGACCAACCAACGGTCCGCACTGGTACTGGCTGTGCGGGCCTCACTGGGGCTCCGTGACTTCCTTTGGACGGACGATGTAACGGAGACACTGGCTCGGAGCCAGCCATGCAGAGGGAACACACTTACATCTCTGCACAGGAAGGAACCGACCCAAACACACGTCGTCGATGAGACGACCGACCGAACGACCAACCAACGGTCCGCACTGGTACTGGCTGTGCGGGCCTCACTGGGGCTCCGTGACTTCCTTCGGATGGACGATGTCACTGAGACACTGGCTCGGAGCCAGCCATGCAGAGGGAACACACCGACATCTCTGCACAGGAAGGAACCGTCCCAAACACACATCGTCGATGAGACGACCGACCGAACGACCAACCAACGGTCCGCACTGGTACTGGCTGTGCGGGCCTCACTGGGGCTCCGTGACTTCATTCGGACGGACGATGTCATGGAGACACTGGCTCGGAGCCAGCCATGCAGAGGGAACACACCGACATCTATGCACAGGAAGGAACCCACCCAAAGACACGTCGTCGATGAGACGACCGACCGAACGATCAACCAACGGTCCGCACTGGTACTGGCTGTGCGGGCCTCACTGGGGCTCCGTGACTTCCTTCGGACGGACGATGTCACGGAGACACTGGCTCGGAGCCAGCCATGCAGAGGGAACACACTTACATCTCTGCACAGGAAGGAACCGACCCAAACACAAGTCGTCGATGAGACGACCGACCGAACGACCAACCAACGGTCCGCACTGGTACTGGCTGTGCGGGCCTCACTGGGGCTCCGTGACTTCCTTCAGACGGACGATGTCACGGAGACACTGGCTCGGAGCCAGCCATGCAGAGGGAACACACCGACATCTCTGCACAGGAAGGAACCGACCCAAAGACACGTCGTCGATGAGACGACCGACCGAACGACCAACCAACGGTCCGCACTGGTACTGGCTGTGCGGGCCTCACTGGGGCTCCGTGACTTCCTTCGGACGGACGATGTCACGGAGACACTGGCTCGGAGCCAGCCATGCAGAGGGAACACACCGACATCTCTGCACAGGAAGGAACCGACCCAAACACACGTCGTCGATGAGACGACCGACCGAACGACCAACCAACGGTCCGCACTGGTACTGGCTGTGCGGGCCTCACTGGGTCTCCGTGACTTCCTTCGGATGGACGATGTCACGGAGACACTGGCTCGGAGCCAGCCATGCAGAGGGAACACACCGACATCTCTGCACAGGAAGGAACCGTCCCAAACACACGTCGTCGATGAGACGACCGACCGAACGACCAACCAACGGTCCGCACTGGTACTGGCTGTGCGGGCCTTACTGGGGCTCTGTGACTTCCTTCGGACGGACGATGTCACGGAGACACTGGCTCGGAGCCAGCCATGCAGAGGGAACACACCGACATCTCTGCACAGGAAGGAACCGACCCAAAGACACGTCGTCGATGAGACGACCGACCGAACGACCAACCAACGGTCCGCACTGGTACTGGCTGTGCGGGCCTCACTGGGGCTCCGTGACTTCCTTTGGACGGACGATGTCACGGAGACACTGGCTCGGTGCCAGCCATGCAGAGGGAACACACTTACATCTCTGCACAGGAAGGAACCGACCCAAAGACACGTCGTCGATGAGACGACCGACCGAACGACCAACCAACGGTACGCACTGGTACTGGCTGTGCGGGCCTCACTGGGGCTCCGTGACTTTCTTCGGACGGACGATGTCACGGAGACATGGGCTCGGAGCCAGCCATGCAGAGGGAACACACTGACATCTCTGCAGAGGAAGGAACCGACCCAAACACACGTCGTCGATGAGACGACCGACCGAACGACCAACCAACGGTCCGCACTGGTACTGGCTGTGCGGGCCTCACTGGGGATCCGTGACTTCCTTCAGACGGACGATGTCACGGAGACACTGGCTCGGAGCCAGCCATGCAGAGGGAACACACCGACATCTCTGCACAGGAAGGAACCGACCCAAACACACGTCGTCGATGAGACGACCGACCGAACGACCAACCAACGGTCCGCACTGGTACTGGCTGTGCGGATTTCACTGGGGCTCCGTGACTTCCGTTGGACGGACGATGTCACGGAGACACTGGCTCGGATCCAGCCACGCAGAGGGAACACAGCGGCATCTCTGCACAGGAAGGAACCGACCCAAACACACGTCGTCGATGAGACGACCGACCGAACGACCAACCAACGGTCCGCACTGGTACTGGCTGTGCGGGCCTCACTGGGGCTCCGTGACTTCCTTCGGACGGACGATGTCACGGAGACACTGGCTCGGAGCCAGCCATGCAGAGGGAACACACCGACATCTCTGCACAGGAAGGAACCGACCCAGACACACGTCGTCGATGAGACGACCGACCGAACGACCAACCAACGGTCCGCACTGGTACTGGCTGTGCGGGCCTCACTGGGGCTCTGTGACTTCCTTCGGACGGACGATTTCACGGAGACACTGGCTCGGAGCCAGCCATGCAGAGGGAACACACCGACATCTCTGCACAGGAAGGAACCGACCCAAACACACGTCGTCGATGAGACGACCGACCGAACGACCAACCAACGGTCCGCACTGGTACTGGCTGTGCGGGCCTCACTGGGTCTCCGTGACTTCCTTCGGACGGACGATGTCACGGAGAAACTGGCTCGGAGCCAGCCATGCAGAGGGAACACACCGACATCTCTGCACAGGAAGGAACCGACCCAAACACACGTCGTCGATGAGACGACCGACCGAACGACCAACCAACGGTCCGCACTGGTACTGGCTGTGCGGGCCTCACTGGGGCTCCGTAACTTCCTTCGGACGGACGATGTCACGGAGACACTGGCTCGGAGCCAGCCATGCAGAGGGAACACACCGACATCTCTGCACAGGAAGGAACCGACCCAAACACACGTCGTCGATGAGACGACCGACCGAACGACCAACCAACGGTCCGCACTGGTACTGGCTGTGCGGGCCTCACTTGGGCTCCGTGACTTCCTTCGGATGGACGATGTCACGGAGACACTGGCTCGGAGCCAGCCATGCAGAGGGAACACACCGACATCTCTGCTCAGGAAGGAACGGTCCCAAACACACATCGTCGATGAGACGACCGACCGAACGACCAACCAACGGTCCGCACTGGTACTGGCTGTGCGGGCCTCTCTGGGGCTCCGTGACTTCATTCGGACGGACGATGTCATGGAGACACTGGCTCGGAGCCAGCCATGCAGAGGGAACACACCAACATCTCTGCACAGGAAGGAACCGACCCAAACACACGTCGTCGATGAGACGACCGACCGAACGACCAACCAACGGTCCACACTGGTACTGGCTGTGCGGGCCTCACTGGGGCTCCGTGACTTCCTTTGGACGGACGATGTCACGGAGACACTGGCTCAGAGCCAGCCATGCAGAGGGAACACACTTACATCTCTGCACAGGAAGGAACCGACCGAAACACACGTCGTCGATGAGACGACCGACCGAACGACCAACCAACGGTCCGCACTGGTACTGGCTGTGCGGGCCTCACTGGGGCTCCGTGACTTCCTTCGGACGGACGATGTCACGGAGACACTGGCTCGGAGCCAGCCATGCAGAGGGAACACACCGACATCTCTGCACAGGAAGGAACCGACCCAAACACACGTCGTCGATGAGACGACCGACCGAACGACCAACCAACGGTCCGCACTGGTACTGGCTGTGCGGGCCTCACTGGGGCTCCGTAACTTCCTTCGGACGGACGATGTCACGGAGACACTGGCTCGGAGCCAGCCATGCAGAGGGAACACACCGACATCTCTGCACAGGAAGGAACCGACCCAAACACACGTCGTCGATGAGACGACCGACCGAACGACCAACCAACGGTCCGCACTGGTACTGGCTGTGCGGGCCTCACTGGGGCTCCGTGACCTCCTTCGGAAGGACGATGTCACGGAGACACTGGCTCGGAGCCAGCCATGCAGAGGGAACACACCGACATCTCTGCACAGGAAGGAACCGACCCAAAGACACGTCGTCGATGAGACGACCGACCGAACGACCAACCAACGGTCCGCACTGGTACTGGCTGTGCGGGCCTCACTGGGGCTCCGTGACTTTCTTCGGACGGACGATGTCACGGAGACACTGGCTCGGAGCCAGCCATGCAGAGGGAACACAGCGACATCTCTGCACAGGAAGGAACCGACCCAAAGACACGTCGTCGATGAGACGACCGACCGAACGACCAACCAACGGTCCGCACTGGTACTGGCTGTGCGGGCCTCACTGGGGCTCCGTGACTTCCTTCTGACGGACGATGTCACGGAGACACTATCTCGGAGCCAGCCACGCAGAGGGAACACAGCGGCATCTCTGCACAGGAAGGAACCGACCCAAACACACGTCGTCGATGAGACGACCGACCGAACGACCAACCAACGGTCCGCACTGGTACTGGCTGTGCGGGCCTCACTGGGGCTCCGTGACTTCCTTCGGACGGACAATGTCACGGAGACACTGGCTCGGAGCCAGCCATGCAGAGGGAACACACCGACATCTCTGCACAGGAAGGAACCGACCCAAACACACGTCGTCGATGAGACGACCGACCAAACGACCAACCAACGGTCCGCACTGGTACTGGCTGTGCGGGCCTCTTTGGGGCTCCGTGACTTCCTTCGGACGGACGATGTCACGGAGACACTGGCTCAGAGCCAGCCATGCAGAGGGAACACAGCGACATCTCTGCACAGGAAGGAACCGACCCAAACACACGTCGTCGATGAGACGACCGACCGAACGACCAACCAACGGTCCGCACTGGTACTGGCTGTGCGGGCCTCACTGGGGCTCCGTGACTTCCTTGTGACGGACGATGTCACGGAGACACTGGCTCGGAGCCAGCCATGCAGAGGGAACACACCGACATCTCTGCACAGGAAGGAACCGACCCAAACACACGTCGTCGATGAGACGACCGAAAGAACGACCAAGCAACGGTCCGCACTGGTACTGGCTGTGCGGGCCTCACTGGGGCTCTGTGACTTCCTTCGGACGGACGATGTCACGGAGACACTGGCTCGGAGCCAGCCATGCAGAGGGAACACACCGACATCTCTGCACAGGAAGGAACCGACCCAAACACACGTCGTCGATGAGACGACCGACCGAACGACCAACCAACGGTCCGCACTGGTACTGGCTGTGCGGGCCTCACTGGGGCTCCGTGACTTCCTTTGGACGGACGATGTAACGGAGACACTGGCTCGGAGCCAGCCATGCAGAGGGAACACACTTACATCTCTGCACAGGAAGGAACCGACCCAAACACACGTCGTCGATGAGACGACCGACCGAACGACCAACCAACGGTCCGCACTGGTACTGGCTGTGCGGGCCTCACTGGGGCTCCGTAACTTCCTTCGGACGGACGATGTCACGGAGACACTGGCTCGGAGCCAGCCATGCAGAGGGAACACACCGACATCTCTGCACAGGAAGGAACCGACCCAAACACACGTCGTCGATGAGACGACCGACCGAACGACCAACCAACGGTCCGCACTGGTACTGGCTGTGCGGGCCTCACTGGGGCTCCGTGACTTCCTTCGGATGGACGATGTCACTGAGACACTGGCTCGGAGCCAGCCATGCAGAGGGAACACACCGACATCTCTGCACAGGAAGGAACCGTCCCAAACACACATCGTCGATGAGACGACCGACCGAACGACCAACCAACGATCCGCACTGGTACTGGCTGTGCGGGCCTCACTGGGGCTCCGTGACTTCATTCGGACGGACGATGTCATGGAGACACTGGCTCGGAGCCAGCCATGCAGAGGGAACACACCGACATCTATGCACAGGAAGGAACCCACCCAAAGACACGTCGTCGATGAGACGACCGACCGAACGACCAACCAACGGTCCGCACTGGTACTGGCTGTGCGGGCCTCACTGGGGCTCCGTGACTTCCTTCGGACGGACGATGTCACGGAGACACTGGCTCGGAGCCAGCCATGCAGAGGGAACACACTTACATCTCTGCACAGGAAGGAACCGACCCAAACACAAGTCGTCGATGAGACGACCGACCGAACGACCAACCAACGGTCCGCACTGGTACTGGCTGTGCGGGCCTCACTGGGGCTCCGTGACTTCCTTCAGACGGACGATGTCACGGAGACACTGGCTCGGAGCCAGCCATGCAGAGGGAACACACCGACATCTCTGCACAGGAAGGAACCGACCCAAACACACGTCGTCGATGAGACGACCGACCGAACGACCAACCAACGGTCCGCACTGGTACTGGCTGTGCGGGCCTCACTGGGGCTCCGTGACTTCCTTCGGACGGACGATGTCACGGAGACACTGGCTCGGAGCCAGCCATGCAGAGGGAACACACCGACATCTCTGCACAGGAAGGAACCGACCCAAACACACGTCGTCGATGAGACGACCGACCGAACGACCAACCAACGGTCCGCACTGGTACTGGCTGTGCGGGCCTCACTGGGTCTCCGTGACTTCCTTCGGATGGACGATGTCACGGAGACACTGGCTCGGAGCCAGCCATGCAGAGGGAACACACCGACATCTCTGCACAGGAAGGAACCGTCCCAAACACACATCGTCGATGAGACGACCGACCGAACGACCAACCAACGGTCCGCACTGGTACTGGCTGTGCGGGCCTCACTTGGGCTCGGTGACTTCTTTTGGACGGACGATGTCACGGAGACACTGGCTCGGAGCCAGCCATGCAGAGGGAACACACTTACATCTCTGCACAGGATGGAACCGACCCAAACACACGTCGTCGATGAGACGACCGACCGAACGACCAACCAACGGTCCGCACTGGTACTGGCTGTGCGGGCCTCACTGGGGCTCCGTGACTTCCTTCGGACGGACGATGTCACGGAGACACTGGCTCGGAGCCAGCCATGCAGAGGGAACACACCGACATCTCTGCACAGGAAGGAACTGACCCAAAGACACGTCGTCGATGAGACGACCGACCGAACGATCAACCAACGGTCCGCACTGGTACTGGCTGTGCGGGCCTCACTGGGTCTCCGTAACTTCCTTCGGATGGACGATGTCACGGAGACACTGGCTCGGAGCCAGCCATGCAGAGGGAACACACCGACATCTCTGCACAGGAAGGAACCGACCCAAACACACGTCGTCGATGAGACGACCGACCGAACGACCAACCAACGGTCCGCACTGGTACTGGCTGTGCGGGCCTCACTGGGGCTCCGTGACCTCCTTCGGACGGACGATGTCACGGAGACACTTGCTCGGAGCCAGCCATGCAGAGGGAAAACACCGACATCTCTGCACAGGAAGGAACCGACCCAAACACACGTCGTCGATGAGACGACCGACCGAACGACCAACCAACGGTCCGCACTGGTACTGGCTGTGCGGGCCTCACTGGGGCTCCGTGACTTCCTTCGGACGGACGATGTCACGGAGACACTGGCTCGGAGCCAGCCATGCAGAGGGAACACACCGACATCTCTGCACAGGAAGGAACCGACCCAAACACACGTCGTCGATGAGACGACCGACTGAACGACCAACCAACGGTCCGCACTGGTACTGGCTGTGCGGGCCTCACTGGGGCTCCGTGACTTCCTTTGGACGGACAATGTCACGGAGACACTGGCTCAGAGCCAGCCATGCAGAGGGAACACAGCGACATCTCTGCACAGGAAGGAACCGACCCAAACACACGTCGTCGATGAGACGACCGACCGAACGACCAACCAACGGTCCGCACTGGTACTGGCTGTGCGGGCCTCACTGGGGCTCCGTGACTTCCTTCTGACGGACGATGTCACAGAGACACTGGCTCGGAGCCAGCCATGCAGAGGGAACACACCGACATCTCTGCACATGAAGGAACCGACCCAAACACACGTCGTCGATGAGACGACCGACCGAACGACCAACCAACGGTCTGCACTGGTACTGGCTGTGCGGGCCTCACTGGGGCTCCGTGACTTCCTTCGGATGGACGATGTCACTGAGACACTGGCTCGGAGCCAGCCATGCAGAGGGAACACACCGACATCTCTGCACAGGAAGGAACCGTCCCAAACACACATCGTCGATGAGACGACCGACCGAACGACCAACCATTGGTCCGCACTGGTACTGGCTGTGCGGGCCTCACTGGGGCTCCGTGACTTCATTCGGACGGACGATGTCATGGAGACACTGGCTCGGAGCCAGCCATGCAGAGGGAACACACCGACATCTCTGCACAGGAAGGAACCGACCCAAACACACGTCGTCGACGAGACGACCGACCGAACGACCAACCAACGGTCCGCACTGGTACTGGCTGTGCGGGCCTCACTGGGGCTCCGTGACTTCCTTTGGACGGACGATGTCACGGAGACACTGGCTCGGAGCCAGCCATGCAGAGGGAACACACCGACATCTCTGCACAGGAAGGAACCGACCCAAAGACACGTCGTCGATGAGACGACCGACCGAACGACCAACCAACGGTCCGCACTGGTACTGGCTGTGCGGGCCTCACTGGGGCTCCGTGACTTCCTTCGGACGGACGATGTCACGGAGACACTGGCTCGGAGCCAGCCATGCAGAGGGAACACACCGACATCTCTGCACAGGAAGGAACCGACCCAAACACACGTCGTCGATGAGACGACCGACCGAACGACCAACCAACGGTCCGCACTGGTACTGGCTGTGCGGGCCTCACTGGGGCTCCGTGACCTCCTTCGGATGGACGATGTCACGGAGACACTGGCTCGGAGCCAGCCATGCAGAGGGAACACAGCGACATCTCTGCACAGGAAGGAACCGTCGCAAACACACATCGTCGATGAGACGACCGACCGAACGACCAACCAACGGTCCGCACTGGTACTGGCTGTGCGGGCCTCACTGGGGCTCCGTGACTTCCTTCGGACGGACGATGTCACGGAGACACTGGCTCGGAGCCAGCCATGCAGAGGGAACACACCGACATCTCTGCACAGGAAGGAACCGACCCAAAGACACGTCGTCGATGAGACGACCGACCGAACGACCAACCAACGGTCCGCACTGGTACTGGCTGTGCAGGCCTCACTGGGGCTCCGTGACTTCCTTTGGACGGACGATGTCACGAAGACACTGGCTCGGAGCCAGCCATGCAGAGGGAACACACTTACATCTCTGCACAGGAAGGAACCGACCCAAACACACGTCGTCGATGAGACGACCGACCGAACGACCAACCAACGGTCCGCACTGGTACTGGCTGTGCGGGCCTCACTGGGGCTCCGTGACTTCCTTCGCACGGACGATGTCACGGAGACACTGGCTCGGAGCCAGCCATGCAGAGGGAACACACCGACATCTCTGCACAGGAAGGAACCGACCCAAACACACGTCGTCGATGAGACGACCGACCGAACGACCAACCAACGGTCCGCACTGGTACTGGCTGTGCGGGCCTCACTGGGGCTCCGTGACTTCCTTCTGACGGACGATGTCACGGAGACACTGGCTCGGAGCAAGCCATGCAGAGGGAACACACCGACATCTCTGCACAGGAAGGAACCGACCCAAACACACGTCGTCGATGAGACGACCGACCGAACGACCAACCAACGGTCTGCACTAGTACTGGCTGTGCGGACCTCACTGGGGCTCCGTGACATCCTTCGGACGGAGGATGTCACGGAGACACTGGCTCGGAGCCAGCCATGCAGAGGGAACACACCGACATCTCTGCACAGGAAGGAACCGACCCAAACACACGTCGTCGATGAGACGACCGACCGAACGACCAACCAACGGTCCGCACTGGTACTGGCTGTGCGGGCCTCACTTGGGCTCCGTGACTTCCTTCGGACGGACGATGTCACGGAGACACTGGCTCGGAGCCACCCATGCAGAGGGAACACAGCGACATCTCTGCACAGGAAGGAACCGACCCAAACACACATCGTCGATGAGACGACCGACCGAACGACCAACCAATGGTCCGCACTGGTACTGGCTGTGCGGGCCTCACTGGGGCTCCGTGATTTCCTTCTGACGGACGATGTCACTGAGACACTGGCTCGGAGCCAGCCATGCAGAGGGAACACACCGACATCTCTGCACAGGAAGGAACCGTCCCAAACACACATCGTCGATGAGACGACCGACCGAACGACCAACCATTGGTCCGCACTGGTACTGGCTGTGCGGGCCTCACTGGGGCTCCGTGACTTCATTTGGACGGACGATGTCATGGAGACACTGGCTCGGAGCCAGCCATGCAGAGGGAACACACCGACATCTCTGCACAGGAAGGAACCGACCCAAACACACGTCGTCGACGAGACGACCGACCGAACGACCAACCAACGGTCCGCACTGGTACTGGCTGTGCGGGCCTCACTGGGGCTCCGTGACTTCCTTTGGACGGACGATGTCACGGAGACACTGGCTCGGAGCCAGCCATGCAGAGGGAACACACCGACATCTCTGCACAGGAAGGAACCGACCCAAAGACACGTCGTCGATGAGACGACCGACCGAACGACCAACCAACGGTCCGCACTGGTACTGGCTGTGCGGGCCTCACTGGGGCTCCGTGACTTCCTTCGGACGGACGATGTCACGGAGACACTGGCTCGGAGCCAGCCATGCAGAGGGAACACACCGACATCTCTGCACAGGAAGGAACCGACCCAAACACACGTCGTCGATGAGACGACCGACCGAACGACCAACCAATGGTCCGCACTGGTACTGGCTGTGCGGGCCTCACTGGGGCTCCGTGACTTCCTTCGGATGGACGATGTCACGGAGACACTGGCTCGGAGCCAGCCATGCAGAGGGAACACAGCGACATCTCTGCACAGGAAGGAACCGTCGCAAACACACATCGTCGATGAGACGACCGACCGAACGACCAACCAACGGTCCGCACTGGTACTGGCTGTGCGGGCCTCACTGGGGCTCCGTGACTTCCTTCGGACGGACGATGTCACGGAGACACTGGCTCGGAGCCAGCCATGCAGAGGGAACACACCGACATCTCTGCACAGGAAGGAACCGACCCAAAGACACGTCGTCGATGAGACGACCGACCGAACGACCAACCAACGGTCCGCACTGGTACTGGCTGTGCAGGCCTCACTGGGGCTCCGTGACTTCCTTTGGACGGACGATGTCACGAAGACACTGGCTCGGAGCCAGCCATGCAGAGGGAACACACTTACATCTCTGCACAGGAAGGAACCGACCCAAACACACGTCGTCGATGAGACGACCGACCGAACGACCAACCAACGGTCCGCACTGGTACTGGCTGTGCGGGCCTCACTGGGGCTCCGTGACTTCCTTCGCACGGACGATGTCACGGAGACACTGGCTCGGAGCCAGCCATGCAGAGGGAACACACCGACATCTCTGCACAGGAAGGAACCGACCCAAACACACGTCGTCGATGAGACGACCGACCGAACGACCAACCAACGGTCCGCACTGGTACTGGCTGTGCGGGCCTCACTGGGGCTCCGTGACTTCCTTCTGACGGACGATGTCACGGAGACACTGGCTCGGAGCAAGCCATGCAGAGGGAACACACCGACATCTCTGCACAGGAAGGAACCGACCCAAACACACATCGTCGATGAGACGACCGACCGAACGACCAACCAACGGTCTGCACTGGTACTGGCTGTGCGGACCTCACTGGGGCTCCGTGACATCCTTCGGACGGAGGATGTCACGGAGACACTGGCTCGGAGCCAGCCATGCAGAGGGAACACACCGACATCTCTGCACAGGAAGGAACCGACCCAAACACACGTCGTCGATGAGACGACCGACCGAACGACCAACCAACGGTCCGCACTGGTACTGGCTGTGCGGGCCTCACTTGGGCTCCGTGACTTCCTTCGGACGGACGATGTCACTGAGACACTGGCTCGGAGCCACCCATGCAGAGGGAACACAGCGACATCTCTGCACAGGAAGGAACCGACCCAAACACACATCGTCGATGAGACGACCGACCGAACGACCAACCAATGGTCCGCACTGGTACTGGCTGTGCGGGCCTCACTGGGGCTCCGTGACTTCCTTCTGACGGACGATGTCACGGAGACACTGGCTCGGAGCCAGCCATGCAGTGGGAACACAGCGACATCTCTGCACAGGAAGGAACCGACCCAAACACACGTCGTCGATGAGACGACCGACCGAACGACCAACCAACGGTCCGCACTGGTACTGGCTGTGCGGGCCTCACTGGGGCTCCGTGACTTCCTTCAGACGGACGATGTCACGGAGACACTGGCTCGGAGCCAGCCATGCAGAGGGAACACAGCGACATCTCTGCACAGGAAGGAACCGACCCAAACACACGTCGTCGATGAGACGACCGACCGAACGACCAACCAACGGTCCGCACTGGTACTGGCTGTGCGGGCCTTACTGGGGCTCCGTGACTTCCTTCGGACGGACGATGTCACAGAGACACTAGCTCGGAGCCAGCCATGCAGAGGGAACACACCGACATCTCTGCACAGGAAGGAACCGACCCAAAGACACGTCGTCGATGAGACGACCGACCGAACGACCAACCAACGGTCCGCACTGGTACTGGCTGTGCAGGCCTCACTGGGGCTCCGTGACTTCCTTTGGACGGACGATGTCACGAAGACACTGGCTCGGAGCCAGCCATGCAGAGGGAACACACTTACATCTCTGCACAGGAAGGAACCGACCCAAACACACGTCGTCGATGAGACGACCGACCGAACGACCAACCAACGGTCCGCACTGGTACTGGCTGTGCGGGCCTCACTGGGGCTCCGTGACTTCCTTCGCACGGACGATGTCACGGAGACACTGGCTCGGAGCCAGCCATGCAGAGGGAACACACCGACATCTCTGCACAGGAAGGAACCGACCCAAACACACGTCGTCGATGAGACGACCGACCGAACGACCAACCAACGGTCCGCACTGGTACTGGCTGTGCGGGCCTCACTGGGGCTCCGTGACTTCCTTCTGACGGACGATGTCACGGAGACACTGGCTCGGAGCAAGCCATGCAGAGGGAACACACTGACATCTCTGCACAGGAAGGAACCGACCCAAACACACGTCGTCGATGAGACGACCGACCGAACGACCAACCAACGGTCTGCACTGGTACTGGCTGTGCGGACCTCACTGGGGCTCCGTGACATCCTTCGGACGGAGGATGTCACGGAGACACTGGCTCGGAGCCAGCCATGCAGAGGGAACACACCGACATCTCTGCACAGGAAGGAACCGACCCAAACACACGTCGTCGATGAGACGACCGACCGAACGACCAACCAACGGTCCGCACTGGTACTGGCTGTGCGGGCCTCACTTGGGCTCCGTGACTTCCTTCGGACGGACGATGTCACGGAGACACTGGCTCGGAGCCACCCATGCAGAGGGAACACAGCGACATCTCTGCACAGGAAGGAACCGACCCAAACACACATCGTCGATGAGACGACCGACCGAACGACCAACCAATGGTCCGCACTGGTACTGGCTGTGCGGGCCTCACTGGGGCTCCGTGACTTCCTTCTGACGGACGATGTCACGGAGACACTGGCTCGGAGCCAGCCAAGCAGTGGGAACACAGCGACATCTCTGCACAGGAAGGAACTGACCCAAACACACGTCGTCGATGAGACGACCGACCGAACGACCAACCAACGGTCCGCACTGGTACTGGCTGTGCGGGCCTCACTGGGGCTCCGTGACTTCCTTCAGACGGACGATGTCACGGAGACACTGGCTCGGAGCCAGCCATGCAGAGGGAACACAGCGACATCTCTGCACAGGAAGGAACCGACCCAAACACACGTCGTCGATGAGACGACCGACCGAACGACCAACCAACGGTCCGCACTGGTACTGGCTGTGCGGGCCTTACTGGGGCTCCGTGACTTCCTTCGGACGGACGATGTCACAGAGACACTAGCTCGGAGCCAGCCATGCAGAGGGAACACACCGACATATCTGCACAGGAAGGAACCGACCCAAACACACGTCGTCGATGAGACGACCGACCGAACGACCAACCAACGGTCCGCACTGGTACTGGCTGTGCGGGCCTCACTGGGGCTCCGTGACTTCCTTCTGACGGACGATGTCACGGAGACACTGGCTCGGAGCCAGCCATGCAGTGGGAACACACCGACATGTCTGCACAGGAAGGAACCGACCCAAACACACGTCGTCGATGAGACGACCGACCGAACGACCAACCAACGGTCCGCACTGGTACTGGCTGTGCGGGCCTCACTGACGCTCCGTGAGTTCCTTTGGACGGACGATGTCACGGAGACACTGGCTCGGAGCCAGCCATGCAGAGGGAACACACCGACATCTCTGCACAGGAAGGAACCGACCCAAACACACGTCGTCGATGACACGACCGACCGAACGACCAACCAACGGTCCGCACTGGTACTGGCTGTGCGGGCCTCACTTGGGCTCCGTGACTTCCTTCGGACGGACGATGTCACGGAGACACTGGCTCGGAGCCAGCCATGCAGAGGGAACACAGCGACATCTCTGCACAGGAAGGAACCGACCCAAACACACATCGTCGATGAGACGACCGACCGAACGACCAACCAACGGTCCGCACTGGTACTGGCTGTGCGGGCCTCACTGGGGCTCCGTGACTTCCTTCTGACGGACGATGGCACGGAGACACTGGCTCGGAGCCAGCCATGCAGAGGGAACACAGCGACATCTCTGCACAGGAAGGAACCGACCCAAACACACGTCGTCGATGAGACGACCGACCGAACGACCAACCAACGGTCCGCACTGGTACTGGCTGTGCGGGCCTCACTGGGGCTCCGTGACTTCCTTCAGACGGACGATGTCACGGAGACACTGGCTCGGAGCCAGCCATGCAGAGGGAACACAGCGACATCTCTGCACAGGAAGGAACCGACCCAAACACACGTCGTCGATGAGACGACCGACCGAACGACCAACCAACGGTCCGCACTGGTACTGGCTGTGCGGGCCTTACTGGGGCTCCGTGACTTCCTTCGGACGGACGATGTCACAGAGACACTAGCTCGGAGCCAGCCATGCAGAGGGAACACACCGACATATCTGCACAGGAAGGAACCGACCCAAACACACGTCGTCGATGAGACGACCGACCGAACGACCAACCAACGGTCCGCACTGGTACTGGCTGTGCAGGCCTCACTGGGGCTCCGTGACTTCCTTTGGACGGACGATGTCACGAAGACACTGGCTCGGAGCCAGCCATGCAGAGGGAACACACTTACATCTCTGCACAGGAAGGAACCGACCCAAACACACGTCGTCGATGAGACGACCGACCGAACGACCAACCAACGGTCCGCACTGGTACTGGCTGTGCGGGCCTCACTGGGGCTCCGTGACTTCCTTCGGACAGACGATGTCATGGAGACACTGGCTCGGAGCCAGCCATGCAGAGGGAACACAGCGACATCTCTGCACAGGAAGGAACCGACCCAAACACACGTCGTCGATGAGACGACCGACCGAACGACCAACCAACGGTCCGCACTGGTACTGGCTGTGCGGGCCTCACTGGGGCTCCGTAACTTCCTTCGGACGGACGATGTCACGGAGACAGTGGCTCGGAGCCAGCCATGCAGAGGGAACACACTTACATCTCTGCACAGGAAGGAACCGACCCAAACACACGTCGTCGATGAGACGACCGACCGAACGACCAACCAACGGTCCGCACTGGTACTGGCTGTGCGGGCCTCACTGGGGCTCCGTGACTTCCTTCGGATGGACGATGTCACTGAGACACTGGCTCGGAGCCAGCCATGCTGAGGGAACACAGCGACATCTCTGCACAGGAAGGAACCGACCCAAACGCACATCGTCGATGAGACGACCGACCGAACGACCAACCAACGGACCGCACTGGTACTGGCTGTGCGGGCCTCACTGGGGCTCCGTGACTTCCTTCTGACGGACGATGTCACGGAGACACTGGCTCGGAGCCAGCCATGCAGAGGGAACACACCGACATCTCTGCACAGGAAGGAACCGACCCAAACACACGTCGTCGATGAGACGACCGACCGAACGACCAACCAACGGTCCGCACTGGTACTGGCTGTGCGGGCCTCACTGGGGCTCCGTGACTTCCTTTGGACGGACGATGTCACGGAGACACTGGCTCAGAGCCAGCCATGCAGAGGGAACACAGCGACATCTCTGCACAGGAAGGAACCGACCCAAACACACGTCGTCGATGAGACGACCGACCGAACGACCAACCAACGGTCCGCACTGGTACTGGCTGTGCGGGCCTCACTGGGGCTCCGTGACTTCCTTCTGACGGACGATGTCACGGAGACACTGGCTCGGAGCCAGCCATGCAGAGGGAACACACCGACATCTCTGCACAGGAAGGAACCGACCCAAACACACGTCGTCGATGAGACGACCGACCGAACGACCAACCAACGGTCCGCACTGGTACTGGCTGTGCGGGCCTCACTGGGGCTCCGTCACTTCCTTCGGACGGACGATGTCACGGAGACACTGGCTCGGAGCCAGCCATGCAGAGGGAACACACCGACATCTCTGCAGAGTAAGGAACCGACCCAAACACACGTCGTCGATGAGACGACCGACCGAACGACCAACCAACGGTCCGCACTGGTACTGGCTGTGCGGGCCTCACTGGGGCTCCGTGACTTCCTTCTGACGGACGATGTCACGGAGACACTGGCTCGGAGCCAGCCATGCAGAGGGAACACAGCGACATCTCTGCACAGGAAGGAACCGACCCGAACACACGTCGTCGATGAGACGACCGACCGAACGACCAACCAACGGTCCGCACTGGTACTGGCTGTGCGGGCCTCACTGGGGCTCTGTAACTTCCTTCGGACGGACGATGTCACGGAGACACTGGCTCGGAGCCAGCCATGCAGAGGGAACACACCGACATCTCTGCACAGGAAGGAACCGACCCAAACACACGTCGTCGATGAGACGACCGACCGAACGACCAACCAACGGTCCGCACTGGTACTGGCTGTGCGGGCCTCACTGGGGCTCCGTGACTTCCTTCGGACGGACGATGTCACGGAGACACTGGCTCGGAGCCAGCCATGCAGAGGGAACACACCGACATCTCTGCACAGGAAGGAACCGACCCAAACACACGTCGTCGATGAGACGACCGACCGAACGACCAACTAACGGTCCGCACTGGTACTGGCTGTGCGGGCCTCACTGGGGCTCCGTGACTTCCTTCGGACGGACGATGTCACGGAGACACTGGCTCGGAGCCAGCCTTGCAGTGGGAACACACCGACATCTCTGCACAGGAAGGAACCGACCCAAAGACACGTCGTCGATGAGACGACCGACCGAACGACCAACCAACGGTCCGCACTGGTACTGGCTGTGCGGGCCTCACTGGGGCTCCGTGACTTCCTTTGGACGGACGATGTCACTGAGACACTGGCTCGGAGCCAGCCATGCAGAGGGAACACACTTACATCTCTGCACAGGAAGGAACCGACCCAAACACACGTCGTCGATGAGACGACCGACCGAACGACCAACCAACGGTCCGCACTGGTACTGGCTGTGCGGGCCTCACTGGGGCTCCGTGACTTCCTTCGGACGGACGATGTCACTGAGACACTGGCTCGGAGCCAGCCATGCAGAGGGAACACACCGACATCTCTGCACAGGAAGGAACCGACCCAGACACACGTCGTCGATGAGACGACCGACCGAACGACCAACCAACGGTCCGCACTGGTACTGGCTGTGCGGGCCTCACTGGGGCTCCGTGACTTCCTTCGGACGGACGATGTCACGGAGACACTGGCTCGGAGCCAGCCATGCAGAGGGAACACACCGACATCTCTGCAGAGTAAGGAACCGACCCAAACACACGTCGTCGATGAGACGACCGACCGAACGACCAACCAACGGTCGGCACTGGTACTGGCTGTGCGGGCCTCACTGGGGCTCCGTGACTTCCTTCTGACGGACGATGTCACGGAGACACTGGCTCGGAGCCAGCCATGCAGAGGAACACAGCGACATCTCTGCACAGGAAGGAATCGACCCGAACACACGTCGTCGATGAGACGACCGACCGAACGACCAACCAACGGTCCGCACTGGTACTGGCTGTGCGGGCCTCACTGGGGCTCCGTGACTTCCTTCTGACGGACGATGTCACGGAGACACTGGCTCGGAGCCAGCCATGCAGTGGGAACACACCGACATGTCTGCACAGGAAGGAACCGACCCAAACACACGTCGTCGATGAGACGACCGACCGAACGACCAACCAACGGTCCGCACTGGTACTGGCTGTGCGGGCCTCACTGACTCTCCGTGAGTTCCTTTGGACGGAAGATGTCACGGAGACACTGGCTCGGAGCCAGCCAAGCAGAGGGAACACACCGACATCTCTGCACAGGAAGGAACCGACCCAGACACACGTCGTCGATGAGACGACCGACCGAACGACCAACCAACGGTCCGCACTGGTACTGGCTGTGCGGGCCTCACTGGGGCTCCGTGACTTCCTTCGGACGGACGATGTCACGGAGACACTGGCTCGCAGCCAGCCATGCAGAGGGAACACACCGACATCTCTGCACAGGAAGGAACCGACCCAAACACACGTCGCCGATGAGACGACCGACCGAACGACCAACCAACGGTCCGCACTGGTACTGGCTGTGCGGGCCTCACTGGGGCTCCGTGACTTCCTTCGGACAGACGATGTCATGGAGACACTGGCTCGGAGCCAGCCATGCAGAGGGAACACAGCGACATCTCTGCACAGGAAGGAACCGACCCAAACACACGTCGTCGATGAGACGACCGACCGAACGACCAACCAACGGTCCGCACTGGTACTGGCTGTGCGGGCCTCACTGGGGCTCCGTAACTTCCTTCGGACGGACGATGTCACGGAGACACTGGCTCGGAGCCAGCCATGCAGAGGGAACACACTTACATCTCTGCACAGGAAGGAACCGACCCAAACACACGTCGTCGATGAGACGACCGACCGAACGACCAACCAACGGTCCGCACTGGTACTGGCTGTGCGGGCCTCACTGGGGCTCCGTGACTTCCTTCGGATGGACGATGTCACTGAGACACTGGCTCGGAGCCAGCCATGCTGAGGGAACACAGCGACATCTCTGCACAGGAAGGAACCGACCCAAACGCACATCGTCGATGAGACGACCGACCGAACGACCAACCAACGGACCGCACTGGTACTGGCTGTGCGGGCCTCACTGGGGCTCCGTGACTTCCTTCTGACGGACGATGTCACGGAGACACTGGCTCGGAGCCAGCCATGCAGAGGGAACACAGCGACATCTCTGCACAGGAAGGAACCGACCCAAACACACGTCGTCGATGAGACGACCGACCGAACGACCAACCAACGGTCCGCACTGGTACTGGCTGTGCGGGCCTCACTGGGGCTCCGTGACTTCTTTTGGACGGACGATGTCACGGAGACACTGGCTCAGAGCCAGCCATGCAGAGGGAACACAGCGACATCTCTGCACAGGAAGGAACCGACCCAAACACACGTCGTCGATGAGACGACCGACCGAACGACCAACCAACGGTCCGCACTGGTACTGGCTGTGCGGGCCTCACTGGGGCTCCGTGACTTCCTTCTGACGGACGATGTCACGGAGACACTGGCTCGGAGCCAGCCATGCAGAGGGAACACACCGACATCTCTGCACAGGAAGGAACCGACCCAAACACACGTCGTCGATGAGACGACCGACCGAACGACCAACCAACGGTCCGCACTGGTACTGGCTGTGCGGGCCTCACTGGGGCTCCGTCACTTCCTTCGGACGGACGATGTCACGGAGACACTGGCTCGGAGCCAGCCATGCAGAGGGAACACACCGACATCTCTGCAGAGTAAGGAACCGACCCAAACACACGTCGTCGATGAGACGACCGACCGAACGACCAACCAACGGTCCGCACTGGTACTGGCTGTGCGGGCCTCACTGGGGCTCCGTGACTTCCTTCTGACGGACGATGTCACGGAGACACTGGCTCGGAGCCAGCCATGCAGAGGGAACACAGCGACATCTCTGCACAGGAAGGAACCGACCCGAACACACGTCGTCGATGAGACGACCGACCGAACGACCAACCAACGGTCCGCACTGGTACTGGCTGTGCGGGCCTCACTGGGGCTCTGTAACTTCCTTCGGACGGACGATGTCACGGAGACACTGGCTCGGAGCCAGCCATGCAGAGGGAACACACCGACATCTCTGCACAGGAAGGAACCGACCCAAACACACGTCGTCGATGAGACGACCGACCGAACGACCAACCAACGGTCCGCACTGGTACTGGCTGTGCGGGCCTCACTGGGGCTCCGTGACTTCCTTCGGACGGACGATGTCACGGAGACACTGGCTCGGAGCCAGCCATGCAGAGGGAACACACCGACATCTCTGCACAGGAAGGAACCGACCCAAACACACGTCGTCGATGAGACGACCGACCGAACGACCAACTAACGGTCCGCACTGGTACTGGCTGTGCGGGCCTCACTGGGGCTCCGTGACTTCCTTCGGACGGACGATGTCACGGAGACACTGGCTTGGAGCCAGCCATGCAGTGGGAACACACCGACATCTCTGCACAGGAAGGAACCGACCCAAAGACACGTCGTCGATGAGACGACCGACCGAACGACCAACCAACGGTCCGCACTGGTACTGGCTGTGCGGGCCTCACTGGGGCTCCGTGACTTCCTTTGGACGGACGATGTCACTGAGACACTGGCTCGGAGCCAGCCATGCAGAGGGAACACACTTACATCTCTGCACAGGAAGGAACCGACCCAAACACACGTCGTCGATGAGACGACCGACCGAACGACCAACCAACGGTCCGCACTGGTACTGGCTGTGCGGGCCTCACTGGGGCTCCGTGACTTCCTTCGGACGGACGATGTCACTGAGACACTGGCTCGGAGCCAGCCATGCAGAGGGAACACACCGACATCTCTGCACAGGAAGGAACCGACCCAGACACACGTCGTCGATGAGACGACCGACCGAACGACCAACCAACGGTCCGCACTGGTACTGGCTGTGCGGGCCTCACTGGGGCTCCGTGACTTCCTTCGGACGGACGATGTCACGGAGACACTGGCTCGGAGCCAGCCATGCAGAGGGAACACACCGACATCTCTGCAGAGTAAGGAACCGACCCAAACACACGTCGTCGATGAGACGACCGACCGAACGACCAACCAACGGTCCGCACTGGTACTGGCTGTGCGGGCCTCACTGGGGCTCCGTGACTTCCTTCTGACGGACGATGTCACGGAGACACTGGCTCGGAGCCAGCCATGCAGAGGGAACACAGCGACATCTCTGCACAGGAAGGAATCGACCCGAACACACGTCGTCGATGAGACGACCGACCGAACGACCAACCAACGGTCCGCACTGGTACTGGCTGTGCGGGCCTCACTGGGGCTCCGTAACTTCCTTCGGACGGACGATGTCACGGAGACACTGGCTCGGAGCCAGCCATGCAGAGGGAACACACCGACATCTCTGCACAGGAAGGAACCGACCCAGACACACGTCGTCGATGAGACGACCGACCGAACGACCAACCAACGGTCCGCACTGGTACTGGCTGTGCGGGCCTCACTGGGGCTCCGTGACTTCCTTCGGACGGACGATGTCACGGAGACACTGGCTCGGAGCCAGCCATGCAGAGGGAACACACCGACATCTCTGCACAGGAAGGAACCGACCCAAACACACGTCGTCGATGAGACGACCGACCGAACGACCAACTAACGGTCCGCACTGGTACTGGCTGTGCGGGCCTCACTGGGGCTCCGTGACTTCCTTCGGACGGACGATGTCACGGAGACACTGGCTCGGAGCCAGCCATGCAGAGGGAACACACCGACATCTCTGCACAGGAAGGAACCGACCCAAAGACACGTCGTCGATGAGACGACCGACCGAACGACCAACCAACGGTCCGCACTGGTACTGGCTGTGCGGGCCTCACTGGGGCTCCGTGACTTCCTTTGGACGGACGATGTCACTGAGACACTGGCTCGGAGCCAGCCATGCAGAGGGAACACACTTACATCTCTGCAGAGGAAGGAACCGACCCAAACACACGTCGTCGATGAGACGACCGACCGAACGACCAACCAACGGTCCGCACTGGTACTGGCTGTGCGGGCCTCACTGGGGCTCCGTGACTTCCTTCGGACGGACGATGTCACGGAGACACTGGCTCGGAGCCAGCCATCCAGAGGGAACACACCGACATCTCTGCACAGGAAGGAACCGACCCAAACACACGTCGTCGATGAGACGACCGACCGAACGACCAACCAACGGTCCGCACTGGTACTAGCTGTGCGGGCCTCACTGGGTCTCCGTGACTTCCTTTGGACGGACGATGTCACGGAGACACTGGCTCGGAGCCAGCCATGCAGAGGGAACACACCGTCATCTCTGCACAGGAAGGAACCGACCCAAACACACGTCGTCGATGAGACGACCGACCGAACGACCAACCAACGGTCCACACTGGTACTGGCTGTGTGGGCCTCACTGGCGCTCCGTAACTTCCTTCGGACGGACGATGTCACGGAGACACTGGTTCGGAGCCAGCCATGCAGAGGGAACACACCGACATCTCTGCACAGGATGGAACCGATCCAAACACACGTCGTCGGTGAGACGACCGACCGAACGACCAACCAACGGTCCGCACTGGTACTGGCTGTGCGGGTCTCACTGGGGCTCCATGACTTCCTTCGGATGGACGATGTCACTGAGACACTGGCTCGGAGCCAGCCATGCAGAGGGAACACACCGACATCTCTGCACAGGAAGGAACCGACCCAAAGACACGTCGTCGATGAGACGACCGACCGAACGACCAACCAACGGTCCGCACTGGCACTGGCTGTGCAGGCCTCACGGGCTCCGTGACTTCCTTTGGACGGACGATGTCACGGAGACACTGGCTCGGAGCCAGCCATGCAGAGGGAAAACACCGACATCTCTGCACAGGAAGGAACCGACCCAAACACACGTCGTCGATGAGACGACCGACCGAACGACCAACCAACGGTCTTCACTGGTACTGGCTGTGCGGGCCTCACTGGGGCTCCGTGACTTCCTTCGGACGGAGGATGTCACGGAGGCACTGGCTCGGAGCCAGCCATGCAGAGGGAACACACCGACATCTCTGCACAGGAAGGAACCGACCCAAACACACGTCGTCGATGAGACGACCGACCGAACGACCAACCAACGGTCCGCACTGGTACTGGCTGTGCGGGCCTCACTGGGGCTCCGTGACTTCCTTTGGACGGACGATGTCACGGAGACACTGGCTCAGAGCCAGCCATGCAGAGGGAACACACCGACATCTCTGCACAGGAAGGAACCGACCCAAACACACGTCGTCGATGAGACGACCGACCGAACGACCAACCAACGGTCCACACTGGTACTGGCTGTGTGGGCCTCACTGGGGCTCCGTGACTTCCTTCTGACGGACGATGTCACGGAGACACTGGCTCGGAGCCAGCCATGCAGAGGGAACACACCGACATCTCTGCACAGGAAGGAACCGACCCAAACACACGTCGTCGATGAGACGAACGACCGAACGACCAACCAACGGTCCGCACTGGTACTGGCTGTGTGGGCCTCACTGGGGCTCCGTGACTTCCTTCGGACGGACGATGTCACGGAGACACTGGCTCGGAGCCAGACATGCAGAGGGAACACACCGACATCTCTGCACAGGAAGGAACCGACCCAAAGACACGTCGTCGATGAGACGACCAACTGAACGACCAGCCAACGGTCCGCACTGGTACTGGCTGTGTCGGCCTCACTGGGGCTCCGTGACTTCCTTCTGACGGACGATGTCACGGATACACTGGCTCGGAGCCAGCCATGCAGAGGGAACACACTTACATCTCTGCAGAGGAAGGAACCGACCCAAACACACGTCGTCGATGAGACGACCGACCGAACGACCAACCAACGGTCCGCACTGGTACTGGCTGTGCGGCCCCCACTGGGGCTCCGTGACTTCCTTCGGACGGACGATGTCACGGAGACACTGGCTCGGAGCCAGCCATGCAGAGGGAACACAGCGACATCTCTGCACAGGAAGGAACCGACCCAAACACACGTCGTCGATGAGACGACCGACCGAACGACCAACCAACGGTCCGCACTGGTACTGGCTGTGCGGGCCTCACTGGGGCTCCGTGACTTCCTTCGGACGGACGATGTCACGGAGACACTGGCTCGGAGCCAGCCATTCAGAGGGAACACACCGACATCTCTGCACAGGAAGGAACCGACCCAAACACACGTCGTCGATGAGACGACCGACCGAACGACCAACCAACGGTCCGCACTGGTACTGGCTGTGCGGGCCTCACTGGGGCTCCGTGACTTCCTTCGGATGGACGATGTCACTGAGACACTGGCTCGGAGCCAGCCATGCAGAGGGAACACACCGACATCTCTGCACAGGAAGGAACCGACCCAAACACACATCGTCGATGAGACGACCGACCGAACGACCAACCAACGGTTCGCACTGGTACTGGCTTTTCGGGCCTCACTGGGGCTCCGTGACTTCCTTCTGACGGACGATGTCACGGAGACACTGGCTCGGAGCCAGCCATGCAGAGGGAACACAGCGACATCTCTGCACAGGAAGGAACCGACCCAAACACACGTCGTCGATGAGACGACCGACCGAACGACCAACGAACGGTCCGCACTGGTACTGGCTGTGCTGGCCTCACTGGGGCTCCGTGACTTCCTTCAGACGGACGATGTCACGGAGACACTGGCTCGGAGCCAGCCATGCAGAGGGAACACACCGACATCTCTGCACAGGAAGGAACCGACCCAAACACACGTCGTCGATGAGACGACCGACCGAACGACCAACCAACGGTCCGCACTGGTACTGGCTGTGCGGGCCTCACTGGGGCTCCGTGACTTCCTTCGGACGGACGATGTCACGGAGACACTGGCTCGGAGCCAGCCATGCAGAGGGAACACAGCGACATCTCTGCACAGGAAGGAACCGACCCAAACACACGTCGTCGATGAGACGACAGACCGAACGACCAACCAACGGTCCGCACTGGTACTGGCTATGCGGGCCTCACTGGGGCTCCGTGACTTCCTTCTGACGGACGATGTCACGGAGACACTGGCTCGGAGCCAGCCATGCAGAGGGAACACACCGACATGTCTGCACAGGAAGGAACCGACCCAAACACACGTCGTCGATGAGACGACCGACCGAACGACCAACCAACGGTCCGCACTGGTACTGGCTGTGCGGGCCTCACTGGGGCTCCGTGACTTCCTTTGGACGGACGATGTCACGGAGACACTGGCTCGGAGACAGCCATGCAGAGGGAACACACCGACATCTCTGCACAGGAAGGAACCGACCCAAACACACGACGTCGATGAGACGACCGACCGAACGACCAACCAACGGTCCGCACTGGTACTGGCTGTGCGGGCCTCACTGGGGCTCCGTGACTTCCTTCGGACGGACGATGTCACGGAGACACTGGCTCGGAGCCAGCCATGCAGAGGGAACACAGCGACATCTCTGCACAGGAAGGAACCGACCCAAACACACGTCGTCGATGAGACGACCGACCGAACGACCAACCAACGGTCCGCACTGGTACTGGCTGTGCGGGCTTCACTGGGGCTCCGTGACTTCCTTCTGACGGACGATGTCACGGAGACACTGGCTCGGAGCCAGCCATGCAGAGGGAACACAGCGACATCTCTGCACAGGAAGGAACCGACCCAAACACACGTCGTCGATGAGACGACCGACCGAACGACCAACCAATGGTCCGCACTGGTACTGGCTGTGCGGGCCTCACTGGGGCTCGGTGACTTCCTTCTGACGGACGATGTCACGGAGACACTGGCTCGGAGCCAGCCATGCAGAGGGAACACACCGACATGTCTGCACAGGAAGGAACCGACCCAAACACACGTCGTCGATGAGACGACCGACCGAATGACCAACCAACGGTCCGCACTGGTACTGGCTGTGCGGGCCTCACTGACGCTCCGTGAGTTCCTTTGGACGGACGATGTCATGGAGACACTGGCTCGGAGCCAGCCATGCAGAGGGAACACAGCGACATCTCTGCACAGGAAGGAACCGACCCAAACACACGTCGTCGATGAGACGACCGACCGAACGACGAACCAACGGTCCGCACTGGTACTGGCTGTGCGGGCCTCACTGGGGCTCCGTAACTTCCTTCGGACGGACGATGTCACGGAGACACTGGCTCGGAGCCAGCCATGCCGAGGGAACACACCGACATCTCTGCACAGGAAGGAACCGACCCAAACACACGTCGTCGATGAGACGACCGACCGAACGACCAACCAACGGTCCGCACTGGTACTGGCTGTGCGGGCCTCACTGGGGCTCCGTGACTTCCTTCGGATGGACGATGTCACTGAGACACTGGCTCGGAGCCAGCCATGCAGAGGGAACACACCGACATCTCTGCACAGGAAGGAACCGACCCAAACGCACATCGTCGATGAGACGACCGACCGAACGACCAACCAACGGTCCGCACTGGTACTGGCTGTGCGGGCCTCACTGGGGCTCCGTGACTTCCTTCGGACGGACGATGTCACGGAGACACTGGCTCGGAGCCAGCCATGCAGAGGGAACACAGCGACATCTCTGCACAGGAAGGAACCGACCCAAACACACGTCGTCGATGAGACGACCGACCGAACGACCAACCAACGGTCCGCACTGGTACTGGCTGTGCGGGCCTCACTGGGGCTCCGTGACTTCCTTCGGACGGACGATGTCACGGAGACACTGGCTCGGAGCCAGCCATGCAGAGGGAACACACCGACATCTCTGCACAGGAAGGAACCGACCCAAACACACGTCGTCGATGAGACGACCGACCGAACGACCAACCAACGGTCCGCACTGGTACTGGCTGTGCGGGCCTCACTGGGGCTCCGTGACTTCCTTCTGATGGACGATGTCACGGAGACACTGGCTCGGAGCCAGCCATGCAGAGGGAACACACTTACATCTCTGCACAGGAAGGAACCGACCCAAACACAAGTCGTCGATGAGACGACCGACCGAACGACCAACCAACGGTCCGCACTGGTACTGGCTGTGCGGCCCTCACTGGGGCTCCGTGACTTCCTTCGGACGGACGATGTCACGGAGACACTGGCTCGGAGCCAGCCATGCAGAGGGAACACAGCGACATCTCTGCACAGGAAGGAACCGACCCAAACACACGTCGTCGATGAGACGACCGACCGAACGACTAACCAACGGTCCGCACTGGTACTGGCTGTGCGGGCCTCACTGGGGCTCCGTGATTTCCTTCGGACGGACGATGTCACGGAGACACTGGCTCGGAGCCAGCCATGCAGAGGGAACACACCGACATCTCTGCAGAGTAAGGAACCGACCCAAACACACATCGTCGATGAGACGACCGACCGAACGACCAACCAACGGTCCGCACTGGTACTGGCTGTGCGGGCCTCACTGGGGCTCCGTGACTTCCTTCGGACGGACGATGTCACGGAGACTCTGGCTCGGAGCCAGCCATGCAGAGGGAACACACCGACATCTCTGCAGAGTAAGGAACCGACCCAAACACACATCGTCGATGAGACGACCGACCGAACGACCAACCAACGGTCCGCACTGGTACTGGCTGTGCGGGCCTCACTGGGGCTCCGTGACTTCCTTCGGACGGACGATGTCACGGAGACACTGGCTCGGAGCCAGCCATGCAGAGGGAACACACCGACATCTCTGCACAGGAAGGAACCGACCCAAACACACGTCGTCGATGAGACGACCGACCGAACGACCAACCAACGGTCCGCACTGGTACTGGCTGTGCGGGCCTCACTGGGGCTCCGTGACTTCCTTCTGACGGACGATGTCACGGAGACACTGGCTCGGAGCCAGGCATGCAGAGGGAACACAGCGACATCTCTGCACAGGAAGGAACCGACCCAAACACACGTCGTCGATGAGACGACCGACCGAACGACCAACCAACGGTCCGCACTGGTACTGGCTGTGCGGGCCTCACTGGGGCTCCGTGACTTCCTTCGGACGGACGATGTCACGGAGACAGTGGCTCGGAGCCAGCCATGCAGAGGGAACACACCGACATCTCTGCACAGGAAGGAACCGACCCAAACACACGTCGTCGATGAGACGACCGACCGAACGACCAACCAACGGTCCGCACTGGTACTGGCTGTGCGGGCCTCACTGGGGCTCCGTGACTTCCTTCTGACGGACGATGTCACGGAGACACTGGCTCGGAGCCAGCCATGCAGAGGGAACACACTTACATCTCTGCACAGGAAGGAACCGACCCAAACACAAGTCGTCGATGAGACGACCGACCGAACGACCAACCAACGGTCCGCACTGGTACTGGCTGTGCGGCCCTCACTGGGGCTCCGTGACTTCCTTCGGACGGACGATGTCACGGAGACACTGGCTCGGAGCCAGCCATGCAGAGGGAACACACTTACATCTCTGCACAGGAAGGAACCGACCCAAACACAAGTCGTCGATGAGACGACCGACCGAACGACCAACCAACGGTCCGCACTGGTACTGGCTGTGCGGGCCTCACTGGGGCTCCGTGACTTCCTTCGGACGGACGATGTCACGGAGACAGTGGCTCGGAGCCAGCCATGCAGAGGGAACACACCGACATCTCTGCACAGGAAGGAACCGACCCAAACACACGTCGTCGATGAGACGACCGACCGAACGACCAACCAACGGTCCGCACTGGTACTGGCTGTGCGGGCCTCACTGGGGCTCCGTGACTTCCTTCTGACGGACGATGTCACGGAGACACTGGCTCGGAGCCAGCCATGCAGAGGGAACACAGCGACATCTCTGCACAGGAAGGAACCGACCCAAACACACGCCGTCGATGAGACGACCGACCGAACGACTAACCAACGGTCCGCACTGGTACTGGCTGTGCGGGCCTCACTGGGGCTCCGTGACTTCCTTCGGACAGACGATGTCACGGAGACACTGGCTCGGAGCCAGCCATGCAGAGGGAACACACCGACATCTCTGCAGAGTAAGGAACCGACCCAAACACACATCGTCGATGAGACGACCGACCGAACGACCAACCAACGGTCCGCACTGGTACTGGCTGTGCGGGCCTCACTGGGGCTCCGTGACTTCCTTCGGACAGACGATGTCACGGAGACACTGGCTCGGAGCCAGCCATGCAGAGGGAACACACCGACATCTCTGCAGAGTAAGGAACCGACCCAAACACACATCGTCGATGAGACGACCGACCGAACGACCAACCAACGGTCCGCACTGGTACTGGCTGTGCGGGCCTCACTGGGGCTCCGTGACTTCCTTCGGACGGACGATGTCACGGAGACACTGGCTCGGAGCCAGCCATGCAGAGGGAACACACCGACATCTCTGCACAGGAAGGAACCGACCCAAACACACGTCGTCGATGAGACGACCGACCGAACGACCAACCAACGGTCCGCACTGGTACTGGCTGTGCGGGCCTCACTGGTGCTGCGTCCCACCGCCCTGTTTGGTCCTTCTGCGGTCTCACACTCTCGACCCTCCACGACAGGGAAGTAATAGCCGTGCAGCAAAGATAATGCGGCCGGACTATTACTGATACGAGCTGCTACTGCCACTCACAGGCGGGCAAGACATCAATTCAGTGACACCAGTAACTGAAATTAAAATGGCGAGGCGGCCGTACGGTAAAAAGATTTTAAATAATAGATGGCACGAACATGGACCACGCAATACTCAGATGTCTTGTGACTCTCTGACGTCATGGAACCTCCTGTGAATGGAGCATTCTGATTGGTTGTTACTGAGCATCTGACTGGCTGGGAGACTTTGTCTTTCGGCTTCCATCTCAGGTTTTTGCTCCCGCTGTAAGAGCTTCTGTAATATACCGAGCCGAAATTTCCGGCTAAGAAAGTAACTTCATTCTAGTTGATTTCTAAGTGAGACTTTAATAGAGTGAATCAGCTCAGTCACCTCATGCGACAACTGCCTAAAAATTTGCTATGGAGGTTGATAAGGACTTGCAACTACCCTTATCAGATGGGGGTGGTTTCAAGGAATGATATCTCTGCAAGCTGTCAAATCTTCACCCGCGTCAGAAACGATTCGCTATTTTTGACTTCATTAAAACAGCAAATACGAGTAGTTAATATTTTCAGCCAGAAGGCAAATACTTGTTTATAAATAATGATTAATGTATAATAAGGCGTCGCATAGCGACGGTGGAATTTTCTAAATAATGTAATTCGTCGTCTATGGGCGGCAATATAAACAGAAAAATACGGATAGATATGCGATCCTTCACTATTTTGTTCGCTGGAGAACAAATGAAGCCTTGAGCGCTAAAAGACTTGTTCTGTTTTTTCTTAAGTAAGACGGACGCAGATTTGTGACGGTCTGATCTAATTTTTTACTAAATAAATAAAAAACGTGTTCCGTCTAAGATTAAGTGAAGTGTAAAAAGAACTGTTGTAACTTATCGTTATGACGCACGGGTGACTCAGAAGGACAATGGATATATAAAAGAGCTCTCAATGGACATGATACGGACATAAAAATCTACTGTCATTGTAGTACTAAGCTTAAGGTACGATATATGTTTTAGTTATAATAAATATTTGTTCTGGGAATACTGAATCATTTAGCAGTGCTCATTCCTATCATCTCCTCAGTATTATTTTCATTTTAAATATGCATTTTGCTAAGATTACAGACACCAAGATCAGCAGTCCAATGTGCGTGTTACATTGATGAAAAGAGAACTGTTTTATCGTCATCTTGCATCAGCTCTAATACTGAATTTCCCTTTTGTGTGATGTTACAGTTGTTTTTGCGTCCTTAAGACCTTTCTGGTCCCTTAGCAAATTGTTTTGTCATAACAATAACTTCACAACCGGGTATGATCGTACCTACGATCATTAGGTAATTAGAAAGACGATAACGCAATTTCTTAATCAATAGCACGCTAGTTGTGACTGCCTCAAGCCACGCGAAACTGCAAGTAAAAACTATTCACATCTCACAATGCAATATTTTATGACAATGGTCAATCCATGATTCTTACGCCAATTGTGACTGATAAAACAGTAAGCGAAATCTCAATTTCCAACTTTCCAATGAATAACAACATCACTTTCATTTTGTAACATCACAAGTTTTAACCTGTAAACTACTTGGAGATTCTTAATACTGGATCCAAAAGAGACGATATAAGTTCTACATGGCAGCAGGAGAAACATATATTCTCATTATGTGACGTGTTCCCCACAATCCTCCATTAAACTAACTGTCTAACCTTTTATGTGCACGCAAACAGAAAACAGGAAATGGATCAGATCGAAGTCAAGAAACGAAAACTTGGGTATTTAGTGAAAACAACAGCCATAAAGGGTGAACGTAAAACCGCAAGAAGAAGCTATTGCAGATGTAAAAGCAAGGTTCTCATATTGATTTAAATATTGTATGGAAAGCCTAGCTGCAACTGTGGAATATAAGATACTAGCATTTACTGTTAATAACAATTGTAGGTGGTTATACGATGGAGTGCATACTGTAAAACGGTTTACTTGATCAACTCCAATGTACACGTGGTGAACGAGAACTCTACCGGCAAAATTTCAGAGGATGTTCAGAGATATTTTCTGAACATTTTCGTGTAAGGGATTGTGGCTTCCTGTGGACTGAGTTTGTCAGACACTTTCTCCTACACTGAGGGGGCATAATTGTGAAGAGAACTGGTGTCAAATGGCTGTTAATTGCATAGGTGTGAGACTGTGTGATCCGTACTCGGAGATAGTGCTACATGGCATGTAGTTTTGCACGTCAAACTTGGCAGCTATGCCTTGCCACTACCTTCTTGCTATCGACCAAAGTCACTAGAACAATACTTCAGAATTGATAGCACAGTTGATTTACGTAAAATGCTTCAAACTCTGTATGTCTGGGGCTCCACCTTGCATAATCACACGTTTCTTCATAATCGTCTGTTATATCACCGCAACATCCCCACGCCTACTATACACCAATAAGTGGTGCCTCAATAAATACACACCAGGAGAGATCTTGTGCACTTGGATGGGTACCGTGTGTAAGATTGGTGAGGAACAGTCTTCACTCAACAGCAGTTGCGGACTCATCCCGTTCCGTTACTTCACGAGATCTGAAACGTAGCGGATCTAGTACCCTCCTACTTCTGGTATGGTCGTGGAACGTGTTGCAGGGAGGGTTGGTCAAAACAATGCTGTGAAATCTTTCAATATCCAACTTTATCCTATGACTGCGACTGTGGCTCCCATGCACATAGGCAAAGATGGCAAATCGTAATCGTAAATTCAGCACTATGATCCAAGTGATAGGAATATGTAGGTAACCTAACTACATCGGCATAGGACGCTGTCTGGTATACTTTGATTTATATACCCCAGAAATAACCACGAATGGAAATACAGCGCAATCTAGTATGTGGTACTCGCAAAGTAGTGGAGGGGTGGTTTAGCGATGATATAGAAACTGGGAAGCGTGCTGCCATGTCATTAGTCGGCGTTGAAATTACGGGACAACTGGTAAAATCTCTAAAATTGATCGCAGCATCAACTGTGGTGCTTATTACAGTACACTGTCGCTCATCGACAGTGTCTTTTCCGTCCCATTCGTCCACTGGTACACTGTTGATAACCACACAATGATTAACTGACATCAGTTATTTCAGTTGGAGAGAGCCTTGATGGGACCAACATCTCCTGGGGATGGCCAGCACTGAAAAAGCGTGAGAATCAATAGAAGCGGATCACTGAGACATCTGCTACCTCATCGTAGTGGAAGATGAGATTAAGTGTAGAGGTGATCACTGGCGGATAGCTGTTTGGAAATGCTTCACAATGACACAGATTCTTCCAGTTTCCATATATTGAGATGTCTTCCACAGTTTTGTCAGTAAGAAACACCATCTCTGTCTTTTACTTCAACCATCTTGTGTGTTGTGAGAGCAAACAGCATAGTTTTCATCATGCGATGTCCAGCTTTCAGTCAGAGCCAACGGATCGAAACTTGTTAATGTCAGTTTAGCACCTTACACAGACCTCGAAGTCCTGGTAGAAAAACAAAATATATGGTTGTGTACACAGCTGTAATCGTACACTGCTTCAGTGTGTTACAGCAAAAAGCAATTGTGTCTAACAACAGCACCAGAGCCCTCTCGTTGTGACAGGTGGTTGATATGGTCTTCCTCCAGTACAGGCTACAAAAATTTCACACAGGTCCGTGGTAGCGACTTCGACCACTCGTGCTCCAGTGGAACAAAACATGTATATTTAATAGGATCACAACATATGGTCAATGTCAACACGCAGACGGTATTTGTATATCGATATATCGGAAGAGATAAATGTGGTAAGATCGTATTGAGTTCCCTACCAGGTGACATTAGCGAAGTTTTTATAGTTCGTAGTTTTAGTGTTTTGGATTGTAGAAAATAATGAGGATACAGATAATGTTTGGGTGACAGATACAAATGCACCCTGAGAGACGCACATCTCCTTCAGACTGCAGTATCTGTATAGGATGGAAACGCACTGCAGTGCAGTAGCAAAATCGTCGTCCTTCTTCCAGTCTCCATACGATGTGGAGTTTACCTAATTTTCCCGATAAGGAACACCACCATAACTGCTCATACTGTCTTTTTTACTACCTTGTGTTGCAGGAGAAAACTTCATTAGGTGCTGGCCTTACCCATCGTACACGGTTAGTTAGGCTGCGACATGTTCTCCTTTCCACTAAGTGGTTGAAACATGGTCCTGTTGCATTAACTCAGCTCACCCTGTTTCTGCAGGGTATTAGAAGGTGGCAGATATAGCGTCTCAAATCAAATGGTTCAAATGGCTCTGAGTAATATGGGACTTAACTGTTGTGGTCATCAGTCCCCTAGAACGTAAAACTGCTTAAACCTAACTAACCTAAGGACATTACACACATGCATGCCCGAGGCAGGATTCGGACCTGCGACAGTAGCGGTCGCGCGGTTCCAGACTGTAGCACCTAGAACCGCTCGGCCACTCCGGCCGGCTATAGTGTCTCCAACTTCTGCTCACATTGGCAAAGGTGCCAGGAGTTTGGGCAGGGACTGAGGAACAGTTACAAGATGCAGATAGACGGCATAAAACATGCTGGAGTTTTGCTGTATGGGGTCCTTAGCAGACGATAGGTACGAAAAAGGCAACTCGCTTCGAGATATGAGAGTGCCACAAATATGATTCACACGTGGCTGCAATCATCACAACACCAGTGTGTGGTTGAATGGAGTGGCTTGATTCCAAATCGCAGACAGCATTTTTATCAGGGAGTAGCGTGTATAATTCAGTCAGTGTATTGGTCATAGGATTTTCTGCATTCCTTATGACTGCAGTGTAGAGTTGCAAATACCGTTTGTTAGCGAGAGAAACGTCTAGCGACCGGATGAGGGAGTTGCAAATATCGGCTTAATACCATGTTCCTTTGTCGAATCACTTTCTCAATTTGGTGAGAAGGGTGATTTTATTACGAGATTACGGCTCCGGTGACGTGCACCAGCGATTTCGATCTATTTATACACGCCCCAGCAATCACTGTCTACATTCAATGTCGCGGTAGTTATGTCGAAGATCACTTCATTCGGAAGCAATACCAACCGTCGATTTATAAAGCTTGTGTAGCTTTCATCACGGATATCGTCAGCGATACTTGTAGCCACAAGACAGCTTTTTATGCAGGGTGACAGTAACATAGTTTTGGGATAGTGTTTTTAATAGCAAAACGATTACATCTCTCTTCCTACGAAACCACTCGCAAGAAACACAAATGAGAAATGTTCATCCATCGCAGATTTTTGCACAATACTGTTTGGTGTCACCAGCGTTCAGTTATTGGCGGAGTGTTACATTTAGTTGGGGATGTGTGACAGATACACTGTGAGTATCAGGCTTATAAAGTATATGTTGAAGTGGAAGGTTACAGTGGTCAGTGTTCCGACATGTGCAAAGGAAATCATTTTGTCTGATCCTAAGGAAGGTATGGGTTTGACGTGGAAAACTGATTTCAACGCATCGATGGCCGTAAGGGGATGAAAGATATTACGTGGAAAATTATGTGCAGTCTTAAGAATGGTATTGATATTGATATTTACAGAGCCACATCGTCTGCAGGAGGTATTTTCAGACACTTCGCTCATTGTCAAATGTCTCCTTATTGAAGCTACAATCTTAAAGTTTAATTGTAATAACAGTGGTAAATACATGGGTGGTATCCTATGCCAACTCGTAGCAAAGATAGCCGGTGGCCAGAACGAATTGACATTTCCGGCTAAGGCATGAGCTGTAACTTGAGCCTGGTGAACTCGACAGACTGGGGTGCAAACGTGTAGCAGATCTAACCATGTCGCCCTCAAGGCGGATGAATAGCGAACTAATACTCAGTATGCGTTGCGCAGACTTCGTGGTCGCATGTGTTGCGAGTATTCTCCATGGAAATTTGAGAAGATTCAATGCGGGTGAGTGTTGCGCTGGAAAATTATTCTCTCCCATGTAAATTGACCAGTTGACTGCTTGTATTGCCATTCTGCACATTTTCCGTCTTTATTTGGTTGAGAGAACATCGATTGTGATGTGTGCATCCGTGAAAAACAGGTGGAAGAGACGTTTGCCGGTTCTCTAAACATGAAAACCTTAGTTGACTTTGTAAAGTGCAAGGATGATCTGGAATCTTTTACATCACTGACATCGGTAGTCGTTTAGAAATACGAGTGGAACTATCAGTCTCCTTTACTTTTGAGTTTTCACGGAAATACTTTCGCAGAAGAGATAAGTTTATAGTTGCTCATTGGTTTGCAGTACGTCCCTCATAACGACCTCGCTAATGTTTCGAACATCTAGAGAGATATGCCGGTCGGTGTGGTCATGCGGTTCTTGGCGCTACAGTCTGGAACCGCGCGGCCGCTACGTTCGCAGGTTCGAATCCTGCCTCGGGCATGGACGTGTGTGATGTCCTTGGGTTCGTTATGTTTAAGTAGTTCTAAGTTCTAGGGGACAGATGACCTAAGATGTTGCGTCCCATAGTGCTCAGAGCCATTTTTCTAGAGACATAATTTCCACTCTTTATCTTGAGAATTATACAGTGCAAGCAATTGGTAGCATACTGCTATGTGGTTGATATCGAGAACTATCACTTAAATGGTATGATATTCCGGCAAACCATGTTTTCATTTACTACTCTATCATTTCTGCATAAAACTGTCATACACTACTGCCCATTAAAATTGGTATACCACGAAGATAACGTGCTACAGACGCGAAATTTAACCGAGAGGAAGAAGATGCTGTGATATGCAAATGATTAGCTTTTCAGAGCATTCACATAAGGTTGGCGCCGGTGCTGACACGAGGAAAGTTTCCAACCGATTTCTCATACACAAGCAGCAGTTGACCGGCGTTGCCTGGTGGAACGTTGTTGTGATGCCTCGTGTAAGGAGGAGAAATGCGTACCAGCACGTTTCCGACTTTGATAAAGGTCGGATTGTGGCCTATCGAGATTGCGGTTTACCGTATCGCGACATTGCGGCTCGCGTTTGTCGAGATCCTATGACTGTTAGCAGAATATGGAATCGGTGGGTTCAGGAGGGTAATACGGAACGCCCTGTTGGATCCCATCGGTCTTTTATCACTAGCAGTCGAGATGACAGGCATCTTATCCGCATGGCTGTAACGGATCGTGCAGCCACGTCTCGATCAGTGAGTCAGCAGATGGGGACGTTTGTAAGACAATAACCATCTTCAAGAACAGTTCGAAGATGTTTGCAGCAGCATGGACTATCACCTCGGAGACCATGGCTGCGGTTACCCTTGACGCTGCATCAGAGACAGGAGAGCCTGCGATTGTGCACTCAACGACGAACCTGGGTGTACGAATGGCAAAAAGTCATTTTTTCGGATGAATCCAGGTTCTGTTTACAGCATCATTATGGTCGCATCCGTGTTTGGCGACATGGCGGTGAATGCGCATTGGAAGCGTGTATTCGTCATCGCCATACTGGCGTATCACCCGGCGTGATAGTACAGGGTGCCCTTGATTACATGTCTCGGTCACCTCTTGTTCCCATTGACGGCACTTTGAACAGTGGACGTTACATTTCAGATGTGTTACGACCCGTGGCTGTGCCCTTCATTCTATCCCTGCGTAACCCTACATTTCAGCATGATAATGCACGACTGCACGTTGCAGGTCCTGTACGGGCCTTCCTGGATACAGAAAATGTTCGACTGCTGCCCTTGCCAGCACATTCTCCCGATCTCTCACCAATTGATAACGTCTGGTCAATGGTGGCCGAGGAACTGGCTCGTTACAATACGCCAGTCACTACTCTTGATGAACTGTGGTATCGTGTTGAAGCTGCATGGGCAGCTGTACCTGTACACGCCATCCAAGCTCTGTTTGGCAATGCTCAGGCGTATCAAGGCCGTTATTACGGCCAGCGGTGGTTGTTGTGGGTGTTGTGGTTGGCAGGAGAGCCAACACCGTGTTACTAGAGGAAGCCAAAAGGCACGCGTTTTAGCTGACGCAGGCTGGCGTGAGATCTGGAACAGGACAAGGAAATTAGACTTCAGAAAAACGGACGTAGATGGTGGAATACTTAACTGTAATCCATTAATGACGAACGTCGGTCTTGACGGTACATAATTCAATATCAATAATAACTGATAATGGCGCCTTGCTAGGTCGTAGCAAATGACGCAGCTGAAGGCTGTGCTAACTATCGTCTCGGCAAATGAGAGCGTATTTTGTCAATGAACCATCACTAGCAAAGTCGTCTGTACAGCTGGGGCGAGTGCTAGGAAGTCTCTCTAGACCTGCCGTGTGGCGGCGCTCGGTCTGCAATCACTGATAGTGGCGACACGCGGTACCGATGTATACTACCGGACCGCGGCCAATTTAAAGGCTACCACCTAGCAAGTGTGGTGTCTGGCGGTGACACCACAGCGGGTACTGATTTCTCAGAATCTATGCACCCAATTGTGTGAAAATTTAATCACATGTCACTTCTAGTATAATATAATTGTCCAATGAATACCCGTTTATCATCTCGGTTTCTTCTTGGTGTAGCAATTTTAATAGCCAGTAGTGTAAGTATGTCGTTTTTTGGCGTATACAATCGGATGTTGCAGATGATATCATTTTCGAGATCGGTAAATTAATTCGCGATTGACAAAGCACCGACAGTGCTCAGAAAGTAAATGTTCTTCAAATCCCAGAATCAGGAGATGATCGCAGGTCGCTGTAGAAAGCAGGCCAGATCTGAAACAATACGATTAGCGGAAGCTTTTGCGCTGAAGGAACCAGCCCAGCCTTTGTACAGAAGTTCGGAGAATGGCCACTGTCCACAGAGGGCGCTCTGATCGTGCATCAGGCCAGCGTGTGCGGGGCCAATTGCCTTGTGAGTGTTGGCCGCGGTGGATGACCGACCGACCTCTCTAGAAATGTTTAGGGCTGTGACTATACATGGTGCACGTGCTTGTTTTTTTTTTTTTTTAATCTGCCTGTCTTCACGGTATATGACAAGTGTATGGTGGTCGATAGCTATACGCAGGATCCAGAAGTGATGATTCCGTGTGGTGCAGGATACGAACTGTGTTTACTACATCGAGATGGTATGGTGGTACAATCGTTCGTGGTGATATAGCCTAGCTGGAATTCGGTTTCACGCCGGAAAAATTAAGCTTTCCTCGACAGTTGAGGAAGTGTATTTGGCGATAGCTTCTGCATTTAATGATCTGCAGACCACTTTTGCAGGGTTTAAATGTCAGTGTAATACGACTGCTCTATTTTTTCGATCTGTACAAAATAGTTTGCCACTGAATTTCTCGTAATCTGGAAGTCTGCAGAAAGTGGTGGCCAGTGTTCCCACACCGGCAGCAGCAATTTGGTGCATAAGTTCAGTAAGAACCAATCGGAACGCTCCATTCACAGATAGTTCCATTAGAGACTCTCGAGGTACCCTTTGCGCGGGGCTTAGGAGCCTCTATGGACTGGTTCGAACAAGACAGGGTAAATATATATATAAAGTCCTATGACGTCTGAGAGTCACCTGATGTCTTCTTTGTTCGAGTGTTCAGGAACAAATCCACGCAGACCATCCTCCTCCGGTTCAGAAGGGAGGGGTGCTGTCCCCCACCCGCCATTGTGGCTTTAATCTCCAGACCAGCAGTTGTGGGACATCGAAAATTCAAGCCATTTTTCCCTTCTGCAGGACAGTCCTTCGAATTCTGTTGGTTTTTCTTTATATTTTTTTCACGATCTGTAGTGGGTTTCGAAATATATCATGAACTTTTAAGTATGTAGTTGTTATAAATTTCCCATCTGTGCTTAGACACCACTGTGCTTCAAAAAGTGAAGTAAATAACTACTAAGAGCATTCTCATCCCTGACTCCAGGAGCAAATATAAACTAAGCCCACTCAGGGTTTCAAGAAGTGACGGACACCACAGCTGCTGTGGGTCTCAGAAATTTCTCTCTCTGCGGCAGTGCCTTGAAACAAGCAGTTAAAACTTTGAAAGTGGACCGCGTCGTGTTTACAGAGAATTTTATTTCGACTTGCAAGTATCGTCGTTTTGGCGTGTAAAATCAGATATAAATTTCAGTATCGGTAAACTAGATAGCGATTGACGAATCACTTCTCACTGATATAGCTCAGAAAGTAAATATTCATGTAATTCCAGAGTCTGGAAATGCTCGTAGCAGCAACTGCAGCTCTGAGTGCTTTTTCTGCAAGTGTGTTTCGAGTACTAGTTTTGTGATATATTCTCTTTGTGAACCGAAATGTTTAATTAATATTTCCTGTGGCACATGATCTGAAGCAACAGCATATTAGATAAATATTAGATACAGGCTCTCAGGTAGATGCCATTTTCCTTGACTTGCGAAAGGCGTTCGTTACAGTTCCGTACTGTCGCCTGATAAACAAAGTAAGAGCCTACGGAATATTAGACCAGCTGTGTGACTGGATTGAAGAGTTTGTGGCAAACAGAACACAGCATGTTCTTCTCAATGGAGAGACGTCTACAGACGTTAAATTAACCTCTGGCGTGCGACAGGGGAGTCTTATGGGACCATTGCTTTTCACAAAAAATATTTATGACCTAGTAGATAGTGCCGGAAGTTCCATGCGGCTTTTTGCGGATAATGCTGCAGTATACAGAGAAGTTGCAGCATTAGAAAATTGCAGCGAAATGCAGGAAGATCTGCAACGGATAGGCACTTGGTGCAGGGAGTGGCAACTGACCCTTAACATAGACAAATGTAATGTATTGCGAATACATAGAAAGAAGGATCCTTTATTGTATGATTATATGATAGCGGAACAAACACTGTTAGCTGTTACTTTTGTAAAATATCTGGGAGTATGCGTGCGGAACGATTTGAAGTGAAATGATCATATAAAGTTAATTACTGGTAAGGCGGGTACCAGGTTGAGATTCATTAGGAGAGTCCTTAGAAAATGTAGTCCATCAACAAAGGAGGTGGCTTACAAAACACTCGTTCGACCTATGCTTGAGTATTGCTCATCAGTGTGGGATCTGTACCAGGTCGGGTTGACAGAGGAGATAGAGAAGATCCAAAGAAGAGTGGTGGGTTTCGTCACAGGGTTATTTGGTAAGCGTGATAACGTTACAGAGATGTTTAGCAAACTCAAGTGGCAGACTCTTCAATAGAGGCGCTCTGCATCGTGGTGTAGCTTGCTGTCCAGGTTTCGAGAGGGTGCGTTTCTGGATGAGGTATCGAATAAATTGCTTCCCCCTACTTATACCTCCCGAGGAGATCACGAATGTAAAATTAGAGAGATTCGAGCGCGCACAGAGGCTTTCTGGCAGTCGTTCTTCCCACGAACCATACGCGACTGGAACAGAAAAGGGAGGTAATGACAGTGGCGCGTGGAGTGCCCTCCGCCACACACCGTTGGGTGGCTTGCGGAGAATGAATGTAGATGTAGATTTGCAGAGTTTCGTGACATCTTCAAGATATGTATGTGACAATATTCCACACATTGCTTGAACGCCAGATTTATTAACTCCTGGAGCAGTTCGTGTTCAGCAACAAGGGCATCTGTGTGTCACAAAGAAAGTGTGCCAGGGAGGAGGAGGAAGGCTGAGGTATTTCCCACAAGACAGGAACTGGTTAGCGCAATCTTGCAGCTGCTACATGTTGGATACTACCCGGCAATGCGAGCGCAATATATGGCTCCTTCCAGTGGGCGCAACTCTGGTGGATGGCGAGACGTGATCGCCAGGTACGTTTAGTGTGATCTGTGACAGAGTAATTATGTGGTTCCTTTTGCTATTGGAATAAAAAAAGAGGTACTGTAATTCCTTAACAACGTCTTAATTGTTTAAACACCAGCACAATTTCGAGGTGAATTGCAATTTCAAAAATAAATAAACAATATTCTTAAACTAATTGTTTGAACAATGCCTTGTGACACTATATTAGCCTGCCATCATGAAGGACTCCCAGTGTATCAGCTCGACACAGACTGAGCGAATTTCCCGCCAATTTCCAGAGGGGAGACGGCGGAGGACCAAGAGTGCGCTCTAGTGGTGGTGTTGTGAACTAGGTCAGTTGGTCTCTGCAACAAGGTGAGCACAAAAAATTTGATATTCTCAGCAACAAATCTGAATTTCCAGCCATTTTTCAAAATTCCCCTCCATTTCTGGGGGGAGGGGGCTTTGGGTGAAGTTAGGTTAGTGGTGGTAGCCCAATCGAGCTATTTTCCCTCAAAAATCTGAATTACCCGCAATGACGTCAGTGCGACGTTACCACATATGCAGACGCCATTTTGGACCCGCCATCTTGAATAAATTTGGCAACAATATGGAGTAAGTTGATGCCGGCTTTTTCCCACCTACCTACGTGTGTGCTTCGAAGAGCACTAGGATGAGATCGACGCTCTGAACTGACTGCCAAACACTCTGAATTAAAACCCATTTGATCAGGCTGTTCGCACCATGGGTCCCCCACCGAGAAACCTAGCGCAGCTGATCATGGAATTGGAGCAGTCGGAACCTTCCAGTACCTCAATGAATCTCTTCTTACACATCATGGTCTGCACTGCAAAAGGTCGTTACTTAGGGTTTTGACAGGTGGTCACATTAATGTGACTGGACATTATGTCTAGGTTTATACTCAGCCCCTTCCTGAGACTGTATGTGGGCGTCTTTTTTAGTGTTGTTAATCATCAGAACTGTGGGTTACCCAAATTCTTTGTAGGTCAGATGTAGACATAGGTACTTTTGCAAGAGGGGGTCCCTCCTGCAATTGTAGGGTGAAGACTTCTTGTATGCTGCAATACTGTCAGATGTTTGAAGAAATTGGGGTATGTGATCGTATTACGCCGCTGACTTAGCACTGCTGACCTTGAGATGAGTACTGTGGCTTCAGTGAATCACACGTAAATTAGTCTTGCTGTTGACAGGAAATTATACAGTTTCTTTGGTGCGGTGGCGACTTTGGTTCTGTCCTGCTGCCAAAGCCGACGCAAATCTCAACAGAGCAGACACGAAGCATGATTCCGACTCCTTTTTCTGGTGCCTCTTCCTACAGCCCTTTAAGACGTGTAGAAAGGCATCGCTCCATCACATTGCCGGGAATCCGTCGTCAATTCCCAGGAAATTCCTCTGTAGAAGGGAAGAAAGCAAAGTGTGAATGTCGAAAAGATGTTCTCTCAAGGAGTTGTTGCCTTTCTGATCTCTACGAGACGCATCGCATCATAACATGCATTTTCCCCTCCTCTAGCGCAAGAAATACAATTTTCTTTTTTAGAATGCTATATTCGGATCCACAGATGAAGCATGGTCGAAGAAACGTAAATATTGTGTCACCAATAACGAAAAATATTAATAATATTGTTACTAGGAGGAGGAGGAGGTTAGTGTTTAACGTCCCGTCGACAACGAGGTCATTAAGAGACGGAGCGCAAGCTCGGGTTAGGAAAGGAAGGGGATGGAAATCGGCCGTGCCCTTTCAAAGGAACCATCCCGGCATTTGCCTGAAACGATTTAGGGAAATCACGGAAAACCTAAATCAGGATGGCTGGAGACGGGATTGAACCGTCGTCCTCCTGAATGCGAGTCCAGTGTGCTAAACACTGCGCCACCTCGCTCTGTAATATTGTTACTAGCAACTGAGGATTGGCAGATCAACAAGATTAAATGAAGACGAAAATATTTTGCTTTTGCTACTGAAGTATGTCTTCCTTTTAGGTATCAAAGCACTCTATCTTAAAAAGAAGGTTGTGTCGATAACTATAAATCCTTCAGTATATGGGAGAGTGTTGTACTTAGAGAACAGCATACCTTGGAACACACAAATTTTTTGGTCGGTAGTTTCGTATAGCGACTGATATGAGAATCACATGAAGGAATGCGCTCTATAGACCACCATAAGCAGTTTCCGCCATTCTCTACAGTTTTTGTAGTTGTTAGACCCGAGGGCGTATTTTCTGCAGCATTTATAAATGTTTCGTGTTGTACACTTTTAATTTCTGTGTGATATATTAAAACTATTTGTAAGATTTTGTCAATTCTTCAGGTACAGAATTTTACGGTGAGTAAAATGCCACACGTTATTAATATTATTTCTGTAGCTTGTAAACAGATAAACTATGATTCGTCGTTCGTGTACCATATCGTATGCTGAAATAGGAGAATGTCTTTTACCAAGGAACATGTGACAATTGCAGATGAGGTGAGTTTCTTTAATGCCTTCATAATTTTATCTGTCTTGAAAATGGAAATCGGTTTTAGTTTCCAATAGCTTCTGTTTCAAACTGCATTTCATTTGTAACTAGTTTTTGATAATACTTCTGCATAATTTGATTTCACCTAACGTTTATTGGTGTGTAGTACAATAATAACGTAACACGTAGACGATTAAACACAATGCTGATACGAATTTCGTCTTTGCAGTACTTTTAAGTTTCACAAGACTATTTTTGTTCCTATTATTTAAGAGAAATGTAGGTATCAGCTGCAATTGGACATTAAATGAAGTTCAATGGCGACAAGTGAAAATTTGTGGTGGAGTGAGACTCGAACCAAGATTTCCTGCTTTAGGTGAACGGTCAGCTTAATCGCTTTGGCCGTTTGGACATTATTCCATTTCAGCCCTACTTCTCAGCTTGTCAGACACTATACATATACCGCCCACCGTCTATAAGCCTCATTGCTCGCAGCTTTACCTGATTTCCCCAAGAGTCCGGACACAGTATGCACCCACACAGAAGTTATCGTAACTGTAAAGGTGCATATACAGTGTGACAATTATTTAACTATATGAAATAAAATCGTCGTAACTTGTGAATGGTTTGCGTTAGGAAGTTCAAACTACACGGTTGGCCGCGGAGAATAGGGGAATTAGTATGCGCACACGCTCGCGCCTTGTTTTTGTCGGCCATTTGCACGTGAAATGAGGTCAGTAAGCAAAACTGGCGCATTTGGGAGACTGAGAATCCGTATTTCACGATCGAGAAGTTTCTTCACTCTCAAGGGGTGACGGTGTGCTCTGCAATGTCCAGTCACAGAGTAATCGGTGTGATATTCCTTGATGACACGGTGACTAAGGAAAGTTATATGAAGGTATTAGAAGATGGTTTTATCCACATTATCCAAAGTGATTCTGATTTCGAGAAGATCTGTTCATGCAACACCGGTCTCGCCCCCCACTGAAGCAGGAGAATGTTTGATGTCCTGAAGTAGCGCTTTGCGGACCACTTCTTGGCTCTGGGGTACCCAGAAGCCACTGGCATGGACTTCGATTAGCCGGCATATTCTCCGGATCTGAACACATGCGACTCTTTTCCGTGGGGCTATATTAAAGACAAGGTGGTCATGCAGAATTTCGCTATTTGTCTGCACCACATGATCGCCAATGATGGCAGGTATATCGAACATGTAATAACGTAAATCTGAATATCTGTAGTGACGTTTACATGTTGAAATAAAGTGAGTGCATGCCATAGCACTCCGTTTTCAGGCCACGAGTGGCTTATCGAGACCAGCCGACCGTCGTGTCATCCTCAGTGGAGGATGCAAATAGGAGGGGTGTGGGGTCAGCACACCTCTCTCCTGGTCGTTGTGATGGTATTCTTGACCGAAGCCGCTACTATTCGGTCGAGTAGCTCCTCAATTTGCATCACGAGGCTGAGTGCACCCCGAAAAATGGCGACAGTGCATGGTGGCATGGATGGTCACCCATCTAAGTGCCGATCACTCCTGACAGCGCTTAACTGCGGTGATCTCACAAGAACCGGTGTATCCACTGCGGCAACTAATTTACATCTTTTTTAATATAGTTCAATAATTGTTACCCTACATTTTATTATACATGTTGAGAGGCACCCACATTCCTTGCTCATACTGTGACATTAAGCAGCCAGGCCTGCAAGATGAGTGGTCTACCAAGCGAGTCGACTCATTCTTGTTTATCGAGTAACGTGAACTCTAGTACTCACAATTCAGTTACAAGTTATTCTCCTGTTTGAATATTACGCAACGGGTACGGAAACGCACATCTGACTATTAGTAATTTACACAACTGTTCACTACGCACTGGCTATACCACATTTTCTTTCTTATTTAACGGCTTTGATCACCACGTGGCCATCGCACTGAATATGAATGGCGCACACATTATAAATTCTGGATATCATGACAACATACAATTCGAAGGAAAAGGCCACCAATCTTTTTCTTTTCACTATCTTATTTATTCCGATAAATTCTATAACCTAAACACACAAATTCTATAATCTACAACAATAACACATGAGAAATTTCGCCCAGTGGGCATGGCTTTACATTGGTGATTCTCTCTCTTATGGTCTCGTAATTATTTAACGCTACAGTGCACTTTCTGGATAGGATGGTGGATCTTATGTAATAAATCTCACACTTCGACTCTCACAACCATCATCACGAAACTTTCCTCCAGTCCGAGCGGTACAAAAGGAACATGCTTAACCGACTACCTCTGAAACTACCTTGCTACTCGCCCATGCAAACCACACATAATTAAATTACATTACATACACCACACTGCAATATGGAATACAACACAAGGAATCGTCACAACGTTATAATCACATCACTTTCAGCTTTCCCACTTCAATAAAAATTCATCCCAGTTTCATACGACACTGCCGCATTTCGTAACTTTTCTTTCCTACTACGAACTCTGGAGGATATATGCACGTCTTCCTGTGCAATGCAAGCCAAGTGGCGTTGCTGGATAGAAGGCTGACTCAACTTGCTTCTCTCTCAGAGTATTATAGTTTGAATCAAGCGTCACACGGAAACATAGCACGCAAAGTAATATTAAGAACATATTCATCACACACGCGAGTCCTCAGCTGATACCATGGACGAGTACTTCTGTTTATCCTTTGTCTCATACACAGATTGAGACTCACACAGTACTCACTACATGGAAGTACTCGTCTCTAATTTCAAGTCCTGCACATGCCATTTCTTAAATATTTCCAACTTATAGTACACACGCTATTAATTCAGCTTAACTTAAGCACTCGGAAGTATTTCAACTTATTGCTACACGTGGTTTCATTGTGACCCTTGGTCACTTCCGAAGATTACTACGATCTCCTTAATATTACCTGCCTGACATTTAATTCTCCCCACAAAAGTTCCTGAAATAGAGAAATTATTATTCTAAACTACTCTTAAGTATTTCACATGCATACCATGTCTCCACTCTTTTTTCTTTACGGAGCTCACCTAAGACAGGTCTTACCAACACTAGATCCAGCGGCAGCGTGCTGAAACATGGCCGTTCTTCAGGTCAGCTCGCACCTCCATCGAGGTGGGGGCGCACCATGTTACCGTATCGGTCAGCCACATTTCAGGCGCTCAAAGCTCAGGTAAATTTCATCTCTTTGGTTCCACCAAAGGTGACCAAAGGCCCGTCTCAAAGATGATCATATATTCACATTTACTATCTGTGGTTAGCAGACGACCATACATTCATTCATTTCACAGATCTCACCAAACTGGATGTAGGGATTTATTTTGTGGCAGTGCACATGAGATCAATTAAATAAATAAATTGTCATTCTTTCCCACACTGGTATCCAGCTTCGCTGTATTAATTGAAATTGAGTTATTATTGGAAAAAAATATGTTTTACTGACAAGAATAAGGAAGAATGTTGTACCGATTTTCAATGTCGGGCGGTACTGTACCCTTTCAATGTGCTATCAGTTCTGTCAGCCATGTCTGTCAGAACAGACACCACACATAATAATACTATGCTATCAGTTCTGTCAGCCATGTCTGTCAGAACAGACACCACACATAATAATACTCATATAATAATACTTTTTCGTCAGTGCATGACTACGTTATTCCTAGGACCATCTTTCCATATTTGAACAAACTTTAATATTCTGGAATATTTTTTGTAGTTTCGGGAAAACATTGTAGGACATAAAAAGTGAACGCTACCTCTTAAAAATGGAATATGAAATATACTGATGAAAACCAATCGCAGCACCAACAAACAATTAATGTACAGTAAAGAAATTTAGGGAATACATTTCTCTAGGTAACTTATATCATTATTGCACGATCACAGTTTAATGTAAGCGCAAGATAAGTCATTGCAAATGTGAAATGCTGGTACATAAATAACCGGTATATCCACCAGAATGTTGAAAGCAAACACGCAAACATTCCGGCTGTTAGTTCATGGGATGGTATTCCATTCCTCTAGCACTTCGTCTGTCAATACAGGTACGTTACGTCGCAGCGCGGAGGAGGCGTCATGTCACGGATTGCGTAGCCCCTCCCGCCGGAGGTTCGAGTCCTCCCTTGGGCATGGGTGTGTGTGTTGTTCGTAGCATAAGTTAGTTTAAGTAGTGTGTAAGTGTAGGGACCGACGACCTCAGTAGTTTGGTCCGTTAGCAATTCACACACACTTGAACATTTTGAATTTGACGATTCGTTTGTGGATGACGCTAGAGTTATCGTGCGATGATGTCCCAAATGTGCTCGACCGGAGACAGAAATTGTGATCGAGCAGGTAAGACAACATGTCGACACGCTGTAGAACATGTTGGGTTACAACAGCGGGATGTGAGCGAGCGTTATCCTGTTGGAAAACACTCTCTGGAATGATGTTCATGAATGGCAGTACAATAGATTGAGCTGCTAGAGTGTACAAATTTGCAGTCAGAGTGCGTGGGATACTCATGAGAGTGGTCCTGTTGTCATACATAATCGCACCCCAGTGTGTCTAGAACGCAGACAGGTTGATTGCAGGCTCTCAACTTATCTCCTTCTAACCAACACGCGGCCATCACAGGTACTGAGGCAGCACCACCTTTCATCAGAAAACACAAGAGACGTTCACCACGGCCTCCAATGATATCTCACTTAACAACACTGCAGTCGCAAATGACGATGGTTTGGGATAAGTGGGATGCACCCGACAGCCCTTCTGGCTCGGAGATGTCGTTGAAGTAACCAGTTTGTAACAGTTTGTTGCACCACAGTGCTGCTCATATTGCTGCTGCAGGTGCAGTAAGATGCGCCAGTCCCATACGCCGAACACGGTGGCCTTCGATCTCGGTGGTGCCACCTTGGTGTCCGTAGCTCTGCCTCCTTGCCACCGTACATTATCGTCATCAGCGCTGCCAGCCATCATGTTTCTACCAAGTGTTTCTGCAGTATCGCAGGAAGAACATTAAACCTCTCGTAGCCCTATTACAAGACCTCGTTCAAACTCATTGACGTGTTAATAATGGCGTGTTTGTCGCCTTAAAGGCATTCTTCACTAACGTCGAATCACCGCACCCAATCTCAGAGGTAACTAAAGCTCACGACTATCACAGCGTGTACTTAAAGCAAACCTGTTTTATATCCTCATACTGGAACTTGTAATGATACATTTCGACGCAGACACATACAATACCTTAAAGGCTGCGCCAAAGATTAAATTGAGAGGTATGTAGAATATAATCTTTGCAATGTTCATATTGGATTCCCTTTTGTTTCGTACTCCAAAGAGGAGTTAAGATACTCTCTCGATTGTTACCTTGTAGGGGATGGACGTAACTTTTGATGTGTGCGGAAAGGTAGCCATCTTGTTAGTATTTATGGTTTGTGCTACGACCAGAGCAAGTCTTATTGTCTTGTGAATAAAAAATAGTGAGAAGTATCGAAGTTTTACGAGAATTATTTAAAGCGACGTAGCATTGTATTCCTTGGTTGCCACCGTCTTCGTGAAGAAAACCGATGCCGACTTAGGAAGATAAACACGGTCAACAAAGAGAAGAACATCGATGGCGGTTAATGAATTAATATTGTGGCAGAAGGACTAATTCTACGTCTAAGGTGAGAACTCTGATTAAATCAACAATCACGTAGGATTCAAAAATGTAACGAATCGGAATTGTAAATTAGATTACAGGCAAATTTCACGCAGCAACGAATTTGTCCGCATTCAAGCTGGTCAATACAGTTCGTAAAGAAAGCCTGTAAAAAATTTTAAAGTGGCATTTTTTCTCTTTTAAAAAAAATCAATAAATTTAAATTTTTTTATTTATTTCGCCACACACTACTAGCGCCACTATTATGCAACTGGTGCGAAATCTGAAGACACATCGTCTTTCGGATGTAGAAACAAGCCTATCAATATTTGTTTACCTCGCTCAACTGCTTCTTGGTGCTGAGGTTCTTTTCCGTCAATGTATATTGAGCTTCTATTACAGGGATGCCTAGAGGCGAAAGGCTGTAAAGTGTACGGAGGCAAACCACTCTCCCTACTGCTCGTTTTGTATAATTCCTGTAAATTTAGTTCTTGTGGTCCGACACGTCCTGGAACTCTATGAATAATTTATATAAAAAAATGCTGATTCTAGAATCTTTGCCCCTCCTGAATAAATTTCTGTGAACGTGCATGGATAGAGGTAACCATTCCATTTCCCCCTGTTACATCATAAGTGCTGTGCGCTGTACTATGACTGTTTACTGGAAAGTGGAAAACGAGACGGTGTCCGTCAGCGTGAAGCCTGGCTCTGGGTGGCGTTCTCCTCCCCAGAGAGCGCTCAGCCCTGCTGCTGCGGCTTTGGAGGTCGAGCGGGGATTAGCCGCGGCTCACACAGCCCTCCCACCCTCCTACCCTCTCACTGGGCTGCTGCAGCCGCACTCAGCACAGGACAGATGAACACCCGCTGCCACGTCCTCCCCCTGCTCGCTCCTACACACACACACACACACACACACACACACACACACACCAAAGCCAACGGCCTCTGTTAGTACAGCTCCGTCCACCTGCCTACCGCTAGCTCGCCGCACGTTTTCGGCTGCACGTCCTCCGAATGCCTCATGTCTGGTCAGCTGAAAGCGGTTAACACTCGGAGGAGAATTGCCTCCCTCACACCGTGTAAAGTTCAGACTGTTGAACACGAGCAGTTTTCTGGTCAATATCGACTGCTCGAAGTACACGCACCTTTTGCGCCTGCGTGTAAATTAGCAACCATCCACAACGCGGGTTCTAAATTTCCGAGTACGCTACACACTGCGCATGCACAGGAATAAGGCACTTTGGCGGCATCTGCTAACATCGGAAATTAGGGGGAGGTGTAGTATCTTTGGCCCGAAAAAAATATGTTCTTTGAGAATTTTTTTCTCGGGATGTGTTACAGATATCAATCTCAAATTTGGTCAAAATGTTTATTGATATTTCCTCTACAAACTGGAATGTTTTCGACCGGAAATGTCAAACAGCAAAGGCGTGAGTGCCGTCGGAACGAAACAAAATTTCGTCCACGCGCGGTATGTCATAGGTCAGCCGGCTCTTCTTAAATCAAAATTTAGTTGACGTTAGCGAAGAATATAAGATTCGTTAGGAGTCGTACTTCGCTTAAGTTATTTGGATCATAGGAAACAAAATGGCGGCCTTTAAAAGAGAATATGGTTTTTTCATAGTTTTTTCGACTTCGTCGGTCAAGTAAAAATATTTATAGTTGATGGAGCGGAATCAAAGTGGTACAACTTGTAGTGTTATAGCCGCAGATACTACTACAACGCCGCGCCAACATAAGGTTCGCAGCCCGTCGTCTGCCGATCACAGAGCACTCTAGCGGGCTGTGCAGCTCGACGGAACTGGAGTGTACCTCGTTCACTTCTTAGCTGGATTTCAACCTAGGCAGACGCACTTTCATAATCGGCCCTCAGCCAGTTCTGTAATGTTTGCATTGATTCTCTGAGAAGGGCCCATCAGGCTTAGTCCCTGAGATTGTGTTGCATTAGTTCATGGTATTCCATGTTACGAGATTGTCAGTTCATAGCCGCAGCTTCAGTCTTACAAACTACTGAAAAGTAATTTCATTGTACTATGTGTTTCTTGAATAAAAACCCTTCTCTCTAACAGTGTGCCGTACCGCATATTATTGAACCTGGACTCCTTCAGCTCCTATCAATTCGGCCTCCTACTTATTTGCATTTAGTAACGAGCTGAAAACACCTACGCGTTTTGTGCCGCTAAACAGCGAGACACAGTACAACCCCTAGACAATTTAGTTAGCTTCGTCGGAAACAAAGAATCATGCCAATCGGTTCAGTAGATTAGAAGTTACAATACCGCGCGATAAAAAATATATAAAAAACGTCATATCGAGAAAAACGCGTTTGAAGTTTTGACTACATATAAATGCAATACTACGTTTAATCTGCTGTTCCGAGTCCATAAACTATTCCTTCCTCTTCCTCACAGAGGGCGTTCTGCTCGATCTGGGCCATCCTGCGCTGCTCAAGAGCCGCTCGTACAGCCGGTGACAAGAGGTGTTCGACCCCTTGAATCCGGTGGTCGTCCGAATGCTTGGCGAACTGCGTCGAATAGAGTCCCAGGGTGACGCCCATCGTTGTCATAGTCTTCAGAAGTGCTGAATGCCCTTTGTTGAAGCTGCTCACTGCCAGGAAAGTAGCAATCTCCACAGTATTCGCACCAGAATGCAAATACTTTGGGGCTAACTTCCAAACACACGCGTTCAATCTTTCGTTTGAATTTTGTGTGTTTCCTCCCAAGCACCGGTACAATAACTCGTCCTCCGAAAGAAAAAAAACTGGAGCGTGAAAAAGGCAGATTTCAGGCAGGTGCATTTTTTTTTGTTCAACCGCGAATAACAAACATCTCCGTTCCGTTTTCGGAAAAACCGTATCAGAGGTGGATTCTAAACACTTTTATGGATCCGATAACGCAACTTTTAAAAAATCGATTTTTTGAACCAAAAGATAGTAAACCTCCCCTTAACCTATTATGGCCGAGCTCACTCCTATTACAGATATGGATTTTGTGCTTCCGTGTCTCCTTAATCTTTATTGTGCTGTTCGCTTTGCTTTTGTGATACAATGAAAAGTTACACAAGGTCTTGATATTTTTTTGCAACTGATATTCTCTTATAAGATAGATGAACTCTCAGAAACCAAAAGCAATTTACATTTTACAGACGCAAAGCCTACAAAAATAAGAACGTAAACAGATAAAGTGTTTAATGAAAAGTATTTCAACAGTAAAAACGTCATAGTTACTTGACGAGAAAAATGTTCTTCGATCTTATTTTGCATTTAGGACGAAACAAGGTATGAAGGATAAAGCAAAACTATGCTGTTTACAGCATTCTGGATATTGTTTGATGTGTTTGCACTTTGAAAGTATATATTTTCTCGAGGAAATAAAAGCATACCGATGTGTTCATAAATGTTTGGGTGACACTTTTTCAGTATTTTCAGTTCTAAGTTGCGTAAAGGACTTACGACCCCTGACAAGAACTTCCACTACGGAATCTGCTGTGGACCCTGATAAACGCTGTTACCATTGCTTGTTCAAATGTTTTACTACTATAAATCATTTTTTTTTTCGTAGAAAGTATGGTCCCTCATAAGCTCACTTTTACCCTTTGTTGTCGTTGTGGTCTTCAGCCCAGAAACTGGTTTGATGCAGCTCTCCATGCTTCTCTATCCTGTGCAAGCTTCTTCATCTCCCAGTACCTATTGCAACCTATAACCTTCTGAAACTGTTTAGTGTATTCATCTCTTGGTCTCCCTCTTCGAATTTTACCCTCCACGCTGTCCTCCAATACTAAATTGGTGATCCCTTGATGCCTCAGAATATACCTACCATCCGATCCCTTCTTCTGGTTAAGTTGTGCCACAAATTTCTCTTCTCTCCAATTCTATTCAATACCTCCTCATTAGTTATGTGATCTACCCATCTAATCTTCAGCATTCTTCTGTAGCACCACATTTTGAAAGCTTCTATTCTCTTCTTGCCTAAACTATTTATCGTCCACGTTTCACTTCCATACAGGGCTACAACCCATACAAATACTTTTCGAAATGAGTTCCTGATACTTAATTCTATTCTCGTTGTTGACAAATTTCTCAACTTCAGAAACGCTGTCCTTGCCATTGCCATTCTACATTTTATATCCTCTCTACTTCGACCATAATCAGTTATTTTGCTCCCCAAATAGAAAAACTCATTTACTACTTTAGGCTTCTCATTTCTCCGCACCATCACCCGATTTAATTCGACTTTTACCAATAAGATGCGAAATTCCACGGCAGACAACTTCCACAGCACATGCAGTTCTGGGTCGGATGTCTAAACCAAAACTGATCACTCGGAACAGACGAGACTCAGTAAAGGAATAAAACGCCAGGGGCGCTGCAATAGACTCACTTGCCTCGAGTAGTCGACTGAGACAAAAAGTCGATCGTGCAAAAGGGGGCTTCCCTTCACTTTCGTCGTGCTTTAGATCGGAGCAAACACAAGGAACGAGTATTAACGAAGGATAATTCTCTCTCTAGTGTGAACTGCAGGCAAGCGCCAGCGAGCTGCATTTGGTCGTGTTCCTTTCGCATTCGCTAGCGTTCACTCGTGTTCTGCTGGCTGCCGGTCTTTTAGCGTACCGTTAGAGGAAGGTAGCGTCCTCTTTGATTTCGTCTGTTGCCTCGTCTACTTCTATAGTCGACACGAATTGCATGACCGATCGAGTGTTGTGAAGAGAACGTAATGCTGCTTATCGGAGAATACAGATATCATACGTGATTCTGGGGTCCAACAGATCCACAGCAAAAACGTCGAAGGAAAAAAAAGAAGAATAGGTATCTATTACGCTGATTAAAAATATACGAAAGGCGAGATCGCTGTCATCGCTTACGTTCATGGTAGCTGTAGTTACGTAAGAGACTTTTGATGATAAATGAAAATGTTTTGCCTGGGATTCCGCTAAGTGCCTTCTAACGAACTATATATCACATTTTATCAAGAGATCTGTGTGATAAGATGACAGAGCGTTCAACCTTGGAGCACTTCTCAGACATTTTTCTCCAGCCAGCCCTGTAATAGAAATTTAACATATTTTCCTACTCCATTTTTAAACGATAGCATTCACTTTTGCGTGGTGCTGTCTTTTTCTCATATTAGAAAAATTTCTCCAAAAAGCGTTTTCCCATATGACAAAAAGTTTTCGATGTTACAATAGGTTTGCGTACCCAGGAACAAATTTTCGGTTGAAATTCAAAAGTTCTCCAGTCGACAAAATATTGTCAGTACTGTATAAAACATCCTATCTGTTACATCATTACTCTTTTACACAGCTATAATACGTAAGTGAAATCAGATTAAGTACAAGTGTTATCAAAACTAGTTATAAGTTAAATACGATCTGCAGTTGAAGCTACTGGAAAGTAACATAAATTTCCATTTCCAAGACATGTGAAAATGTCGAAACATTAATGAAACTCAGTTTGTTTGCTAACATCACATGTTCCAAGGTAGAATACGTTCCGTTGCAAGGTGCACGAAGTATGGCTTAACTGGCCACACGTTGTATGACTAGCTTTAAAAATAAGTAGAATTTCATATAGCATAACATTCTGTATTCTCAGAATATAAACAAATGTTGCGCAAAACCCAGTTTCTTGTCTCACACCCACAAAAAAAAGGACAAATTCACGAAAATTGGCAATATCAATTGCGCATCCTTTCATCTGACTCTAATTTGGGTCACTAGATACATCGACCAGAATACATCATGTGCTTGTAGGTAAACTACCCTCAAGCTACAACACTCTCTCCTACTCTGCTTCAGATTTCATTAATCATATTTTATTGGCATTATATTCCAGAACGTAGATGAAGATGATGTGGGAGATACGATACTGCGAGAAGAGTCTCACAGAGCACCGAAAGACCAAAGTCTTGAAACAGAACGACTGATTGACTTCGAGGAACCATCCATGACAAAACGCTTCCATCCGGTGTGCAAAATGTATGAGACAGCCGAAAAACTCTAACATTTCAAAATGAATGTAATAAATCCAATTGCAAACAGAGTTGTTGCTGAAAGGTGTAAAAATGACTGAACTAACAGTTTAGTAAGTCACAGTTGCAAACTACTAACGCACATTCTTTAGGGAATAATGGAAAAACTGATAGAAGCCGATCTCGGTGAACATCAATTTGGATTTCAGAGAAATTTAGGAACCCGCGATTTGCCTTAGAAGATTGGTTAAGGAAATGCAAACTTACGTTTATAGCATTAGTGGAGTAAGAGAAAGCCTTTGATATTGTTGACTGGAATACTCTCTCTGAAATTCTGAAGGTAGCAGGAGTAATGTACAAGGAGCGAAAGGCTGTTTACAACTGCTACAGAAACCAGATTCGGTTATAAGAGTAAACCACATGAAAGGGAAGCAGTGTTTGAGAAGGGAGTGAGGGAATTCGATTAGGAAACGAGACAAAAAAGGTAGACTTTGCAATTTGGGCAACAAAGTATCGGTTAGTGGTCGAAGTTATTAGTATATAAAATGTAGATTGGCAATGGCAAGAAATGCTTTCCTGGAAAGAGAAATTTGTTAACATCTATATAGACTTAGGAATTAGAAAGTCTTTACTGAAGGTATTTGGAGTGTAGCCATGTATGGAAGTGAAATACGGATGATAAACAGTTTAGACATGAAGAGAATACAAGTTTTTGAAATGTGGTGTTACAGAAGAATGATGAAGATCAGGTGGATAGATCATGTAACTAATAAGGAGGCGCTGAAAAGAATTGAGAAGATAAGAAATTTATGGGACGGCTTGACTAAAAGAAGGGCTCGGTTGATTGGACATAATGTGAGACATCGAGGGATCACCATGAAATCAATCTTTGGACTGAAGACCACAACAACAACAGCACACATACTTTTAATAACATCTTTGAAGTCCTTCGCATATGCCGGTCCAGACACCAGGAACAATCTGAGATAGTGCCGCTATTGAAATGCGAAACCATCACTAACATAAAGCGTGCAGTTGGAAATACTTAAAGCGTAAATGCTAGCCTTTTTCCAGGTTACATTGATTGTCAGTAATTAATATTGTGCCTTTATTTTCGTCCGCAATTGTAGTGAGAGGCAGCGAAATGCGTCAATTCACATTGTGTGCGAAGTTTTGGAATAATGGTAAGGAATGCTGGAACTGTAGTTCACTGTTATGTGCCCTGCCTTAAGGAAATTCAGGTTTAAATGTAAATTCAGACAACTACATTCTTCTGTTCGTATACCGTTTTGATTACTTCGTCAAAAACACTGCGCTTGCCATGCAAAATCATCCTCTCGGAGTATCAAAGCTCTGCTTCGTGGCTGTAACTATGTAGTGCTGTATCCTGTGTGTCGTTTATTAGCACCAAAAACCAACAAAGCAGCGATCATAGCCTATGTTCTTTATCTCATGTTCTGTTCTGTTCACTCTAGTGTAAACGCTTGTCCACAGACATAAGCAAATAGTAGTGAAAACTCGCGAATTGTCTTAGAATGCGGAATCGCTTATGTTCACTTCAGTGTGAACCTGGCTTTAGCGTTGCCACGCCCACCAGGCAAATTACACAACGTATTGCTCGGAAGATTTATACAGATAGCTATTAACATTGCAAAACTGCGAAGAACAGAAAATAACGATTTTTTTTATTTTTCTACATGACAACCAAACTTGGTCATTTTCAAACTGAAGAATCATGAAAAGTAAGAATATTAGCTGCTGTAGTGGGACTGTAAAGGGACTTAGTAAAGTTTTGGTAACATGCTCCGAAATGTACCGTTTGGATATAAAATAAGTTTGAAAATCGTATGACGCTCAAATCTCCCATTTCGCGAAAGGCACACGGAATGAAAAGAAGACATCATCGTCAGTCCATGTTGTAATTATGTCACATACCGATTTTCCAGACTACAACAACGTCTGCGAGAAGCTGGTGCCTTCGCATCTGGGAGGGTCGGCTGTCGTGCTCCACGGACGCGCTGCACTCTCGACATTGAAAAGGGAGTCCTTCGTCACGCACGAGTAGAAGATAACCAGAGATCAAGTACCCGAAAAATCTTCATTGTATGACCTCCTGTGGACCGCACAGGTCAGAGCTTATTGTCTCCACTGTGTGCGTAGAAGCAGGAGATTTGAAAGTGATCCCATCTTCAAGATTATTTTACATCTAAACAGTTCAGAACCGTACACGGTTTGTTACGTTCTCTGTAATTACTGAAATACGCAAATGAGTGCATGAAACTGGAATGCATACAAAACTGGAGTGATCATGTAGCGTGTTGTGACTGCAAGTGGTGTTAGCAAAAATTTATACGAACTGATTGGCAATGCAACTCCTAATACCAATAAAGAAATACAGTCACTACAAAATACATTCAGCCCCTTACGTACTGAATCCTCTGGCCCTATTCAAACTGATAACTCTGGTCTCTGTGCATTAACAAATAAATGAAATTGTCTTGCCTCTAAAGCAGCAGCGGTGGATCGCGTTATATTCTGCTCTCTCATGAAGAAGAATAAAATATACTAGCTAATGACTTAGCGATATGCAGTGCTAGCCGTAATACTTTGACATATACATGAAATTCTTTTGGAAAGTGCATGAAAACATTTAAGAAAAATTCAATGTTTTTAGAAAACATAGACCTGGACAGGGAGACAATAGTGATTTGGGTAAATGAGTGTATGGCATTGGTGGCCGGGAGACCCCTCGCGGGGCAGTTCGGCCGCCGCTCCACAAGTTCTTTAACGCCACTACGGCGACTTGCGAGTTTATGTGGATGAAAGACGCACAACACCCAGTCATCTCGAGCCAGAGAAAATCCCTGATCCCGCCAGGAACGGAAGTGCATTTCTAACACAGACTTTTTCAATAGCGAATTTGTATTCGAAGATTGCCTTTTCAAAACATCTGGCAATTGAAATTATAATCCTCAAAAAATGACATTCTCTTTCTAAATGAAAACCTTTCCTTGCTGACTAGTCACAATAAGATTTGTTCAGCAAGTATTACCTAAGATCACTAAAAAGCATAAAGACAAATTATCAAATTACGTATCTCCGTATTAACAAATTTTAGAAACATTACAAAAGGGAATATCTAACTAGCCTATACATCAAAACTGTTTACGTACATTCTGGGGTTACTCAACATAGAAAAAAAATGGTTCAAATGGCTCTGAGCACTATGGGACTCAACTGCTGTGGTCATTAGGCCCCTAGAACTTAGAACTACTTAAACCTAACTAACCTAAGGACATCACACACATCCATGCCCGAGGCAGGATTCGAACCTGCGACCGTAGCAGTCACACGGTTCCGGACTGCGTGCCTAGAACCGCGAGACCACCGCGGCCGGCACATAGAACTGTTACCAATAATCAGCCAATTCATTTACACCAAAGCGCAGGCAAGAGGAAAGTAACAAAAAATTCACTTCTTTACCTTAACTACGAGAAGACTTCTGCTTCCACATTTATATTTCCAATGATACATGTACTCGTGAACCTTCTTTGTAATATCAGTACAGTAATACTTTCTTGTCGCAATTAAATTATAATCTAGCACTTGGTGGGTATACAGAGCACGCAAAAAAACGCCTATTTCATCCTCTTTCGCTCACAGACTGTGGTACGCACTCACTGCTGGCTCTGCGGTCGTGCAAAATCAGCGCTCCACTTTATGTATCCCATCAGAGACATACATCGTTTACAGTGTAATAGTTTAATTTTAGTTTACATTAGTACCATTACAATATTTGAGTGCTACATACAAGTGTACCTCAGTAGACTCCTTTCAGGGTTCCCTGTCAAAACGTAGCGTGTAATAGGAGTTGTGACACACACTGTATATGACAGTGTTTCAGTGATTTGCCATGACTATTACCGTAGAATGGTAGTGCCAATTCACGTTCATGCTGAGTTACTCGTACATTTATTGCAATAACCAAATACGAGAAAATTTTATTCAAATACACACATTTCAAAATCAAAAGAAATAAAACTGTCATCTTATAGTACGATAGTTCTCTTATTTTGGCAGTTTAAAATGTCGAACAAATTGGTTACTCAGTATATAACCAGGAAATCTTCGATTCTTTAAAGAATCCAACTCCCGCGTATAAAACAGCTTCAAACATTTGTTTACTTTACAAATGAATTAATGGCTTAAATATCTGACATTAAGTTTGTGCTACGGCTGGGACTCGAACCCGTGTCTCCTTGCTTGCTAGGCAGTAGTGCTAATCATTTTCTTTTTCTTTTTTTACAAAACATAAATACAAATTGTATTGTGGCCAGAATATGACTAATTAAAGTATTAATATTCAATCATTCATTTATTACTCATTTTTTCTCTAAGAATAATCATGATCTTCTGATGGTACGCCAGGGCTTCGGACTCCTCTTTGTGATAATGACCGTCGCCCAATTGAGGGTTTACCCAGTGAAGGAGAATTCCCGTGCAGCGCGAAGAACAACCATCAGTTCGTGTCAACGGTCTTTCCGGCCACAGCTATAAAAATGTTTCCTCTGAGCCGGATACGAACCGGCCACCTATGTATTTCTGCCTACAGAAGCTCTATAGTCCATCTAAATTCTTCAAGTCTTTAGTTTGAATTTTACCTCCTTCATGAGTTGTTGATGTTGTGGTCTTCTGTCCAGATAATGGTTTGATGCAGCCCTCCAAGCTACTCTATCGTTTGCAAGCTTCTTCATCTCCCAGTACCTACTGCAACATACATCCATTTGAATCTGTTTAGTTTATTCATCTTTTGGTCTCCTTCTACGATTTTTACCCTCCACGCTGTCCTCCAATACTAAATTGGTGATCCCTTGATGCCTCAAAAGAAGCCCTACCAACCACCCTTCTTGTAGTCAAGTTGCGCCACGAATTTTTCTTCACTCCAATTCTATTCAACACCTCCTCATTAGTTATGTGATCTACCCATCTAATCTTCAGCATTCTTCTGTGGCACTACATTTCGAAAGCTTCTATTCTCTTCTTGTCCAAACTATTTATCGTCCACGTTTCACTTCCCTACAGGGCTACACCCCATACAAATACTTTCAGAAACGACTTGCTGACACTTAAATCTATACTCGATGTTAACAAATTTCTCTTCTTCACAAACGCTTTCCTTGCCATTGCCAGTCTACATTTTATATCCTCTCTATTTCGACCATCATCAGTTATTTTGCTCCCCAAATAGCAAAACTCCTTTACTACTTTCCTAATCTAATTCCCTCAGCATCACTCGACTTAATTCGACTACATTCCATTATCCTCGTTTTGCTTTTGTTGATGTTCATCTTATATCCTCCTTTCAAGACACTGTCCATTCCATTCAACTGCGCTTCCAAGTCCTTTACTGTCTCTGACAGAATTACAATGTCATCGGCGAACCTCAAAATTTTTATTTCTTCCCCATGGATTTTAATACCTACTCCGAATTTTTCTTTTGTTTCCTTTACTGCTTGCTCAATATACAGATTGACTAACATGAGGGAGAGGCTCAACTTGATTGGAGCAATATTTTGGTCAAAAGAGGCGCTAAATATTAGGCTAAGGAAGTTGGAAATTAATATGAAGCTTCAGTTTGATATAAAAACATTAACCATGTGTCCTCATAATGCCACTTCAATTAGTTTTCAAGTAGTTGGCTAAACACTAAATTTGGAGCAAGAATGTCCCTATTTGTAGTAGATTAAGTATAATTTATATTAGTGATAGAAAGTTGTGATTACAGCACTTGATTACATCCAGTAAATGATAAAGCTGCAACAAGTTTTGAGACCTTGACTAAAACAACAATCAATACAAGGTCTCTTAAAGACATAGTTACGACATCATGTCCTACTGTCGGTTTCGTTCTAAAAATTCTATCCGGCCAAATACAAATGCAGTCTAACTAAAACTTTTTCTGTGATTGAAGCCAACTTCGTTCATACAAAAATTACGAAGATTGTAATTGATACACAACAGCGTTATAACATAATATGTGCCCGAGTAAGTGGCGGCCGGCCGGTGTGGCCGAGCGGTTCTAGGCGCTGAAGTCTGGAACCGCGTGACCGCTGTGGTCGCAGGTTCGAATCCTGCCTCGGGCATGGATGTGTGTGACGTCTTTAGGTTAGTTAGGTTTAAGTAGTTCTACGTTCTAGGGGACGGTGTGGCCGTGCGGTTCTAGGCGCTTCAGGCTGGAACCGCGTGACCGCTACGGTCGCAGGTTCGAATCCTGCCTCGGGCATGGATGTGTGTGACGTCTTTAGGTTAGTTAGGTTTAAGTAGTTCTACGTTCTAGGGGACGGTGTGGCCATGCGGTTCTAGGCGCTTCAGGCTGGAACCGCGTGACCGCTACGGTCGCAGGTTCGAATCCTGCCTCGGGCATGGATGTGTGTGACGTCTTTAGGTTAGTCAGGTTTAAGTAGTTCTACGTTCAAGGGGACGATGTGGCCGTGCGATTCTAGGCGCTTCAGTCTGGAACCGCGTGACTGCAACGGTCGCAGGTTCGAATCCTGCCTCGGGCATGCCTCGGACATGTTTGTGATGTCCTTAGGTTAGTTAGGTTTAAGTAGTTCTAAGCTCTAGGGGACTGATGACCTCAGAAGTAAAGTCCCATAGGGCTCAGAGTCATTTGAACCATCTACCTATTAAGGTACCCATGCGCGCCTGGGGGAAGGATTCATCTTTTCTTAGAATATCCCATTTACACACAACTTTTTTTTGTCATCGGTCTTCTGACTGGTTTGATGCGGCCCGCCACGATTTCCTCTCCTGTGTCGACCTCAGAGTAGCGTTTGTAACCTGCATACTCAATTATTTGGTGGGTGTATTCAAATCTCTGTCTCCCTCTACAGTTTTTACTCTCTACAGCTCCGTTTAATAACATGGAAGCTGTTCCCTGCTGTCTAAACAGATGTCCTATCGTTCTGTCCCTTATTCTTGTCACTGTATTCCTCTCTTCTCCGATCCTGTGCAGAAGCTCCTCATTCCTTACCTTACCAGTGTACCTAATTTCCAACTTTCGTCTGTAGCGCCACATATCAAATGCTTCGATTCTCTTCTGTTTCGGTTTTCCCACAGTCCACGTTCCACTGCTATGCAATGCTGTGCTCCAAACGGACATTCTCAGAAATTTCTTTCTCAGATTAAGGACTATGTTTAATACCAGTAGAGTTCTGTTGCCCAGAACGCCATTTTTTGCCAGCGCTAGTCTGCTTCTGATGTTCTGCTTGCTCCGACCATCACAGGCTTCCTAGACAGTAGAATTCCTTAACTTCATATACTTCATGACCATTAATCCTGATGTTAAGTTTCTCGCTGTTCTCGTTTCTGCTACTTCTCGTTACTTTCGTTTTTATTCGTTTTACTCTCAATCCATTTTCTTTACTCATTAGACTGTTCATTCCATTCAGCAAGTCATGTAATTCTTCTTCACTTTCACTGAGGAAAACAATGTCATCGGCAAACAGTATCATTGATATCCCTTCATCTTGAATTTTAATTCCACTCCTTAACCTCCCTGTCCTAGCACTTTGTACTTGGTCTTGCACTCTTATTATTCCCTCTTGTCTCTTTTAAGTGATATATATTACCCGTCTCTCCCTATAACTGCATATTTTCGTCAAAATTTCGAACGTCGTAACACCATTTTACATTGTCGAGCCCGTTTTTCTAGGTCGACAAATCCTGTGACTGTGTCTTGATTTTCTTTTAGTCTTGCTTCCATTAGCAACCACAACATTAATATTGCTTCTCTGGTGTCTTTACCTTTCCTGAAGCCAAACTGATCGTCATCTAGAACTTCCTCAATTTTCTTTTCCATTCTTCTGTGTATTGTTCTTGTCAGCAACTAGGACACATGTGCTGTATCTTTTGGGTTCAGGTGAGAAGCTGCCTGAACCGACGCGAACATTAATCATCCACTGGCCGGGTCGGGCGTACTTACGTACTTTGAAAGGTGATTTCGGCGAGAATCTGATTGAGTTTATGGAACCGCTCTTTGACTCAACCGTTATCTTGACAGACATATTCAAATTATTCTACGGATTACTTTAAAATTTAAAATACATCAGATCTCGGAACGTTAACATTCCATGACGCAATTCCCCCGAATTCCAAATAGAATGTCAAATTCCAGTGAGGAGAGATATTTAGCATATGTGAATATGCAATCAAACTACATCTACATATATATCTCGCAAACCCCTGTGTCGTGCGTGGCGGAGCATAATTCGCACTCGTATCAGCTACCCGCTCCTCTTTCCATCTGCGTACAGATCGAAGGATACATTAGGCTGTGTATTCTTCCGTACTCTGTATATTTCCTCTTATTCTCGTCGACCCTACTGCGGAGGCTAGAATCTACATCTACATCCATACTCCGCAAGCCACCTGACGGTGTGTGGCGGAGGGTACCTTGAGTATCTCAATCGGTTCTCCCTTCTATTCCGGTCTTGTATTGTTCGTGGAAAGAAAGATTATCGGTATGCCTCTGTGTGGGCTCTAATCTCTCTGATTTTATCCTCATTGTTTCTTCGCGAGATGTACTGCTTGACTCCCCGGTGAAGGTATGTTCTCGAAACTTCAACAAAAGCCCGTACCGAGCTACTGAGCGTCTGTCTTGCAGAGTCTTCCACTGGAATTTATTTGTCATCTTCGTAACGCTTTCGCGATTAGTAAATGATCCTGTAACGAAGAGCGCTGCTCTCCGTTGGATCTCCTCTATCTCTTCTATCAATCCTATCTGGTACGGATCCCACACCGGTGGGCAGTATTCAAGGAGAGGGCGAACAAGTGTACTGTAACCCACTTCCTTCGTTTTCGGACTGCATCTCCTTAGGATTCTTCCAATGAATCTCAGTCTGGCATCTGCTTTACCGATGATAAATTTCATATGGTCATTCCATTTTAAATCACTCCTGATGTCTACTCCCAGACAATTTATGGAATTAACTGCTTCCAGTTCCTGACCTACTATATTGTAGCTAAATGATAAAGGATCTATCTTTCTATGTATTTGCAGCACATTACACTTGTCTACATTGAGATTCAATTGCCATTCCCTGCAGATCCTCCTGCATTTCAGTAGATTTCTCCATTGTTACAACCTCTCGATATACTACAGCATAATCCGCAAAAAGCCTAAGTGAACTTCCGTTGTTATCCACAACGTCATTTATATATATTGTGAATAGCAACGGTCCTACGACACTCCCCTGCGGCACACCTGAAATCACTCTTACTTCGGGAGACATCTCTCCATTGAGAACGACATGCTGCTTTCTGTTATCTAGGAACTCTTCAATCCAATCAAACAATTGGTCTGATAGTCCATATGCTCTTACTTTGTTCATTAAACCACCGTGGGAAACTGTATCAAACTTGCGGAAGTCAAGAAACACGGCATCTACCTGGGCACCCGTGTCTATGGCCCTCTGAGTCTCGTGGGCGAATAGCGCGAGCTGGGTTTCACACGATCGTCTTTTTCGAAACCCATGCTGATTTCTACAAGTGGATTTCTAGTCTCGAGAAAAGTCATTATACTCCAACATAATACATGTTCCAAAATTCTACAACTGATCGACGTTAGAGGTATAGGTCTATAGTTCTGCACATCTGTTCGACGTTCCTTCTAGAAAACGGGGATGACCTGTACCCTTTTCCAATCTTTTGCCACGCTACGCTCTTCTAGAGACCTACGGTACACCGCTGCAAGAAGGGGGGGCAAGTTCCTTCGCGTACTCTGTGTAAAACCACTTCTCCATATCTATCCTGTATTTCGAACTTGATTTCCTACGAACTATTTTTAAGTTTGTGAAGTGTTCCTGTTAACAGATTGTGTTGGCTATGCCATATTATTGCAGTACAGATCGGCTAGCCAGTAACTGGTATTCTAAAAAATTATTTTAATTTTAGTTTTTCATTTTAGTATTTTCGTATAATGTTCTAGCATAATTAATTGTGACCTACGTGCCGAGTTGAATGTTCGTATCAGCAGCAGTTGTTTGTTTCTGTGGTACGTGATCTGCTCACTATGTTCCCGCTGTGGGTAGACAATAGGAGGCATGGGAGAGAAATCACGTGATATCTGCTGGTCGTCTCCAGGCGTATCCGTTCCAGTATATACGCTGCTTCTGGCACCGGCCTCCAACAGCGAATGGCTTTGTTCCAAAAAAAAAAAAAAAAAAAAAAAAAAATTAATTTCATGTTGTGACCACAAGGAGTGGCTAATAGCCTCACAGACCGACTTCCACGCGCCCTATTGTACCCCGTACATTGAATACAGTGATATTGTTAATTTTTACCAACTGTTTTATTGGAGAAATAATCCTTCAGCTGCCTAATCCTCGACGACCTCGGCGTACATCGCGACCCTAGCAGAGCAGCCCTTATTTTCTTTCGACGCATTGCTCGAGGTCGATCTAATACAACTGCACAGTATACACGGTGAAAAGTATTTAAACCGACAAACTCTGGGAGGTTGTAGGGGACATCAAAACAAATATTTTTCCCTAATGTCATTTTTTCCTATGAGGAGTATTTAAACCGGCGGAGGAAGATTTCTCTGGCGGAAAATTAATTAAACCAACAAACACTCTGCCTCTGTCAATCCACGTTTCTGGGAACCGTCGGTCCAGGAATCGACGTACACGATGACTGAAATGTGCCGGCGCCCCGTCATGTTGGAACCAAATCCGTTGTCTTGAAGGGAGCGGGACGTTTTCCACCAATTCTGGCAATGCTCTGGCGAGAAAATTGCAATAGTGCCTGCCATTTAATGGCCTATGTAGCAGATACGGCCCAATTAAAGAGTCCTCAACAACACGGACCCACACATTAACGAAGAACCACATTTGATGAGCGCTAGTAACTGTGACATGGGGGTCACCCTCACTCCAAACATGCGAATTGTGCATGTTGAAGACTACATCACGCCCGAACGTTCCTTCCTCGGTAAACAACTCAGAGGATGGAAATTTAGGACGCATTTCACACTGTTCCAGGTACCTCTGCGAAAACTGTGCTCTGGGTGGATAATCAACTGGTTCCAGGTTGTGGACACGCTGTAATTGAAATGGACGTAACAATTGCTCTCGAAGGACTGTTCTTACATTCGTCTGATTCGTCCCCATGTGATATTGCACGAGTGTTGATTGAAAGATGCCCCTCCACATGCTCCAAGACAGCTTCCTCAAATTGCAGCGTTCTTACCATGCGAAGGCGTCCTTATCTAGGTATTCTGCTAAATGACCCGGTCTCATGCAGACGTTGGTTCAGCAAAAATCGTATAATGCGGGATACGGCGATTAGGATATTATTGTTGATAAACCCGCTGTGCAGCTCGTCCGTTGTGGTGCGCTACGTGGTACGCACCAACCGTATCAGTGTACTCACTCCAGGTGTAACGCTCCATTAGTAAACAGAGACAATGCACTACTACACTGGTGGACAACAGTTTTCTACAACTGAAGAGCGTAATACGGCCTGTAACAACTGAAGAGCGTAATACGGCCTCGACCGTTTTAAATAATCCTCATAGGAAAAAATGACATTATATAATACACTCCTGGAAATGGAAACAAGAACACATTGACACCGGTGTGTCAGACCCACCATACTTGCTCCGGACACTGCGACAGGGCTGTACAAGCAATGATCACACGCACGGCACAGCGGACACACCAGGAACCGCGGTGTTGGCCGTCGAATGGCGCTAGCTGCGCAGCATTTGTGCACCGCCACCGTCAGTGTCAGCCAGTTTGCCGTGGCATACGGAGCTCCATCGCAGTCTTTAACACTGGTAGCATGCCGCGACAGCGTGGACGTGAACCGTATGTGCAGTCGACGGACTTTGAGCGAGGGCGTATAGTGAGTATGCGGGAGGCCGGGTGGACGTACCGCCGAATTGCTCAACACGAGGGGCGTGAGGTCTCCACAGTACATCGATGTTGTCGCCAGTGGTTGGCGGAAGGTGCACGTGCCCGTCGACCTGGGACCGGACCGCAGCGACGCACGGATGCACGCCAAGACCGTAGGATCCTACGCAGTGCCGTAGGGGACCGCACCGCCACTTCCCAGTAAATTAGGGACACTGTTGCTCCTGGGGTATCGGCGAGGACCATTCGCAACCGTCTCCATGAAGCTGGGCTACGGTCCCGCACACCGTTAGGCCGTCTTCCGCTCACGCCCCAACATCGTGCAGCCCGCCTCCAGTGGTGTCGCGACAGGCGTGAATGGAGGGACGAATGGAGACGTGTCGTTTTCAGCGATGAGAGTCGCTTCTGCCTTGGTGCCAATGATGGTCGTATGCGTGTTTGGCGCCGTGCAGGTGAGCGCCACAATCAGGACTGCATACGACCGAGGCACACAGGGCCAACACCCGGCATCATAGTGTGGGGAGCGATCTCCTACACTGGCCGTACACCTGTGGTGATCATCGACGGGACACTGAATAGTCCACGGTACATCCAAACCGTCATCGAACCCATCGTTCTACCATTCCTAGACCGGCAAGGGAACTTGCTGTTCCAACAGGATAATGCACGTCCGCATGTATCCCGTGCCACCCAACGTGCCCCAGAAGGTGTAAGTCGACTACCCTGGCCAGCAAGATCTCCGGATATGTCCCCCATTGAGCATGTTTGGGACTGGATGAAGCGTCGTCTCACGCGGTCTGCACGTCCAGCACGAACGCTGGTCCAACTGAGGCGCCAGGTGGAAATGGCATGGCAAGCCGTTCCACAGGACTACATCCAGCATCTCTACGATCGTCTCCATGGGAGAATAGCAGCCTGCATTGCTGCGAAAGGTGGATATACACTGTACTAGTGCCGACATTGTGCATGCTCTGTTGCCTGTGTCTATGTGCCTGTGGTTCTGTCAGTGTGATCATGTGATGTATCTGACCCCAGGAATGTGTCAATAAAGTTTCCCCTTCCTGGGACAATGAATTCACGGTGTTCTTATTTCAATTTCCAGGAGTGTATTTGTTTTGATGTCCCCTACAACCTCCCAGAGTTTGTCGGTTTAAATACTTTTCACCCTGTAGATCGGTACTCTAGTGTAATTCACACTCAGGTCTTGAATGAGGTTTGCGTAACAAACACACTACACTTTGTCCAAGATCCCGAAACACATCCATTCCTCATCCCTGCTTCCGATTATAGTGTAATCTTGTAATATGATACTATCTGATTCTTGTTGCTTTGTTTGCTCGTACTGTCTCGCATTTACTGATATCTGAAGAGATTACGATTCAGCATTTCACTTGGAAATACTGTCAAAGTCGTAACGCATTTCCTTTCTAAAATCATCCAATGATCTACACTGACGAGTCAAACATGATCAGCAGTGCCCATCGCGATTGTCAATGCCGCGTGGGGGCGATGCGCGTTCCACTTCATTATGTTGCCATGCCAACTGCGGTCCGCGGCAGATTATCGGGTTACAGGTATCGACTAATCCGATAGTCGCCTTTTGACTCTCGCTGTCGAAACTTAAAAACTGCGGACAGACATTTACTTACTTTCGAGAAACACGTCGTTCTGTTCGTCCGTTCAGTTTTATTCACTTTTATTTACTTTAGGTGTCTCACATTCCCGCTTCATCATGTCCGACGGGTGGCATCATAGGCCATCATGTTTGTTATCATCACCCATCGACTCTCCTGCTTTACAGAGAGGGAAAGGCTCCGGAGAGCACTTTCTGTGATGAGGCCTGTGCGTTCAACAGCGTATCGCCTACTCGTGGCTTCACCATCCTCCGAGCACTTTCCACTGGTGCTAACGGCAGAAGCACGCAAGCAACCTACCAGCTTGGTCCCTTTCCAGCCGCTCCTCCACAGAAACCGGACGATGACAATCCGCCCTTTGTCGAATTCGCTTATGTCTGCGGATGGTACAACTTGCGGTCCGTTTTCTCTCGTCTCTGCTCCGCTTACATACTTTCCTTACCGCGTTAAAGGCTCCATCACGTGATTCGAATCCTCGATTAACACATACAATGGAGCACCCAAGTCGTGTATTTCTCCAGCTGCATTTGTTGCCAAAATTATGTTCTGCAAAGCCGAAGCAGTTGGGTCTTTATCCATTCACACTGGAGTTAGGCCTTTTGCCTTCCCTAGGCCAATCAAGGGCGTCTTTTTCACACGCCATCCATATTTGCGCTTACAGATAAGTTTTAAAGAGACAAAGAGAATGGTATAGGCTCGCGTAATACAGAGATATGTAAACAGGCAGAATTCGGCGCTGCGGTCGGCAACGCCTATATAAGACGACAAGTATCTGTCGGAGTCCTGCAATGGCAGGTTATCACCATTTAAGTGAGTTTCAACGTGGTATTATAGTCGGCGCACGAGCGATGGGACACAGCATCTCCTAGGTAGCGATGAAGTGAGGATTTTCCCGTACGACCACTTCACGAGTGTACAGTATCAGGAAACCGTGAAAACATCAAATCTCCGACATCGCTGGGGCCGGAAACGATCCTGAAAGAATGGCACTATTGGTGACTGAAGAGAGTCGTATAGCGTCACAGAAGTGCAACCCTTCCGAAAATTGCTGCAGATTTCGATGATGTCATCAACAAGTGTCAGCGTGCGGACCATTGAACGAAACATAATCGATACGGGCTTTCGGAGCCGGAAACCCACCCATTTATCCTAATGACTACACGACACAAAGCTTTACGCCGCCCCTGAGCCGAAATCGGACTGTTGATGACTGGAAACGCGTTACCTGGTCGGACGAGTGTCGTTTAAAATTGTATGGACGTGTAGGGGTGTGGAGACAGTCTCATAAATCAATGGACCCTGCATGTCAGCAGGGGGACTGTTCAAGCTGGTGGAGGCTATGTAATGGTGTGAGGCATGTGCGGTGGGACTGATGTGGGACCCCTGATACGTCTAGATACGACTCTAACAAGTGACCTGCATCCATTCATGTCCGTTGTGCATTCCGACGTGCTTGGGCAATTCCATACGTCCAGAATTGCTACAGAGTGGCTCCAGTAACACTCTTCTGAGTTTAAGCACTTCCGCTGGGCACGAGACTCCGCAGACATGAACTTTGTTGAGCATATCTGGGATGCCTTGCAACGTGCTGTTCACAAGAGATCTCCACCCCCTCGCACTCTTACGGATTTATGGACAGCCCTGCAGGATTCATGGGTCAGTTCCCTCCAGCACTACTTCCATCTTGTTACGGCATTTCTGAGTGTTCTCGGCGGCCCTGCACAATATTAGGCAGGTGTACCAGTTTGTTTGGCTCTTCAGTCTAGGTGCATAATACTGAACTGTATCCCGTGTTGGGTATAGACGTACCAAATAGAATATGTTGTTTGTGGCAGATTTACAAAAGTGAAAATATGGCAACTGATCAAGTGTTCAAGACACCTCCATGACGTGACACAAGGAAATTTTGATTTGCTTCCACGAGCTTGTCTCTTTCTGCAGCTGGATCTTTGGAAATAGAAACACTTTTACTGTGAGAAGCATCGCTCTCAAGTGTGTTGCAAATTTAAGTTTTCCCTCTCCAAACAGAGGGGGAGGGGGGGGGGGGGTATCGCAGCCACTTATCGCATGAAGAAATTCAATGTTTTCCAAGACATATTTATATCTGAAGAATGTTTTGGAACACATCGCTTTTCCTGTGTTACTCCTTCCAGATGTGCAAAGGAACGCATTGTGCGGTGCTAAAGCCATCACCAAAACCCAAAGATAACTGTCGTCTCCAATAACAACAAGAGAATTTTGTTCGGAAGACAACGAAATGCGTCTGCCCCTTCTGGTGAATGGTTGGTGACCATTTGTACTAGCTGAAATTCCTCCTAAAGCAATGAGGTGAATTTTTTTTTCATTTGATAACTGTGAAAAAATAGTATCGTAAAACAGAATCCCGTACAAGATTGCAGCCTGGAACGACTACCTCCTACTTTCTGTGCTCCTTTTATTTTCTTCTGTGGGGTACCCTGCCGTATCATTTTTACCATGACTTCGCTGTACGTAGGCTGCAAATCTTTTAAAAATACACGCCCGAAAGAACAACCACACATTCATGTAACTGATAAACCTAGCTGGGTAATGGATCCAGCTTGTTCAGTGCGGATGTACAAATACGTCCGCTCATTTGTGGGAATCTCTGAGAAGCGAACAGGAGTATACATGGACGGCCACTACGGATAGGTGGCGGTCGGTGGGAGTGTAGATCGGCCATGAGGCGTACCGAAACAGTCCGCGCAGTTGCGATACGGCTGTGCCTACTAAACTGGATATCCCGGTCCGGTATAAATTTTCGCTCGTCACCGCTGATTCCGTTAGTGTCCCGCTGTAGCTGACAGCTGGCAGCCACCATCTACTATGGTCCTTGAACTTTGCCCTTTCCCATTTCTACGTCCTTTCGTAATGGCGTGAAGGTAAAGAAAATGCGGACTTTCCCCCACTGCGAATGCCTTCCACAGGAAAAAGTGGCGATGAAAAGCGAGAAAGTTCGAACTCGAAGCATTTCTTTCAGGTCATCATTAGACAGATATCCCGTGGAAAAGCATGTGACGATCCAGAGCTTCTTACTTATGGACCGTCTGGGAGCAACTGAATAAAACACAATTTTTTTAGACCATACCCGTTTCGCCTTTATTTTCTGCAAGGCATCATCAGTGGCAGGTTGCGTGGACAATTACGCTCCTGTTGCATTTTTGGTGTTTTTCTTCTTCTTATGAATGCCAATTTGCGGTTTTTTTCCCACATTCCACAGCACTATGAACTGAACGCTTATTTCACTGTTGCAACAGAAACCAAAACATTGCATTGAAACAAGCGTTCACTTCATAGTGCTGTGAAATGTGAGAAAAAAAACGCAAACTGGCATTCATAAGAAGAAGAAAAACACCAAGAATGTAACAGGAGCGTAACATGTAAGAAATTGTCCACGCAACGTGCCACTGATGAAGTCTTGCAGAATATAAAGGCGAAACGCGTATGGCACTAAAATTGTGTTTTATTCAGTTGCTGTCAGACGGTCCATAAGTAAAAATTATCAATATAACCTAATAGTACACGCAACTGAGGAAGACAGGATTACAAAACTTGAAGATCCAGAGCTTCTTTTCGTTTCTTCGTATTCATATGGTTGTCAACTATTGTCAGAGATAGTACTAAATCTTTACGTCAGGAATGCCTGTTTACAATTCTATTCTTCGCCGGCCGCTGTGACCGAGCGGTTCTAGGCGCTTCAGTCTGGAACCGCGCTGCTGTTACGGTCGCAGGTTCGAATCCTGCCTCTGGCATGGATGTGTGTGATGTCCTAAGGTTAGTTAGGTTTAAGTAGTTCTAGGGGACTGATGACCTCAGATGTTACGTCCCATTGTGATCAGAGCCATTTCAATTTGAATTCTATTCTTTCTCCTAGAATCAACTCCACAGTACATATGGTAGTTGACGTCTTCAGCTCAAGTCACTCCAGTACATTCAGAAATACTGTTTTTGACCGAGGATGGTATTTTCAGTTTCGGGTCCATGTTAACTAAAATCGGTAATGCAACATTTTACGTGTATATGGAGTAATTACAAACATTATTTATAAATTTTTAAGGGAATTAAATCCTCTACAGCGTTGGTTATTACTCATTCTGCACAAAACTAAACTAAAGAAAAGTTATTACGGCGAAACCACTGACATATCTATCTGAGATTTTTTGACAGTTTTGCAGATTTTCACAGCCTCGTGTGTCAGTAGCTGATCCGAATTTTCCAAACACGTTTTGTATGAAACTTGCAAGAAATTTAAAACTCTTTGATATTGATAGTAGCGTATTTTTTGCTTAAAATAGCCTGGAAACGAGTTATTGAGGAAAAACAGAGAAAAGTGCCGTTTCTCAGCGGTGTTTTCGAGATGGTGGATAACGCACAACGGAGAGAAAGTCTAAAACTTGGATTTCTCACGATAGGTGTAATACATACAACATATGCGAAAACCAAAATTACTCCACATTTTTGCAACCCCCAAATGCTATCTCTACTGGGTTATGACTCCTGGGGGTGCTTTTTTTTCTTTTTCTTAGCAAAGATATCGTGTGTAACGCTACTTGTTCTTCGACTTCAACGTTGGGCCGCAGATCCAGCGGCAGTCCACGTGTGAACGTCGGACCCTGAGCGACATCCAGCGCGTCCTCGTAATTCGTGCGGTTTTTTGTGGGCTGTCACCGAGGCATTTCAATTTCTGTTCCGCGTAAATCACCGGCGGCTGCAGCCAGAAAATCCCGTTCGGCAGTCTATTTCGCGAAAAGATAAATGAGACAGCTACGCTTGACGTTTGACTCGCTGTACCACATTCTGAACAGACTCACCTGCGTTGCAAACGCATGGTGAAATAATGCCTGTTACCTGCCGATGCCCGTCCAGATAACGGGAAAGTGTATTCCATAACAGCTAGTGTGACACAGGGGCACACCGTACTTCAAAATACGGCAGTATTACGTTGAACTACATGGTCCTTACCGAGCAGATTACTGAACTACGTCTCGCTACAAAAAAATGTGCTTAAAAGCAAAATGAATTTCGTTTTTTTTCCTCGATAATTACCTTGGAAGAGATTACCTTGGAAGAGATTATATATATTAATATTTACGGTTGTAAAAGATGTAAAGATAAAGGATTAGAATGTATGAACTGTGTTTCTATATAGTGTATCGGAACATACGGTCAGTCCTTGATGAGATGATGGAGGACATTATATCCAACAATAAATGTTAACACAGTTTATCCGTGTTCTTCGATGTTTTGGAGTCACCTACGAAATTCCGAAATTACCCTCTCGTTTGTACGCCAGCTTCAGTTAACACATTTTTCACGCTGTTCATTTAATTTTGTTCATCTACTTCTTTTAATAATTACGTTAATACATATTAATTCTTTGGTTCGTCTTAGTCCTAGCAGAGGAGAAGCTCGAAATGCCCCCTCTCTCCTGAACTCTCGCTGCAAGTTACCAAATCTCTGCTGCCGTGTGAATCTTTGCAACGAGCTCTTCTTTGTTTATTATATCCGATCTGTACACTTTCACTTTGAAATAACCCGAGCGAAAGAAAGTACAGTGGTATAAGATCGAAGGTCGTCTGGTGGAGGAATGGAACCGCCCTTTCCAGTCCACATAACTGGAAAATGGTCCTCCAACCGCTGCCGTACTCGTACTCAGAAATGTGCTGGAGCACCATGTAGTTGATACCTTAGGTGTTGTCTATGGGGCCATATCATCCGGTATTCTAAGAAATGCAAGTAAACAGCGCCAACCCACTCCCCCAATTCTGTCCACCAGACTGAATGGATCAAAAGGTATACCACTGAGGACACGTGCTCATATGCCAACAATAAATTTGGTTTGGTATGAGGTGGAATTCTCGGCAGCGATGTATCAGTTTGCTTATAACACCATATCTTTTGAATCCTAACTCGTCATTTCATAAGACGTGGTTCACGAAATCTGGTTGGTAATTAATCATCTGTGATAAACACCGATAGTAAGGGAGAAGATGTCCATGACCTTGTGGCTTTAATTCTTACCGAGGGTTCAGATGGTGCTCATGGAAATCTTGCAAAGTGAACGCCAAATAAATGTGTGAGGGCGTCCAACACGTCGCCCAAGACTTTTTGTACTGATAAACAGAGGTTTCTCTACCATATCAAGATCATTCTTCACGATCTGGAGAATGTCTTGGTCGGTCAACATGATGTGCAGGTTGCTGCGTTCCTATATTCTCCATGTATTGCTGAAGTGCTTGAAATACCCCCTTCTTGGACCCCTCATTGCGTAAACCCCTCTCTATATTCTCCTAAGTTCTGCTTCATGGGGTAGTCAGACAGGGCCAATTCTACATTTTCTCGTTCAGTAATTTCCTTTGCGCACATTCATTTTACACTCGCGTGGAGTAGCATCTTGGGGAATAATAGAAGTCTCGTCGAATGCAATCTGGTGTCCGTTTGCCTGGCCATGTTCCGCTACAGCTGTTTTTCCGGACAGCATAGGCGGAAATACCTTTCATGTTCTATATGGCGCTGTGCAATAGTGTGGAAAGTGTGACCGACATAAAACCGTCCACGCCCACACGGTATTTTGTATATTCCGGGTGCCATGAGGCCTCATCGTCTTTGACAGGCTCCATTAGTTGACGGAAATATGCTGGGGGCTCTTCAGGAGGCGGCAAGTGTTCCCCGTTATTGAGTCACATAATCGTAAAAACATAATCTTCATCGTGTCTTCTTCGTAGCGCTCTTCTTTCACGGCTTAGATGAAACTACTTGCGAAATTTGTCTGGTGTTGTAAAGGTTTTCGTTGAAAACTTCACGTAAGTGGCTTAGCTCCCTCCTCAGGTCTTCATTTTTCCGTTTATAGGAACAATACACTCAAATAAGATGAGATATGGGTTATTTGAGACTGGTATTCAGAGGAAAGCGAAGCTACCCGTTTTGGTGTTACATATGAAACTGTGACGAATACGGAAGAATTTTATTAATATTTTTTGTTCAAATAAGGTCATCTATCATCTAATCAGGGACTGACCTTACCTTTTGACACATTGAGTATATGGTAATGATTACAATAACATTGCTTCTGGAACGTTGGTGAATGAGTACCTGCTTCTAAAAAAAAAAAGTATTAAGATGGATGCAGGGATATGTGGAAAGTATCCGGTCACCCTATGTAATGCACAACGAACCAGTAGAAGTCTCGAAATTCGGGGGTATTGTGTTGTCACTGAAGAAGCAGTAAGAGCAGAATGGCCCGCTCAGTGGAGCTCAGTCACTTCGAACGTGGGCTAGTCCTTGGATGTCCCCTGATGCAGCGATGCAGCCGATCCACAATAATGTTCACGTAGGCGACAACTGTCATGGTGACAATCGCAGGTGCCATAGGCGCCCAACAGCGTGCGCCCATGGAGCGGTGCACGTTTCCAGCAGCCGTTGGCGTTGCGTATCGAAATGGTGTAACAAGGAAGGTGATCCAACCGACCAGACGACGCATTTACAATGCTCCAGGCATAGTCTTGACGGTACCGTGTCCACTGCAATCTTGATTGACGATGTCGTGGCTCATCAGGGGAAAATGTACGAGAGGTATGCTGGGAAGTTCTATCTCGTTTAAATCAGGTTAAGCTGGTGCTCAAGACAACAACGTGAATTCCCAATCATGATGTACATCTACATCTACATCCATACTCCGCAAGCCACCTGACGGTGAGTGGCGGAGGGTACTTTGTGTACCACCTGACGGTGAGTGGCGGAGGGTACTTTGTGTACCTCTATCGGTTCTCTCTTGTATTCCAGTCTCGTATTGTTCGTGGAAAGAAAGATTGTCGGTATGCCTCTGTGTGGGCTCTAATCTCTCTGATTTTATCCTCACGGTCTCTTCGCGAGATATACGTAGGAGGGAACAATATACTGCTTGACTCCTCGGTGAAGGTATGTTCTCGAAATTTCAACAAAAGCCCGTACCGAGCTACTGAGCGAATCTGTGCAAAGTCTTCCACTGGAGTTTATCTATCATCTCCGTAACGCTTTCGCGATTATTAAATGATCCTGTAACGAAGCGCGCTGCTCTCCGTTGGATCTTCTCTATCTCTTCTATCAACCCTATCTGCTACGGATCCCACATTGCTAAGCAATTTTCAAGCAGTGGGCGAACAAGTGTACTGTAACCTACTTCCTTTGTTTTCGGATTGCATTTACTTAAGATTTTTCCAATGAATCTCAGTCTGGCATCTATTTTACCGACGATCAACTTTATATGATAATTCCATTTTAAATCACTCCTAATGCCTACTCCCAGATAATTTATAGAATTAACTGCTTCCAGTTGCTGACCTGCTATATTGTAGCTAAATGATAAAGGATATTTTTTTGTATGTATTCGCAGCACATTACACTTCAATTGCCATTCTCTGCACCATGCGTCAATTCGTTGCAGATCCTCCAGCATTTCAGTACAATTTTCCATTGTTACGAACTCTCGATATACTACAGCATCATCAGCAGTGAACTTCCGATGTTATCCACTAGGTCACTTATGCATATTGTGAATAGCAACGGTCCTACGACACTCCCCTGCGGCACACCTGAAATCACTCTTACTTCTGAATTCTCTTCATTAAGGATGACATGCTGCGTTCTGTTATCTAGTAACTCTTCAGTCCAATCATACAGTTGGTCTGATAGTCCATATGCTCTTACTTTGTTCATGAAACTTGTAGGTTGATTCTCGCTTTGTGACGGACAGATTCTTCTGCTGGAAGATGTGGTCAGGAACACTTGTGCCTCTACAGGCATCATACTCTGTCGCACATTTGTCACAGATGGTTGTGTATCCTGATTTAGAGACAGGACAAGAGTCCCACACTTACAATGTCTCCTACCCAACGGTGTCGCCGTCCTTCAACCAGTTTCCACAGACGCTCACAGCAGTAGCACACAAACAGTCCACCTGCTTCTCCGTTTCCAGTATACTTGTTCCCATACGGCGGGCCATAACTGTCTCTCCATTGTCAAAGTGCCGTGGGTTAGAGTTTCTCCATTTGCAACCTGTATCGTCACCAGAATGATTCCCAATTTGTCTAGGAACCGCTTATAATTTATTACCGCATCAGATCTCTTCAACGTCACCAGGTAGCATTCCATTGGACACTGGTCGTGCCGTTTTGTCTCATCACTGCTTGATGTCTTCTTCGCTGGTTGTATCACACAGGCCTCTGTTATGGTAGATGTAACGTGCGTTTATCCTGACGCTTAGGTAGTCCTCTTCCTGTCGGTCCAGGGAAGAGGAAGTAGGTAAGTCACCAACATACTGGCGATTGAACTTGATGGTCGAAGCAGGAGCGACGGTGATGACTCTTGCGAGGACAGACTTGTTCACAATCAGTTCCAAAGTACAAGAGTGACCACTAGGAACTAGGTACCTGTGAGTTAATGGGTTATAAGCGTTTATGGCCGCGTGGCGGCGCTATCTAGCTTACACGGTCCACCGGATGGAAGGCTCCTCCCAGCGTACGGAACGACGCGACAACGCCTCTGTCAACAATGAAGTCGCAATACAGTTGTAAGGTAACAGCCCCAGGTCCGAGTTTTTTTCTTTCTGGTGAGGATTGGCGAGATTCACTCTGAATCTGCATTTATTTCTCTGTTAGATACACAGAAACTTCTCAACACATAAAAGAAATTCTAATTTCAATTCTAATATTTTATATATGCTAGGGAACAATCAACGAAGTGGGAGTTAAATATTGTTTTCTCTTTTTGTTTTCATGCCGATAAAAGTACTACTGTTCTACGCTATTGACGAAGATGATGCAACAAAATGATGCTAGCGCCATCTTGCCAGTGCTTTGGAAACGTAAAACAGAGAAGAGAGAAGCAGCGACAATTTCATTATGCAACATTTGCGGATCTCTAAACATGCACGCACAATAAGAGGAGTCGACAAGACGCCATAAACTTGAAGCCGACGGCCGCCATGTTAGTTGTTCCAAGCACCACCTTCTGGTGGAAGTGCATTGATAAACTTCAGCTTGTGTCAGTTAAGGACGTACTAATCATTCTGAGTATAGTCTCCCGTAAAGGAATCGCACTTCATTCGTAAGTGGACTCTTAGAGCGGTTATTTCTTTTATACACATGAATTTTGATTGCGTTATTTACTTTTGCTTCAATGCTTCTATTTCCTTTATTTAACAATAAATTTCCTTGCCTCCATTTCTAAAAGTTCTCTACGTGAACGCTGTGAGAAGGAAAGATTGTAATACGACGAAACACAGGAAAATACGTTCTCAGTTGTAACATATTACCATGTTTACGACGTTTCTTATCGAGCCAAATACGATATCTCGCATTTCTAGCTGCTGCTCTCACACAAATAATGATAACAATTCAGTAATTCAGGGTCGCCACCAGCCCAAGCCCTTCCTAAACATTTAGAAAAAACGGAGCTGGAAAATTATTAGTTTAATTACTTTAATAATTTAATTACAAGTTTGCAAATTTCTCTAAGCAGCCAGATAAATAGCACTCCATGTCGTGCATGAAACAACGTGATTAATTCAGGAATGTAAATGAGAGTAAATGGGTAAGATAGACAGCAAAGAATTTATCTTTCACGTAAATTATTTATTGTAACTAAATATTTGGTTGCACATCCTAACTACACGTAACTGGTGCCTGACTCGAAATATTTAAGTAAGAATTACGTGAGAATGAAACACAGCACAATTTAACTACAGCAAGAAGAAACACAGAAGACGGGGGCGGGGGACAATTATACTATCATCTCCTTTTGCATTAATACCATAAAAATATCTAAGTGAGATTTGCATTACGATTCTACGCATGGTCTATTCTGGACAGAGGTTTAACCAATACACAAGGCTGTGCGATAATTATGCTTGCAAACGGCCGAACTAGAACACGTGGTGCATTCTAACACAAACTGTTGTGCTGCTCTGTAGAAAGCGCACGAAAGGACAGATATTCTTGCAGAAATTGTAGCTCATTAAACAAGCAAACTGTTAAAATAAAGCCTATTGCGATGCCGTGGTGAACCAGAAGGGTCATTGATTACCAGACACGTGGCACAAAATCGAAACACAAAGACAAAAGCAATTTTCACAAAATATAGGATTAAAAATCATTAAAACATAACACGCTTCACACGCTTCAGATAAGCTAAAGTTCTTAAGTATTTCACTAGTTAAACATAACGAAGTCCTAACTCAATCTGATTCCTATCACCTGAAACCCCCCTTAAGAGCTACGATCCGTACTCACCAAGCGTTCACCGAAGAGTGCCCACTTTCTCTTTAGAGATTGTCTAGCTCCCCGTGCAGCGGAAACTACCAGAGGGGTAGCCCTCCGTCACCAACTTCACACACAAAACAGCCTTCGACACAGCCTTCGACTAAGATGGGTAAACCTCTCTGTTCAGATACTGGAAACCTAAGTTGGTCATCCTGTGCTCTCCTTTGAACGAGAAGCAGCATAGTCTGCTCCCAGCAGACGATGACCAGTTCAGCGATTCCCACAAAACAAAACCGAAACCCACATTAAAATACATATAATAATCAATAGGCCTTATTTGAGTGCACGGTCTTTCTGGAAGAGTTCATGAATTGAGATAAAGTCAGGTAGTAAAATGAATAGGTTGTACCGAATTCGACAAGCGTCGTATGAAACAACTTCACAGAGACGTTTCACAGTATTTTAGGCATAATGACATAGACCGAAAATCAGTTTTGCCATCCACTATTAAGCAAAATGAGGATTACGAAAGCAGCCTTCACGTGTCACATACTCCTCTTCTTGATTGTTAGAAACGCATAAAAAAAGAAAATTACATTAACTAGGCGAGATGGATCGCGTTACTTGATAAAACATGCTTATAAGTCCAGGAAAAGGTCTGAAAATGCCTTCCTGTCTCGGTTTAAGTAACGAAAGCACTGCATCATTTTCTGTTTAAAACAGCTGTTGCATGTACACGTCAAAAACTAAGAACCAGAAACAATCGCAAACGACAGGCTGCTAATATTGTGAGCGTCTATCATGGTGACACCAGCTTCATAGCAACGCGGAGCGTAAGTTCGTAGCACCATCTCCACTTATTACAACTCCGTTGTTATACGAGGGTGAGTCAAATGAAAACCTTAAATATTTTTAAAAATATTATTTATCATGCAGAAGTGGTACAAAGCTGTATCACTTTCAATATAATCCTCCCCCACGCTCAATGAAAGTCCTCCAGCGCTTACAAAGTGCATAAATTCCTTTAGAAAAAAATTCTTTTGGTAGTCCGCGCAACCACTCATGCACCGTGTGGTGTACCTCTTCATGAGAACGGGACTTCTTTCCTCCCATTGCGTCTTTTAGTGGTCCAGACATATGGAAATCACCTGGGGCTAGTTCTGGGTTGCTCGCTCTCTTCGTCTCCTGTTGGTGGAAGTGAACCCAGATTTCGCCCCAGTAACGATTCTTGCAGGGAAGCCATCACCTTCTCATTCAAAGCGCCGAAGAAGTTCTTCACAAGCGTCAACACGTCGTTCTCTCATTTCAGGAGTCAGCTGCCGTGGCCCCCTACTTGCAGACACTTCCTGAAACTGGATCACATCATAGACAATGTGGTATGCTGACCCATGACTAATCTGTAAACATGCTGCAATGTCATTCAGTGTCAGTCGGCGGTTTTCCTTCACTATGGCTTCAACTGCTGCAGTGTTCTGTGGAGTCACAACTCGTTGTGCCTGACCTGGACGAGGAGCATCTTCCACTGAAGTCACACCATTTGCAAACTTCCTACTCCATTCGTAAACTTGCTGCTGTGACAAACATGCATCGCCGTACTGAACTTTCGTTAGTCGATGAATTTAAATAGATTTCACACCTTCACTACGCAAAAACCGAACAACAGAACGCTTTTGTTCCCTGGTGCAAGTCGGAAGTGGGGCTGCCATCTTTATACTGACACTGCGACGGTATGTGTGCATCTGCACTATGCCGCCACCTGCAGGCCATTCTGCAAGCTGTTTGTAGCACGCTTACCAACTTACAGGAAAACGGCGCGAAATTTCGTTTTGTTATTACAAATTCAAGGTTTTCATTTGACTCGTTCTCGTAAAAAAGTAAAATACTCTTTGAATTAGAGGTAAAAATAAGGGGAGATTGTGCTACAAACTTACGTTGCACGTTGTTTTGAAGACGGTGCTGCCATGTTGGATACCCCAAAAGGTTAGCAGACTATACTGATGAGCCAAAACATGATGACCACTCCCAACCGCGAGGTTGGAGTCCTGCCTGGTGGCGATGAGGGCACGTGATGCGCTAAGAGAAGTGCATGCGAGGAGTAGAAACGAATGTGGAATTCTAGCGACGATAAATGGCGCAAATACGTAAATCCGCCGATTTAAGCGACTTTGACAAAAGCCAGATTGCTGTGTCCCATTGTTTGGCAGCGAGCACTTCGGAAGCTGGTCGGATGTTCGGATGCTACTGTCGTGGGCATAGGGATCGGAGGCTTGCTCGCTCTCTAAAGCAGGCTAGGCGGCCATACGTGGCAGATCTGACAACACAGTGCTAGCGCAGGTCCAAGTGTTTTGGATCCCACTCTTCAGCGCAGAGCGTTGAAGACAGTGTTCCACAGCAGAGGACCCCTACCTGTTCCTCATCATCAGTTACGATTACAGTGACCACAGGATCATCGAGGTTGGACGGATGCGGCGATGGTCTTGTCCAGATACGCCTTCATCTAGGCGAAGGGCAGCTCGAAACCTGCAGCGCGCCGAAAACATCCCGGTGGCAGCGGTATTTTGTTTGGGGGGTCATTCATCTGGCTTGCCATGCGACCTTCTGTAATAATCGAAGACACCACGACAGCTGTGGACTGCGTGAACATTATTGAGTCCGTTGCAGTTATATATTTTGTGATAAAGTCCTTCTGGCCTGTTAATTATTCTATATGTGACTTGTAAGTACTGCCCCTGTCTCATTGTTAGTGTTTTATGTAAGAGATGTCTTTTCCTATAAATTTGTAACTATGTTATATGCCATATTAATTGTTTAATTCTGATGAAGGCACTCTTAGAAGTGTTGAAACCTGGTCAATAATACTTAAATAATTGTGACTGAGTGCTCATTTGTTTCAATTCTAATTATTAGGGACCACCTCTAGCCCCTTATGCTTGATGTCTTCCTGAAAACAGCAATGCCTTCTTCCTGCAGGGTAACTGTGTCACAAGGCCAGAATCGTGCTGCAATGGTTTGAGGAGCGTAATAGCGAACTCACGTTGATGTCTTGGCCATCAAATTCGGCTTATCTGAATCCGATGAAATCCAAATGGGACGCTATCGAGCGCCAGCTCCGCGCTTAGAAACCATCCGCCCGTAAATTACGGGAAGTGCGTGACCTGCGCGTTTAAGTCCCATAGTGCTCAGAGCCATTTGAACCATTTGAACCTGTGTGTAGGAATCTGGTGGCACAAACCTCTGGAAACCTATCAAGTACTTGTCGAATCCATGGAAGGCAGGATTACTGCTGAATTGCTTTCCAGAAGTAGACCAACACGCTTTTCAGTAGTTGGTTATAATGTTTTAGCTCATCAGTGTATTGTTTACATGCAGATTGCTTTCTATTGCTTTCTGTTCGTAATTTCTGTCGTCTCCACCTATTTCTGTCGTGTGCACGCGACAGTTATTTTAAATAGTAAATACCAGAGTCAGCTGTGCTTGGCTCGTGTTCGTGCCATCTTTTATTTAACATCCTATTTTTGCCCTACTGCCATCTCGTTATGTTAGTTTCAGTTACTTGAGTCACTGAGCTGCTGCTTTGCCTCCTCGCGAGCGGTAGCAGCAGCGCTCATCGATATAAACCCTGCCGTATTATCTTTGCTTGTTTGCTATCACTTCCCGGTCGCCGTGTGTCGACCAATTAGTTGGAACGCGCCACCAGTGGGGTTCGGACACGACAGTCGGACAGCTGGGACGCGGCAGTGAGGTTCGGATAACGACTCGCCCGACCGTTGCCGGCACACCTGGCTTCAGTGGGGACGGTCTTGGTTCATCGTCGGTTGGTCGTCTTACCGGACAAAGCTTGTGGGTTGGCGGTGTGTGTCTCAACTCGTGATTCATCTTTGTCATTGCACAGTCACTGCTTTTGGCATTGGTCGCGTTCTTCGTCTAAGTGCTGTGAAATTGTTAGCGCAGTCGCGACGTAGCACCAGTGTGGCATGCAGCGCCAGGGAGGCTCGGATAGTCATTACTCGCCCGATGATTGCCGATGCATATGATTTCAGTGCCAACGACTTTGGTTGATCGTCGGTCGGTCGTCTTGTCGGACGACGTGATTTGTCCGGCGATCGTTTAAGGGTTGGCTGTGTGTGCCGACTCGTGATTCGTCGTTGTTATTGCACAGTCACTGCTGTTAGCATCGTCTAGTCCTTCGTGCTTGTGTTCGTGAAACTGTGTGTAGCTTATGTGGTTTGACTGACAAGTTATTTAAAGGTTGTCGGCGTACTGGCCCTGAATTGGTCGGATGGCGTGGGTAGCGAGGAAGGACAGACAGCACAGCCATCACTCGCCTGACGATTGCCGACACACACGTCTGAGTGGCAACGACCTTGCTTGGTCGTTTGGTCGGTCGTCTGATTAGACGACGTATATTTGGGTCGACCACCGCTTATGGGTTGTCTGTGATCCGTTCTGGTTGTTGTTCCAGTCTCCGCAGTTAGCATCGTTTGAGTTTTGGTGCGTGTGTGGAGCGGAACTGATCTTGATCATTGGTCTGTTTACTGTCTGTCGGTTGGGTTCCCAGCGGATTGAAAATGGTTGGGCTGACTACCTGTCTCACCTAAGCGAGCGTTCGTCTTTGAATTCGAGCCCGACCCTCGAACATCTGGGCACCCTTGTGTGTACTGCCCTATTTTTTAAAAATTTGTCCTTGTTGTTGGTACTTGTGTGGTTTCTAGCTGGTTTTGTGTTTTAAATTAGAGTAGTTTTACTCTTACGGCCTTCAGCCTAGTTAGAGGTACTGTTTCGCGTAAGCTCTTTGACATTAAAAAAAATTGAATTTTTAAGTCTTCGGCCTTCAGCTGATTTGAATTTAACTTATTTACTTCAGCGTAACTAAAGAACTGCTGTAAGATAAGGCTTGCCTTTTAATTTTTCTGATTATGCTTGCGTTTTAAGATTTTGCCTTCAGTCGTTTTTAAGTTAAAGTTGTTTTGAGGCGGTAACTAAGTCCCAAGGATTAAAGCTGTGTGTTTAAAATTTTTTTTTGGGCTCTCTTAATGTTTGACCAAATAATGAAATTGTATGTTCGAGTGTAACTGACAGCCCCTTATTTTGGCCCCTTTCCACAATTTATTCTATTTCTCCTGTCCTGTGGTTTAAGCAGGGCATAACACAATGTTTACGCTAGTACCATAGTGTGAATGAGGTATTTTTTGAAACGTTTTTCTGTTCGTAAATGCAGATTTCATCCATTAATATGACACATTTCCAGAATGAGATTTTCACTCTGCAGCGGAGTGTGCGCTGATATGAAACTTCCTGGCAGATTGGCTCTGAGCACTTTGGGACTTAACATCTGTGGTCATCAGTCCCCTAGAACTTAGAACGACCTAAACCAAACTAACCTAAGGACATCACACACATCCATGCCCGAGACAGGATTCGAACCTGCGACCATAGTGGTCACGCGGTACCAGACTGTAGCGTCTAGAACCGCAAGACCACATCGTCGGCTCCCGAACTCGGGACCTTTGCCTTTCGCGTGCAAGTGCTTTACCATCTGAGTTACCGATGCACGACTCAAGCCCCGTCCTCACAGCTTTAGCACTTGCCCGCGAAAGGCAAAGGTCCCGAGTTCGAGTCTCGATCGGACGCACGGTTTTAATCTGCCAGGAAGTTTAATATGACACATTTTCCCTCGTAAATGTATATTTGTTTTTGTTTGCACAATTCAAATAACCAAGAACCACATGTATTTATTTACTATTTTGAAAATAAATCATTTAAAGAGAAATGAGTATAGGTTTTCTGATTTTCTGACAAACGGGATGTAATTATTTCGAATCGGAATACCACACTGCACTCTGTGGGATTGCTTCAACTTTCCTTTCCAAGTAGCATTGTAGTTTGTAGCCGGGTATCACGTATGTAATGAAAAAAACCAACCTCACCAGATTTGAGTGGATATCTAACCTATGTGGTGGTAAATCATTCTTATCAAGCTGGATGCTTTCTGTTAAAACAGATATTGGCATGCTTTCTTGTAATCTGGATATTAGTGGAAGCAGTTGCCACTTAGTGTGTGACACTGTAAGTGTAATTAATATTAAACATGAATTGTTATTTTTACAATCTGCGCAAAGCGAATTGTTTCTCTCTACAGCCAGGCGCTACAGTCTGGAGCCGAGCGACTGCTAAAGTCACAGGTTCGAATCCTGCCTCGGACATGGATGTGTGTGGTGTCCTTAGGTTAGTTAGATGTAAGTAGTTCTAACCCGTGGTTTGATTCATAATCAAAACGTCTACGGTCCCGGGTTCGATCCCCGCCACTGCCTACATTTTGATAAATAATCAGCATTGGCGGCCGAAGACTTCCGGCATAAGAAGTCAGCCTCATTCTGCCAACGGCCTTGTCAAAGAGGGCGGAGGAGCGGATAGAGGTTCAGGGCACGCTCTTGTCCTAGGGGTGGGAAATTGCCCCTAAAGGCGGAAGAATCAGCAATGATCAATGACATGAGGATGCAGAAGGCAATGGAAACCACTGCATTAAAGACACGTAACATGTATCCACAGGACATGTGGCCTGTAGTTGAGAAGTGTCATGATGATCTCTCCATTGGCAAAAGATTCCGAAATAGTCCCCCATTCGGATCTCCGGGAGGGGACTGCCAAGGGGGAGGTTTCCATGAGAAAATGATTGAATAATCAACGAAAGGATAATGTTCTAAGAGTCGGGGCGTGGAATGTCAGAGGCTTGAACGTGGTAGGCAAACTAGAAAATCTGAAAAGGAAAATGAAATGGCTCAATCTAGATATAGTAGGGGTCAGTGAAGTGAAGTAGAAGGAAGACAAGGATTTCTGGTCAGATGAGTATCGGGTAATATCAACAGCAGCAGAAAATTGTATAACAGGTGTAGGATTCGTTATGAACAGGAAGGTAGGGCAGAGGGTGTGTTACTGTGAACAGTTCAGTGACCGGGTTGTTCTAATCAGAATCGACAGCAGACCAACACCGACAACGATAGTTCAGGTATACATGCCGACGTCGCAAGCTGAAGATGAACAGATGGAGAAAGTGTATGAGGATATTGAAAGAGTAATGCAGTATGTAAAGGGGGTCGAAAATCTAATAGTCATGGGCGACTGGAATGCAGTTGTAGGGGAAGGAGTAGAAGAAACGGTTACAGGAGAATATGGGCTTGGGACAAGGAATGAAAGAGGAGAAAGACTAATTGAGTTCTATAACAAGTTTCAGCTAGTAATAGCGAATACCCTGTTCAGGAATCACAAGAGGAGGAGGTATACTTGGGAAAGGCCGGGAGATACGGGAAGATTTCAATTAGATTACATCATGGTCAGACAGGGATTCCCAAATCAGATACTGGATTGTAAGGCGTACCCAGGAACAGATATAAACTCAGATCACAATATAGTAGTGATGAAGAGTAGGCTGAAGTTCAAGACATTAGTCAGGAAGAATCAATACGCAAAGAAGTTGGATACGGAATTTCTAAGGAATGACGAGAAACATTTGAAGTTCTCTAACGCTATAGATACAGCAATAAGGAATAGCACAGTAGGCAACACAGTTGAAGAAGAATGGACGTCTCTAAAAAGGGCCATCACAGAAGTTGGGAAGGAAAATATAGGTACAAAGAAGGTAACTGCGAAGAAACTATGGGTAACAGAAGAAATACTTCAGTTGTTTGATGAAAGGAGGAAGTACAAACATGTTCCGGGGAAATCAGGAATACAGAAATACTAGTCGCTGAGGAATGAAATAAATAGGAAGTGCAGGGAAGCTAAGATGAAATGGGTGCAGGAAAATGTGAAGACATCGAAAAAGATATGATTGTCGGAAGGACAGACTCAGCATACAGGAAAGTCAAAACAACCTTTGGTGACATTAAAAGCAACGGTGGTAACATTAAGAGTGCAACGGGAATTCCACTGTCAAATGCAGAGGAGAGAGCAGATAGGTGGAAAGCATACATTGAAAGCCTCTATGAGGGTGAAGATTTGTCTGATGTGATAAAAGAAGAAACAGGAGTCGATTTAGAAGAGATAGGGGATCCAGTATTAGAATCGGAATTTAAAAGAGCTCTGGATGACTTACGGTCAAATAAGGGAGAAGGGATAGATAACATTCCATCAGAATTTCTAAAATCATTAGGGGAACTGGCAACAAAACGACTATTCACGTTGGTGTGTAGAATATATGAGTCTTGCGACATACCATCTGACTTTCGGAAAAGCATCATCCACACAATTCCGAAGACGGCAAGAGCTGACAAGTGCGAGAATTATCGCACATATTCACATATACCTTTGCCTTTAACCCAAACAAATACGGACTGTTTTAAAGATATTTTCGTCCTGTTACGGGTATATAAAGACAAAGAAGAAGGCGAAACATATGCTGATTTACCAAGATCCTTATTAGCTAGTTCAGAAATATGGTAAGTGCGAAAAGCAATAATGTCCTGGAACATTTGGTACTCCTGTACCTCCTCGAACAATGGCTACGGTAAACCATCCGTTGCCATGACCAAATGAATCATTTATATCTAAACTAAGATTGAATTGGCTGACGCTACAGATCAATATGTCGACTGGATGCGTGTAGAGTGTGGGGGGAGTATGTTGTACCCCCCCCCCCCCCCCCCCAAACCCCCCCACACACTTTAATATAATGGTAGTGTAAGTTTGATGTAAATTATTGCAAGTTTGTAAAACTTTTGTTTGTTAGATATGTTGATCACGCCACGCGGGGTGCTGACGTAACCGCGCGGGACTTAAGTCCGTATACACGGAGATCCGCATGGGACTTGTCTCTGAAATTATGTTTTGTGAATAAGTATGTCAGTTGTTAATCAAATTGAATAATATTGGGTACATATGTCATTTGGACAAGGGTACATCTATTGGCGTTACCAGTTTTTGAAATTTTGGATTTTCAATTTTTGGCGTTATGCCGGACGCGTATACTTGCCGTACTAGGTATAAGCGCCCGTTAGCTCGTGGGGCCAAGCCCGCTAGGCAGCGCGCCTGCCTGGCGCTCAGCGCACGTGAGCGCCTAGAACACCCAGTGCTCGCGTCCGGGATAACGCTCCGCCAGCAGGCAGAGATCTAAACTAAGACTGAATTTTAGTTTAGGTATAAATGACTCATTTGGTCATGGCAACGGATGGTTTACCGTAGCCATTGTTCGAGGAGGTACAGGAGTACCAAATGTTCCGGGACTTGAAAGTTTTGTGGACAGAGACATTATTGCTTTTCGCACTTACCATATTCCTGAACTAGCTAATAAGGATCTTGGTAAATCAGCATATGTTTTGCCTTCTTCTTTGTCTTTATATACCCGTAACAGGAAGCTGCTTACAAGAATAATATACAGAAGAATGGAAAAGAAAATTGACAATGCGCTAGGTGACGATCAGTTTGGCTTTAGGAAAAGTAAAGGCACGAGAGAGGCAATTCTGACGTTACGGCTAATAATGGAAGCAAGGCTAAAGAAAAGTCAAGACACGTTCATAGGATTTGTCGACCTGGAAAAGCGTTCGACAATATAAAATGGTGCAAGCTGTTCAAGATTCTGAAAAAAGTAGGGGTAAGCTATAGGGAGAGACGGGTCATATACAATATGTTCAACAACCAAGAGGGAATAATAAGAGTGGACGATATTAAGAAGGGAGCAAGACAAGGCTGTAGCCTTTCACCCCTACTCGAGGAAGCAATGATGGAAATAAAAGAAAGGTTCAGGAGTGGAATTAAAATACAAGGTGAAAGGATATCAATGATTCGATTCGCTGATGACATTGCTATCCTGAGTGAAAGTGAAGAAGAATTAAATGATCTGCTGAACGGAATGAACAGTCTAATGAGTACACAGTATGGTTTGAGAGTAAATCGGAGAAAGACGAAGGTAATGAGAAGTAGTAGAAATGAGAACAGCGAGAAACTTAACATCAGGATTGATGGTCACGAAGTCAGTGAAGTTAAGGAATTCTGCTACCTAGGCAGTAAAATAACCAATGACGGACGGATCATGGAGGACATCAAAAGCAGACTCGCTATGGCAAAAAAGGCATTTCTGGCCAAGAGAAGTCTCCTAATGTCAAATACCGGCCTTAATTTGAGGAAGAAATTTCTGAGGATGTACGTCTGGAGTACAGCATTGTATAGTATTCAAACATGGACTGTGGGAATACCGGAACAGAAGAGAATCGAAGCATTTGAGATGTGGTGCTATAGACGAATGTTGAAAATTAGGTGGACTGATAAGTTAAGGAATGAGGGGGTTCTACGCAGAACGGGAGAGGAAAGGAATATGTGGAAAACGCTGATAAGGAGAAGGGACAGGATGATAGGACATCTGCTAAGACATGAGGGAATGACTTCCATGGTACTAGAGGGAGCTGTAGAGGGCAAAAACTGTAGAGAAAGACAGTGATTGGAATACGTCAAGCAAATAATTGAGGACGTAGGTTGCAAGTGCTACTCTGAGATGAAGAGGTTGGCACGGGAAAGGAATTCGTGGCGGGCCGCATCAAACCAGTCAGTAGACTGATGACCCAAAAAAAAGTAGTAATAAGTTCTAGGGAACTGATGACCTCAGACGTTAACTCCCATTGTGCTCAGAGCCATTTGAACCATTTACAGCCACCAATACCGAGATACCACAAGAACTACAAAGGATATTTCTCGTGGAACCCACATCGGAAAAGGTATCACCTTTAATGATCTTTCCGTGTTGGAATTTATACTTTCTACCGGCAAACTTGCTTTATTTCTGATGCAGGTGCAACAGCCCTCGGTATCCTGGTGACTGAATTTCAGCGTAGCTTATTTAAAAGAGGATTTGCTTCTGTTCACGAGTGTAGTCTGATGCACGCAGTTACCATTGCACATTTACTACTGAAGTACTAGCTTTACACGGTAAAGCCATCCTTCCTCAGTTTTTTCGCATGTTTCTGGGGATAATAATAAAGCTTCAAATACAGTTTCGCAACAGATGTCGGAAAAAAGTATTAGACAACCAGTCGGCAAGAGATATAGTAAGAAATCGTTTTTCCCCAAATTGGTACAGAGGAAGGAAAAATAATTGAAGCGCCATAGATAGTGTGTGGGACTAAAATATGGCACAAGGGAGAAAGAGCCTCGAGTAGTGTAGAAAGCATACAGCGTTGGACTCTGGATAGCTTACGACCTGTTTAGTGGCGTAGAGTGGAACCGCACACCTTGAAACAGAAATATACATCAGACATAATGTGGCGGCTGGAATCCGCCGATGACTGGAAAACTTCGTTCTTACTGAACTCGAATCGTCTGGAAATTGGTGATCGGGAATCGCGAGCCTTCTTTAACTGCCTTTGCTGCATTTCTTATTGCTCGAGCTCGCCTATTCAGGAACCTGTGGTTCGAGTCCATTGCACACAACATCAAAAAAGTAAGTAACCTGTCAAACTGATGAAAAACATGAGAATAATATGGAAGCAGAAGTATGGTATGCCGAGACTACTAATGCTTAGAGCGTTGAGGTGTCTACGCAGAGCCGGCCGCTGTGGCCGAGCGGTTCTAGGCGCTTCAGTCTGGAACTGCGCGACCGCTACGGTCGCAGGTTCGAATGCTGCCTCGGTCATGGATGTGTGTCATGTCCTTATGTTAGTTACGTTTAAGTAGTTCTAATTTCTAGGGGACTGATGACCACAGTTGCTAAGTCCCATAGTGCTCAGAGCCATTTGAAACATTTTTTGTCTACGCACAGGACAAACATTAAGCGAGCCTAAAATATTTAACTTTTTGAGGTCTAGTTCTCAGGAAGTTACTGCTTTGGTTCTTAGTTGAATCCTTTGCTGTAAAATGCTATCTATCTAACACGTTTCCTTGTGGATATTGTCCAAGGTGTAAATGATATGTTTGATATTCAGTTTTATGCCCTGATTTGATCTGACATTATTCTATTGACAAGATACTGAAGGTTTTGTGAAGCCCACATTTTCGAAGGTTGCTCCTGTTATTTTTTCCCTTCTTTTGAAGGCTTAAGGGATGCATTACTCTTGTACATCACCAAATACACATAAACCTGTACCATTTCGTAAACCATTACTTGATGTCGAACTTTTCGCGCACTAGACACTATTTTATTGCTACATCTGCATTCATATGTACGTATACACTCCGCAGGCAGTGTTACAGTGTTTGGTGGAGGGTATATTGTACCACTACTGGTCATTTCCTTTCCTATTCCACTCGGAAATGAAGCGATGAAAGAACAAGTATCTATACTCTGCCGTATGAGGCCTCATTTCTTTTCTCTTTTCGTAACTGTCCTTAAGAAAGATATACGTTACCACCATCAGAATTTCGCAGTTAGTCACAAATTCTGATTTTCTAATTTTTTTTCTATAGTGTTGGCGCAAAGAATGTCGTCTACCCTCCAAAGATTCTCATTTGAGTTTACGAAGCATCTCCGTAACACTCGCGTGTTGACTGAACCTGCCAGTAACAAAACGAATAGACACATTGCTTCGATGTCGATTAATCTGACGTCGTGTGGATGCCAAACACTCGAGCATTACTCAAGAGTCGGTCGCACTAGCGTTCCATACGCGGTCTCTTTTATGCAAGGTGAGCATTAATAAAACCGACAAAAACTGTAGGGACAGATTCCTGTCTGGAAATGGAAGAAAGAAGGCCTTATGAATGTGTGTCCGGAAATGCATCATTGCCACGGTAGATGGCACTGACGAATGAAAGTTTCTGTCACCACGAGCCATGTCTTCCTTGTGTCTTGCAGGCTGTCTGATTGACGCAGCGTACTGTAAGGATGTTGGGAAAAAGCCGAGATGGGCAGATGGGAAAGGTCGAGAGGCAGACGGCTATACCAAAACAAATACCTCCACCGACAAAACAACTACACACAGCATTTCAAGCCCTTATTGGGCGTTAGTGTGATTATGGGTCCTTTCAGACAGACGAACGTGAAGGGAGGGGGCTACCTGTGCGTCCACAAGATTTGGAGTTTCAGGTTGTACAGGATATTGAGACGAATCCTAGTACACGCTCCAAGGAAGTGACCCGTCAATATCGTATAAGCCAAAGTACGATTATGTGTATCCTGCATGGCAACCACTACTATCCCTATCAAATGCAACGTGTCCAAGGATTATCAGCAGCGGATTTTTCTCTACCGCAAGGATCTTGTCGACAATTTTTACACCAGACTATTACAATTATGGGATTTATATAATTAGTTCTCTTTACCGACGAAGCAACCTTTACCAGAACTGGCATCATCAGTCTGCTTAATCGTCATCAGTGGGTTACAGACAATCATCGGGGAGTGATTGAGTAGTCTTACCTGCATTGGTTTATCAGGAATTTTTGACGACTACATACTTGGACTGGTTATTATACGGCAATGCCTCAACGGAAGAACGTACCTGGACCCCCTGCGGAATACTTGGCCTGGGCTGCTTTATAATGTGCCTTTGGCAATACGACAAGTTGTGTGGTTTCTGCATGACGGAGCACCACCCACATTCCGCATTACAGTTCGCCGACACCTCAACGACACCTTCTCCGGACGTTGGATAGGACGCGGAGGCCCTGTAGCATGGGCTACTGGATCATAGAACTTAAATCCCTTGGATTTTTACCTCTCGAGGATTCTGAAAAACGATGTGTGTACTGAACCAGTTTCTGATGTGCAGACCCTTCATCGGCGTGTTGACGACACCTGTGACGCCATTCGGAGAGAAGTCGGAACATACGAGAGAATGCGGCAATCCATAGTGCGATGTCTTAACACGTGCATTGCAGCTCTGTACTGTATTTGGGATGATTTGTTGGTGCACACACACCGACAATTTCTGGACGGATCTTTTTTTCCTCCATTTCCAGTCAGAAATTCGCCCATGCACTTTGTCTGTTTTATAAATATTCACCCTGTAGATCAGCTACACTTTCCAAAAATTCTCTCAAAAACCGATGGCGATTATTTGCCTTGCCTACTATAGTCCTAGGGTGTTCTTTCTAGTTCATATTTCTCTGTGACGTTATGCCTGGATAATTACCGTGTTGTTGTTCTTGTAGTCTTCAGAGGCTGGTTTGATGCACCTCTCCATGCTAATCTAGCCTGTGCAAGCTTCTTCATCTCCCAGTACCTAATGCAACCTACATCCTTCCGAATCTGCTTACTGTATTCATCTCTTGGCCTCCCTCTACAATTTTAACCCTCCACGCTGCCCTCCAATACTAAATTGGTGACCTCTTGATGCCTCAGAACATATCCTACCAACCGATCCCTTCTCCTAGTCGTGCCACAAATTTCTCTTCTCCCCAGTTCTAGTCAATACCTACTCATTAGTTATGTGATCTAGCCATCTAATCTTCGCCATTCTTCTTTATAGCACCACATTTCTATTCTCTTCTATTTATCGTCCATGTTTCACTTTCATACATGGCTACACTTCATACAAATACTTTAAGAAACGACTTCCTGATACTTAAATCTATACTCCATGTTAACAAATTTCTCTTCTCCACAAACGCTTTCCTTGCCATTGCCAGAGTACATTTTATATCCTCTCTACTTCGACCATTATCAGTTATTTTGCTCCTCAAACAGCAATACTCCTTTACTAGTTTAACTGTCTCATTTCCAAATCAATTCCCTCAGCATCACCCGACTTAATTCGACTACATTCCATTAGCCTCGTTTTGCTTTTGTTGATGTTCTTCTTATATCTTCCTTTCAAGACACTGTCCATTCCATTCTACAGCTCTTCCAAGTCCTTTGCTGCCTCTGTGAATGTATTAAACTGCGTACCACTACTGCTGCATTCGAACATTAGATTTAAAGTAAGCTGCCGTTCATTCATCACACCAACTTGAAATTCTATCTACGTCATCCTGTATTCTCCCAGTGAAGGACGATGCTTTTTCGTACACTACGGCATCAAGCAAACAGTCCCAGACGGTTATCCACGCAATCCGTATGATAGTTTACGTATACAGAAAACAAGAGCGGTCTTATCACACTTCCCTGAGGCACTCCTGAAGATACCTTTGTCTCTGCTGAACACTCACCGTCCTCGACGACGTATTGGGCTGTATTACTTACGAAGTCTTCGAGATACTCACATATCTGTCAACTCATACCGCGTGCTCGAACCTTCGTTAACAGTTCGCAGTGCAACAAGTGGTCTTCCGAAGGGTCGATGCTTTTTAAACGCGTGCTGATTTGTGGTCAGAAGCCCTTCTCCCTCGTGAAAATTTATTATATTCGAATTTATAATAAGTAAAATAATGTTTCTGGTCCTGGCGGAGGGACCTGGCATGGGTGTGTGTGTTTGTCCTTAGGATAATTTAGGTTAAGTAGTGTGTATGCTTAGGGACTGATGACGTTAGCAGTTGAGTCCCATAACATTTCACACACATTTGAACATTTTTTAAACCAAAGTTTCGATATTGGTCTAAAATATTCCGGGGCCGTTCTTTTATCCTTCTATATACAGGAGTCACCTGTGGTTGGGTTACTCTCGTTGGTGACTGAGTTTCGAGATTTACAACATTTTCGCGACCTTCTCGGAGACCATCCAATGATTACTCAGTTACCTCGTCCAGCGTTGCAGTCTCAAAACTATCTCCAGAACGTCTGGTGCCAAACTGGTACGTTCAAAGTCTCTTAGTACCTCGTAGATAAACATTGAGGAGCTATGGGCTACACTCAGAGGATTTCTTCTGGTAACCCGTCGTTTGTAACAACTCAATGTAAACTGCATTTCGTTGCAGACGTACGTCAACGCAGAAGAAAAATTATGGCGATGAGGGTGAGCAAAATCTCGTCTCATGTTCTGATAAGCGTGTCGACAATATTGACAAACGAAATTAATAAGAAGTGAGATTGGGTTTAAGCCCCACCGATATCGAGGTCATCAGGGATGGTGCACACACTCGGATTGTGTGAAGGATGGGGAAAGAAATCGGCCGTGACCTTTCAAAGGAAACATTCTGGCATTTACCTGGAGAGATTTAGGGAGAGGAAACTAATAGGAGGTACGACCTGTGTGCATTTTTTAAGAAAATCGTTAACCCAAACACAGACTGCTGTGGGGTCGCGTGCAGTGGAGAGGGGTAAGTCCCGCGTCCCATCGTCTGCTTTGACGACAGAAGAAATTCGACGTACAGTTGACGGATGCGTGAATATCTCACAAGATGAAAGCTAAAATTGCTGATGGGCAAAGTTTCGCCGTCTGCGATGACCGAGCGGTTCTCGGCGCTGCAGTCCGGAACCGCGCGACTGCTGCTGTCGCAGGTTCGAATCCTGCCTCGGACATGGATGTGTGTGATGTCCTCAGGTTAGTTAGGTTTAAGTAGTTCTAAGTCTAGGGGACTGATGACCTTAGATGTTGTCCTATAGTGCTCAGAGCCATTTGAACCATTTTGAGCAAGGTTTCCCGACTGCTCCTGATTGACGACCGAGCAGACGGGGCAAGAAACAAAAGAACACGTACTAAAGATGCGTTACACTGGAGCCAAAGAAACTGGTACACCTGCCTAATATCGTGTAGGGGCCTCGCGATCACGCAGAAGTGCCGCAACATGACGTGAAATGGACTCGACTAATGTCTGAAGTACTGCTGGAGGGAACTGACACCATGAATCCTGCAGGGCTATCCATAAATCCGTAAGAGTACGAGGGGGTGGAGATCTATTCTGAACAGTAGGTTGCAAGGAATCCCAGATATGTTCAATAATGTTCATATCTGGGGAATTTGGTAGCCAGCGGAAGTGTTTAAACTCAGAATAGCATTCCTGGAGCCACTCTGTAGCAATTCTGGACGTGTGGGGACTCTCATTATCCTGCTGGAATTGCCCAAGTCTGTCGGAACACACAATAAACATGAATGGATGCAGGTGATCAGACAAGATGAGTACGTACATGTCCCCTGTCAGAGTCGTATATAGACGTATCAGGAGTAACATATCACTCCAACTGCACACACCCCACTCCCGGTCGCAGGTTCGAATCCTGCCTCGGGCATGGATGTGTGTGATGTCCTTAGGTTAGTTAGGTTTAAGTAGTTCTAAGTTCTAGGGGACTAATGACCACAGCAGTTGAGTCCCATAGTGCTGAGAGCCATTTTGAACACCCCACTCCATTACAGAACGTCCACCAGCTTGAACAGTCGCCTGCAGACAAGCAGGATTTATGGATTCATGAGGTTGTCTCCATACCCGTACATGTCCATCTGGTCGATTCAATTTGAAACGAGACTCGTTCGACCAGGTCACATGTTTCCACTCATCAACAGTCTAACTTCGGTGTTGAATGGCCCAAGCGGGGCGTAAAGCTTTGTGTCGTGCAGTCATCAAGGATACACGAATGGGCCTTCGGTTCCGAAAGCCCATTTCGATGATGTTTCGTTGAATGGTTCGCACGCTGACACTCGTTGATGGCCCAGCATTGAAATATGCGGAAGAGTTGCACTTCCGTTACGTTGAACGATTCTCTTGAGTCGTGTTGGTCCCGTTCTTGTAGGATCTTTTACTGGCCGCAGCGATGTCGGAGATTTAATGTTTTAATGATTGCCGGATTCCTGATATTCACGGTACACTCGTGAAGTGGTCTTACTGGAAAATGCCCACTTCATCGCTACCTCGGAAGTGCTGAGTCCCGTCGGTCGTGCGTTGATTATAACACCACGTTCAAACTCACATGAATCATGATAACCTGCCATTGTAGCAGCAGAGACCGATCTAAAAACTGCAACAGACTCTATGTCCGCCGCCGGTAGCTGAGTGGTCAGAGCGACGGACTGTCAATCCTAAGGGCCCAGGTTCGATTCCCGGCTGAGTCGGAGATTTTCTCCGCTCAGGGACTGGATGCTATCATGTCCTAATCATCATCATTTCATCCCCATCGACGCGCAAGTCGCCGAAGTGGCGTCAAATCGAAAGACTTGCACCAGGCGAACGGTCTACGCGACGGGAGGCCCTAGCCACACGACATTTCATTTCATTTCACCAGACACTTATTGTCTTACATAGGCGTTGCCGACCGCAGCGCCATTTTCTGCCTGTTTACAGATCTCTTTATTTGAATATGCATACCTATACCAGTTTCTCTGGCGCTTTAAGGTACAATAAACAGTATCGTAATTGGTATTTATTGGGTTTCTTCCGTCTTTCGCGTACTACGTCGGAAGTCACACGTATATTTTCCTCGTGATATCATAACCTAGGTCCTGTAGAATCCACTTTGTCATAGAATAGGCGGGAATGCTTCGGATCTAACGAGCAGCCATTCTAAAACACGCTGAGGTGCTATATTAAAAGTAAGCAGGTACGAATTTCGATTGTCTAAACATTATAACACGAACTTTGATGCTGTAAGGCTAGGAACTTCCACCCATCACGTCTAATTACTGAACCTCAGTAGCGGAACGTGACTGCTTCTGCCTGAGTTTTAGTGAGGAACAAAGCTGGGTGAAATTGCGTCGCGGCTCGTGAGATGTAATTGAACGTTCCGAAGCGCCCATAACTTGATTAAAAAGAGGTCTGAAGTGTTTGTGCAATTTACTTAATTGCAGTTCTTTCAGTGGCTCCAATCCGTGCCCGTGGCGCCTTATTGAAATTAAGTAAAGGGCCTTTAGCCATTGCAAGAGGCGTTGGTTTCATTATGGAAGTCTAAATTCACATCCGGCTGAAACACTGTTGATTGGCAGGAAGCAAATTTACACAGCATCCGTTCGTAACATCACACCCACACGTCATTTCATTTCCAAAGATATTATGTGTTGCACATGTAATAATATCAGCCACAGAGGCGTTGTAGCACTATGTCGGTATGGCAGTTTCTGGTGACGCGGGGGGGGGGGGGGGGGGGAGGAGTTTCGCTCTGGCTTATCAGGAACTTATCTAATCATTGTAAACTGTTGGTTTTATAGGGAGAGAAATTTCTTCGTGACGGCCGTTGCATAAAGGATTCTAAATGTCTTGTCAGAGTGAAGAACCTTTGAGGAACGCTGTAAGGAGCACCAGGTGAATGACCACTGACAATGCGTACTTTTCGATTCTTTTGGCTGACTGGCTGAAAGGTCTGTATTTCAGACACTTTCATGGAGCGGTGCGGGACCTACGAAATCGAGGAAGTCGGACGTCAGCCCTGGTGGGGTTTGGGGGAGGGTGTGGGCCCTCTGGGACGGAGACTGTGTTTTAACGCAGTTATCATTTAGGAGTTCTGGAACGAAGGATCCTCGACGATCTACTGAGCTTCGTTTCCAGTCCGGAAAGCCGACAAAGTATATGAAAGTAAATTGCAGTGCGTTGGCGTTGATTACCTGGTAGGCATTTCCGTGTTGCTCTCTGTTAGTATTGAGGAGTAATCAGTGTAGAGTTTTCCGGTGACTTAAGAGCTCAGATGAAACGTGGAGTCAGAAGCTAACCGGGCAGTACTGGTTCACCGAACCTGACGGAATTGGCTTAGCTTGATACTGGCCAATGAATTTCACTGTTGTCTTCTCAAATCTGATAGTGATGTTTTTGAGTGACCTTTCCCTGTTGACATTGGAATATGTTCCCGTCTGGTTGGGATTTGCTAATAGCTAGTCGAAGGTGATTTATTGACCTGTTGGTGGTTACTTTTTCCCCACCCAGTGGTCGAATTTATTTATATGCCTGACAGTACTTAGGCAGCAACAGAGCTATTAATTATTGACTGTTGAGGAGTGAAGTATCTCGCGAGTCAAAGTGAGGATTGCGACACTTACTTAATCTGGAAGAATGGTGTTTGGTGCAGTAGACTGTTAATCAGAGTCAGTCAAAGACGATTGCGATTAAATCTGCGAAGCAGTGCGTCGCATAATCGATTTTGCGCACAGTACGTCGTCAGGAGACTGGGTGCGGTCAGCGGCTTCGAGTATGACGAAAGGCACTTTTCACACTCGGCTGATATAGAGAGACGAGTGTGTTAGAAAAAAATAAGTAGCCAAAACAACGAAAAGAAGAGAGGTATCAGTGGCTCAACTGGGAGTTGAGTGAAATTAGAGAAAATATTAGCGATAAAGGAAATATCCTTATCATAATTAGTGAGTTTGAAAAGATATAAAAAAAACTTTTAGTAGACAGTGATACAACAGAAGTGAACCAGTAGCCTGACTCCCACCTCCAATTCTTTGAAAACCGAATTCTCTTCCACGACACAGCTTCAAATTATCTTTAAAAGTTCTAGGCGCTCAGTCTGGAACCGCGGGACTTCTACGATCGCAGGTTCGAATCCTGCCTCGGGCATGGATGTGTGTGATGTCCTTAGGTTAGTTAGGTTTAATTAGTTCTAAGTTCTAGGGGATTGATGACCACAGATGTTAAATGCCATAGTGCCCAGAGCCATTTTTTTATCTTTAAAATTTGTTGGAAGTACTAAGTGCACTAATTATCAAACAACTTATGTGTACAGTGTGGGTAATTTCAAGAAAAGCTAGTTTTTCACGTAGCTCACTGTTATGACGTCACATCTCCTAAACTAAGTGTCGTACAGTGATGTAATTTCGCAGGAACATTCAGCGGTATATACACGGATACAGTCTGCAGAACCTGTTGCGAACAGAGTTGGTACCAAATACGTAGCAAATTAAAACCACATACCTGTTGCTGAAGTTTTACCCCATGAACAGCGTAAATGAGTTTAGCGTTTAACTTTTCCCCTACCATTATTTGGCAGCGGGGCAAGGGGCGGGGTACGGGGTGGAGGTGGGAGGTGGGGGAATAAAACTGACGAAGTGCTCCCATTATGAAGAACGGCAGTGATGTAGTATGGATATTCTTCGGGTCGTGAGTTAATGCTGCCTCAAGACTTATACTTAGTTACTAAAGACTGTGCATGTGCAAAGACTTCATAACGAGCTTAAGGGCAAAATTTCTGTTTCGTGAAACTGAAAAAAAAGATGTGCTTGCGTTATGGAATCGTAAATATTACAGGCCTGAATACGAATGAAGCTGCATGGGAAAGCTGACCCGAGGAGAGGAGGGGAGGGCAAGGGGAGGGGGGGAGGACAAATCTCCAGGCCGGGGCTCAAAGTCACTGAAGGGATCCTGTCCCGAAAGATGCCGAATTGGCAAATATCAGTCACGTAATGTAAAATAAATTTTGTGTCATATAACAAACGAAAGAACATTACCCCATCACCAGCGTAATCAATCTTCCTTTCCACTTCAGTTCTTCAGTTTTATGAGTCATACAGCCCAGTTGCATACAACTGCCGGCAGTGGTAGCCGAGTGGTTGTAGGCGCTTCAGTCCGGAACCGAGCGACTGCTACGGTCGCAGGTTTAAATCCTGCCTCGGGCGTGGATGTGTGTGATGTCCTTCTACATCTATCTACATCTACATCTACATCTACATCCATACTCCGCAAGCCACCTGACGGTGTGTAGCGGAGGGTACCCTGAGTACCTCTATCGGTTCTCCCTTCTATTCCAGTCTCGTATTGTACGTGGAAAGAAGGATTGTCGGTATGCTTCTGTGTGGGCTCTAATCTCTCTGATTTTATCCTCATGGTCTCTTCGCGAGATATACGTAGGAGGGAGCAATATACTGCTTGACTCTTCGGTGAAGGTATGTTCTCGAAACTTTAACAAAAGCCCGTACCGAGCTACTGAGCGTCTCTCCTGCAGAGTCTTCCACTGGAGTTTATCTATCATCTCCGTAACGCTTTCGCAATTACTAAATGATCCTGTAACGAAGCGCGCTGCTCTCCGTTGGATCTTCTCTATCTCTTCTATTAACCCTACCTGGTGCGGATCCCACACTGCTGAGCAGTATTCAAGCATTGGGCAAACAAGCGTACTGTAACTTACTTCCTTTGTTGTCGGATTGCATTTCCTTAGGATTCTTCCAATGAATCTCAGTCTAGCATCTGCTTTACCGACGATCAACTTTATATGATCATTCCATTTTAAATCACTCTTAATGAGTACTCCCAGATAATTTATGGAATTAACTTCTTCCAGTTGCTGACCTGATATTTTGTAGCTAAATGATAAGGGACCTATCTTTCTATGTATTCGCATCACATTACATTTGTCTACATTGAGATTCAATTGCCATTCCGTGCACCATGCGTCAATTCTCTGCAGATCCTCCTGCATTTCAGTACAATTTTCCATTGTTGCAACCTCTCGATACACCACAGCATCATCTGCAAAAAGCCTCAGTGAACTTCCGATGTCATCCACCAGGTCATTTATGTATATTGTGAATAGCAACGGTCCTATGACACTCCCCTGCGGCACACCTGAAATCACTCTTACTTCGGAAGACTTCTCTCCATTGAGAATGACATGCTGCGTTCTGTTATCGAGGAACTCCTCAATCCAATCACACAATTGATCTGATAGTCCGTATGCTCTTACTTTGTTCATTAAACGACTGTGGGGAACTGTGTCAAACGCCTTGCGGAAGTCAAGAAACACGGCATCTACCTGTGAACCCGTGTCTAAGGCCCTCTGAGTCTCGTGGAAGAAAAAGCGCGAGCTGGGTTTCACACGACCGTCTTTTTCGAAACCCATGCTGATTCCTACAGAGTAGATTTCTAGTCTCCAGAAAAGACATTATATTCGAACATAATACGTGTTCCAAAATTCTACAACTGATCGACGTTAGAGATATAGGTCTATAGTTCTGCACATCTGTTCGACGTCCCTTCTTGAAAACGGGGATGACCTGTGCCCTTTTCCAATCCTTTGGAACGCTTCGCTCTTCTAGAGACCTACGGTACACCGCTGCAAGAAGGGGGGCAAGTTCCTTCGAGTACTCTGTGTAAAATCGAACTGGTATTCCATCAGGACCAGCGGCCTTTCCTCTTTTGAGCGATTTTAATTGTTTCTCTATCCCTCTGTCGTCTACTTCGATATCTACCATTTTGTCAACTGTGCGACAATCTAGAGAAGGAAGCACAGTGCAGTCTTCCTCTGTGAAACAGCTTTGGAAGAAGACATTTAGTAATTCGGCCTTTAGTCTGTCATCCTCTGTTTCAGTACCATTTTGGTCACAGAATGTCTGGACATTTTGTTTTGATCCACCTACCGCTTTGACATAGGACCAAAATTTCTTAGGATTTCCTGCCAAGTCAGTACATAGAACTTTACTTTCGAATTCATTGAAAGCCTCTCGCATAGCCCTCCTCACACTGCATTTCGCTTCGCGTAATTTTTGTTTGTCTGCAAGGCTTTGGCTATGTTTATGTTTGCTGTGAAGTTCCCTTTGCTTCCGCAGCAGTTTTCTAACTCGGTTGTTGTACCACGGTGGCTCTTTCCCATCTCTTACGATCTTGCTTGGCACATACTCATCTAACGCATATTGTACCATGGTTTTGAACTTTCTCCACTGATCCTGAACACTGTCTGTACTTGAGACAAAACTTTTGTGTTGAGCCACCAAGTACTCTGAAATATGCTTTTTGTCACTTTTGCTAAACAGAAAAATCTTCCTACCTTTTTTAATATTTCTATTTACGGCTGAAATCATCGATGCAGTAACCGCTTTATGATCGCTGATTCCCTGTTCTGCATTAACTGATTCAAATAGTTCGGGTCCTTAGGTTGGTTTTGTTTAAGTAGTTCCAAGTTCTAGGGGATAGACGATCTCAGATGTTAAGTCCCATAGTGCTCAGCCATTTGAACCATCTGCATACAATTCTCTTTCAAGTTTAATCTTGAATGCATTATATTTTCTTTAGGTAGTGTGCACTAAACCGGCGTTGCTATCGAAAAATGCTTTCTTTAAATGTTGTTGGAAATCCTATCAAAACATTTCCCCAACAAATGTGTACATATACAAGTCGGCAGCTATGAAACATTGTTATAGTTTGGTAGATTCGCCAACAACATTCAGAAGTAAGCCATTTTTGATTCCATCACAAGATGATTTACACAAAAAACGAGTGTACCGAAAATATTTTACATTCAAGAGTAAATACAGAACAAAATATATCTTATTCTTGAACCGTATTGTATTATAGAATAACGACAACTTGTATAAACCTTTCCGTAACTGTCTAGAGTGGTCCAGTGAAGGTCACAACATAAAAAATAAAATAAATAAATAACAAAACAAAATATTTCCATTCGTAAAAAATAGTCGTGGAAGAATAGTGAAAGTGAAAAAATGAAATGAGATGAAAGAGATATGCTGGTGTTCGGAAGTGGAGAGGCAATGTTCTATTATTCGTCCATGGAATATCCAACTTTCCTTGGAGCTCTCATGTTACTTGATGTGATTAGTTTCTTGGTGGAAGAGGCTTGGCGTTCAGAGATTCAGTCCAAAAAATTGCAGATCCAAATAATGGAAATTTCCTCTTCGTATGAGAACTCTTGAGTCTGCAATTACTCAACACATTAGCAAGGTCAGAGACCAACAAGAATCCGAAAAACGTTTACATGTGCGTTACCTGTCGCGTGACACAGTGAATTTATTTCTAGTTGTGCCCACACATCAGTGGTGCCACCTTGGAACAGAGATAAAGTGAGAAACATTACTCAATTATTGTTTCTGCAAGTCCTGATTGAAACCATATGGAACAAACAACATTCATCTTGTGTTATATTTACTTCAGTAAGGAAACAGATAAATATGAAATAAACGAACTGTTTTTGGCATTCTTAGACTGTAATCAGATAACGAGAATTGCTATTGCACATTTAATTCGATTAGCATTTGTGAAACACTCAATTCCTATTAGTGAATGCGCCGAACAAGGATATAATGGAAGTAATGCTACAGGGTCATATAACGGAGTTCAGATACATTTTCTTAAGCGTAATTCTCTTGTAAAATGTTCTCCACGTGCTTGTCATAGCTTTACGTGGAGTAAAAGCAGTTGAGTGTTGCCATGAAGCAGATACTTTGTTTGGAGAGGTTCACTTTTTTACGACCAGTTCAGTAGCAGTCAACAACGCTAGGAAATAATGGAACATTGTGTTGGAAGATCTTTACATTCCAAGTCTAGTAGCCGTTGGAGTGCTCGGATTGACTCTACAATACCAACTGCGGCTCACTTGGATAAGCTTGCCATTGGTGTTGAAACTACCAGTTAGTTAAATTGGTCAGCTGACACACATTTTGTGGTACCGAGCCTTTTGGATTACGTGAGTTCATTCATGGCATCTGTCTAGCTAAAGTTGTTGACCAGATAAGCAAATTACTACAAGTTCGAAATACTACTATTGATGTTGCGGTAACACACCGTGAGAGCTTATTAAGTGACTTAAAATATCTTCACGTCTGATCTTAAGTTGTTGCCAGAGCAATTAATATCGATCCCGGATTTCGGGAGGTGCGGACCAAGAAGACGAAATCTTTTCACGACGAAACCAGGGACAGATTTATTTAATTATTTTATATCATCATTGGCACTCTAATGCCTAACTTGAAAACCTAATATGGAACGGTAAAGATTTTAGATGAAACATTTCCTGAATGAGAGGTTTGCAAAACGCAATTCACAGTGTTATAGGTAGTTTGGTTATAATATGCTACCCGTTGCGTGAATAATGGCGACCTTCATGAGAGTGCGCCTATGTCTATTTTTGGAAATGTGTAGGCAAGCCAGGAAACGAACAGAACATTCCATATTACAGCATTACTGGCACCAGACATTTCATCCTTTTACATATCGGTTTGTGTTTTAATGTGAATTGGAAGTAAATTAAGTAATTCAAAAAATTAAATTAAATATAGCATATTTTTCAATAAGTTATTACTGAGTAGCATCTGAAGCCGAGCTTCATATCAGTTCTCTCCCTTGCCATATAAGTCACGGTTGAGTATCATCCAGTTCTCTCTCTGTGGTAGTCTTAGCTGTGGTGTCACAGCCAGACACCACACTTGCTAGGTGGTAGCCTTTAAATCGGCCGCGGTCCGGTAGTATACGTCGGACCCGCGTGTCGCCACTATCAGTGATTGCAGACCGAGCGCCGCCACACGGCAGGTCTAGAGAGACTTCCTAGCACTCGCCCAGTTGTACAGCCGACTTTGCTAGCGATGGTTCACTGACTTCTATGGTCTCATTTGCCGAGACGATAGCTAGCATAGCCTTCAGCTACGTTATTTGCTACGACCTAGCAAGGCGCCATTATCAGTTACTATTGATATTGTGAATCATGTACTGTCAAGAGCGACATTCACCATTAATGGATTAAAGTTAAGTATTCCACCAGCTACGTCCGTTTTTCTAAATTCTAATTCCCTTGTCCTGTTCCAGACCTCACGCCAGCCTGCGTCAGCTAAAACGCGTGCCTTTCGGCCTCCTCTAGTTACACGGTGTTGGCTCTCCTGCCAACCACAACATTAGCTCCTGATAACTGTCTTCATCACTAATTTTCAAACCAGTTTATTACTATTCTTTGTCTCCTACACCATGGAAGTGTCGCAGCGCTAGCATTCTTTCTCAATATATTTAACCTTTGCACACTCCTTCGTGATAATCTGGCATGTCTGTTCTTTCAAAGGCGCAGTTAGAAACTGGAGATACGGTTTACGTCTATTTTTTGTTTCACTACAGTCCAAATAATTTTGCTTGTAATAGAACATTATACAAGATGAATCGTAATAGCTATTACCAGTTTGCTTAATAAAGCAACGTCCGTTAATGCATTGTTTTGAACTTGCACAGGGATGTAATTAAAGTGCTGGAAGTACTGCAAAACGACTATGAAATTAAAGCATGATTTGAGCAAAGGCACATCACGCAGTTATGCTACTGTTTTCTTTTTATGATGTTTCTATGAAATTATCATAATTAAATACAATGAAAATTGCAAATATATTTATTAATTTTATTTACGTTTGTAGATAGGGCAATCTACTGTAATCCTGACTGAAATTGTGTGTGTAAACCAGAAATGTGAATGCAGAAAATGTGCTTATCTATTGGAGGCAGCAAATTTAACTTTCAGTGTCAGTTCTATAATTAGGAAGCTCGTGTTTGTTCACTTTCATAGAAAAACAGTGTAACGCATTTTAATGACCGAAACTAACAAGGGGAGGTCACGAAGTTTGGAACGCGGATTTACTGCAAACTTTGTACACTCGTAGTACTCCATGAGGACAACAATATGTGTGAGCAGAAGCCCGTACTCCTCAAGCGTTACTGATAAAATCAGAAGATAATTTCGTTCGTCAAATATATATCTGTGCGTGGCCATTTTTACCATGAAGCGGCTGCAGCTGAGTGGTGCCGGCGCGGTAGCTCAGCGTGTCCGGTCAGAGCGTTCGTCTGCTTTCGGCCGGTGGGCGGCGAGGACGTCTTGTTTACGTCCCGTCCGCCGAGTCGCGAGCGCGCGTAGTTTGTTTACTTCCTCTCCGCAGCTAATACTCGCGTCCGTTAACACTGAGTTGCCATGGCTCATTCGTACAGAAAGGCTACCATCAAGATCACCTTCCAGCCCGACTACGCACGACCACGAGCCTTTGAAGTTGAACGATTCATCCATAACGAAGTTCAAATACCATTACAACACATCATCGGTATCCACTTATCCATCACAAGTAGCGTCGTTTACGTCAAGATGGTCGATGACGAGTTATGTCACGCAGTTGTGAACAGATGCGCGAACACTCTCAAGTTCAAACACTCCGATGGTCATATGGGAGAGGTTACCATTGACCACACAAAGAGTCTTCGAACTCCCTTTCGAAGTACCCCCGGACGTCGTTACCTCAGCTTTCCGCCCTTATGGGACGGTAATTAGCCACGTGGCAGAAAAATGGAACACCTTCGAGACGTACCAGGTCCTCAACGGCGTCCGACAAGTGAAAATTAAATTAAAGAAACATGTGCCGTCCTACTTAGTCATAGGTGGCTGTCGAGCAATAGTAATGTACGACGGACAACCTCGTACTTGTTCTGGTTGCGGCCAGGAGGGTCATGTGCGCTCGGCGTGTATTCGACGTAGGGTTACACAACTTCCATTGCATGACACGACACCACCTCCTACGCTCACGGCCCTCCCCCTCAATTACGCAGAGGTGACACGATCGACCGTTATGACAGACAACAACCCCCCTCCCCAGAAGACAGGAAGCGTTAGAATGCGCACCTGTCGCCGGTCCTGGATTGACCAACACCATTACGGTGTCTACAGAGGAAGAACGCCTCCCATCGACTCCACATGAAGGTTCGGACGAGAGAATCGAACTCGACGCTAGGGTTGTACCAACCTCTGCCTTTCTACCTGAGGGGGATGCTATAAGGGAACCCCAAACTCTTTCGGACACAGAAACCCACGTCCGCAAACAAAGATCACCGAGGAAACATAAAAAGCGACGTCGCACACCCTCAGACGATTGCCTCCACCGGACGTCTTCTACAGTTCACGACCGGACGGCCGACGAAACGACGAGGAAAATGGATGACACGAGATCGCCCTCATCTGTCACTTTGTCTGATTTTGACAAACCCGATTCCGCTCTCTCGGACAAACAGATGGCCAGCACAGCGCCCGCCGTTGGTACACAACCGGAAACAACTGCGGATTCACCCTTAGTCACTCAGCCCACAAGTGTTCTACCGCAGCCACCGTTAACTTACGGACCTTGGGCGGATGACATTGAAAACGATTCTACGGCCTCTGTGGTGGATGAGGAAAGGGGTCTCTCCTCCTACACCTCGACCCCTCCCGAGTAGCAACAGATGACGGAGCGGACGCGGTCAGCAGGTCACAGGCCCCACCTTTTACGGCGACACTGACGGCGGCCCACACCACAGGAGACGATCTACAGACCTATCGCTTAACGCCAATCAACATTAACATCATTCGGACACGTACGAAGTTGTCGCTGCTCCAAGACATGCTCAATGCAGCAGACGTTGACATTGTCTTTCTCCAAGAAGTCTTCGTCGCCGATTTCCCGGGTATGTATGGTTATACAGCTCATGTGTCTCACGCCTCGCCAACTATCAGTGGAGTCGCAATTCTCCTCAGAGAGGGCCTCGAGGCGGACAAGTCCGATATCTCCCCGACGCTAGAGGAATGGCCGTAACTGTGCAAGGCGTCCGCTGTATCATGTGTACGCCCCTTCCGGAACGAATCGCCGTCGTGACCGATCACTCTTCTTCGCCGAAGGAATAGCACCCCTTTTTCAGGGCAGGCACGATAACTTGATATTAGGGGGCGATTTCAATTGCACACAAGCACCTAAAGATCAGCTGCCACGCCATTCACCGTGCCCCGAACTTGGGACACTCATCGGCGATCTCCAGCTGGTAGATACATGGGAATATGTCCGAGGAAATAGACCGGGATATACCCTTTTCACGAGTCACTCGTCTAGTCGCATCGATAGGATTTACGTCTCCCGCTCTCTCGCGGCTACGGTGAGTGATGCGGAGGTGTGGTCAGTAGCCTTTTCTGACTACGAGGCCTATATATGTGCCGTCACGCTTCGTCGCCAACGGGTGTGGTGCAACCAACATCCCTGGAAATTAAACCCTGCTCACATCGCTTCTCCGGATTCTCGACGCGCCATCGAAGACACGTGGAGTTTGTGCGTCCGCCGCCTCCCAACGTATCCTACGTCGATTAGTTGGTGGTTAACCTGCGCCAAGCCGGCCCTACTGAGAACCTTTATTACGTATGGTCGTGAGACTGCTGCTTGGAGGAGGCAGACCCTTGATTTTTATTTCACCGTTCTTCGTGAATGCTCCTCCTTGCCACCCACACCGGAACGACAGTTGACAGTTCAGCGTGCGAAAGCACAGTTCGTAGCTCATATGCGCCGCCACCTCGAAGGGACGATCGTCCGAGCGCGAACACAAGACAGACTCGCAACGGAACGACCCACCATGTACCACGTCATCCGAGAACGTACATTGCGAAGACGGGCGCTGATACATGCCGTCACCACTGAGGACGGCCGTCATCACACCACACAACGCGATGTTACTGCAGCCTTCTTCGACCATTTCGCACGACTTTATTCTGCTCAATGTTCCGATCCGTCGACGGTGACAGCAGTCTCACAACTGGTTTACGGCATTGTCCCACAGGATTTACAAACTGAATTATTGGACGACATTACGGAAGACGAAGTTATCGACGCCATCGGTAAAGAAGCGGCGAATAAGTCTCCTGGCCCCAACGGGCTCCCTGTGGAGTTTTACAGAACTTTCAAGCATTTACTGGCTCCCAAGTTAACAGAAATCTGTCGGGATCTTATGTCCCCCGCGGTGCCGCTCCCTGCGACCTTCGTAGAAGGAATAATTATACCGGTTCACAAACCTTAAGGTGGGGCTCGAATATAAGATTACCGCCCGCTAACACTCGTCAACTGCGACATAAAGATATTCACCAGACTATTAGCAAACCGTCTACGACCGACCCTACCTTACGTCATCTCACCAGATCAGACTTCCCTAGGGGGTATCAACAACATCCACACAGCACTGTGTCGATACCGTGACTTAATAGCCCTAGCCAAGGCACGCTGCATCCCGGGAGCGCTGGCAGTACTAGATTTTAGCCAAGCTTTTGATCGAGTGGATCACGCGTACTTAACGTCCGTTCCCAGCACATGCAGTACCCACAGCAATTCACAGACGTCGTGATGCGCCTCCTCCGAAGGGCGACTTCCAAAGTGCTCGTTAACGGGCGTCTCTCGCAGTCCCTCAGTCCCTCCCGACTTTCCGCTCCGTGCGTCACGGCTGCCCCTTGGCGACGTCACTATATGCTCTGGCACTGGAACCGCTCCTCTGTGGCCTCCGTCAACGCCTCACCGGCCTTACCCTACGTGACGTCACATTTCGCTGTACAGCATATGCAGACGACCTGGTTCTCGTGTTCCGCAATCGCGGCGATGTCAACAGAGCACTAGCATGGATTACCACGTACGGTGTGGCTTCCGGCAGCTGTCTCAACGTCGCCAAATCGGTCGCCATGGCCAGAGGGGACGGGTTGACCCCAGCGTGTGTCGGACCCCTACAGCTTCGTGGCACTATCAGATGTCTCGGAATAGAGTTTGTAAGTAGGATGTTTAGGTTTTTTTTAATTGGTAACGCGATCGCCACGTAGCGCTCTGTATGAAAATCACTGGCTCTGCCGTGTGCAGTCTGTGGCTGGTTGGCATTGTTGTAATCCTCGCCATTGTAGTGTTGGGCAGCGGCAGCTGGATGCTAACAGCGTGTAGCGTTGCGCAGTTGGAGGTGAGCCGCCAGCAGTGGTGGACGTGGGGAGAGAGATGGCGGAGTTTTGAAATTTGTAAGAATTGGTGTCATGAACTGATATATATATTATGACTATTAAGGTAAATACATTGTTTGTTCTCTATTAAAACCTTTCATTTGCTAACTGTGCCTCAGTAGTTAGTGACTTCCGTAGTTTGAATCTTTTATTTAGCTGGCAGTAGTGGCGCTCACTGTATTGCAGTAGCTTGAGTAACGAAGATTTTTGTGAGGTAAGTGATTTGTGAAACATATAGGTTAATGTTAGTCAGGGCCATTCTTTCGTAGGGATTTTTGGAAGTCAGATTGCGTTGCGCTAAAAATATTGTGTGTCAGTTTAAGCACAGTCTTGTATAATTGTTCTAAGGGGACGTTTCATATGGCGACCCTGCCAGGATACCTAACTGGAATCTTCTGATTTTTTTCTTGTAGTTTGTGTACTTAGTGTAGCCTTTGTTTATTGCTAGCGCATAATCATAGAGAGAATTTCCTTTGTAGTTGCAGTCTTTCATTGTTGTACAGTAAAATAGTTGTGGCATGCATGTAGTTTTGCACGAAGTATTTTGCACCTGCGCTTGCAATTAACTAGATATTATTTTCAGTGCTATGTTAATGTGTTCTCTTATTTTTGTTCTTCAAATTGTGTTTTTCTGTGTTGTCGTTTGAAAAATTGTGACAATAATGGCGTGTGAAAAACGTAATACTAGGCTCCAAAGTAAACTGAGAAATGACAGTGAAGACGAAAGCAGTGTGTTAGTGCCACCATATAATGAATTAACTAATGCTCAAAGTAGTAATTTGGTAATTGTGCATAGGGAAATGGAGTGGGTTGCAAATAATGGTGTAGGCAGTGAAACAATTAGTGAACAGGCAAGCATTATCGATCGATCGGTCGGCAACAGGTCGCATCAGGATTCCGAAATGACAGGACACAATCTTGCAAATACTGTAGATTCAGATTTTGCGTCCTCACCGTTTTCTCAAATAAATCAAGACACATTTTCTGCTTTTCAAAATGCACTGCCGGTTCAAATGCACTGCCGAAAAACACTGAGGAACATGTTTCAGACACCAGTGCACTGTTATTACAGTTAATGTAACAAATGGGACAAAGGCTACAAAAGTTAGACACAACGCTTGAACAAAATCAGAAACAAATGGGACAAAATCTTCAAAAGTTAGACACAATGGAACAAAATCAGAGACAAACACAGCAAAAGCTTCAAAAGTTAGACACAATGGAACAAAATCAGAGACAAACACAGCAAAAGTTAGACGCAATGGAGCAAAATCTTCAAAAGTTAGACTCAGTGGAACATACACTTGAACAAACACGTGAAGATTTAACTACTGAATTACATAAAATCGAATCGAAATGTCAAAAAGTCTGTAATGACGTAAAAACACAAATTTGTGAGCATTTCCAACCTATTTTTTCGCGGCATGAAAATGCATTACAGAATCACGAAGCAGCCATAAAAGAACTGCAAACAATTGTTCATGAAAATCATGAGACCTTGCAAGCTAAAATTGACTCAGTTGCATCTACCGATTCAGTTACGCAACTTGCAAAAACTCAAGAAAACTTAAAGGGCACAGTAGATACTCAGAAAATGGGTTCAGAAAGACACATGAAGGACATTAGTTCATTATCAGAGAAAGTAGTTGAACTTTCGGATCAGCTAAATAATTTATCTACGAAGGTAGATGATAATCTGAATGACACAAAACCGGTAGTCTTTAATGACACAGAAGAGTTCGAACAAATTAGGAAATTCAAACAAAATCAGAATCAAATTAATACTCAACACCAAAGAGAAATCCGGGAAGTACAAGATCAGTTGACACAGGTAATACAAGAATTACGTATTTCAGAGGACACTCGCACTCCAATACGGGAAGAGGGACATAAAAATACGGAACTGCCACAAAATAACAACACAGGGCACTTTGGAGATTATGAAAGAAATTGGCAAAGTACACCGAATTTTGAGATGGAACCGCCGAAACGACGTAACAATGACCGACATGCAACCCGCCGATACGATGATTTTGACTATAAGCTGTTCATTACTACACGCAAATTCAAAACATTTAAGAATTCTGGCAACGACATTCATCCACAAGCGTGGCTTCATCAATTCTCTCATTGTTTCCCCCCCCCCCCCAACTGGTCATTGTAGCACAGATTAGAATTTATGTGTGGCTATTTAGAGAATGAACCATCTGTAAGAATGCGATCGGTCATTCACGATTGCCACAGTGAAGGAGAATTTTACCATGCCTTCCTCTCAGCATATTGGTCTCAAGCCACACAAGACCGAGTAAAACATGGCATCATAATGATGAAAAATTTCGAACAATCTGAATTTTCAAGTCTTGTGAAATATTTTGAAGACATGTTGCACAAGAATCAGTACCTGTCAAACCCATACAGCCCGTCAGAACTCATCCTCATCTGCTTAATCAAATTGCCTGAACATTTACGGCATATTATTTTGGCAGGCCGTTGCAAAGACGACATTGAAGCTTTTCAGGGACTCATACAAGAATTAGAAATTGACACTGACAATCGCGGAACGCGAAAACAGGAACACAACAATTACAGGTCACATCCGTCGCAATTCCGCGATGAAAGAAACAATAACTGGATACGACAGATACGACAAGGCCATTCTCACAACACAAATCGTGACCAAAACAGACACCACCCATATGACAACCACTGGCAGAGTAATAGTTACAGAGAAAGATCGCATTTCCGTAGTAATGAATATCACAGAGACAATCAGAGAAACAAACAATACGGGAACCAAAATAATTATTATCAAGAGAGACGGAATAACTTCAGACGCAACGGTGCAGCGCGCAGTTACGATTCAGGGAGAAATTCTCCACCACGTGACCGACAACAAATTAACTACAGAAATTACCTACATCACAACAGACGATATGATCGTAACGACAGACCTGAATTGCATCAGAACTGGCGGGATTCAAACAGAGCAGGGCCCTCTCAGCAAGGTGAATTTGTAGAAGTTAGGTCTCCTAATCCCATTAACGACGCGCGCCAACAAAGAAACAGACAATGACTCGCACCGCAGGCAGCCGCGTGCGCCGGCTTGCTCAGAGAAAAATAACATAAGCTAACCTTGAGCAAAATTCCAGTGTTCCTTACCGACGTAACCACATGATAATTGCTTTTCAGTTGACAGTCTGCGTACTAGAAAGAGTAAAGGTTTACACCACATTTTTACAAGTAAAACCGTTTATTAAAAGATAATCTGCTTTTTAACTTTGTCTTTGCCATAAAACATTTCACTTTACATTACTAGTATGCTTTGTCAGACTTAAGAAATTGTTAACATGCAACAATGTTTGAAGTTAAATATCCAGTCAAGAACCAAGAGAACTTATTTAAACATAAATTACGAATGCATTGTTATAGTGAACAGACGACACAGTGTCATTGTGTGTGTGTGTGTGTACATTCTTGCTTGTTAGTGGCACGATTACGTAACGACCATAAGGCTCACATGCTTAGAACATTTACCAGTGCTGCTAATGAGATTTTAATGCAACATTTTGGTTTACTTGAAATTACATTCTGGATTTAAAGTACTTTCTGTGAGAAACTTCCTGGCAGATTAAAGATGACTTAGCATTTGGTTTCTTTGATAGCTACACGATTATATCACGATGCTACTAATATGTGACACAATTTACATTGTACTTTTGCTGTGTATCTGTTTTATATCTGCACAGTTTTTCTGAATTCTTCTGGAAAGGAAAACATGTTTTAGTGTTAACTTTGTGGCATAGCTACAATGAGACAGCCTTTTCTGTAGCACAACAATATGTACAGTACAGTACTTACTTCATCACGGGAATAAGCGTAATAACTAAGATATCTATACGCAAAGCATTTCAATTTCGTTTATCATGAGGTAAGTACATTGACTTCTGCAGAACTTAGCTTTCGGAGGACAATAACTACGACACTTCCACAGAGATTGTCTAACAGCAAGACGCACATTTAGCGCTACAGGACACGCATTAAACTATATATTTTTCAACATATTTGAATTACAAAGAAAGTTTTCCGTGATACATTTCATTCCATTGTTGTAATCTGTAACACCTGAGGATATAATTACATTAATCCTCAGGGGGGTACGCGCTTACTTTGTGTACCATGTGTTTGGCAAGCACAAGGAGCCCTAGCTAATATGGTATTTGCTTATACAACTTTACACATCGGTACCATATTTCTCTAACATATAATATTTCTCTAACATATAAATTACACAGCTATCTTGTTATTTAATCGAGAGAGACAAACATTTATTTTACATCAGTGACAGATGTTTACGTAATTGCACCGTTGGATAATTTCACACTTATAAAATTTCAATTTTGTCTGTACTTTGTGAAATGTTTCTATTTTTTCGGAACCATTGTGATACTATGAGAGCTTTGAATGATGTATTTGGTATGGGATCATGATTTTTAAAGTACGTTTGAGGTAGATGACACTTTTGACATGAGCAGAGAATATTTTTTTTGAAGTTATTTGAGGAAGCTACGACGATTTTGAGATTTGCCTTAGGTTTTATGATGTTATGATGACGATGTGTATTACGCTGTTGCGGTATGTTTATGATCAATAAGCCGATGCTATATGAAGAATTTGATTATGCTATGTATTTATTATGATGAAATATTGACGAAGTGTCTATGAATATGTATATGTGTAATAAAGCAAGGAATAATGAGTAGTGGTTAGGGACTCTGGTTTACGAAAAAGGATGTTGGAAACCGAGATTCGTACTTTAAGAGTTATGAAATGTGTGGATATGTGTGAATGTATCACTATGCAGCCGAAAATTTTTGGACACTGTTATATCAATAGAATTTTGTTTCTACAGATGTGTAACGCAAATTCTTGACCTGTGAAATTTTTTATATGAGACTACCACTGTAGCGGAAACTGGTGTCGTAAATATTTCGATAAGACAGTTAAGTGACCACCTGCATGTAATGCGTCGTGGGCACCCAGCTGCGCGACAACCACCTGACAAAAGAAAGCCATTAGTGTGTGCCTGTCAGAGGCACAGGTAAAAAAAAAAAGAGGCCATTATCCTCGCTATTGAGATTCCTTTGTAGAAAGCATCGCAAATACTACACGCCCAAACTTGAAAACATATGATTACACTGTGGAGCTCTTAATTTATGATATTTACTAAAATGCCTAATGAAACGACGAGAAACATTTCATGGCTATTGTCCTGCTAGTTGAGAGAAATGCCATGTGGCTTGCTTTATGCATTTATTTACTCATTTTGTTTAATATCTAGTTTCTAACTGCACTGAAGTATTGGTTAAAATAAATTTTATGGATGTACAAATATAAATATTTTATGCCTACAGATCCAGTAAATAATAACTTTATGATGTACTTAAAAAAAAACGAAGTAGCACAAAAGACATTTCCCTTCACAGAAATTGCATACAGAATTGTCTTTTCAAGTACATGGTAATATTTTTTTACAATAAATTTTTTTGGTGCACCACTTTAATTGCATAGACATTAAGATGTGAATAGACATTGTCCTTATCTGCATTGTTGTCTTTAGTGTAACATTTTTTCTGCTTCAGCTTTGTCATGTTTAGGTATAAGTATTAGCATTTGCTGCTGCTGTTTGCCATTCATAGTGCTACTGAATGTCACTTTGTATTACAGTGTTAAGCCAATTTTAGTACTGATTTATTTTTCTTGTTTGCTGCAAATTGCCTTATATTAGTTGTAATATTGCTGCCTTTTTTTGCCAATTTCCATTTTTTTATCATTGCTGTTTGTGTAAATTGTTTTGTGCTGCTGCATTGTCTCGTTCCGTAGTTAAGCATCTGAGCTCAGTAGATTTAAGTTAGCTTAAGAGGTGGTAGCCTATATAAGAGAATGAGTTGCGATGGATTTGAAGAAATGCACTGAGAGGTTATATGAGAAAAGTACAGAAAGCAGGTATAGATAGGACTTTTTGGAAATAATGAAGAACGAAGGGAGATCTCTGAGAAGTAAAGAAAGTTTTGTTTGCAAAATACTGCAGTAAAACAAACCCTGTCCTTTCCTTTTGTGTTATCCCACTATGTGTTTGTGTACCCTCGTGTATTTGTTTTCTTCCTGTCTCTGTGTACTGTTTCATAGAATTTTTTCTGTTCTAATACTAAGCTACATTCACTATGATGAGGAATACTGTTATCCTCAAATATAATTTGCATCAATAATATGTTATTTACTTTGTAAAGATGTTTAGACATTATTTATTCTATTTTGTTCTAATGCTCATGTGTGAAGTTGATGTTTCAAAAGTTATTCTGATCTTATATGTACGTACTTATGTCGTAATTTTTGTAACACTGATGTATTTGCTATTTCGATTCTTTTGTAAAGCCTGTACTACTGCAAATGTTATCTGTAGTATTATGTTCTTTAAAGATGTATTTTGTACCTTTGTTATTGCATTCTTATGTTATAAAATTGTAATTGACACCAGTTCATCAAATTAAGTAACTTGTAAATTACATTTCACTGCACACGTTTCTGTTGGTCATAGTATATGGACAATATGTGAGAAGTAGGGACTGATAGTGTTTGCACGTGTGTTAATAACTCAGTAAGAGACTGGATAGCAGCATTGCTGGTTCTAAGGACATTTCAATAACAATTTTTCTGAGTGCACAACTGGTGGTTATGGACTTGTTATATTATCCGCAAGACTCTTCAATGGTGATTGTGCGCCTGCACAGTCAAACAGATGGCTGCTGGCCATCTCTACAAGGACTACAGTGGGTCTGCTCTGTGATGACCTACCTACCGATAGTCTTCAATGTCGACTGACTCTGCTGTGGCCCATTACCTGTCTGCATGTCAAGAGTCAGCACTGTCTTTCCGTTGGAAGGACAACACTACTTCTTCAAGACTGCATGGAAATCCACTACTTCCGTGTGCATTTTCTTTTACTACTCAGACTTTGAGAAAAACACTGCAATTTTACTTTGATGAATGATCAGGACTGTCTTTATGGACTGTGAGAAAATTTGAGCTTTTGACCAACATTGTATCGATAAGTGTGTGCATTTCATTTCTTTGTCATTGTAATTATGAAAAATTTTTTCAAATCTGTATTGGCCACTGCCCAAAACAATTTGTAAATTTTTTTGTGGGGAGCATGGGGGCTATGTAAGTAGGATGTTTAGGTTTTTTTTAAATTGGTAACGCCGCCGCCACGTAGCGCTCTGTATGAAAATCACTGGCTGTGCCGTGTGCAGTCTGTGGCTGGTTGGCATTGTTGTAATCCTCGCCATTGTAGTGTTGGGCAGCGGCAGCTGGATGCTAACAGCGTGTAGCGTTGCGCAGTTGGAGGTGAGCCGCCAGCAGTGGTGGACGTGGGGAGAGAGATGGCGGAGTTTTGAAATTTGTAAGAATTGGTGTCATGAACTGATATATATATTATGACTATTAAGGTAAATACATTGTTTGTTCTCTATTAAAACCTTTCATTTGCTAACTGTGCCTCAGTAGTTAGTGACTTCCGTAGTTTGAATCTTTTATTTAGCTGGCAGTAGTGGCGCTCGCTGTATTGCAGTAGCTTCAGTAACGAAGATTTTTGTGAGGTAAGTGATTTGTGAAACGTATAGGTTAATGTTAGTCAGGGCCATTCTTTCGTAGGGATTTTTGAAAGTCAGATTGCGTTGCGCTAAAAATATTGTGTGTCAGTTTAAGCACAGTCTTGTATAATTGTTCTAAGGGGACGTTTCAAGTTTCACGACGACATACGGCGCAATACGGCTCTTAACTACCGCCGCTTATTACAACAAATTCGGTTCCAGATCTTCAACCTTCGTTGCGACCCTGGACGTTCTCCAAAGGACACACTTCGTCAATGTTTACCTCGCATCGCGCCTTCCACACATAGCGCGTGTTCTCCCAATACCGTTACTGATAGCTCGACGTCTATTAGCGGCAATCGGAGCCTACGTCAGTACATGCAAGCTCTTTAAAGTCAGTTATGAGTCACTGACCCTTCCTCCAGAAAGGGGAGGTCTTGGTCTAGTCCATGTCCACGACAGAGCTGTGGCCCTCTATGTCGGCTCACACATCAAGCTGTGGCGCCACCACCCGGAATGTTTGACAGGTTTGCTGTTGGAGTCCTTAGCTCCGCCCTCCCTTATGCCCCCACTGACGACGCAAGACATACCCCCACCCTTCTACTACTTCTGGAACGTTTACATTGAACACAGCTATGTCCGTATCGCAGTACCACCGACGAAACAGGCGTCGGCGTGGGATATGTATCATGTCCTACAGCAGAGGCGCCCACCAAACATCGTGGAGACCAAAAGCCCTCAGGTTAATTGGAAGGTGGTGTGGAAGACGATTCACGTGGTACCACTGGACACAACCGTCCGATCCACATGGTACATCACAGTCAATGGTAAACAGATCACCCGATCACGCCTCCACAAGATCAACATGGCGGAATGGCTTCTCTGCGTAAGACTGCGGGATACCAGGCACGGACGAACACCGTCTCACATGTGGCGCGGCAGAAGACGTATGGTGCTTGGTGCGACAAATTTTGTCGTATTTTCTATGAGTGACTCCGGAACACATTACACCTCGGTTTCTACTATTTCCGGATCAACAGTATTTCCCGCGCGCTAAGACCAACGCTGTCACGTGGATCCCCCTCCACGCAAATGGATCATCAACAGGTAGGAAAAGATACCCATTGAGTGAGCTGACATGACTAAGTTCGATTCTCGGTGGAACAACATGATATACGTGAAGACGTACCTGGATGATGAACCGTAAGGAGAGTAGCGACACACCCTTCTGCATCCTGTATGAAGCACTTTTTTTTCGGTTTCCCCATATACATTATCTCGGTATAGGAACGTGCCGAGATATTATTTTCTTTTTCTCAGAACACGATGCGGTGCTAGATACATTTATTTTTCTTGTGGTATAAAGTAAAACCACATTAAGAATGTATTAAAAACAGTAAATAAAAATAAATACATAAATAATAATTCCCACAAATGATTTCCCCTTCCCATCCCTGATTCCTTGACGGACGAGGGGGACACTGCGACCAGGCCTCGGGTTACGACCCATGATCGCTCTGCCTTCCCCGAGCGTCCCCACCTCCTTAAAAAGAAGTATAAAAAATGGTAGTTGTCCTTTTAAAAATACAAAAAAAGAACAAAGAAAAAAAGATGAAAAAAAGAGAGTAAGTTTCACTTTCTGATAATGGATGAACGAACAAACTGAACAAGTGTCATCGGACGTTCTTCGTGAACAAATTCATCGAACAATGCAGAACAAAAAAATTTTTTTTTAAAAAAAGAAAGATAAAGTGGATGGCGTTCAAGTCGCTGGATCGCTGGATCGAGTTCCTTTCTTCAGTTTTCTTTTTTTATTTTCAACACAGTCACTTTCCTTACTATTTATATTACAATTGATATAATGGGAAAAATACGTGTAATCGGATGAACTTTTATTAAATTTACAATGTTATTTGGCAGTCTACTAATTTTTATTATCACAAATAATATTGATAACTATCGTCGGTGTGTGTGGCTGAGCTGTTCTAGGCACTTCAGTCTGGAACCGCTCGACCGCTACGGTCGCAGGTTCGAGTCCTGCCTCGGGCATGGATGTGTGTGATGCCCTAAGGTTAGTTAGGTTTAAGTAGTTCTATGGGACTGATGACCTCAGATGTTAAGTCCCATAGTGCTCAGAGCCATTTGAACCAGAGCCATAACTGTCGACTAGTAAACGACCAAGCGCATAAAGTGATACTGAAAATGTATGCTCAGTCTATAGTTATAAATATTACTTTATTTGTGATAATAAAAATTAGTACACTGTCAAATAATATTGTAAATTACACGTATTTTTCCATTATATCAACTGTAATATAAATAATAAAGAAAATGATTGTGTTGAAAATAAAAAAAAAACTGACGAACGGAACTCGTTCCAGCGGCTTGAGCGCCAACCACTTAAAAAAAAATTCCTATATTGTTAGTTGAATTTGTTCAGGGCGGACGTCCGATGACACCCGTTAAGTTTGTTCGGTGAACCGTTTTTTTTATTACGAGTGTACGAAGTTTACAGTAAATCCGCGTTCCAAACGTCGTGGCCTCCCCTTGTAAGTAAACAAATTTCCCAGAAGATATTCTGTGACCAATAGTAACAAATTAATTTCAGTAGTCCCTTCATTCTGTGGTAAGAAAAGCGGGTGAAGCAAAAACATTTAAAATTGGAATGAAGAGCACTGGCTTTTGTACAGAAAACGAAGCATTAACAGACGCTGATTAATTGATAAATAATGTTTAAGTTTTTGGCCTCTACCATGTCAGAAAATTAGTAACTTAAACGTCCACATGTTCGGCAATAAAGGATTACTCCACAGCCAACAGTCAACTGTATTAGCATTGTTAACAGTGGCTTGATAATACTGGTTTGTAAACTATCGCATTCTCTGATTCAATCTAACAACCGTTAATTCGCTCGAATTTCGCCAGCAACACCTAGCGCAACGTATGGTACCGCAGTATAAACCTGCAGAAAAATGCTCTTATCGGAGCACATAAAAGACGAATATGGTCCTCTTTAAAAGACGGACAGCGAAGTGGGGAACCAGCTACTGTTACGCCCACCTCATCCAAATTTTTGGCATGTGAACACATTCCCGCTCTTTTAATTCATAATATTCTAAATTCTCTTACCCTGTCTCTCTTTGTAGTGGAATCTTCACACTCAGCATCTCCCTCTTATTGTCACACCATCTATGTCTTTCTCCCACTGTCTCATTTTGTCCCCCGTTGATTTACAGTGTATCCCACTGCTATTGTCTGCTCTCTGTTATACTGTCTCCTTTTGTCTTTCTTTGTCACTGCCACAACACCTCGGTAGCTCAGAAATTCTGGGGCATCAAAGTTACTTTTTCCCCTATACCTACATGTTTAAAATTTCTGTCCAAAATGTTACCTCTCCAATACCTACGTGTTACAGATCGCCAGTCATGCAGGTCAGACACTCCTCCCCCAAACATGTGTATGGTGTCAGTTCAAGTCATTCGTCTCACTGTCTCCTCTCTCTTTTCGTCCCACTGTTTCTGTCGCCATACATCTCTCCTGCTCTTTTACTTTCACTGTCTCTCATTGACCATCAATATCTCCTCCTTTTTTAATAAGAAATTTCCGCCATTTCACTGTTAATTGTTCATTTGTTTTATACAATCACGATTTCGGTTTCATAGCCATTCTCAAGTTCATGCTGAAATGTTAAAATGTGTCTGACATCTCTGTGGTTTGTCATCGTCGAAAAGACGTATTTCTGGTCTTATAAGGACACGAGTGCATAGCGAAGATACATAATATGCCTGATAATGTGCACGGTGAAAAACCACAACTGGCCTGTAATATCAGAAATGCAGTTTGACAATTTTTGAACTATATGAAAAGAAACTTAAATTAGTTACAAACTACGGCTTTCACGCACTTTATTTAAGATGTAGACGTAGATACAGACATTCGGATTTAGGTTAACTAGCGATGATGTGGCGCATACGAATAGCGAAATTCTGCATGACCTGCGGAACATCGATGCTGTTGATGACCTCCTGAATGGCTGTTTTCAGCTCAGTCGTGCTTTTGGAGTTGTTGCGGTATACCTCGTCTTTAATATAGCCCCACAAAAAGGAGTCTGAGTTCAGACCCAGAGAACAGTATTATGACAGCCCACCAGCAGCTAATAGATTATAGTAAAACAGAGAAAGTATATTCATGTCGCAGTTCGATGTAGCAGTCAGATGGCGATCCAGTAACAGTAAAAAAGGTAAGGAACAGTTTTGGGTTATTGCAGGTAACGACTGAGGGACACGACGGCGGCACATTCTATGTTTCGTCGAAATAATCAGAAAATCACTTTTAATAAGAAGCATTTAATTTGTTTGCGAAGATTGAAAAAGAGAATTAATTTCAAAGGGAAGATTTCATTTGTTATTATTGAGCAAGAGATAGAAATCCTAAGGGAAGGCTTCATAGGTTACTGTAGAAGGGAAGGTTGCGTGATATAGAGGAGACGGGAAGGTTTCAACGTGAAGTGCCCATTATACAGTGAGGTGAAAAAATGTTGACTGAAAACACAGTTTGCTGACCTGAGAACTCTTCGACGACTCTAGAACCTTGCCACGTGTCCACAACGTCAGATGAAACTACATTTACGCTTCAGACTGCTCATTATGTGCTTATTTTACTGCATAAGTACGACAAATCTGAACCTCTGGATCTTTGTAACGGATAATTATATCGAAAGAAGTTTCGACGTTCCCCCAGAAAATTATTTTGTGAACACATGGTAAAATTTTCGACGATCTGCCATGAAAAGAATGTGCAAAAGTGGCCATCCCCGTAATTCGTACTTTTCATTCAAAAAGAAAGCGCACATGAACAAATGGTGCTTTTATAAGCCACCTTAATACCACTCCAGACCACGCCAAATACAAAGGAACCAACCGATTTGCTCAATTTGCCTGGTCTGGACAAAGTGTGGAATGTTTAAATTTTGGTCCTGTACAGTACTGTAGGGTAGCTGCAGCATGCCAGTTCTTCCGATTGGTATTATAAAGGCCGCTAAGCCGAGGGCTGTACAAGAAAGTTGACCCTTATTTCTGTGATCAATATAACCCGAGATACGACCGGCTGAAAAACTGAATTTTGGCACGCACATTTTTCTAACATATAGATACTGCACACTGTCGTGCATGGGTCGACTGCATTTGTAATGATATGTTCAGTTTTTAATAATACATTCCATTTATACCGTATTCTATCTCAATGACTCTTTTTTGTCTCGCTCCAATATTCCCCGAATTCTGTTATATTTAAATCATGTCACACCTTCCTTAAAATACCGAGAAAATTGGGTTGCTGTTTTTTAGATGGGTCGCAGTCACATATCTTGTCCCCTCCCAAGTCCTGGCTCTATGTGGGCCTGTAGGAAAGACGAGGCTTACTAACTTCGAACACGAAACTGAGAATTCAAAATTTGGGCGTTTCCAGTAGTCACTGTTAAATGGTGAAACCCGAGGTTCAAGAGCTATGATTTTCGTGTTAATATGTCTGTTGTGAAGGGCTCCAAACATATACAGGCACAATATGTAAACACATGCAGCAACTCATATGTCTCCTAATTTTGTCAAATACTACCAATGAACTGTTACATTTTTCTTTCACCCCTATTGCTAATATTTACTTCCTCTTTCAACTACTCTATTACAATGCTATGATACCCCACCCACTAACAATTTCTTACCACAGAAGCTTAAAATTTTATTTACATTCGAGAAGAAATTCAGTATCAAGAACCTCTATGATTCTGATGATAAGGTCGAAAAATATCGATATTCCCCCATGTGCGGCATTTGCCTCACCTGCCTTAGTGAAACTGTATGTGACTGCTCCCATTCGTGAATTCTTGAGCTTAATTAAGAACGAGTTACCGACGCGCAGCTGGAAAGGCAGAGCTGATGGGATCTTTATTATAATACACTACTGGCCATTAAAATTGCTACACCAAGAAGAAATGCAGATGATAAACGAGAATTCATTGGAAAGATATATTATACTAGAACTGACATGTGATTACATTTTCACGCAATTTGGGTGCATAGGTCCTGAGAAACCAGTACCCAGAACAACCACCTCTGGCCGTAATTACGGCCTTGATACGCCTGGGCATTGAGTCAGAGTTTGGATGGCGTGTACAGGTACAGCTGCCCATGCAGCTTCAACACGATACCACAGTTCATCAAGAGTAGTGACTGGAGTATTGTAACGAGCCAGTTGCTCGGCCACCATTGACCAGACGTTTTCAGTTGGTGAGAGATCTGGAGAATGTGCTGGCCAGCGCAGCAGTCGAACATTTTCTGTATCCAGAAAGGCCCGTACACGACCTGCAACATGCGATCTTGTAGTATCCAGCTGTAATGTAGGGTTTCGCAAGGATCGAATGAAGGGTAGAGCCACGGGTCGTAACACATCTGAAATGTAACGTCCACTGTTCAAAGTGCCGTCAATGCGAACAAGAGGTGACCGAGACATGTAACCAATGGCACCCCATAGCATCACGCCGGGTGATACGCCAGTATGGCGATGACGAATACACCCTTCCATGTGCGTTCACCGCGATGTCGCCAAACACGAAAATGACCATCATGATTCTGTAAACAGAACCTGTATTCATCCGGAAAATGATGTTGTGCCATTCGTGCACCCAGGTTCGTCGTTGAGTACACCATCGCAAGCGCTCCTGACTGATGCAGCGTCAAGGGTAACCGCAGACGTGGTCTCCGAGCTGATAGTCCATGCTGCTCCAAACGTTGTCGAACTGTTCGTGCAGATGGTTGTTATCTTGCAAACGTCATCATCTGTTGACTCGGGGATCGAGACGGGGCTGTACGATTCGTTACAGCCATGCGGATAAGATGCCTGTCATCTCGACTGCTAGTGATACAAGGCCGTTGGGATACAGCATAGTGTTAGCGTTCCGTATTACCCTTCTGAACCCACCGATTCCATATTCTGCTTAACAGTCATTGGATCTCGACCAACGCGAGCAGCAATGTCACGATGCGATAAACCGCAATCGCGTAGGCTACAATCCGACCTTTATCAAAGTTGGAAACGTGATGGTACGCATTTCTCCTCCTTACACGAGGCATCACAACAACGTTTCACCAGGCAACACCGGTCAACTGCTGTTTGTGTATGAGAAATCGGTTGGAAACTTTCCTCATGTCAGCACGTTCTAGGTGTCGTCACCGGCGCCAACCTTGTGTGAATGCTCTGAAAAGCTAATCATGTGCATATCACAGCATCTTCTTCGTGTCGGTTAAATTTCGCGTCTGTAGCACCTCATCTTCGTGGTGTAGAAAATTTAATGGCCAATAGTGTATTTCTATTACAGTACCTTGTCGTATTTGCTTTACAATTATAACCTGTTTCGTTCATTTTCTGAAGGTTAGTTGCTTATGGAGACAGCACACAGCACACAAAACCGATTGGTTGCTCTGCAACTACAACGAATCTGAAGATGATGTAATCCCCACCCTCCTACCTAATTCCATTTACTGTCCACATTAGTCTTTTATGAAGATTTGCGAAGAGCAAAGATTACAATAAACTCTCTAGGTTTCTTAGCTTGTCATGTAGAGCTGAATCCAGTTCTTCTTGTCTAGGGGTCTGATTCCAGAAGCTGAAAATGTCACATTTTAGGTCTTCACGGTTGGACTGATCTAAATGAATTTTAAGTTTGTTCTTACAGAATTTTTGTTTTTACATTAATATATTTTCTAAGATTTTAGTATATCAGTCTTTTGATTTTTGACGTTAAGAAAGCCGAAATTGGATTGTTCGCACAAAATACAAAAATATGTCCGATCACATCGGAGGCATGCTTACGACTCTCACGCTCTGCGAAAATAATCACATTCCAAAGAGATTACAATTTTTATTTACAAATGAATTTCTACTAGTTTCTGTCACATTATTACTTTCGATCATTATTTCATAAACGAATCCAGATAAAGATAGCAGCCAATACAGTATTGCGTAATCAATAACACACATTTTTCAGTGTGTCAGTAGTTCGTAATTTCAAATGTTTAAAACGTAGTATTTTAACTTTGCATTCAGAACTACTACTTATCGATTATAACATCGTGACTAAAACATTTTATACAGTGATTCATTTTCATAAACTTTAGCTTGAAATATAACATAATGTGTATAAAATTATATTAAAGTTTTCAGATAAGATACCGAGATAATATTGACCTGTCCAAAATCCGAAACATAGTACTGGTATCGACAACTACTATTGATGAAAAGTTTCGTAACAGTGTGCAGAATATGAAAGTAATCAATTATCATTGTAAAGACAACTGCGACATTAGACTGTAATAAAAGAAAAAAATTGAATAATAAAACTGTGCTCGCGGATTTATCTCTACTTGACATCGTGTCATGCTTTCATAACGCAACTGTTACACCTAACGTACGCTTTTAATTACTTTGCTGTCAGTGGTAAAATTTACCATCAGGCTGAAGGTTTAGCGATGGATAACGCCCACGCTGGAATCACTGTTAACATTTGTATGAAACACTTGGCGCAGAAATTCTTTTCTGAAAACCCGTTGACAGGACATTTTTAAAGATATATCGATTATTCGATTTCTTGTTAAAAGGAAATGCAAGTGAGATTAATGGCGCTGCTCCACAGCTTTGTGCTTTTCACTGCTAAACAAATTTCACCGACGAGCGAGGAAGTAAGTGGGTCGTTAATTTTCTTGACATACAAGTAATGGTCGCTAAAGAGGATGGCAGGTTGAAGGAAACGCACCTGCACTGACCTATTTAAAAATTATAAATCATGGAACGCATTATATACATAAGCGCATGTTCCCGCTCGTTGAACAACAGATTACTGAAATTGCCATTAAGTGAGCAGAAAAAAGGAAATGTATCGACTTTTTGAAACAAGTAGCGGTAAGTAATTCTTCCGCTGAAGATGTGGACCCGAAATTATTAAAACGTTAAGACTAGATCTCCTTTCAAGTAAAACTCATTCTATTAAAATAAAGCACTGTGTAAACAACAAACGAAATCTAAATGGAGTCCATCAAGTGACGATAAAATTAAATGCAGTGATTGTTCCTGACAATATGTAAGCAATCGCGTGAGAACTTTCGTCATCCACCTCAAACAAAATGCTGCACATTTGTTCGTAGCCTGTCTTCTGTCTGGTTTGATGCGATCCGCCACAAATTCTTCTCCCGTGCCAGCCTTTTCATCCAAGAGTAGCACTTGCAACCTACATTCTCAATTATTTGCTGGGTGTATTCTAATTTTTTCTTCCTCTACAATGTTTACCCTCCATAGCTCCCTCTATTGCCACGGAAGTTACTGCCCGACGTCTTAACAGATGGACTCTTATCCTGTCCCTTCTTCTTGTCAGAGTTTCCCATATATTCCTTCTCTCGCCGATTCTGGGGAGAGCATCCTCATTTCTTACTTAATCAGTCCACCTAATTTTCAACAGTTGTCTGTGGCACCACATCTCAAATGCTTCGATTGTCTTCTGCTACGTTTTTTCGTCAGTCCAAATTCACTTGCATACAAGGCTGTGCTCTAAACATACATTCTCAGAAATTTATTCATCAAATTAAGGCCTGTACCATTAGACTTCTCCTGGCCAGGAACGCCATTTTCGCCAGTGTTAATCTGCTTTTAATGTCCTTCTTGCTCCATCTGTCATGGGTTATTTTTCTGAGTAGATGACAAAATTCCTTGACTTCGTCTGCTTCGTGATCCACATTTCTGATGTGAAGCTTCTCACTGCTCTGATTTCTGCTACTTCTCATTACTTTTGTCTTTCTTCGATTTACTCTCAATCCATATTCTTTCTCATGAGACTGTTCATTCTACATCTACATCTACATGGCAACTCTGTTAATGACAGAGTGCCTGGCGGAACGTTCATCGAACCAACTTCACAGTAATTCTGTATTAGTCCAATCTCGAACAGCGCGAGGAAAAAACGAACATCTATATCTTTCCGTTCGAGCTCTGATTTTCCCTATTTTATTATGATGATCGTTTCTCTTTATGTAGGTCGGCCTAAAAAAAAATACCAGGTGATCAAAAAATTTGTATAAATTTGAAAACTGAATAAATCATGGAATAATATAGATAGAGAGGTACAAATTGACACACATGCTTGAAATTACATGGTGTTTTATTAGAACCAAAAAAATACAAAATTTCACAAAATGTCCGACAGATGGCGATTCATCTGATCAGAATAGCAAAAATTAGCATATCAAAGTAAGGCAAAGCAAAGATGATGTTCTTTACAGGAAATGCTCAATATGTCCACCATCATTCCTCAATAATAGCTGTAGTCGAGAAATAATGTTGTGAACAGAGCTGTAAAGCATGTCCGGAGTTATGGTGAGGCATTGGCGTCGGACGTTGTCTTTCAGCATCCCTAGAGATGTCGGTCGATCCAGCACGGCGTTCCGTTTTACCCTCCTGAACCCACCGATTCCATATTCTGCTAACAGTCATTGGATCTCGACCAACGCGAGCAGCCATGTCGCGATACGATAGACCGCACACGCGATTGGGTACAATCCGACCGTTATCAAAGTCGGAATCGTGATGGTACGCTTTTCTCCTCCTTACACGAGGCATCACAATAAGGTTTCACCAGGAAACACCTGTCAACTGCTGTTTGTGTATGAGAAATCGGTTGGAAACTTTCCTCATGTCAGCACGTTGTAGGTGTCGCCACAGGCGCCAACCTTGTGTGAATGCTCTGAAAAGCTAATCATTTGCATATCACAGCATCTTCTTCTGTCGGTTAAATTTCGCGTCTGTAGCACCTCATCTTCGTGGTGTAGCACTTTTAATGGCCAGTAGTGTAATATGTTCTATATCACTGAAGCTGTTATGACGAGTTTGGCTCTGGCGTTTGGCTAAGTTCTTTTCTTTAAAGTAGTTTGACTTTTCATGATTTGAGATTGCTCAGGTAAAATTAAAATTACAAAATTCTTTAAAAGTTTTAACCTTATGCTTACATTGTTTGATAGGTATTTATTATTATTCTGATTTTTCATTTTTAGATTTAAACACGATCACTGAATGACACCAGTTTACCAAAGTTCATAAAGAGATTCAGAAAGGATGTAAGTTTGCGTATCATAGGGAGACGTAGGGTTGTGGAGTAGCATCACTGCTATTCCAGCTGTATGTTTAAAAATCCAACGTAGCAAATGAAATATATCAGAACATCTCGAAAGTGCAAAGACAGACACCGCGCTGAAGGAGACCGCAGCAATAAAGATTTAGAAGAATTTTGCATTGTGTGGACTGCATAATTAGCATTGAATGCAGTTTAAGAATAAACCAAGTTAAAAGGAAAATATCCATCTTTTGATATGCAGCTCCTTCTATTGGTCGTGTTAGCAGTAAAAAAGTTTTGGATGTGAGGTCCACCAGTTATGCAAAACACCGTTTTTCTCAGTACCCAAAAATGTTTCGGCACCACTGTGCCATCATCAGTGGGTTTTTGTTTTTGTTTATTCGTTATTTACATTTGGTGTGCATGAACGTCCTGGATCACTTTTGTGTTAATTACTACAGGTAGCTTGTCATGTTTTCGTGTGGCAAGCGCTTCCATTCTCCACATCATGCTAGGATGTTGTGATGCATACGTAACTATAACAAGTATTTTCCACAAATAACATAGTAAAATACTTTTTCACTGCACCAGAACACAGTATTCTCCACAAACAACCTAGTAAAATACTTTTTACTTTACTGTGTTCTGGTGTAGTGAAAAAGTATTTTACTACGTTATTTGTGGAAAATACTTGTTATAGTTACGTATGCATCACAACATCCTAGCATGATGTGGAGAATGGAAGCGCTTGCCACACGAAAAAATAACAAGCTACCTGTAGTAATTAACACAAAAGTGATCCAGAAAGTTCATGCACGCCAAATGTAAAGAATAAATAAAAAAACGAAAACCCACTGATGATGGCACAGTGGTGCCGAAACATGTGTAGGTACTGAGAAAAACGGTGTTTTACATAACTGTCGGTCCTCACATCCAAAAATTGAGACGAAAATGATTGAGTTAGTAAAAAGAAATGTAGCTACGTGCCTGTCATCACGGTCTTGCGTAGATATAACACTGCATAAATTACTCAGAATGTTATCACAAGTAGACTGATGTAGGCAAAGAAACCTTTCTTCGACAAAACGCTTACACTTGTATTAAATACAGAGTTACTGAAAATGATCGAGACACTTTAACGTGATTGTGAAAAACGTTTGTTTTGACGTTAATTACTATATGATTATACACTGATCACCCAGAACATCATGACCATATACCTAATAACCGGTATGCCCACCTAACAGCGGTGACGCATCGTGGCACGGAAGCAGTGAGGCCTCGGTAGGTAGCTAGACGGAGCTGGCTCCATATCTGCACACACAAGTCACCTAATTCCCACAAATTCAGGGGATGGGGGCGATGAGCTCTGACGCCACGTTCAGTCACATCCCAGATGTGCTCGATCGGGTTCAGATCTGGTGAGTTAGGGGGTCAGCACATCAGTTGGAACTCACCACTGCGTTCCTCGAACAAATCCGTCACCGGCCTGGCCTTATGACATGACCAATTATCTTGCTGAAAAATGCCACTGCCGTCTGGAAACATGGTGGGCATGAAGGGGTGTACGTGGTTTGCAACCAGTGTGCGACACTCCTTGGCCGCCATTCTATCTTGCACAAACTTCATGGACCCATGGATGTCCACTTGAATGTTCCCCAAACATAATGGAGCCACCGCCAGCTCCGTCATGCAGCACAGGTGTAAAGGAGCTGTTCCCGTGTAAGACGACGCAATCGCGCCCTCCCACCAGCATGATGAAGCAGGTATTGGGATTCATCAGACCATGCAACGATTTGCCATTGCGCAAATGTCCAGTGCCATGATCATATGCCCATTTCGGTTGTAGTTGGCGATGTCGCGGTGTTAGCATTGGCACATGCATGGGTCGTCGTCAGCGTAGGCTCATAGTTAGGAGTGTTCGGTGCCCTGTGTGTTCACCCTTGTAGTCTGCCCAGCGTTAAAAATTGTTGAAATGGCTCTGAGCACTATGGGACTTAACTCCTGAGGTCATCAGTCCCCTAGAACTTAGAACTATTTAAACCTAACTAACCTAGGGACATCACACGCATCCATGCCCCAGGCAGGATTCGAACCTGTGACCGTAGCCCAGCTCATGACGTCCGACTTGTGTAATGAGGGGTGGCCGTCCAGCTCCACGACGTCTGGACGTGATTTCACCTTGGTTTCGCTACGTATTGAAGACTCCTGGAGCCGTGGTAAAATTTGCCGTTTTGAAGAGCGCGCCGCAGCGCGTTGTGTGAAGCAGTCGCCCTCCGTTTCTGGCGGTGGCGCTGCTGCAGCTTTGGTGTCTCCCTCTGGTGGGAAAGGTTGCCTGTTCACGTGCATTTAAGGGGCTCTATGAGGGCGCTAGGTGGCGAGTCTGGTCAGTTGGTCAGCCGTGTCAGTGTGGGGCAGTCAGTGCCTGTCTGTCTTGCGGAGTGCTGGTATGTATTAGGCAGCCAGTCTGCTCGAGTTTGTTCAGGCAATGGGCATTGGCGGTTGGATCGATCGGTTGGTCGGTTGCGCGCTGGGACACAAGATGACTTGTCCGCCTTGAGCGTCGGCGTATGTGAGGTCGCCACGTCAGTCCAGTGGCCCGCGCCGACACGAGAGCAACAGGAGTCAACCCACGACATCGGTCTGGCCGGCGCGAGATGCGACGCCGTGAGACGGGAGATCGGCGCGCCTTCCTGCGTCCGTTGAAGCGACTGGCAGAGTGTTTTGGGCGTGCTGAACCAGGTCTTCGCCAGACATCGCAGTTTATTAAAAGTTAAGTGATTCGTGATATGTTGATTCATGTACTTGTTAAATTCTACTTGCGTTCATGGTCTCTCGCCCCAGCTTGCTCGTCTGTCTCTCGTCCGCATTTGTTAGGCAGTTAGTATCTGTCTGTCAGTCTGCCGTACGTTAACAGCTGCCTCTGTCATGTTTGTCGGATTCGGCGTTAACGAATTTATTGGTCAAGGTGTAAAGGCCGAATTCCTGAAATATATGTTTATCTTGCCTATCATCTTGAGAGGTCGCTTTCCCCGATCTACACACGGACAGCACGCTCAGCGATGCGTTTGTCTAATTAGCAACCATCCCTCGCCTGGTGACGCTGCTTTCGGCTGGACGGGATTATGCCGATAGTTGGTCGGTGGTCGCAATATTCTAGCTGATCGGTCTATACGGTAGTTATACGAATACTTGAGCCAATGTAGACGGAAAACAATTCACAATACTCAGTTTTATAGAATGATGTCCAGACTGTGCGCTGCAGGATTTGCGTTATTAATGGTTTTAGTATCATGACTTGCAATTAGGCACCGATTCTGGTATGACGACGTAGGTTTAAAACACAAACATCAGAATGCATTACATGATACATCCGTTTCCACGGAAATTTCCACTAAAGAGGCAGGTAGAGTAACACAAGTTTATTTCTCTAACACAGCGTTAGCAAAGTACTCAATCTATTATGGAGGTATGGCAACGGCCTTGCCGCAGTGGATACACCGGTTCCAGTGCGATCACCGAAGTTAAGCGCTGTCGGCCGTGGTCGGCAGTTGGATGGGTGACCATCCAGGCCGCCATGCGCTGTTGCCATGTTTCGGGGTGCACTCAGCCTCGTGATGCCAATTGAGGAGCTACTCTAGCGAATAGTAACGGCTTCGGTCAAGAATACCATCATAACGACCGGGAGAGTGCTGTGCTGACCCCACGCCCCTCCTATACGCATCCTCCACTGAGCATAACACGGCGGTCGGATGGTCCCGGTAGGCCATTCGTGGCCTGAAGACGGAGTGCTCATTATGGAGGTATAATTTCTGTAGGTCTGAAATTAAACAAAATTCTTCCTTAAGTGCACAAACAAGATAGTTTTTCTGTGACAAATAAACTTTAAGTTCCTGAATCCCAAAAATGAATCACTAACACGTGGAATTAATCACAATAGTTTTTAAAGGTTAACCAAATCTTGGAATCTGAATAAAGCTAAGTTCAGCATTAACAAAGTTCCTCAGTTCTTCAATCTGAAAACGAAGTCGGCTCTCCAGCTTAACTCGAGGGAGAAAAACACTTTGAAAGTATCTTACAGTGGTACTTGACAAGAGGAGCATTAACGGTTAAACAGATTAGAAAAATTTCTTATTCAGGTAAGGACAGACACGCAGTGTAAAGCCTTTGCATTATCTTATCCGTGAAGAATAAAAACAGTAGAAAGTATACCGAGTCCCAAGTAGCATGTCGCCGTTCAGACGGAGGAGGAGGGGGAGGTGTGTTGTCCTTGAAGACTGTGGCGGAGTCCAGCGCGAGGCGTAGTGGATATCTCTTGGTTGGTCCACACTGCGATGCGGCTGCTCTGCTATGCTTGCATACTGACCTAAATAGCTGCCACGTGGAAGAATCCACACGGGCCTATTTTCGGCAAGTGGCCCTATGGATAAAGGAGAACGCACGGTAGGTCAACTTAAGTCAACTACACCTACGGCCGTCATGTACGCTGCGTCTTGATGGTCGGGCTGGAGCGCTGTTGTCGCCACCTGCTGTTCCGGCCGTGCAGTTCCGGAATTGAGAGTTCCCGAGGCATCTGTCCCGTAGGGGTGCAGCTCGCAGCAACACGAATGTGTGGGGTGCCATCGGCGAATGCTATCTAGGGCCCACGATGTTGTTGTTTCAGACAGTCAACATGGCTTTGGACAAGGTGAGCAGGGGTTTACTCGTAAAGCTGTTTTTTTCAAAACAACAGCAATATTGCTGCTGCCCTTGGCAAGTATCGGGGCATGAAAGGGATGACGTTGAAGAACATGTTTCGAAAGTCCTAATTAACTGGCTATTGGGCAGTTTCTCCTCGGAGAGGCCGACATTCAATTGCGCCATAAGTTGGTGAAGACCTTAATGTTACCAAGGGTGAGAATGCTGGATGCAATGTGCAATCGTCAAGTAGTGCACGAACTGTGCCACGGCAGCGGAACATTCCACAGTCCATATTTCGAACAGTGCAGCCAACAGTTGTGAAACTGTATCTCTAGCGCTGTTCTAAAAAGCTGTCGTGGATGGAGATGGTGCCGCAATGGCTAGGCTGGAACCTAAACATGGTACGCACTTAACAAATTTCTCTTATGTGAAAATTACAATGTGTTTCTTTCAATGGTTTATTTGTTATTTCTCTTCTGCATGTACAGAGTTTCATTGTTCTACAAACTCTCATTTCTCGTGCATGCACTCTCAATTTACGAAAGTTTAATGATAGCAACCCTCTATGTATCAGCTCTCGAGAAGTCTTCTGTGCCACGTTCACAAATGTACAATGCGTGAACTATCAGTCACACGGCGCACATCCTGTTTATAGTCCAGTTCAGCCCACACTCTCCCCAAACTATGCGCATCGATCTCAGTCACAGCTGGCCTGATACGTATTTGTAAGTCTAGGATGCTGTGGGGAATTTGGGGTGTGAAAACAGTGTCTTTGATGTAATCTCACAGGTATAATGTCTGAAGAACATGGGGGCCACGCCGGCAACTCGAGGTTGGCAGCTGGTGCATGACTGATTGCTCGTCGTGGTAGCTCGGTAATCAAGAACTCAGGAATATAGTTGTGGAAATGCAGCTTAGCACAATTCTGTTTAAAATTATCACTGCCCTCTTCTAATTGCAGCATTAATGGGTAAAGCGCCTTCTTCTTTGGTCTGACAGGAATGTTGCTGAAGATCACTGCAAGAAAAAAGGCTTCTTGATATTGTCGTTGACCAGACCATCTGGCAACAGAGCAATCCCTCGGCCAGTCGGAGCGCGTGGCGCCAAGTTTCCGTAGTTTAAAAATTGTGCTTTGTCGACCTACGCAACATAAGTAATTTTGGTTCCTACTGGCATCAGCTATCCAGGGTTAAAATTTCGTGACAGTTTTTCTCCACCCTATATAATCATATAATATCTTACTGTAATACGAGTGCCGGCCGCGGTGGCCGAGCGGTTCTAGGCCCTTCAGTCCCGAACCGCGCTGCTGCTACGGTCGCAGGTTCGAATCCTACCTCGGGCATGGATGTGTGTGATGTCCTTAGGTTAGTTAGGTTTAAGTAGTTCTAAGTCTAGGGGACTGATGACCTCAGATGTTGAGTCCCATGGTGCTTAGAGCCATTTGAACCATTTTTTTTTGCAATACGAGTGTGTTTCAGAGTCACTTGAAAGTGTCTCGATCATTGTCGTGGAACTGAGGAAGATGTTTATGAAAGTATATGTCTTGACTCAAACACTGCATGCAAGAGAAATGGTGCCCCTGATAAACGACAAACGAGACTGTCGAAGCACTTGAAATGTGATGTTAGCAGGAAGTTATATTTACAATGGGAGAACGAAGTACGAAATGAAGAGTTATTAGGGAGAACAGGGCAGGAAATAAAAGCAAATACGTGGTAAGTGATACGTACCTATGGGACCAAACTGCTGAGATCATCGGTCCATAGGTTTAAAAACTACTTAGTTTAACTAACTTACGCTAAGAACAGCACACACACACCCATGCCCGAGGGAGGACTCGAACCTCTGACGGAGGGAGCCGCGCGAAACGTGACAAGGCGCCTCAGACCGTGGCAGCAAATACGTAACAAAAGAGAAAATGGTAGTGTGAGATATGCAATGGCATTCATGTAATAGCTAAGTGGGATGGGACATTAGAGTAAGTGTGTTAGATGTTGTGGTGGAAGACGAATTGGACAGCTAGTGTCATCTATTGGAGGATACATCCAGCACTCAGAAGAATGCTGTTAAGGACTGGAGTTCTGATGAAATGGGTGATGATTTTACCTTTCATATCAAGGATGGAACTGACGGGAAGGGAGCGTACATTGGGACATTATGAAGGTGATTGTCATTTCAGTGGAGATATATCTGTATGTGAGGATTTCAAACATACTGGGTAAGGTGGTCGTTGTATGGTAGGACGTTTAGCCACCTATCAAGAAATTCATTTTTTAAAGAATCGAACTTCCATATATAAAACAGCTTCAGAAGTCTGATTAATTTACAAATGAGTTGGTGTGTTATACGTTAAAAGCACATTGAAAAATAATGTTAGTACATTGCATCAGGGATTAAAAAGCAAAGTAGATGAGCTTCTTGTTTGTTTAGAAGGGTAAGAAACTGAGGATGAAATAGAGGTACTATGCCTGTCTGAAGCTCATATAGTCACAATTATAAAAAAAAGTAAATGTAGGTGGATATAACCTTTCAGCGTATGGAGAAAGGAGAACTTTCGCTATATGTTGAAATCTGATCTGTCATAGTGTGAAAATTTAGAAACTAAAAGAAATGGTGGGAACATGATATAGAAGCATGTGTGAGTGAGCTTAAACTAAATAATGGTATTTTTATAATTGTAGCCGTGTATAGGTCCCACTGTGAAATTTTCAGCTACTTTTGAGAAACTTGGATTCTTTGTCGCGCTGTCTGTCAGATACAGAGAAGCAAATTACTGTTTGTGGCGACTTTAATGTAGAGTTTCTGAAGGATTCCGATAGAAAGCTCGACCTTGAAGTATTACTCGGTTCTTTGAATTTGACGTCTGTTATTGATTTTTCTGCTCGGATGGTACAGGAAAGTGGCACACTGATAGATAATGTTTTTATAGAACAGGATAAATTTAATCAAATGAAAATTTTTCTTCTTAGGAATGGTCTGTCTGATCATGATGTACAGCTAGTTACAATATCTTACAAATTGAAAAGCGAAATGTATCTTATAGCTAGAAAGAGTAATATCCAGAAAGAGTGAAACATTAGAAAAACTACTCCACTGAATTAAGAAAAGCTGTTAAAAAGTCCAGAAGTATGTGCGTTATGTCTGAGATTAGCACATCTGATAGTAAGATTCAAACAATTTGGAATAATGCGAAAATGTAAACATAGCAAATGAGAGCATAGGAAGGCCGTATTTCTATCAGACTGAATGAAAAGTTTGTTAACAAAATGTCAGAAGTAGAAAACATTTTGAATAATCATTTTTAAGTGTTGTAGAGAAAATAAGATCCAGCTATTCATTAGAAAATGAAGAACAGTATTGGAAGAGGCAAAACCTATGCAATCTGATAAAACTGAAATTCAGCCCAGCCCTCCTATTGTAATTAGGAAAATAATGAATTCATTCAAAAGTAATAGTTCACATATAATTGATGGAATTTCCAAAAGAGGACTAAAAGCTTCTTCCCATCAGATAAGTAGGATTTTCAGCCACATATGTAGTAGCTCACTGAAATAGGGCATTTTTCCAGGTGGATCGAAATACGCTATTGTCAAACTCTTGCATAAAAAGGGGATGTTAACAACTACCGCCCAATCTCTTCTGGTAGCCTTACCCAAGGTTCTTGAAAAAGTAATGTATGCAAGAGCAGCATCACGTGTCTGTAAAAATGAAGTACTAACGAAATGTCAGTTTCGTTTCTAGAAAGGATTTTCAACGGGAAATGCTGTACATGCTTTCACTGATCAAATATTAAATGCTTTGAATAATCGAGCATCACCAATTGGGATCTTTTGTAATCTCTCAAAGGCTACAATCAAAACTGTGGCGAGGTCAGGGTCGCAATGGGTGTGGGTGGTGCTGGTTTGAGAGGAGAACACATGCTCAAACAATTTTCATTTATTTTCTTCTGACAACCTCGCCTTTGGGAAGGCGTGAGACACAGAATTGGCTATTACTAACATCAGATTTGAAACAGTTACAGTAATTTAAAAAGAAGAAAGAAAATACATAACAACAATGAACATGTAGGATAGCAATTAAATATGAGTCACTTGTTTCCTTATCAGAAGATCAGATTAGAAAAGTTGCAATAATTTAAGAATAAAAAGAAAATACCTAACATCAATGGATATCTAGAATACCCAATTAAACACAAGTCACTAGTGTTCCTTCTTAGAAACCAACGGGCACTAGAATTTACCATCAGGAATCAATTGCAAAAATATTACAATACATATCACACAGCAACAGTTCAACGCCTGTACTGTGCTCTTTGGTACCCAACAGCTTTCCGCAGAACAGTTTCAGCGTATCTTGACAGCTTTACACATTTTTTTCGGAGCCTGTCACAAATGACTACTAATGCCAAAAAAGATTCTATACAATTACAAATTCGACAGTTCAGATTTTCAACTCCTGCACAGTTACAAAAACTATCAGCAAAAAGGATACAAATGACAAACCGAATTTCTATTTGCAGCCAACACAGTGACCTGATCTAGGGTTTCTAATTACAACCTAACCGCTGATCGGCCGAAAAACAAACATATCAAACAAGCCCTAACCGCCCAAAGCAAGTCACTTGCTAAGAGCACACAATATTACAGAGTCCTTGATCAGACGTTTGCATGGGGGAATTCTACAATATTAGTGACTCAGATCAACGGGTTTAACTTCACCTAACCTACAATGACACAAACATGTACAAGGATAACTCCTTATGTACCATACGCCAAGGGAGAAACAACTACAAGTACTCAGTAACTGACACATGAAAAGACCACAACAGCTCGATAAAATATCTAAGAAGCTCAATTAGAATAACAACCTAACCAGCTGACACATTTGTGGACAATTTCCGTCTATCGAGTCACTGATTCGGCACAACTGACAAGTATCTTAAAGGCTTAACTTTTATTTTCAATACAATGCAATGGTCCTTTTTGTAATGCATGTAGAAACAGAGATACCGTGCAACACTAGCGGCAAGAAAACCGACAAGTTCGTCAAAATACGCCGAGTTCACAATAGAACAAAATGTTCAGACACATTTAGAAGGTAAGTACCAAAGTCAGAGTGCTTACAGCAAACACAATATTTCATCCCAAGCGAGCAGGACACTGTCAGAAGAACAGATACATTTCACTCCAATTATACTGAAGCTCCAGAGAAAGTGGTATAAGCATGAATACTTAAATACAGAGATATGTAAACAGGCAGAATACGGCGCTGCGGTCGGCATTGCCTATATAAGACAGTGTCTTGCGTAATTGTTAGAGCGGTCTGGTGCGACCCATAACCACCTGAATCAATCTTTTTTTTTTAGAAAGGAGATAAGGAAAGGAGATAAGAAACTTTATTGTCTATAATAAATCATACAATCTCCGTTGATCTTTATTTTAGAATTCCCATTACCAACTTTGGCCCATATAAAAAGGTACTCATCAGCATTCAATCTCTTCTTCTTTCTCGTACTCAAAACAAAGGGCATGCTTGGAACTAGAGTACCTTAAGGCTGTTTAGCCAACAGTCCTGTAGTCTCGGAAATACTCCATGTCTTCCAAGTCAGAATGTTAGCATCAGGAAAAGCTTCAAGGCCACCATAATCTGCTTGATTGCCCCACGCAACAGCAAGTGTGAGCCAAGTACTACCTCCAAACACTGATTGCACATCACAGGAAAAGTTGAGATGGTGTCCACGAAAAACATTCGGACCTCCAATCAACTGCTGTTCATTAAATTCACCAGCAAGGTCAATATCAAATGCTTTCAAACTGCGATACACAGGTACACTGCGCCACCAGCTACAATCCTACAATGGCCGTTTATCAAGATTTAAGTGAGTGTGAACGTGGTGGTAATACAGAATCTCCGAGGTAGCGATGAAGTGGAGATTTTCCCGTATGACCATTTCACGAGTGTACCATGAACATCATGAATCCGGTAAAATATCAAATCTTCGACATCGCTGCGGCCGGAAAAAGATCCTGTAAGAACGGGACCAACGATGACTGAAGAAAATCATTCAACGTGACAGAACTGCAGCCCATCCGCAAATTATTGCCTATTTCATTGCTGGACCACCAACAAGTGTCAGCGTGCAAACCATTCAACGAAACATCATCGATATGGGCTTTCAGAGCAGAAGACTTGTTGTGGTTGTTGCTGTGGCCATTCATAAATATTGCCTGTGGGTTGTGTAGTGCTTCGGTGCGCCTGCGAGGCGGGCAACCCGCGGATGCAGGCTGTCAGTTTGGTTACCGAGACTCTAGGCTCCGTGATGTCTGGTGGAGAAGACCACAGCAGTGGCAGGGTGGGAATTAAATTTGTCCCTGACTTCCTCCACTATAGTCTCAAGATCTGCTAGGAGACTGGAGTGTGAGGGCTCGGATGGGGAAGATGGGAAGAGTGGGAAGGGCTGCATAAAATCATGTGGGTGACTAGGTGGTTGCAGTAGGATTTACGGAAGTGGATAAGTGTTGCGTTAGAAGTCTGAGAGTGCGTCTGGTGACGATCTTAGTCGGAGAGCGTTGACACCTGGGAAGGGAAGACCGTACAGACGAGTACGATAAGCGAGGACAATGCATCGACGACGAGCAACAGTGATTCCTACTCTAAGTTACACGGAAATGTAACTGCAGTCGAGAACTGGAATTCGATAGTGGGAGAAGGAAGGAAAGGAAAATAGTAGGAGAACACGCCTGAGAGAAAGGAATAAAAGACAATACCTCCGCTAGAATTACGAATAAGAGCTATTTATCATTGCGAACTCTTGGTTTACGAAACGTGGAAGAAGATTGGATAATTGTAAGATATATGGAGATATTAAGGCAGTGGAAGATAGAACGGTAAGCCAGGAATTTACAAACTAGGGCTTCCAAGAACTTGTATGAGAACTTGTATGAAATTCGATCGTAATAAACTAGTTGCAGATTCCAGACTAAAGCTAAGGAGAGCACAAAAAGGTGGAAAATTGTATAGAACTGACGTAGACAATCAGAGATTGTTGAGAACTCTAAGGGAGCATTAAGCAACGACTGACATGGGGGCAAGAATGCAACACGTGGTGATTGAATAGATATGATGCAATGAAGACTGGAGAGGAAAAGTATGCATAAAGGAAAGGCCAAGCATAAATATTTGGAAAACACAAAAGATATCACATGCAAGGTAATTAAAGAAACGAGGGTAAAGGACAAGGCAGCCTAAACAGAGAGGAGAATGCTGAAATATGGAAGAAATTACACGATGATTATTTAAGGGAGATGTAGTTGGGATATATAGAAGATACACTTTAAAGCTCTCTTAACCCCGACACAGACAGCAATAAAACCGTAAGTATACCCTCAAAAGAAAGGCTAATGGGGAATAGAGGTTGTTTGTATCTAATTATAAATCTCTACCCTGCATTTCACACTTAAGTGCTCGGCAGTGGGTTCAGACAGACACTTTCACACTGTTTCTCGACCATTTCCCTCTCGAATATCACGTGACAAAAAAGAAGACCTAAATCGTTCTGTGCTAGGTCACTTTCTCTTATTTTTATCTCCGTAAGTAGATGGGAATCAACAAAATATTTCCGCTTTCGGTGCAGAAAGTTGCCGATTGAAATTTCGTGAAAACATCTCTCCGTAACAAAAAGCGTATTTGTTTCAGTGATTGGAACACCAGCTCGCTCAGATGCAGTGTCCTTCATCAGTCCTGTCTGGTAAGGAAAGCATACTGCGCAGCAATTTTAGTAAATTCTAACATGTGTGACACTGGTTCTGATCTGTCCTCCTACCACAGTTGCGTGAGGACAATCTGTGAGCGTTTTAGAAAATTGGTGTTGAGCCTATGGCCTGCAAGGTAGGAAGATACCGACTCTGCATAGAGTTCAGAAGAGTGCAGCGGTACGGACACTGATGTAATCGATGATCTCAATGTCGGTTCCTCTACATTCCTTGTAAAGTTAACGTTATCACTAACAGAAATTAGTGTACGGGTTCAGACCTAACTATACATTAGTAAAAAATGTAAGTCTTAGATTTCCGTTATTCAGGTTTATATTTTCTCTAAGTATGACCTCATAATATCATAATTATAATATGTACAGGATGGTAAAATATTGATGTTGGGTGTTACCAACAGTGAAGCGAAATTTCTAACTATTCTAAGGCTCTTTAATAGTAAGATGGTTGATGACCATGTCTGGGGTAAATAAAATGCGAACAAATTAAATACAATTGGGACCAGAGATAAATAAGAAAAATGTACATTGAAATAACCAATTAATGGATGGGAGTCCTTAAAGAGCAGTCACAAAGAAGTACACAATTAAAACAACTCAATAACTTTAGGTTATAAAGCACTCTACAGTGGTTCATGAGTTCTTTTCGTTAAACCGAATATCTCGCGTTTCTGCTTCACTTAAGGCCGACAATCGTGGATATGTTTAACTACAGGTCATGAATGTACAAAAAAAAAAGGAAAGGTGAGATGAAGACGGCCGCAGTTCTGAGTATCAATTGAATATCACTTGCTGGCACAGCGCGAGCGCTCGTGCTTTTCTTTCGTCAGTGGCGGGAGCGACTGATGTCGGCGCCATCTGTGCACCTGAGAAACTATTCTAAATCTTTTTCGACTGTTAAACACAAGTCTGACACATTTCATATGTCCTCACTGAAGCCGAGACTCTTAGTTGTTGGTACATGCTATTTTGCTGGAATAGTGCGTACATCGTTGGCCACAAATTGCAGTGCTCGGTGCGACTCTCCATACTAGGAGACTTCGCAGTTTAACTCCTAACTAGTTAAGACCACCCTGTGAACAAGAGTGCACATAATGACTCTTGCAATCGTCTCAGCGGTGCATGAGTCGCCTTGCTCAGACACTCGACGATTTGCTGCAAGAGAAGAGCGAATTTTCAGTCTGCAGTTGGGCTATATCAAAGCTGGTGCCACGTGTTTTCTTTCGGCCAATCAGAGCATTCGTACTTGTTGCAACTCCACCCTCTGGAGTTTTTGCAGCTTATCAGAGGCGTCGTTTCTCTCATAGGGCAGAGTTTAACTTCTGTTCAAAAATGGTTCAAATGGCTCTGAGCACTATGGGACTTAACATCTATGGTCATCAGTCCCCTAGAACTTAGAACTACTTAAACCTAACTAACCTAAGGACATCACACAACACCCAGTCATCACGAGGCGTGGGAAGCGAGAACGCTACCGCACGACCACGAGATGCAGACTAAGTTCTGTTATGTAATACTGAAATAAATAGCTTTTTCTTTTATGCAAGTTTTAACACATATGGCTACAGTGAGTCACCAGTGTTTTGAGTTTGTTTCTCTGGACGTTTGTGTACCATCTCCTGCCATGTTCCCGTAGAAAGGATTTTCAAAGGGTCGTCGTTAAAAGCAGGGACAAGGGCAGCTTTGCCGCTGGCGGTCTGTGCTGTGGCTCCGACATCTCATTGTGTCTGCTAGATGTCCTGCTGTGTTAGTTTCAGCCTAACACTGGTATGGGCGTTGCCATAATAAAATTCTCGTTCCCTGAGAACTGCATCTTGTAGCCTGGGTAGGGGAAATTACTTGCATGAAATTCTGGTGTGAGTGTTAGTGCTCTATGTTCATGAAACGCTGACTTGTTTATTTGCTTTATCTATCGGTAATTCGTACATTTTCACGTAACTATGTCATGTGACATATCGATTTAACCGGAATTGTTTCGGGAATTCAATGTAAGGTGTGGTATTTGTTTGACACATTAAAAAATTTTCTTCATTTTCTAAGTATTCTACCAATAAAACGCTGTCTTTGGTTTGCGTTCCTTTCAAAATTTTCTGTGTGATGGTCGAATTTAAGTTGTTTGTAGTTGTACTGTCTAAGTTTATAGTTGACAGTCTTTAAATTTGTATGATTTATTGTGAAATGGAGATTTAATTGAATTTTTTTAGAACTAATTTGGAAGACTCCATGCTTTTTACTGTTCAGGGTCTATCCGCTTTTCGCATCAAGCAATCATCTCATGTGAATGATTTTGTAATTCATTCTGACATTCTCATGACTTTACTCGATGGTAAACGACGATTTAAAAGTTTTGCTCAGGTCGTCTCCTAAATCATTTATAAAGATTACAAACAATGGAGGACCTATAACACTTCTTTGAGGGGCACCAGACATAAATTCTGTTTTACTTGATGACTGCTCATCAATTCTGCAAAGTGTGACCTCTCTGACAATTAATGATGAATCCAATGGCACAACTGAGACGATATTGGCAAAAGAGAATCTGATGCATCCATCCCTGATATTGCTGCTTATATGGGAAGAAGTGTTTCGGAAGTGCAATGGGTGAGTGCCGAATGGTTTACGGAAACTGCTTAAATGGGAAGAAGTGTTTCGGAAGTGCAATGGGTGAGTGCCGAATGATTTACGAAAAGTCATAGAACACTACGTGATGGATCAAGTCACACAATCCAGATCACACCTTCCCCCGAGAAGATCGACACCTCCCCGAATGGCATTGCAGGACAGATCTGCATGCTCCTCGGCTGTGACACAACAGTGGAACAGCGTAACACATCGTACACTATCAGCGGTGACAGTCCTTCGCCTTTTATTAGGGCATGGGTGACATGCATGCCCAGTTCTCCTCCTACCTTATAAGAATGTGCAGAAACATGCTAGATGGCAATGATGTGTGGAACGACGTCACTGGGGGCAGGAGTGGCATCAGATAGTGTTTTTAGGAAAATCCAGGTTCTGTTCGTCTGAAAATGATAGCCGCATTTTGGTTCGCTGCAGACATGGGGAGCGGTATCACAGTGAGTGCGTTCGCATAAAACAAACAGCTCAAAGTCAAGCCCTTCCGGTATTGGGGGCTATTGGGTGCAACCATAAATCACAGTTGGTGCGTTTAAGGGCTCTGTGACCCACATGAATGACATCCTGCTACTTGTAGCCATACCCTGTCTGTACAACACCTCAGACGACATTTTTCAGCAAGACAATGCACAACAGCATGTTGCTACAAGAGCACATTCCTTATTGGTGTCACAGGATGTCAGCCTTTTGTCCTGGCCCGTCAGATCACCAGATTTGTTGCCAATCGCTAATGTGTGCGATATGGTGCAATGACGGGTGCAGTGGTATGACCCAATGCCAACAACCACAGATGAACTTCGGAATCATGCGAATGCAGCATGGATGACTATACCACAGGACGCCATTCGCTCCTTATACGTGTCTACACTGTGCCTGCTAGGCAACAGGACACATATTGAACAGAGTTGACAAAAATGCTAATCATGTATGCAGAACATACTAACATTCACATTCTGTGAGTATGAACGTCCTACGCCTAGTTGTTCAAGGTGTTGTTTCTTTTCTGAACGTGAGTGTATAATTCAATAGATTAGTTCTATTTCGTCGCAGTAGAGATAAAAAAATTGAACTCTACCGAGATATAAATTGCAGCAGCATGCGACGTGGTATGAGTAAGATTCTGTATTTAGACAGGGCATAAACAGATATTATAATCTTACTACCGAGCACATGACACCACATCCCCCCCCCCCCTCCACCGATGTAATGATAAACTTTAGAGAAGTCCTCTTTTTGCTAGAATATATGTTTCTCATTCATACTGTCATCATTAAAAAATAATCATTCGAATAATTGCAGCTGCGTAAGTGATGGGTGTGACATGATATCCTACGAAACAATACTAAATAATTTATGCGACAAATACTTAGAATAGAATAGGACAGTGTCCATGAAGCTGGTATAGAACAAATGATTATCAAATTATAAAGACCAGTTGAAACAAGCAGAAAGATTCACACATTCAGTATAGTAAACAAAGGGGCAGTAGTTTTGTGTCTCAAAGATGCACTCTAAATATTTAGCTCTGAGTGTGACTCAGTATTTAGATGAGTATATGACCAGGCTTTAGGTATCTAACTAGTTGAAGAGCTAGTGATAGCAGGGAACTTCCATGGTACACTGTCTCTGGAGAGAAAGTTTTAAAGAAACAACTACAGCCTAATAATTATAAAACGAGGCGTAGTGCTGTGGATAGAGAGATACTAAATTAAATGCGTTAGGTTGTCAGAAGGGTAACGCACAAAGACTTCACAAAACCGAAATAAATTCAGGTTGATTTTTGGAACTAAGGTCAACGTTCAGGCACACTTGGCTGAAACTGCAACTGAAACTGAGTGCAGCAAAAGAAGTGGAGAAATTCTAAATCCTGTCAGCAAATATTCGGTTAAATGTGAGGATCCAAGAGGAAACCCGACTTTTTAATTCGATCATCACTGTAAAAATAGGTGGTATACACATTAGTGTCATTTGAAATCAGTAATATGGGACAAGGTTACAGGACTCGATGGAATTCCTATCAGTTTCTATACAGGACGTACAGCTGTCAATATCATAAACCACAAATGGAAATAGCCAGCTTATGTAAATACCTGAGTTTGTGAGGATATGAAACGTAAATGTGACGCCAGAGGATAGTGTCCTTGGTGGGCACTAAAAATTCGTCCAAGTTCTAACTTGGCATTATCCAGAAGCCATACCGTATGTGTCAATGACCAGTAGACTGCCAGCTAAGAAGAAATGCTGAGCGAGTTGCGTCAGACATGGAAGTTATCGTAGCACGGAATAAAGACCGAGTCTGCAGGTCTGCAAGCAGACTATGCTGACAACATAGAAGTCAAGAGATACCGTCATACTAGTGATAAAGCAGAGTCCCCTAAGGAAGATCGAACCAGCAGGAAAGGGAAAGGACTTCTGAAAACTGAATTTGACGAAGTATGGTCACCAGGAGAGCTGACAGCGAGGGAAAACCTGTACACACGATGTCGTAGCCATACCCACTGCTACAGAGCACATGGGAAGCGTAAATATAAATACCTCACTATTATTAACAAATGTCTGAATGCTGAGTGCTGATTGTGGCTGCCCAGTGCATAGACTCAGCCCTTGTAACCAATAGCAGCTATGCAGTGAGACTATAGAGATTGATCCTCGTTACACCTATCTGTGTACAATCGTCTGTGGGACCATGAGTGTGGCTGGGAGGACGTTGCTGCGTCCAGTTGCACTGTAAACTTCCGAGGCAACACTGATGAAGCGCAGGGGGCTTGGCCTCATCCACTGCAGCAGCTCATCCTGTTCCTGTGGCAGACACCGATGCTACTGGCTCCTGTTTCCTAAACGAGGACTGAGAACTGCCCCTTGCGAGCCAGTGAATACTTCAAGTGGACCTGGGACAGTTCCACGGCATGATGTTGTTGTGCTGGCCGTACTGCGAGACGAGGGACCCCAACTTTTCGCTGCTGACAAGGCGCTGGACCGCCGACCCATCTGGTGCAGCGCTTTGTAAGACAATCCTGTGTTGCTGTCCAGTAAATATGTGATTGTCAATGTTCTCTTTGTCTTGACGCTCTCGAGCGTAACTACGTCCTTATCACAGCATCCTGTCGAGCTCTCCCCTGACGAGTGCAAAAGACTGGGACTTGACTACTACATCTAGTTGACTGGTTGGTTTTTGGTATAAAGGGACCAAACTATAGGGTCATCAGTCTCTCTTTACTCAAGCAAAGAAATCTCAGGGTAAAACAAAGAAAGGGGGTTGGGGAAAGTAAAAGGGCGTAAAACTTACGGTTAATCACACCGAAACAGAAAATACTAGAAGTGAACCACAGGGGAAAACATACACTACAAGGAAAAGTAGAGGAAGGTATTAAAATGATGTAGGATATGGCATGGGATGGCTAATCACAAGAATAAAAAAGGATGGCGAGCCACTATCCAACATACTAAAATCACCAGCCTAAAACATAATGCGAGATGAAGCAATACAGGGAAAAAACGGACATCAAGGAAACAAATTGCAAAGAAAGAGTGACTAAGAGGTAAAAGATAGGGAGGGTGGAGGACTGAGACAGAAAGCCAGACGTCTAATCTCAGACTGTACGATAAAAACACCTCTCACAAATAAAACGTGAAACGAAATCGGCCGTTGAGGTATTGTCACCCAACACCTTAGGTAGGGTGCTGGGAAGGTTAGAAGATCGACGCACGGCGGCAAAAGTTGGGCAGTCCAACAAGGTGTGGATGACAGTCATCTGGGAGCCACAGTGACACCGAGGTGGGTCCTCGTGATGGAGGGGGTGACCATGTGGTAGCCAAGAATTGTTGATGTGGAGCCAGCAAATAGAGGCCCTGTGAGTGGCTCACATGGATGACCGGCGCACATTCGTTGTCTCCTTGATAACACAGAGTTTATTTGGTGTACTGAGGTTAAACCATTCACTATCCCAGATCAAGCAAACTTTACGGCGGAAGACCGATCGGAGATCAGTCTCCGGCAGGCCGCTCTCCAGAGTTGCTTTACTGGTAGCCTGTTTGGCCAGGTTGTCAGCAAGTTCGTTGCCCCGTATCCCGATGTATCCTGGAGTCCAAATGAACGTCACTGAACTTCCACTGTTGCCACGAGCATATACAGACTCCTGGATAGTCATTACCGAAGGATGGCGAGGAAAGCACTGGTCGAGAGCTTGTAGGCTACTTAAGGAGTCACTAAAGATGACGAAGGACTCACCAGCACAGTAGCGGATATGCTCAAGAGCGCCATAGATGGCTACCAACTCTGCAGTGGAAACACTGCAGCCATATGGCAAGGAACGCTGTTCAGTATGCCAACAAGAACATCGACCATTGATCCATTGGTGTAGACTATTTCTGAGACTTGGAACTCGTCAAGAAGAGAGAAAAATTGCCGTCAGAGGGTCTCACGTGGAACTGAGCCTTTTGGGCCTTGCCATAGGTCCAGCTGAAGCTGTGGTTGAGGTATAGACCATGGAGGTATACATAAGTGGACGCATGGGAAAGAGGAAGAGGGGGAGCACCTAGTTGAATAAGAAGAGACCGGACACAGACGGCAAGGGAATTTCTAGTTCTGGGCCACCGTTGCAGGAGATAGTCGTCGTCTTAGGGGAAACGAGATGGTAATTTGGATAGCGAGGTGAACTATGAATGTGGGCACTATAATTTGCAAGCAGTAATTGCCACCGGAACCGCAATGGAGAAACGCGAGCTCCCATGAGAAGGCTGTTTATTTGGCTCATTTGGAAAACTCCAATTGCAAGCCAAACTCCACAGTGATGGACAGAGTCCAGCAGACACAGTGCGGAGGGCGATGCTGAACCATACACAAGGCTTTGTACAGCCACAGCAGTGTAGGACGATCAGCACCCTAGTCGGCGTGGCTCAGGCATCGAATAATGTTAAGGTGTCACCTGCAGTTGCTGTTAAAATGACGAAGATGGGGAAGCCAAGTTACTGAGTATCCTACTGCTAGTGTGAAAACATTGACAGCAATTAAGAAGCCCTGCAGGACCCCATTCCCTTGTATTCATGGACACTGTGGGAAGCACCGACGCCTGTTACCACTCCCATCCAGGACAACAGCAGCCACCCATCTGTACGGGTCTGATGTGAGATTAATAGCTACGAGTTAAGGTTCGCAGAAGTGCAGTGTGGTGAGTGACAGGTATCTGTCCGCTTTCTCATTGAGTAACTTATTATGGCAATGTTGAGCTGTAGGGACTTTCATGGTACATTAAAAGTGTCGTTTGTTAGACTGCAGGGAATATTAAAGAACTTTACTTGCAACCTGTGATATGTCTGTACAGTGATTTTTCTGGTCATCACTTGCAAATTCAGCTGACTGTAGCACATGTGGAAGGGTGTAAAGTGGCAGTTTGAATAAATGTTAATTTTGCACCTTACATGTGATTCTATACATTGTAACAAGCAGATTGATATGTAACAGAACATATTTCGGTGAAAGTGAGCAGATTTGCCTATCAAAATGTACTGTATGTAATGCTAAAATGTATGACACTCGATTCGATGGTATTAACACGCTGAACCCAAATCGTGCATGTCAATGAGCAAAAGGTGAAAAAAGCTGCTGGTAGGGACGCTCGACTTTGGAACGGACAGCGAAAGGCTTTCAGCAGGGTGTGAACTGTGGTGAGGGAGACAGCGAACGCACCAGTCAGTACATCGAGGGGCGCAAGTGATGGCCAACTGCTGCCCACGACGGAGAAATTCTCTAGAAAATTGCGTTAGGAAATTTCCAGATTGATGCAAACAAATCTGAAATGCAGTTAGAGAGAGAGTCACATTTTTCTGATCATGTGAAAGGCCCGTGGTGCACTCGTGATGTACGCGTGTAGCTTTTAAGCGTCAGAAGCGGGCATAAAACATACGATTGGCTGAAATAAACTCGGAAGGAGTAGAAATGGCTAGAATACGGATCAATTTGAAGGTACACTCTTTGCCATTGAAAGGAATGCTTCCATTGGTCTAAAAAGCCGTGACGCGAAGCACAAAAGGACACTTGTGAGGGACAGTTTGCAACGAAAGACAGAATACCGAAAACTTCCGGGACTCTCCTCTGAACCAGCGTCAAGTATAGAACAGGGTGCATCACGCTCTGCAAAATGCAAAAAGAGGAATTTTGTGTGGACACTGCGTTCACTTTGGCTGACATTCAGCTAGAAATTAGCTGAAGAGTCGTTGAGCTCCGATAGCAGAGAAATGAAACAGTTCTTGCGAGAACTGAGAGGGCGTTGAAATACACACGCTGCTCCATCTATGCTTGTGTATATCGGCATGTTTTCCAGGCTAGGAATGAGTGAATGTTTCCCGGCCTAACGAGAAACACAGGGCAATTACAGCTGATAAAATCGGTACGGATTTAATTAGCTTTTTACAGGATTTTCAGAGGGCGAGGGCAGCCATAGAGCTCAGAGCACACAGCAGCTAACGGCAAATGCCACTGGTAGAGGCGTAAAAATATTGGATCACCAGCTTGCGTCCACTGTGAACATGCGCAACCTTGAGTAATCTTTTGCATGTCTAGTCGCAGAAATCAACCATCCTCCATAGACTCGATAGTTATCCGACATAGTACCGAACTTATGACCTGGAACCAGAGGATTGACCAACTCAGACAGTGCTTCACTCTCTGTATGCAAGAAAAAACTTATCGAGAACCTTCTATTTAAATCTGATTTTGCTGTGTTCAGTGTTATTTCGGCTAATCAGGACGTAATACGTCATCTTGACAATTGTCCCGAAATTGTCATGTCACACTCTATGTAGCCCAGTGTGCTCCATTGACAATAATACGGTAAATAAACCAATTTTATACAGGTAAACATAAATGTGCTTTGTCGTAGAATAAGGGTCCACCCCTACCCCATTAATTTATTGTAGTGACACTGACGCACTCACAGGATGTTCTTACTGACTGACGAAGGTGAAAAGAAGTGGACTGCGAGAAGGGTTGGTTACAAAGCATACTGGTACACAAAATATCATTAGGCTATGATAGAGCGTAAAGATGAAGTACAGCTCAATTCCTCTTTCTTGCCAATTCTGTGTGCAGTTTCCTTCTTTCCTGGTACTATGGCAGACGGAGTTTACAGAAATGCCAGAAACACAGGCAGCGACTCTGAACGAAATGGTGGGGTAGATAGTAGGGGTGTTACATACTACATTGCAGCAGATGCAAGACACTGAAGTATTGCGCAGGAGATACAGCAGTGGGAAGCCGTTGGGGACCAAAGACTCCTTGAGTCACGAGAAAATAAAACCTTATCGAGGGTACCTGCCCATTCCATCGATCTCGCAGAAGCTAATCTCATAGCGCCATTTTTGTGGAAAGCAACCGAGGATTTATCTATTTCTTTTTATTAGTTCTGTAAATGCTGCCGCCAAATCGGGGAAATTGTTAGAAGAAAGGTCCCTGAATGTGGCTAGATTAAGGTTAGCGGATAACTTGAAAACATACATTATGTGCCATAATAAGGGTCAAATGCTTGAAGGACTGGCTGACGGTCTAATACAGCGTTATAGGAAGCAGAACAATACGAAGTTCTTAGGGAAAAACTCAATGCAGAAACACCGCGAATCAGTGGAACCCTTCTCTGACAGGGTTAGGAAACTGTACTCGTAAACGCATGAACTAACGAAGAATGCAGAGGCCAATAGAGTGATTCTGCATGAGACGAGGAATAGGGGCTCTGGATGTGTTTGTAAGAGGTATTTCTGATGATATGTAAGAGGGACTCAAAACAGAGCACACAAATGACTTATACACTGCCATTAAATTGCTACGCAGTCGTAGGAGGTCGCGCCTTTGCTACACAAGGACAGTGATCGCGATGTTTTTTTCTTCTCAAGTGAAGTGTTTTAGATGTGGGCGCACGGGATAGATCGGGAAACAATGTCATCATTCCGAATGTTAAAAATGTAAGGACCATAAAGCGCTTGATTGTCGGAAGAAAGCGCGAGACAATCTACGATCTTTAAACGGGATGAGGGGTGACTCATCCGTCGGACGGCATCCCAGCAGAACACGAGACTTCAAAAAAATGTGTGTGAATTCCTAAGGGACCAAACTGCTGAGGGCATCGGTCCCTAGACTTACATTCTACTTAAACTAACTTAAAGAACCAAGAACAACACACAGACACACCCATGCCTGGGGGAGGACTCGAACCTCCGGCGGGAGGGGCCGCGCAATCAGTGACACGGCGCCTCAAACCGTGCGGTCACTCTACGCGCCACACAAGACTGCAGATACGTATGAACAGACGAAGTGTTGTTTTGCAGGGGAAGTAAATGATATGAAACGTATATTTCTGACGCGCCTAGCGGCTCAGTTTCTCTTGGATCGCTTGAGCAGAAAGAGACTGCGATCGTGCACGTTACAGGTTATGCGAAGCAGGTGACAATGGCGCGAAGTCATTGGGAACAACGCTGTTCAGTTTTAACGTGGAAAACAAGTGTTTTCGAGAGCAGGTGGAAGTTTTGGCGCGTGTTCATGATGGGTATTGTGCGATTCTGGGACTCGACCATCTTGCTAAAATTGGCGTTTTGCTGCCTACAATTGGACTTGGTGGGACATTGTTTCTGCTAGGGGCAACAGCTACAAGTCTTACACTGTCGCAAGGTTCATGGATCATGGAGGTGGTACTAATAAACTGCGGACACAGGCACTAAAGATCAGTTCAAGATTAATTTGCGCTGTACGATACTGAATGGTGCAGGGAAGTTGATCTGGGTGAGTATAGAAATGGACCTCCATAAGGATTTATTCTATGCTGTAAAGCAATTGGAAACTAGTGAGGAATTGGATGAGCCACACTGTTTTGTGCACAGAAATGTAGTATTCGTCAGTTGTCATCAATCTTGATAATTTTGGCAGGGATGAAAAAGGGTGAGGAAGATGACATAAGTAGATCAAGTGAGGACCTCTGCGGCAAGCAAACCGTGAATGCAATTTCATAACGTCAGGAAGTGAAACGTTTACAGGGAATTTATTGAGGAGCAATGGAAGCTTTGTTACTGGATTTGTATAGTCCCAGTAGTCTTTTACCAGCAACGTTACTTACGCATCACAGAACACCAACAGAGGACACTGTTCCAGCGTACAAGAACCTACATCGAGTTTCGAAGTGTATTCAACCGATAATAGAAGAATTTATCAAGCAGCAGCTAGCTTACGGCATTATCTCGTATAGTAACTAGCTCCTCACCACTGCATCCCTCCCCGCTCTCTCTTGACGACTGTAGGAGTCTAGGACCGGACTCTTATAAAAAAATCACATGGGCTCAGTCACAGGTAAAGCAAGTGGCAGACTTCGGTTCGTAGGTAGGATACTGCGAAAAGGCAGTCAGTCTACACCGAAGATTGCTTAAAAATATTCGTGCGTTACATAACAGAATATTGCTGACATGTATGAGCCGCATACCGAGTAGAATAAACGGAGGATGTTGAACGTACACAAAGAAGGGCTGCACGAATGGTAACACGTTTGTCTGAGTTGCTGGAGAGCGTCACAGAAATGCTGAAAAAAAAACTAAAGCAGAAGACGCTTGAAGATGGACGTCAATTGCCCCGTGGAAACCTACTTATGACGTATCATGAAAAAGTAAGTATGTGTACTATAGTTTCCTACGAATATCTCAGTTACGTCTCCTACAGAGTTTAAGCACTGATTCTTCCCATGATACATACGCAAAAAGAACTACAATAGTCCCGATACGATGCAAAATTAGAAGTGGCCTCACAGTGGACACATCTCACAGTGGACACATCTCACAGCATGAATGAGTTTACAACAAACACACGCATCTGAACACTATACCAAAGGTTGAAAATACCGTTGCAGTTGTAAGGTTCTTTTATGCAGAACACGGCCGGTTTCGGGGCTCTTCTACTCCCCTCATCAGGTGTTATAACTTCGTGCTGTGATCCTGAGCGCCGCGATGGACGAGTACAGGACGCCGTGTATTACCATCGAGCTCTCAGATGATGGGTTGAGAGCCCTGGAAATGTGGTTTGCGAGCTTGAGCGATGCAGATAGCCGTACCGTAGGTGAAACCATAACGGAGGGTCATCTGTTTAGAGGAAAGACAATCGTGTGGTCTCTGAAGAGGCGCAGCAGCCTTTTCAGTATTTGCAAGGGAACTGTCTGGATGCTTCACTGATCTGGTCCCGTAACATCAACCAAACGGCCTTGCTGTGCTGGTACTGTGAACGGCTGAAAACAACGACAAACTACAGTCGTTACATGGTGATGTTATCCTCTTGGGTAAAATATGCTGGGAGTAAAATAATTCCCAATCTGGATCTGAACACAACTTATTGCTTACGAACTGTAGGTTAAAACTGAACAAATTGCAAAAAGGAGTTGGACCTAGGTAATCTGAAAGAACCAGAAGTTGTTGACAATTAGGCAACATTAGGCAATGATTGACTAGAAGAGGGGAAAGAAATACAGTAGAAGACGGATGGGAAGCTATAAGAGATGAAACAGCGAAGGAAGGAGAGAATCAAATACGTAAAAAGACAAGACCTAATACAAATTCTTGGAAGACACAGGAGATATTGAATTAATTGGTGAATGGATAAAATATAAAAATGCAGCAAATGAAGAAGGTGAGAGGAAATACAAACCTCTAAAAATGAGATTAATAGGAAGTGCAAAATGGCTCCGCAAGAATGGCTAGGGAACAATCTAAGCATTATGGAGCACATATCACTAGGCAAAAGACAGATAACTCCCAGGTGAAAATTAAAGAGCCCTTTGGAGAAAAGAGAAGCAGCTGTATGAATATCAAAAACTCAGATGGAAAACCATTCCTTAGAAAAGAAGGGAAAGTTGAAAAATGAAAGGTCTGCATAGAGGGCTTATACAAGAGAGATTAAAGATGAAGATGTGATGGGAGGCATGATACTGCGAGAAGAATCTGATAGAGCAGTGCAAGATCGAAGTCGACACAAGGGCCCAGATGTAGTCGATATTCCGTCAGAAATACTGATAGGTCAGTCAAGACGAAAGTCTTCCACCTGGTGTGCAAGATGTGTGAGACAGGTGAAATACCCTCAGACTTCAAGAAGACTACAATAATTCCAATTCCAAAGAACTTATTGGTGAATTATCAGTTTAATAAATCATAGTTGGGAAGTACTAACAGGAATTCCTTACAGAAGAATGGAAAAACTGGTAGAAGATCAGTTTGTATTACGGATAAATAGAGGAACACACGAGGAAATACTGACCCTACGAGTTGTCTTAGAAGAAGGTTAAGAAATGGCAAACCTATTTGTTGACTAAGAGAGAGATTTTGACAATGTTGACTGAGTACTTTTTGAAATTTTGAATATACAAGGGAGCGAAAGGGTATTTACAACTTGCACAGAAACCAGACGGTAATTATGAGAGTCGAGGGGCATAAAAAGTAAGCATTGGTTGGGAAGGGAGTGAGACAGTGTTCTACCCTAGCCTTGATGCTATTCAGTCTGTACATTGAGCAAGCAGTAAACGAAACAAAAGAAAAATTTGGGGCAGGAATTAAAATTCAGGGAGAAGAAATAAAAACTTTGAGGTTTACCGATCACATTGTAATTCTGCCATAGACGATAAAGGACTTGGAAAAGCAGTTGAACGGAATGGACAGTAACTTGAAAGGAGGATGTAAGATAAACATTGAGAGAAGAAAACAAGGATGCCCGAATGTAGTCGAATTAAATCAAATGATGGTGAGGGAATTATATTCGGAAACGAGATACTTAAAGCAGTAGATGACGTTTTATATTTTTGGGCAGCAAAATAATTGATGATGGCGGAAGTAGAGAGAATATAAAATGTAGAGCGGCCATGGCAAGAAAAGCGTTTCTGGAGAAGATCAATTTGCTTCAAGTGTTAGGAAGTCTTTTCTGAAGGTATTTGTATGGAGTGTAGCCATGTATGGAACTGAAACACGGACAATAAACGGTTTAGACTGGAAGATAATCGAAGCTTTTGAAATGTGGTGCCGCAGAAGGATACTGAAGATCAGCTAGGAAGATCACGTATCTAATGTGGAGGTACTGAACAGAATTGGTGAGAAAAGAAATTTGTGGCGGAATGTGACTAGAAGAAGGGGTGGTTGGTGGGACTCATTTTGGAACGTCAAGGGATCACACATGCAGTACTGGAGGGATGTGTGTGTGTGTGTGTGTGTGTGTGTGTGTGTGTGTGTGTGTGTGTGTGTGTGTGTGTGTGTGTGTTTTGGGATGTGGGGGGAAGAGGGGGAATCGCAGAGGGAGAAAAGAGATGAACACCAGAAATAAATTGAGAAGGAGGTAGGTTGCTGTAGTTACTCGGAGATGAAGATGCTTGCTCAGGGTTGAGTAACACGGAAAGGTGCATCAGACCAGTCTTCGGACTGAAGACCACAACAACAACAACAGACTGAAGAAAGACAAAAACCACGATCATAGCATTAGTAGATTCACAAAATGTCAACGAAAATGCACAAGCGTAGTCAACTTAATAATATTCATCAAAAAATGCAGTGTATAAGTGATCACCGAACACAATATGGTATTATTTTTCTTGACTGAAACATCTCATGGCAAACAACAACAAATATAGATTCAAAATTTGTAGAAAACCCGCCACATCAGATGTCATTATAAATTACACACTACGCCACACGAATCAACACAGGCTAGCAACCTTTAGATGAGCAGGCAACCATACAAATAAAATTCAAACTGAACTCACTACAAAATCCAAAGAACTAAACATTTAGAAACTATAGCCTACAACAATGCTGATAACACATCTATATACGACAAAATCTGATTTGTAACCTCTAATTTCTAGTTCATAATCAGTATGTATAAAGCAAGAATAAACCTGTTAAATGTAGTTCCAGTGAGAAGAAATGTAGTAGAAATGACATCTTGAATTCTAGTTTTATAGACTTTGTAAATAGCACATGTTTTTGTAGTAATGACTACGTATTACCTTTGTAATTATAAATGTTATTTAAATCAATGTAGAGACTTACTGTCACCAATGTGCCACATTTGGAAATGCGAGTGTTGACCAAAGAAAATCCGTTTCAATACGATATCTTTGAACATTAGTTTCAGTCAGTCTCTGTTTTGTCTACATATTGTAAAGCTTGTGGTTGTTGTTACCAGTGGCAAAATTTGTGTAGAGCTCTATAATCAACATACCTGGAAAAAATCTATGTTTTCACATTGTCATGTGTAACTAGGTCATATCCATGCTTGATAATAACTGTACGTAATGCCTCCAAGATGACCTTATCGTGCGAATAATTCCTGATACCTCGCTACATTCAGTGCTTACTCTGTCTTGCTGCAGCTACACAACGACCTCCAGAATGCTACAAACAATCACTAAAACTATGTAACAGTTGATGATGAGTCGCTAGGCGACTTTAAACGGGTCATGGTAAAATAAAAACTGAACTATCACAAAACGCGATTGATGGCATTTAGCGGTCCTACTGAAACACCGTGTCAAATCTTTTTCAAAATCAATAAATCGTAACAGGGAAACCCGATTTACCTAATCGTACAGATAAATGCGGGAGCCGACAGATGTTTATTTACTGGCACAATCAAAAAACGTTTCACGTAAAGTAACTGGTTTTACCGACATCGCCCATCTTCAGATTATGATGAGTGGCAGTCGCGAACTTTGATGTTTATTTTATTAATAATCTTGACTTCTAACCATCGCATGAGCATTACAATCGCGACTCAACAAATGAAAAATGGAAATCAGCCTGCGGCATTGTGGGCTGGGAGTCCCCCATTCAGGGAAGTTCTGCCGCCACATTGTGCGACTTGTGCGTCGGAGATGGGGATGAAATGATAATGAGGGCACCATAACACCCAGCCGCTGAGCGGAGAAAATCTTCTGCCCCTGCCGGGAATCGAACCCTGGCCCTTGGCGTGATATTCCGCCACGCTGACCACTCAGCTAATGGGGGCGGACACAACAAATGAAATCAGAAGCGTACGCGTCTGGAACGCACGCCCAGTGGCGATATGACCTATGCGTTTCGCGACACACTCATCCCGCACTCAGCTCGTTGCGACATGCAGCGAGCATACGAGCGTTCCGCCACATAACTGCAGCCGAAGCAGCGTTTAACGTTGATTATATCTCCTAGAGCACTAAGCGCCTGTAATACGTTAGCTGTTATGCATCAGGTTACGCTCTGTGCGCAAGATCATATATGACCTCCACTATGGCGCGGTATTTACGCGTAATTATGAGATCTGCACGATGCTGTCGCTGACCAACGAGGACGTCAGTGCCAACGCAGCCTCAACACTATTATGGTAGGCATTTAAGTGCGTTGAACTAACACCGTTTTTGGAAAAAATTAACTCGATTAACTTTTGTTTTTTCTACTGACCTACAGACGGACTATTTACACACCCAGCCCAGCACAGATTGCTACCGAAATAATGGAACAGCGCGTCGTCGTAGTTAGGACTGCGTCCTGTTGACGATAATGGGAACAAAATCAGTAGAGATTGTCTACCTTATGACCAACATCTACGTGACATATGTACACTAGAAGTCAAAAGCTTTTGGTCACACCTGATAAAAACTACACTGAAGCGCCAGAGAAACTGGTACAGGCATGCGTATTCAAATACAGAGATATGTGAACAGGCAGAACACGATGCTGCGGTCGACAACGCCTGCATAAGACAACAAGTATCTGGCGTAGTTGTTAGACTGATTACTGTTTGCTACAACGGCAGGTTATCAAGATTAATTTAGTTCGAAAGTGGTGTTACAGTCGGCGTATGAGCGATAGGACACAGCACCTCCGAGAAAGTCATGAAGTGAGGACTTTCCCGTACAACCATTTCACAAGTGTACCGTGAATACCAGGAATCTGCTAAAACATAAAATCACACATATCGCTGCGGCCACAAAAAATACCTGCAAGAACGGGACAAGATACGACTGAAGAGAATCGTTCAACGCGACAGAAGTGCAGCCCTTCCTCAAATGCTTTTGTGATATAGAAAGTCAGTGGCATTAAGAAAATGGTTCAAATGGCTCTGAGCACTATGGGACTTAACATCTGAGGTCATCAGTCCACTAGAACTTAGAAGTACTTAAATCTAACTAACCTAAGGACATCACACACATCCATGCCCGAGGCAGGATTCGAACCTGGGACCGGACTGAAACGTCTAGAACCGCTCGCCCACAGCGGCCGACAGGGGCATTAAGAATTCTTGGCACTGTGGAAACATTCCAGTCTTTATATTACGCAACAAGAGTTGTAGTAAATATATAATTTTTTAATAATAAACATCGACTATTTAAATTAATAAGAAAGGCGGAAAGTCTTTTAGAAAACAAAAATTGAAAAAAGTAACAAAAAACTGTAATCAGTAGATGCGAATTTGCTACCTTTCTCTTTTTGTCTTTAAATTTACAACGCTATCAGCTACGCTATGGCCTGAAGCTGGCTGCAGCATCTCAATTACATGGTATATACAATATAACGGCTGTATCTACAAACGTCATTATTTGATACTTAATTGTGACAATTCGTACCCACAACGGCGCGCTTTTGGTACACCACCACTGTACCGTACTTTCGTAACATAAGAATTGTGCCACTAAAACCATCAAGTACGGGAAGCCTTTAACTACTGGTATTTCGTTTCCCGTCATTTTGTTGTAATGATTCGTACCTAGCACAACACATTTTCGAGAGATCCTCAATTTGCTGATGCTTAAAAATGGTTTATATTCATATCACATACTCTATCATAATTCGCACATGATTTCGTGAACTCCAGTAGCATGTAGTTTTCGTCAACTGTGTCTTTCGTTGTGCGAAGAACATCTTTTATTTTGTTGCTGCTTCGCAAAATTGGTTTGACGCCTGCTCGATGGAGAATTTTGCCCACCGGTTCAGTGACACCTTAAACATATGGTAATAAAGCAATGTTTTGTGCTTGCTTTTGCTATCCTCTATTGCCTTCATTCTTTGTCGTCATAGTTTTATCTATTACTTTCGTTCCACAACTGTTGGCACAAAAAATGGACTTGAGGTTTTGCAGTTCACCCTTTAGATGTTAGAGCTCTGTTGGTTAAAGGCGATATTGGGAAGAGGCATGCAGGTGACTCTCAGTACAGGTTGGCTTATTATGTTATCTATGGCCCAGTTTACCATCAGGCTTTCTATAAACTTCCACGTCGAGCAAAGGCAGCACCCGAGTCTATTCCATCTCCATAGTAAATTGGGTTCTGCGTACTGCTGGTTGAGGTGCTGGTGGAAATTTCGTAGCTCTTCCTCTCGATGTGGCCAGATAATGAAAGTATTTTCAAGATATCGGAGCCAATATCCTGGGCGTAATGGTGTAGACAGGAGCGCTGTTACTTTAAATTCTTCCATAAAGACGTCTGCTGCAATAGGCGAAAAATTGCTACTCCACCTTTTTTTTCATAAAATTCCCCTTTCCACCTGAAATAGGTGGTCAGTCCATACAATACGGCGTCTTTTATGTCCTACTTCTGACATTAAACAGATGTCGCATCTCACTGGGCACGTTCATCTCCACGAGGCAGAAGGCTGACATGCCAGATTCTTGCTTTCGCTCTTCGCAACGTAGTGGAAAGTGTAGTTCCACGCTGCGATGCCTCGAGCTCATCGTCGACTTACATGTTCCAAGTTCCGTGAGAGAACGGCTTAAGATGCATTTATACTCGCTGCTCGCAGGCATGGCCAGAAGACGATTATTTAGAGCCACAGAGTATTGGCGGCTTGCTACGATCTTCGTCAATCAACGATATCCAGCTGGTTTGCGTTTCGCGCTGTGATCATCGCCGCATGCCCTGAAACTCGGGACGTTGCTGGTTACTTCAAGGTCACTCCGTCAGTGTCGCATTTCACTGTTCCTCGTTGCGCGGTTTCTCGCACAGTCTACAAAATCAGGCTGCTCCAACCGAGCTCCAGGGAGCCGGAGCGCTCCGGAGCGCTCACTGCGGCAGCTCGGAGCCCGGGGGGAGGGGAAAAGCGAACTTAACTGCCCCCTGGCCGCATGCACCCGCAACTGACGCAATAAACCTTGTTCAATGACAGCTATGACTAGCCGCGGGAGCCCTGTGCCTCTATTGGAGGATACCTTTCTATTCCTTGAGAGAGATGGTCGTTCGCAGTGTCTTGTATCTAATAAATTATTTAATTCTGCGAAGAGGTACAATGTACAACGACATTATACACGTCTTCACACAGCACACTACGATCAGGCAGAAGGTGTTGAACGCAGAGAACTGGTAGCCAGGCCTAAGAACGACAAACCACGAGACGTAAGTTTAAAAACGGTTTCTCAATACGGAGAATATCAAAACATGCAACATACACTCCTGGAAATGGAAAAAAGAACACATTGACACCGATGTGTCAGACCCACCATACTTACTCCGGACACTGCGAGAGGGCTGTACAAGCAATGATCACACGCACGGCACAGCGGACACACCAGGAACCGCGGTGTTGGCCGTCGAATGGCGCTAGCTGCGCAGCATTTGTGCACCGCCGCCGTCAGTGTCAGCCAGTTTGCCGTGGCATACGGAGCTCCAGCGCAGTCTTTAACACTGGTAGCATGCCGCGACAGCGTGGACGTGAACAATATGTGCAGTTGACGGACTTTGAGCGAGGGCGTATAGTGGGCATGCGGGAGGCCGGGTGGACGTACCGCCGAATTTCTCAACACGTGGGGCGTGAGGTCTCCACAGTACATCGATGTTGTCGCCAGTGGTCGGCGGAAGGTGCACGTGCCCGTCGACCTGGGACCGGACCGCAGCGACGAACGGATGCACGCCAAGACCTTAGGATCCTACGCAGTGCCGTAGGGGACCGCACCGCCACTTCCCAGCAAATTAGGGACACTGTTGCTCCTGGGGTATCGGCGAGGACCATTCGCAACCGTCTCCATGAAGCTGGGCTACGGTCCCGCACACCGTTAGGCCGTCTTCCGCTCACGCCCCAACATCGTGCAGCCCGCCTCCAGTGGTGTCGCGACAGGCGTGAATGGAGGGACGAATGGAGACGTGTCGTCTTCAGCAATGATAGTCGCTTCTGCCTTGGTGCCAATGATGGTCGTATGCGTGTTTGGCGCCGTGCAGGTGAGCGCCACAATCAGGACTGCATACGACCATGCACACAGGGCCAACACCCGGCATCATGGCGTGGGGAGCGATCTCCTACACTGGCCGTACACCTCTGGTGATCGTCGAGGGGACACTGAATAGTGCACGGTGCATCCAAACCGTCATCGAACCCATCGTTCTACCATTCCTAGACCGGCAAGGTAACTTGCTGTTCCAACAGGACAATGCACGTCCGCATGTATCCCGTGCCACCCAACGTGCTCTAGAAGGTGTAAGTCAACTACCCTGGCCAGCAAGATCTCCGGATCTGTCCCCCATTGAGCATGTTTGGGACTGGATGAAGCGTCGTCTCACGCGGTCTGCACGTCCAGCACGAACGCTGGTCCAACTGAGGCGCCAGGTGGAAATGGCATGGCAAGCCGTTCCACAGGACTACATCCAGCATCTCTACGATCGTCTCCATGGGAGAATAGCAGCCTGCATTGCTGCGAAAGGTGGATATACACTGTACTAGTGCCGACATTGTGCATGCTCTGTTGCCTGTGTCTATGTGCCTGTGGTTCTGTCAGTGTGATCATGTGATATATCTGACCCCAGGAATATGTCAATAAAGTTTCCCCTTCCTGGGACAATGAATTCACGGTGTTCTTATTTCAATTTCCAGGAGTGTAGTTTGTGTTCTGTAACGCGTTTGTAATTTTCATGTGAATGAGAGCGGAGAAAACACTACTGAATCTGCAATTCGAGAAAGCTACAGGATCGCTCACATGGTTGCGACAAGTGGAAAGCCGTTTTCGGTGGGACCACTCGTAAAATGGTGCATGGTAGCAGTTACAGAATGTTTGCTTCCAAGGGAGGTGCAGGCAATTGAAGGGGTTTGCCTGTCGAAGCAAATAATGTCTCGTCGAATCCTGGACATGGCAGCGGATTTAGAGACACAGCTCAGGAAAAAGGAGGAGAGCTTTGTTGCATTTTCGCTAGCGTTTGACGAAAGCACCGGCATATCGGACTGTGCTCAGCTTGCAGTCTTTGTGCGTGGTGTCGACATGGAACTGCAACTACCTCAAGAACTCTTGGCTGTGGTACCACTCGATTACTCCGCAACAGGACGTGACATTTTTGAAGCTGTTTGTGAATCAGTGGACAATTTGAATTTGCCATGGGATAAGCTCCATTCTGTAGCGACAGACGGTGCACCACAAATGATCGGACGTCACCAAGGTTTTGCTTCTCGTTTGAAAAATAAACTCAGGGACGAATTCGGGAAAGACATTTGGACTCTTCATTGTTTTATTCAGCAAGAGGCACTGAGTGCGGAAACAGTAGGGCTCGGTGGCGTAATGAAAGATGTCGTGGAATGTGTGAATTTTGTGTGGCGTCACGGTATGAATCATCGCCAATTCAAAGGATTCCTGAAAGATACGGAAGCGTAGTATGGGGATATACCTTACCACAGTACAGTTAGTTGGCTGAGTCGGGGAAAAGCTTTTGATTTTTTTCTTTGCCATTCGTTAGGAAATATCCCTTTTTCTCGAAATGAAAGGGGAAAAAATGCGTTGTCTGAAAAATATTAAATGGATATCAGACTTGGCGTTCCTAGCTGACATAACTATGCATCTGAATAATTTAAATCTGTCACTGCAGGGCAAAGGGCAGCTAACCATTGACTTGCACGTCCAAATCAAAGCGTTCATGAAAAAGTTACGTTTACTTGAAAGGCAGATGAGTAATGGACATTTAACGTTTTTCAGTCGTCTTGCTTCTTTAAAAATACCTAAAGGTACTACTTTCGGCGATTACCAAGCAAAGTTAAAGCAGCTCATCACGTCGTTTGAAACACGATTCCGAAACCTCATTAGCTTGGAAATGGAACTTAAGGTGTTCAGCACTCCTTTTTCAGTTTCCCCCGATGACTCGTCATCGTCACTTCAACTGGAGATTATTGATTTGCAAAATTCAACTTTGCTGAAAGAGCGGTACTACAACACGTTGGATTTGTCACGATGGTATCGTTCATTACAGCGAAAAACATTTCCCAAGCTTCACAACAATGGCGTTCAGATCATGTGCATGTTTAGATCTACGTATTGTTGTGAGCAGCTTTTCTCAGTAATGAAAAGAGTAAAAAGTAAGGAACGATCGTTTCTTCAGAATGCAACAATGAAGGCCATCCTCCGCATTAACGCTGCGAACACTTTGACGACTGATATTTCCGATCTTGTAATGAAAAGAGAGGCCCAATAAATTTGATATGCAATTTCTTGTAAAACAGTTGTTTCTTATTTATTTCCTGGACATGTGTATTTCCTGGTGTAGCATGTGACCACGTCTGTATGAGGTTGTCGATCTTATAAGACGCAGCTCGCACATCAAAACGCTTGCCCTGCCGCCTGCCTCAGCCAGCCGTGCCACGTGCCGGCGCGCCGGCCCACTTGACTGGTCACAGCGGCGACACGGCTCCCTGGCGCATGGAGCGCTCCGCGGCTCATAACGGAGCCGACGAGCTGGAACAGCCTGTAGGGTCTACATCTACTTCTAAATCTCCGTACAAAACTACATCCATTCTCTGCAAGCTACCGTGGCAGGAGGTTCCTTTAGTACCATATTTAAGGAACAGAGTGCAGGACAAATGACTTCGTAAACACCAACGTCCAAACTTTAATTAAAGTAATCTTATCATCGCGATTACTGCAGGGTCGATACTTAGGGGGCTTTATCACAATCCTTAGTTGTTCACTTTTTTGCTCGTACTTGAGAAGTTGTAAGCACTCTTTCGAGAGGGATGCGTCTAATTTCATACGTCTTCCAGCTTAAATCTCTGCATTTCTTTGATACTCTCTCATGACCAAACAAACATGTGACCATTGGTGGTGCCTTGTATACTTTCAGTGTCTGCCAGACACCCTATTTATCTGTCATACGTTACATTTATTTATTTATGTCGAGAGTCAGCTGGCAATCTCTGCGCTGGTCCTTACGGCAAGAAAGGAAGAATGAATTGATTGTTGGTGTTAATAACGATCATCCTCCTCTACCTCCTCTGCATTACTGCAGATGGCGTGTCACTGAGCACATTTGTTCTGTGCATGCAGTACACGAGAGGCGCCTAGTTGTTTTCACTGCACTGTGTGGAATACGAAGGTTCTGTTATAGTTCGCTAACCTGCTGTCTTCAAGTTGATGTCCCCAGCGCAGAAAACAGCACGCAGGTCGTAGGTTCTGTATCTTGAGGCTGAAACTTACTTATAGCGAGGTTCTGTTCTGAAATAATGTATCACTTCTTTGGGATGCCACTCGCGTATTTTATTATAGCCACACGAGAAGACTACATCATCTTAACACAACACCTTCTGATACAGCAAAGTACATGATCAAACACAATGTTTGCGAAAATGTATCTTTACACTATTTGTGGCACGTGTCTGTGCCTCATGACTACCGGAGTGAATCTTTTAACACTGAATACTGACAAACACATCCTGCGACAGACAACATGTCTGTTCTTCTCGACTGCCTAATCCAGAGTGGCGAACAGGAACTTAAATAAAAATTGGAAACACATCCTACGACAGATAACATGTCTGCTCTTCTCGGCTGCCTAATCCAGAGTGGCGAACAGCCCCGAAACACTTCGCGCGCCATACCAGAAAAGGCGGAACCCGAACGCTTCCGAAGTGCTTTGTGTGCAATTTCGTCAGTCTTTCGTTTTTGACTTAAATTGTTTTTAATAATTCTAAAATGGCTGATTGATAGATGTTGAGATATATTTATATTAAAAAGTGGTGTCATTCCAATGAGTAGTTTAAGTAATAATATAACGTTTTGACGCCCTTGCTCCGAACACATCAGCCAATCACAGAGCACTAGCATTATTCAGACGGTCTTTCTCACGGGAATTGTACCGAACCTAACATCTGTCACAGGTACCGCACACCACATTTCGCAATCTACATACTTCTTGCACCTCCACTGCTCTGGGAACAGCTTCTTGGAGCCTGCTGGCTGACTAAGCCAGAAATATTACATCCTTTCCAGGTCTTCCTGCACGTCGTTACAATTTTCTGGCTCTGTGACGTTTCTGTATCGAACGGCATCATTCGCTAACAACGTTATGGTGCGTCCAGTGTTATCCGCCACGTCATTTACATATGCTGTGAACAGTAATGGTCCAATAGCATTTCTTTAGCCGAAGTTACTTTTACGTCTGAAGATTTCTGTTCGTTTAGAATGACATGCTGCGTTCTGTTTACTAGAAACACTTAAGTCACGCAGGTGGTCTCATATTCTATAAGCTGTTTTCTTGTTCTTTTGGCAGCAGCGTGAAACTGCATCGATCGTCTTCAAGAAGTCAAGGACTACGGCATCAACCTGGGCGCCGGTCTCTACTGTTTTCTACGCCTCGCACACGAGCAGAGTGAGTTGGGTTTCAAACGATAGTTGCTTGCGGAAACAATGTTGATTCATACATAGGAGATTTCAGTGATGCCGAAAGTTCTTAATACTTTACCATAAAACGTGTTGCAGAATTCTGTAACGAATTGACACGTCTTCTCCCGAAATATGCGGTACATATTCTTCAATTAATTACAGAATTATGTCGCCCTTCTAGAACTGATTCTCTGTGATTCGACTACACCGCAGTGTTTACATTGGCGAGTGTGATGGGAAATACTGTGATTTTAACAGTCCCTATATCCGATGGCTGTTTTTTGTTCATGAGAAACGTAAATTGCAGGCTTATATCATTAATGTCGAGATGCAACAGGATTCTCGAACATATATATCGTTCAAGCACTATGAATTACCTCGAAGAGAACGCTCTATTGATACACAGTCAACACAGATTTAGAAAATGTAGTTCTTGTGAAACACAACTAGCTCTTTTCTCACAGGAAGTATTGAGTGCTACTGACAAGGGATTTCATATTGATTCTGTATTTCTAGATTTCCATAATGCTCTTGAGACTGTACCACAAAAGCGGTTTGTAGTCAAATTGCGCACTTATGGAATATCGTCTCGTCTATGTGATTTCCTGTAACAGATGTCATGGTTTGTAGTAACTGACGAAAAGCCATCGAGTCAAACAGAAGTGATTTCTGGCGTTCCCCAAAATACTGTTATAAGCCCTCTTCTGTTGCTTATCAATTTAGGAGACAATCACAGGAGCCATCTTAGGTTGTTTACAGAAGAAGCTGCCGTTTATCGTCTCGTAGTCATCAGAAGGTCAAAACAAATTGCAAAATGATTTAGAAAAGATATTTGTATAGTGTGAAAATTTGGAACTCGACCCTAAATAATGAAAAATCTGGAGTTATTTACTTGAGTGACAAAAGGAATCCATTAAACTCCGGTTGCACAATAAATCAGTCAGACCTAAAGGCCGTAAATTCAACAAATTACCTACGAATTACGAATACGAACAACTTAACTTGGAAATAACACATAGAAAATGTTGTAGGGGAGGTAAACCAAAGACTGAACCTTATTGGCAGAACACTGAAATGATACAGGATTTGGGATGGACATCATTAAAACAAAGGCTTTTTTCGTTGCGGAGGAATCTTCTCACGTAATTCCAATCACCAACTTTCTCCTCTGAATGAGAAAATATTTTGTTGACGCCGACCTACATGGGGAGAAACGATCAGCACGTGAGGGCAATCAGAGCTCTTACGGAAGGATATAGGCGTTGGTTCTTCACGCGCGCTGTTCGAGACTGGATTAATAGAGAATTATTGTGAAGGTGCTACGATGAACCCTCTCCCAGGCACTTGTGATTTTCAGAGTATACCTGTAGATGTAGATGTACCTTCGTGTGGCGGTGGTTTCTGGACTGTCCTGCGATCAATGCGAATGCAAACTCTCACAGAACAAACACGAACAGGGACAACAATATCTTTTGCGTAGCTTGTTCGTACAGCCGTTACCCTGCTGCAGAAACGCTGGTTCCAGTACCGAGCACAAAGCACACATGTTGCCGTAGATCGGGCCGACATCGTCTCCAATTCCTAAAAGGCAGCCCCTACTAAGCTGAACATCTTAATCACAACAGCAGATAACCAGTCAACGCTGGACAAAGAAAACCTGAGACCACATGCAGAATGGTCAAGCTATGTTTTAGATATATTCTTCTATACATCCCCTATGGACCTAAATGTGTTAATCGGAAAGAGGAAATACCATTTTCTGCACTAGGACAGAGTAAGCAGTGTGAATTTCAAGGTTCAAAATAAATACTCTCAGAGTTAGAGCCGGCCAATGTGGCCAAGCGGTTCTAGGCGCTACACTCTGGAACCGTGTGACCACTACGGTAGCAGGTTCGAATCTTGTCTCGGGATGTATGTGTGTTATGTCCTTAGGTTAGTTAGGTTTAAGTAGTTCTAAGTTCAAGGGGACTGATGACCTCAGAAGTTAAGTCTCATAGTGCTAAGAGCCATTTACGAGTTAAAAGATTCTGAAACTTCTCGCGTATTTTCCATAAACTAATTGAATATGCTTACCTTTTAGGTATCAGAGCAATAAACTAAGTGAATATCTGTCAATAATTTGAGATGAAATAGTGTGATGACAATTACACACCACGAGACTGAATGGCACCTGATCCCGCTGCGGTCACGTGACGCGGTAAGGAAAGTATACAGGGTGATTCACGAAGATATGTAAATATTTTGATATGTTATTCTACAAGTAAAGTTAAAGAAAAAAGTTCATGTAAACATAGGTCCGCAAATGTTTAGTTACGGAGTTACGGTTAATAAAAGATTATGCCAGAAATTTAGGAATTTCGCTAATATGAAGCCATCGCAAAACTGTAAGAGGTTAAAGCAAAACACGATGTCCATTTATTTTGTACTTATTGGTCTCGTGAATCTAATAAACCATGTCAAGACGTATATCTGCAGTAATTTTCCAGAACATCCAGAGAAGAAAAGATTATTATAAAAGCAAATTTGTTTACTTTCCATTAAGAATGTAGAAACGTTTATGTTATTGTTGGCAACCGTTAGTGAGTTGTTTCAGTCGTTTCCTAACCTCGAAAAGAGTTAGTTTTCTGTATTGTTCAGTGAAAGAAATTAATAACAACATTATTTTTAAGAGAAACCGCATAGTAACTGTTGTAGTTTGTAGATTATTTATGAAATAGGGATGCCTTTCAAATTTACGACAGAGGATATGGTGTTGATTATGGCAAATGTGATGGTAATGCTACGGCTGCAGTTAACAAATATCGAGAACGTTTTCCAACTCGGAGGATTCCGAATGGACGAATCATTAGTGGAGTATTTTCAATGAATATATCATAATCAGTACGAGCGCTCGATACATGAAGACGATGATGAGTATATTATGGATGCTGTTCAATGCAGCCTAGGTACCAGTACACGACATATCTCTCAACGATTACTCATTCCACAGTCTAAGGTGTGGCGTACATTGATGTACAATTATCTGTATCCTTACCATAAACAAAAAGTGCATCATTTACACTCGCGAGATCCTGTCCTTCGCTTGGAGTTGTGCAACTGGTTAAATACTAACGGTAGTTACACAGATACGTTTTATTTAGTGACGAGGCACAGTTTACTGGAGAGCACGCATGGTCTGAAGCAAACCCACATGCACCAGGGCAGTGAAATTTCCAGCAGCGATTTAACGTAAATATGTGGTGTGGAGTAATCAACACACACTTTATTGGACCATTCACTTTCCCAGGACGTCTAACTGACGAGACGCCTTACAATTCCTTCAAAAAGAAATGCCACGCTTGCATGAAGATGTTCCACTTGTTACGCAATTGCAAGTGTACACTCCTGGAAATGGAAAAAAGAACACATTGACACCGGTGTGTCAGACCCACCATACTTGCTCCGGACACTGCGAGAGGGCTGTACAAGCAATGATCACACGCACGGCACAGCGGACACACCAGGAACCGCGGTGTTGGTCGTCGAATGGCGCTAGCTGCGCAGCATTTGTGCACCGCCGCCGTCAGTGTCAGCCAGTTTGCCGTGGCATACGGAGCTCCATCGCAGTCTTTAACACTGGTAGCATGCCGCGACAGCGTGGACGTGAACCGTATGTGCAGTTGACGGACTTTGAGCGAGGGCGTGTAGTGGGCATGCGGGAGGCCGGGTGGACGTACCGCCGAATTGCTCAACACGTGGGGCGTGAGGTCTCCACAGTACATCGATGTTGTCGCCAGTGGTCGGCGGAAGGCGCACGTGCCCGTCGACCTGGGACCGGACCGCAGCGACGCACGGATGCACGCCAAGACCGTAGGATCCTACGCAGTGCCGTAGGGGACCGCACCGCCACTTCCCAGCAAATTAGGGACACTGTTGCTCCTGGGGTATCGGCGAGGACCATTCGCAACCGTCTCCATGAAGCTGGGCTACGGTCCCGCACACCGTTAGGCCGTCTTCTACTTACGCCCCAACATCGTGCAGCCCGCCTCCAGTGGTGTCGCGACAGGCGTGAATGGAGGGACAAATGGAGACGTGTCGTCTTCAGCGATGAGAGTCGCTTCTGCCTTGGTGCCAATGATGGTCGTATGCGTGTTTGGCGCCGTGCAGGTGAGCGCCACAATCAGGACTGCATACGACCATGCACACAGGGCCAACACCCTGCATCATGTTGTGGGGAGCGATCTCCTACACTGGCCGTACACCTCTGGTGATCGTCGAGGGGACACTGAATAGTGCACGGTACATCCAAACCGTCATCGAACCCATCGTTCTACCATTCCTAGACCGGCAAGGGAACTTGCTGTTCCAACAGGACAATGCACGTCCGCATGTATCCCGTGCCACCCAATGTGCTCTAGAAGGTGTAAGTCAACTACCCTGGCCAGCAAGATCTCCGGATCTGTCCCCCATTGAGCATGTTTGGGACTGGATGAAGCGTCGTCTCACGCGGTGTGCACGTCCAGCACGAACGCTGGTCCAACTGAGGCGCCAGGTGGAAATGGCATGGCAAGCCGTTCCACAGAACTACATCCAGCATCTCTACGATCGTCTCCATGGGAGAATAGCAGCCTGCATTGCTGCGAAAGGTGGATATACACTGTACTAGTGCCGCCATTGTGCATGGTCTGTTGCCTGTGTCTATGTGCCTGTGGTTCTGTCAGTGTGATCATGTGATGTATCTGACCCCAGGAATGTGTCAATAAAGTTTCCCCTTCCTGGGACAATGAATTCACGGTGTTCTTATTTCAATTTCCAGGAGTGTATTTTCAACATGCCGGCGCGGCTCCACATTTCACCAACGCCATTACTACACATTCAAATGAACATTTTCCCCAGAAATGGCTTGGTCGCGGTGGTACACATCTATGGCCACCCAGATCGCCCGATTTAACATCAATTGACTTTTTTGTATGGAGATGGATGAACGACATAGTTTATGAGGTCAAAGTCAATACACGTGAGGCATTACTTACTCGCTTTGTGAACGCAATAGACGAAATCAAGAACAACCCCGTGAAACTGGAACGAGCAACAAAATCTGTTGATACACGTGCAGCTAAATGCACTGAACTCGGTGGAGACATTTTTGAACATTTATTGTGAATGTATTGTGAAACTGTATGTACACTGCACAACTTCCTTAACACGGAGCTTTGTTTTTTTTCGGTTTAACATGAATTCACGTGTGCTATGGTATTAATAAAAGGAAATTATTTGCCACATTCATACAATTTCAGTTAACGTTATTGCCATCATTTTTCCAAAATTAAATTATCTACAACTTCTGTTGACAACTCTGTGCAATTGTCTGGCATTTAAAAAAACAAATTGGGCCAAGTAGTTAATAAATTAAAAATTTTACGAAATTACTTCTTTGCTTCTCTGGATGTTCTGGAAAACTCCTGCAGATACACGCCTGGGACATGTTTTACTAGGTTTATGAGACCAATCACAACAAAATAAATGGAAATTGTGCTTTATTTTAACATCGTACAGTTTTGCGATAGCTTCATATTAGCGAAGTTGCTAAATTTCAGAAAAAATCTTTGATTATCCGTAACTCCGTAACTAAACATTTGCGGACCTATGTATATATGAACTTTTTTCTATAGTTTTACTCGTAGAATAACATATTAAAATATTTGCATATCTTCGTGAATCACACTGTATAAGCGGAGCAGAGGGTTCCGAAAATAAGGGAAATCCAGTGACATAAGGGACTTTGGCGGTGGGCAGGTAGTTATGGCCGTACACTTGGGAATGAGCATCTCAGCAACGGCGAAGCTGGCCATCTCAATGTGTGCTGCTGTCGTTAGCATCAGTAAAAAGTGGAGGAACGACTCTGGAGCCTCAAGTAAGCGGCAGGGTGTAGAACAGGGCTGGACACGGCGCGCTACGTCGCACGCGAGTCGCATGTGCGGGCAACACGGGGACCGAGGCACGGCATGTCTCAGCTTTGATCGATCCTTCTCGGTGGTGCCCGCTACAGCGCCACATTTAATTTAGTATTACAGTTTGGCATGTTTCTGTTGCCACGGTTCTCTTCATTTCGACAGAATCGTGGTGTTGGCGCTGTTTGCCCTTCACTATTTGTTTGTAGTTTCAAAGAAATTCGTAGGCCCAGTAGCTGTTTGAAGAAAAAGAAGCAGTCGAGGGATGTTCCGTCACAAAACTTTAAAAACGAATAAGGATGGCAGAAGAGAGGGAAGAGAATTCTTCTATTGTGCAGTCATATAATCTACGGGTACTGCAAATTTCTATGAAATGACATTACAGCACCATTCAGAAGGACTTTAACGATTTTTTTAACAATGAAACAGCAAAGAATTACAATGATCGACAGGAGGTATCCATTGTTCTGTACATCAATAAGCACTTTGTGCTAAACCTGCAGGTGTGGAGATCTTGTAGAAATTACGGTACGAATAGTATAACATTGTAAGAGGTCCATAATTAAAGAATTTATTGCTAGAGCACTCGAGCTGATGTAATTTCGATATATTGCTCACTCGATGCCTGCGATATGTAAGCTAGAAGAGAATCTGAGACCAAAGAGCAGTATTGACTGCAGTAAGAACTGTGTGTGAGTAGGAGTTAGTTGTTACTAGCGAGCGGTCGTGTCTGGTGTATCGTGTTGGGTGGGCCGGTCGTGTGCAGCGATGGCAGAGCCTGAGCGTTGTAGGATAAGGTAAAAGCAGCCTCGCGCATATGTAGTATTGTTACATCAAGTCCCATGTAAATTTTTTTTTAAAAAAATTCTTAATAATAATCTTTCTCATTAAAGGTAACTTTTGACATTCATCTCAATTTAAAGAATTCACAAATTTCTCCAATCCTTAGCCATCCAGATTATTGAAAAGAGAAATCAGTTCTTTCCTTTTATATAAGACAAATATATCGGCCAGCATTGCACTTAGCTGCGCCAGGAAAAATTTCTTATAGGAGTAGATATATACGCGTTATCCGGCGACGTAATTAAGGTAAGATTTTTCAGTTTATTCTGAATGATGTATCAGGGCCATGACGCAGCATTGCTGACGTCCAAAATTTACCAGGTTAAATTGACTGTCAATTATTGAAAGGTTATAAGTGACCCACATTTTTTTATTGAGAGATTAGTCACATTTTATTATTGATATGTTACGCAATTTTCCTGTTGGTAGGTTATACTGAATGTGAACGACATAATTATATTTTTTTACTGTTGAGAGGTTTAGGAATTTTTCTGTTTTGAGGGTACACTAAATGAGAATATTATTCATATTATTTTATTTTGTGGGGAGGTTACAACGTCACTATGATAATGCTATGAAAGTTGTACAATATTTCGACCAACACATGAGTGTGGAATACGTTTTCTCGCTTATAAAACTAAATAAGTCGCTATTACGTGGCAAACTGAATGTGAGATCTGTTAAATTGTCTACACCTATCAATATGCCGCCAGTTTGTACGAGATAAAAATTATATTATGTCTTCAGCGCGCCAAAAATAGCAAAATAATATTGGAAATTTATTTCGTTCGTGATCTGTGTTGTTGAGAAACGTGAAATACACACATCAAAAGAAGTTTTGCATCACCTTGGTTCCGAGTGTCCCGGAACCTGTACAGAAAATTGGAATAGAGATCAACACAAACATCATTTCTTTTTACTGCTCATAAAAACCACACATTGCATGTTGTACCACCATACGGCGAGACTTTCAGAGATGGTGGACAGATTGCTGTACACACCGGTACCTCTAATACCCAGCATCACGTCGTCTTGCATTGATGCATGCCTGTATTCGTCGTGGCATACTATCCACAAGTTTATCAAGGCACTGTTGGTCCAGATTGTCTCACTCCTCAACGGCGATTAGGCTTAGATCCCTCAGAGTGGTTGGTGGGTCACGTCGTCCATAAACAGCCCTTTTCAATCTACCCCAGGCTTGTTCGAAAGGGCTCATGTCCGGAGAGCATACTGGCCACTCTAGTTGAGCGATGTCGTTATGCTGAAGGAAGTCATTCACAAGATGTGCACGATGGGGCGCGAATTGTAGTCCATGAAGAAATGCCTCGCCAGTATGCTGCCGATATGGTTGCGCTATCGGTCGGAGGATAACATTCACGTATCGTATAGCCGTTACGGCGCCTTCCATGACCACCAGCTGCATACGTCGGCCCCACATAATGCCAACGCAAAACAGCACGAAACCTCCTGGACAGTGTGTCTAAGACGTTCAGCCTGACGGTGTTGCCTCCACACACGTCTCCGACTATTGTCTGGTTGAAGGCATATGCGACACTCATCGGTGAAGAGAACGTGATGCCAATCCTGAGCGGTCCGCTCGGCATGTTGTTGGGCCCATCTGTACCGCAGTGAATTGTGTCGTGGTTGCAAAGACGGACATAGCCATGGACGTCGGTAGTGAAGCTTCATGATGACTATTGCGCACAGTCTGAGTCGTAATACGATGTCCTGTGGCTGCACGAAAAATATTATTCAACATGTTGAAGTTACTATCAGGATTTCTCCGAGCCATAATCCGTAGATAGCGGTCTTCCACAACAGTAGTAGTCCTTGGGCGGCCTAAGCGAGGCATGTCATTGATAACAATTTGTCCATTTTATTTGGACTGTTGAGCTCCGTGGCCGTGGATAATGATATTTCACTGAAAAAACACGGCAACCAGCCACTTTTTAATGCGTTTTTATTTACGCCAATATCTTCAGCTGGCAAATTTTATCGCCAAACAAAGAGAGAAAGCAAATAATGATAATAGTATAAAGAACCATGACAGAACAATACTTAAAAGTGTTAATAAGAAACTAAGTGACAGTAAAGCCTTAGTAGTAAAAGCAGATAAAAGCAATGTTATTGTTGTAATGTATGAAAGTGAATATGTAAGAAAAACCATTGAATTTTTCAGTAACAATAATATAGTAGAAATTCAGTCTGATCCCACTCTTAAGTTACAGAATAAACTTAAAAATATGATGAAAAAAAGTGATTTCCTCTTAAATGCAAAAGATATACATGAATGCACTGTTATGAACCCTTATGCACCACGTCTACGAGCACAACCTAAGACCCATAAAGTTAACTGTCCCATAAGTCCAATTGTTAATTCTCGGAGCAGCCCAACTTATAAAATCAGCAAGAAACTGAATGAGATCCTTAGCAACACATTCAAATTTGAAGAGACATACTCAGTAAAGAACAGTTATGAACTTATTAATTGTCTAAAGGAAATTCAGATTCCTGATACTGCTAGGTTTGCATCACAAACCTCTACACAAACATAACGGTCAAAGAAACAATAGAAATAATTAAAAACAGTTTACTTAAACATAAAAATTTGGCATTACCAGAAGTATATGAATTCATTGATCTATTAACACTAGTACAATCAGACAACTATTTTTCTTTTAACAACAAAATGTACCAGCAGAAAGAGGGCCTGGCTATGGGTAGCTGCCTTGCCAGTTTGCTTGCAGATATTTTCATCAACAACTTAGAATGTAAATTTTTTAAAGAAAACCCCCAGATGGTAAACAAGATAATTTATTACAAAAGGTATGTTGATGATATAATAGTCTTATTTGATGGCACAGCAGAAGACATTGATAACCTTGCAAAAGAAATGAATAAAATGCATCAGAACATCATCTTCATTGTAGAACACCAAACAGAAGTAGGTTTAAATTTTCTGGATCTCTGCATAAGTAGCTCCAACAACAAACACACATTTCAAGTATACAGGAAACCAACATACACAGATAACACAATTAATAAGTCATCCTGCTACCCGGACAAACATAAGACGGCTTCATACAGAGCAATGCTAAACAGAATGCACAAAATACCACTAGAACCAGCTGACCAAATAGAAGAACTAAACACCATCAAAGCAATTGCTTACAATAATGGTTACAATCCAAAATTAATAGATGAACTAAACTCTAAGATAAATCCCCATATAAACAAATACAATAACAAAACTACATTAAAGAATACCACAACACAGCCAAATGAAAAATATGTAAGCTTGCCTTTTGTAGGAAAGCTGTCATATAAAATAGCAAACTTGCTCCGAGGAACAGATATCAAAATCAGCTACTATACAAATAATAAAATAAAGGACAAAGCTATCCATAACATTAAAAATAATACCAAACCGTACAATCAATCAGGAATATACAAACTTAACTGCAACTCATGTCCAAAAACATACATAGGCCAAACAGGTAGAAACTTCAGCATACAGTTTCGAGAACACATGGATGCTCTTCGTTTAAAAAACTTAAATAAATCCACATTCACCCAACATGTAGCAGAAGAAGAACATCAAGTAACAGACATACCCCATAACCTACAAGTTCTCCACTTAGCCAACAAAGGAAAAAGAATGAACCTCCTAGAAGAAATCGAAATTTATTCACATAAACATGCATCCCCTTCTGACATACTTAACGACCAAACAGAGCTGCCAAACCGAATATTTCTAAAAAACTTCCACACTCTACTTATCAAACCACTTACTAAGCACAATCAAGAAATAACATAATCTGTTATAAACCCAACATATGCATGTAATAATATAAAACATAAAAATCTTAGTTCTATCTTTGTTATATTGTAAATGTATGAATTACTGCTTTGTATAAATGTGTTATGTTAGTTTATTATCTTCAATACTACAAAAAAATTGTATACATCGCACTTAGAACACTTCTATCAGCCAAGTCAATATTTAGAAAACAGTAGCTTATCTTAGAACCTCAAAACTTTTGTAAAAATATAACTCTGTCCGTAGATAAACCATTTGTATGTGAACAAAAACTGTCAGTTGACAACATGGCGGATAACGCAGTGCGCCTGTATAAAATACGCGATAAAAAGCGTTTGTGTTGTTGCAAAAAAGAAGAAAATCCAAGAAAAAACAAGGAGAGGAGAATGTAAGTAAAATGAACAACTGATAGTGTGTGACTTTAAACTCGCGAAATTGAAGTAAATGATTGGAATCGTTGCTTTTGCACAGGCCTGCTGCAGCATCCAAACTGCTGTCGAGATTGTACTACTGTAGTAACTGAAGATCCATGTAATTTTCCAGCTGAAGATGGGTGCAAACCCGAAATGCATATTGGCGTAAATAAAAACGCATTAAAAAGTGGCTGGTTGCCGTATTTTTTCAATGAGATAGCATGTCATTGACATTTTGTGTCTCTCTGTATCTCCTCCATGTTCGAACAACACTCTGAGACACCTGGACACTTCCCTTGTTGAGAGCCGTTCCTGGCACAAAGTAGCAACTGCGGACGCGATCGAACCGCGGTATTGACCGTCTAGGCATGGTTGAACTACAGACAACACGAGCCGTGTCCCTCCTTCCTGGTGGAATGACTGGAACTAATCAGTCAGCTGTCAGACCTCCTCGTCTAATAGGCGATGCTCATGCATGGTTGTTTACAGCTTTTGGTGGGTTAAGTGACATGTTTCAACAGTCAAAGGAACTGAGTCTGTGAGAAAATAGTCACAGTCAACAAGTACGTTCAGGAGTCCTGGGAACTGGGTTGATGCAAAACGTTTTTTGATGTGTGTATGAAACCTAGTCGCATGCAGTGTGACTGCATTGCCATCTAAGTATGTCGCTTTCGCAGGTTCCCCTCACTTTCATCCTATCACTCAGACAGTGTGACATGGCAGTAGCGGAAGCGTGCACGTAGGCCGAGTACTGTAGTACGCAAACGAGTCCAGGGTTTGCGAACCAAATTCTTGACCGCCCCTGCTGTGGGACGTACATGCCTCATAACAGAACGTAGAGGCCGGAGGCTTACCTGGTCTGTAAAGCAGATAGTCAGCGATCTGTGGCACACCTACGACAGAAGCAAGGAAGGATAATTCGGTTTAACGTTCCATTGACGTAGAAGCCATTAGAGACGAAACACCAGGTTGGATTGTTGCAAGAATGGGGATGGAAATCGGCCGTATCCTTTCAGAGGAGCCATCACGTCATTTGCCTGGATCGATTTACGGAAATCGCCGAAAACCTAAATCCGAATGGCCGGAGGCGCGTTTGAACCGTCGTCCTCCCGAATGCGAGTCCTTTGTGCTAACCACTGCGCCACGTCACTCGTACCTACGACAGAGGAGGATGCTGGTGCGAAACAAGTGTTTATAAGCACACAGTCCAGCACACATGGTTTACCAGACCACCTATATGTGTCCCATGTTGACCCAACGACATCGGCAATTACGACTGAAGTGCGCATGGGATCTTCGAAATTGGATCTTGGATCAATGGAAATGTGGCTTTTGGTCAGATGAATCACCTTCCCTGTTACATCAGATCGATACGCCACCATACATGAGAACTGATGCTCCAAACATGCAATGGGCAATGAACGCCAGTCTGTAGAGTATACTGTTATACACTGAAGAGCCAAAGAAACTGGAACACCTGACTAATATCGTGTAGGGCCCCAGCGAGCACGCAGAAGTGGCGCAACACGACGTGTCATGTCCTCGACTAATGTCCGAAGTAATTCTTGAGGGAACTGACATCATGAATCCTGCAGGCCTGTCCATAAACCCGTAAGAGGATTAGGTGGTGGAGATCTTTTCTGAACACTATGTTGCAAGGTATTCCAGATATGCTCAATAATGTTCATGTCTGGGGAATTCGGTGGCCAGCGAAGTGTTTAAACTTAGAAGAGCGTTTCTGGAGGCACTCTGTAGCAATTCGGGGCGTGTGAGGGTGTCGCATTATCATGTTAGAATTGCCCAAGTCCGTCGGAATGCACAATGGACATGAATGGATGCAGATGATAAAATGGATTTTTGGTGATTCCTTTTGAGATCATCAATTTTGGCTGTTACTTTTTTTTTGTCATCAGTCTACTGACTGGTTTGATGCGACCCGCCACGAATTCCTTTCCTGTGCTAACCTCTTCATCTCAGAGTAGCACATGCAACCTACGTCCTCAATTATTTGCTTGACGTATTCCAATCTCTGTCTTCCTCTACAGTTTTTGCCCTCTACAGCTCCCTCTAGTACCATGGAAGTCATTCCCTCATGTCTTAGCAGATGTCCTATCATCTTGTCCCTTCTCCTTATCAGTGTTTTCCACATATTCCTTTCCTCTCCGGTTCTGCGTAGAACCTCCTCATTCCTTGCCTTATCAGTTCACCTAATTTTCAACATTCGTTTATAGCACCAAATCTCAAATGCTTCGATTCCTTCAGTTCCGGTTTTCCCACAGTCCATGTTTCACTACCATACTATGCTGTACTCCAGACGTACATCCTCAGAAATTTCTTCCTCAAATTAAGGCCGGTATTTGATATTAGTAGACTTCTCTTGGCCAGAAATGCCTTTTTTGCCATAGCGAGTCTGCTTTTGATGTCCATCTTGCTCCGTCCGTCATTGGTTATTTTACTGCCTAGGTAGCAGAATTCCTTAACTTCATTGACGTCGTGACCATCAATCCTGATGTTAAGTTTCTCGCTGTTCTCATTTCTACTACTTCTCATTACCTTCGTCTTTCTCCGTTTTGCTCTCAAACCATACTGTGTACTCATTAGACTGTTAATTCCGTCCAGCAGATCATTTAATTCGTCTTCACTTTCACTCAGGATAGCAATGTCAGCGAATCGTATCATTGATATCCTTTCACCTTGTATTTTATTTCCATCATTGCTTCCTCGATGTACAGATTGAAGAGTAGGGGTGAAAGACTACAACCTTGTCTTACTCCCTTCGTAATACGAGCACTTCGTTCTTGATCGTCCACTCTTTTTATTCCCTCTTGGTTGTTGTACATATTGTGTATGACCCGTCTCTCCCTATAGCTTACCCCTACTTTTTTCAGAATCTTGAACAGCTTGCACCATTTTATATTGTCGAAAGCTCTTTCCAGGTCGACAAATCCTATCAACGTGTCTTGATTTTTCTTTAGCCTTGCTTCCATTATTAGCTTTAACGTCAGAATTGCCTCTCTCGTGCCTTTACTTTACCTAAAGCCAAACTGATCGTCACCTAGCGCATTCTCAATTTTCTTTTCCATTCTTCTGTATATTATTCTTGTAAGCAGCTTCGATGCATGAGCTGTTAAGCTGATTGTGCGATAATTCTCGCACTTGTCAGCTCTTGCCGTCTTCGGAATTGTGTGCATGATGCTTTTCCGAAAGTCGGATGGTATGTCGCCAGAGTCATATATTCTACACACCAACGTGAATAGTCGTTTTGTTGCCGCTTCCCCTAATGATTTTAGAAATTCTTATGGAATGTTATCTATCCTTTCTGCCTTATTTGACCGTAAGTCCTCCAAAGCTCTTTTAAATTCCGATTCTAATACTGGATCCCCTATCTCTTCTAAATCGACTCCTGTTTCTTCTTCTATCACATCAGCACATCAGACAAATCTTCACCCTCATAGAGGCTTTCATTGTATTCTTTCCACCTATCTGCTCTCTTCTCTGCATTTAACAGTGGAATTCCCGTTGCACTCTTAATGTTACCACCGTTGCTTTTAATGTCACCAAAGGTTGTTTTGACTTTCCTGTATGCTGAGTCTGTCCTTCCGACAACCATATCTTTTTCGATGTCTTCACATTTTTCCTGCAGCCATTTCGTCTTAGCTTCCCTGCACTTCCTATTTATTTCATTCCTCAGCGGCTTGTATTTCTGTATTCCTGATCTTCCCGGAACATGTTTGTACTTCCTCCTTTCATCAATCAACTGAAGTATTTCTTCTGTTACCCATGGTTTCTTCTCAGCTACCTTCTTTGCACCTATGTTTTCCTTCCCAACTTCTGTGATGGCCCTTTTTAGAGACGTCCATTCCTCTTCAACTGTGCTGCCTATTGCGCTATTCCTTATTGCTGTATCTATAGCGTTAGAGAACTTCAAACGTATCTCGTCATTCCTTAGAACTTCCGTATCCCACTTCTTTGCGTATTGATTCTTCCTGACTAATGTCTTGAACTTCAGTCTACTCTTCATCACTACTATATTGTGATCTGAGTTTATATATGCTCCTGGATACGCCTTACAATCCAGTATCTGATTTCGGAATCTCTGTCTGGCCATGATGTAATCTAACTGAAATCTTCCCGTATCTCCCGGCCTTTTCCACGTATACCTCCTCCTCTTGTGATTCTTGAACAGGGTATTCGCTATTACTAGCTGAAACTTGTTACAGAACTCAATTAGTCTTTTTCCTCTTTCATTCCTTGTCCCAAGCCCATATTCTCCTGTAACCGTTTCTTCTACTCCTTCCCCTACAACTGCATTCCAGTCGCCCATGACTATTAGATTTTCGTTCCCCTTTACATACTGCATTACCCTTTCAATATCCTCATACACTTTCTCCATCTGTTCATCTTCAGCTTGCGACGTCGGCATGTATACCTGAACTATCGTTGTCGGTGTTGGTCTGCTGTCGATTCTGATTAGAACAACCCGGTCACTGAACTGTTCACAGCAACACACCCTCTGCCCTACCTTCCTATTCATAACGAATCCTACACCTGTTGTACCATTTTCTGCTGCTGTTGATATTACCTGATACTCATGTGACCAGAAATCCTTGTCTTCCTTCCACTTCACTTCACTGACCCCTACTATATCTAGATTGAGCCTTTGCATTTCCCTTTTCAGATTTTCTAGTTTCCCTACCACGTTCAAGCTTCTGACATTCCACGCCCCGACTCGTAGAACATTATCCTTTCGTTGATTATTCAATCTTTTTCTCATGGTAACCTCCCCCTTGGCAGTCCCCTCCCGGAGTTCCGAATGGGGGACTATTCCGGAATCTTTTGCCAATGGAGAGATCATCATGACACTTCTTCAACTACAGGCCACATGTCTTGTGGATACACGTTACGTGTGTTTAATGCAGTGGTTTCCATTGCCTTTTGCATCCTCATGTGGTTGATCATTGCTGATTCTTCCGCCTTTAGGGGCAATTTCCCACCCCTAGGACAAGAGAGTGCCCTGAACCTCTATCCACTCCTCCGCCCTCTTTGACAAGGCCGTTGGCAGAATGAGGCTGACTTCTTATGCCGGAAGTCTTCGGCCGCCAATGCTGATTATTTATCAAAAGTTAGGCAGTGGCGGGGATCGAACCCGGGACCGAAGACGTTTTGATTATGAATCGAAGACGCTACCCCTAGACCACGGGTACTAGACTGTTCCCATTCCTGTTTGAGCTCAGAAGAGTGTTCCTGTACCGAGTCTGTAGTAATTCTTGGCGTGTCCAGATGGAACTGCCCAAGTCCGTCGGAATTCACAATGGACATGAATGGATGCAGCTGATCGGAGAGGATGCTCACGTTCGTGCCACCTGTCGAGAGTTATATCTAGACCTATCAGTGGTCCCCGCACCATTACAGAGCCTCCATCTGCTTGAACAGTCCCCTGCTGACATGCAGGGTCCATGGGTTCGTGAGGTTGTCTCCATACCCGTACACGTCCATCCGCTTGATACAATTTGGAACGAGACTCGTCCGACCAGGCAACATCCAGCATTCCCATGTCGATGCTGACGGCCTCAGGCGAGGCGTAAAGCTTTGTGTCGTGCAGCCAATATCGATGATATTTCGTCGAACGGTTCGCGCGCTGACAATTGTTGATGGCCCAGCATTGAAATCTGCAGCAGTTTGCAGAATGGTTTCACTTCTGTCACCTTGAACGAGTCTCTTCATTCTTCAATGGTCCCGTTCTTGCAGGATCTTTTTCCGGCCGCAGCGATGTCGGAGATTTGATGTTTTACCGATTCCTGATATTCACGCTACACTCGTAAAATGGTGGTACGGGAAAATCCCCATTTCATCGCTACCTCGGAGATCGTGCGCCGACTATAACACCGCGTTGAAACTTACATTAATCATGATAACTTGCCATTGTTGCAGCAGTGATCGATCTAACAACCGCACCAGACACTTGTCTTATATAGGCGTTGCCGACAGCAGCGCCATTTCTGCCTGTTTACATCTCTCTGTACTTGAATACGCATGCCTATACCAGTTCCGTGGGCGCTTCAGTGTATTATGGGAGACATTCACAAGGGCTTCCATTGACCCTGTGTTAGTAATTAAAGTCGCAATATGAGTTGCGGCCTACGTGAACATTACTGTGGACTATCCACAACCCTTCATGCCGATGTCTTTCCTGATGGCGATGGCATCTATCACCAACATAACTGCCCATGTCACACAGCGAGATTCGCGCTACAGTAGTTTGAAGAGCTTGTCTGTGAACTCACTCTGATGTGTTGGCGACAATATTCGCCTAACCTGAATCCGATGGAAAACATCTGGTGCGCTATTGGGCGCTCCGTTCCGTGCCTCCAAAATCGCCGGCCCATAGTTTACTTGAATCTCAGTATCTGTGGATAGGGATCCGGTGGCATATACAGGGTGTTACAAAAAGGTACGGCCAAACTTTCAGGAAACATTCCTCACACACAAATAAAGAAAAGATGTTAAGTGGACATGTGTCCGGAAACGCTTAATTTCCATGTTAAAGCTCATTTTAGTTTCGTCAGTATGTTCTTCCACCTACGCTCAATGGAGCACGTTATCATGATTTCATACGGGATACTCTACCTGTGTTGCTAGAACATGTGCCTTTAAAAGTACGACACAAAATGTGGTTCATGCACGATGGACCTCGCGCACATTTCAGTCGAAATGTTCGTACGCTTCTCAATAACAGATTCGGTGACCGATGGATTGGCACAGGCCGACCAATTCCATGGTCTCCACGCTCCTGACCTCAACCCTCTTGACTTTCATTTATGGGGCCATTTGGAAGCCCTTGTCTACGCAACCCCAGTACCAAACGTAGAGACTCTTCGTGCTCGTATTGTGGACGGCTGTGATACAATACGCCATTCTCCAGGGCTGCATCAGCGCATCAGGGATTCCATGAGACGGAGGGTGGATGCATGTATCCTCGCTAAAGGACATTTTGAACATTTCCTGTAACAAAGTGTTTGAAGTCACGCTGGTACGTTCTGTTGCTGTGTGTTTCCATTCCATGATTAATGTGATTTGAAGAGAAGTAATAAAATGAGCTCTAACATGGAAAGCAAGCGTTTTCGGACACATGTCCACATAACATATTTTCTTTCTTTGTGTGTGAGGAATGTTCCCAGAAAGTTTGGCCGTACCTTTTTGTAACAGCCTGTATAGCCGGAAAGCGACCAAGGATTTCAAGAATCCTTGCCTCGCAGAATAACTACCTCATTGTGTTTCAAAGCTACAGGCTATTAAGCAGTTTGTCATAATGTTTGGGATCATTTCTATACGTCATGTGTCTTTCCATAAATATACAGTTTTCGATCACAAAACGTTCTTTTAGTTACCGAATCAGTTATGTAGAAAATGATAATTAATCTTGCCCCACCTGCTTGATAAATTTCTGGCGACCCCTACGCAGACAATTAGAAACTTAATGGAACGCCGAGAATACAGGCATCTGTCAGCCATCACGTACATAGTAGGAAATATTTTGGTTCATAGTTAGAGCAAAATTAATGAAAAACGTAGTATAAAATAAGCTGTGAGCAGCTTTAGAATACGATGGGTATCCAAAAAACTCGGAAGTATTTTTTAAAAGCTATATATTTTCAAACTGTTTAGAAAACAATCTTGTCCCCTTCAAAAACTCTCCTTTTCAACTAATACATTTGTGCCACCGGTGCTTCCACTGTTCCAAACACTTTTGTAGCCATCTTTAGAAATGGATGACAGCTCTTCTCTCGTTTTTTTCTTGACGTCTTCAGTGTTGGTAAATCGGTGTCATTTCATGTCCCTTTTCATGCTTGTAAACAAGAACAAGTCGCATGGAACCAGGGCATGCGAGTAAGGTGTGTCGGGTAGCGGAACCATGTCATTTTCAGCCAAAAACTTCTAACACAGATGGCTATGTGTACAGGTGCGTAGTTGTGGTGCAGGAACCATTATCCTGTCTGCCACAAGTCGGGTCTTTTTTGTCAAATACTGTTGTGCAATCTTCTTAAAACTGCCAAATGAATGTTTTGATTGACGGTCTGACCTGGGGAAACAAACTCTGAATGAGCTACGCCCTTGACATCAAAAAAGCAACTCAGCATTGTTTTGATGTTTGATTTGACTTGACATTTTTTTTGGACTGGTTGAAGATGACGTCTTCCATTGGCTTGATTGTTGCTTTGTTTCCGGGTCGTAACCATAGCACCATGACTCATCACCAGAAATGAGTTTTGAAAGGAAATCTGTATCAGTTCCAAGCTCTTGTTTCAGAACACGTTTTTTTCCTCTCGATTTTCCTTTTGATTGTGAGTCAGAGCCCGAGGGACAAACTTTGCAGGAACCCTTTTCACGTATACACCTTCCGTTTAAATTCGCTGAACCGCGCTCCATCATAGCCCATTGATTAATTGCCTGTCGACTGACAGTGAGCACAAGCTCTCGAATTTTTTCAATATTTTCGCCAATTCGGAAGTTGATGGACGTCCAGAACGGAGCTTGTGATCAATCGACATGTCGCCATTTTTAAATCAAGCAGACCACTCATATTCTCGAGTTTTTCCCATAGCGCCATCTTGGTAAGCCGTTTTCAACACTGAAATAGTTTCAGCAGCATTTCTACCGAGTAGAAATAAAATGTCACAGTTGCGCATTGTTCACTTACACTTGCCATCATAAAAAGAGAAACAAGAACAAAACAGTGCTAGCGAAAACAATCACAGCAGATGAACAGAACAAGTCAGGTCGATAAGAGACCTGAACGTTGAATTGGCGATGAGTTGCGCCACACACGCTTTACGGCCGAAATACGAGGGCTATTCAGAAAGTAGGGAACGTTTCCGTCTGACGCCGCTAGACGCGCGCTGATCGCGTATATTTTGGGATGTATGTGCTCGGCAGCTGAGTCGGCATCCATCCGTGACAGCGGGAACGCCTCTGCGCATCTGGTTTTTTCGCTATTCGAATTTGAAGTGTGCGCTGTAATCGAAGATCCCGCCAGTTGTGAGGTGCGGTCTGTGATACGGTTTTCGTTGGCAAAAAACTTAAAACCTACAGAAATTTTTCGTGAACTGTGCGATTTGTATGGAAACAACGTAAAGACTGAATGTTCCATACGGAAATGGTGCATTCGGTTTAAAAATGGCCGAACCAACGTTCATGATGAAGAGTGGACGCCCGAACATTGTGGCTGACGATCATGTCGCTAAAGTTGATGAAACGATTCGTGAAAACCATAAGTTCACAATAACGGAGCTTTCTCTTTCTTTTCCACAGTTTCACGGACTTTGTTGTCTGAAATTGTCACTCAGAAGCTAGGCTGCCACACATTTTGTGCACGATGGGTGCCCAAAATACTTAAAGAGCACCATAAAGAATAGCGAATGGGGGCAATGTTGACATTTCTGGAGGCGTACCAAAATCATGGTCATTCATTACTGGGTCGAATCGTAACCGATGACGAGACTTGGGTGAAACACGTGAATTGCGATACAAAATTACAGTCCATGGAGTGGGGACACACCAGGTCACCCCCAAAACCAAGGAAATGTTTGCAAACCTTGTCAGCAAGAAAGTTGATGGCGACAGTCTTTTGGGATAGGCAAGGCGTGCTTCTTATTGATTTTCTCGAACGTGGAGCAACCATAAATTCTGTCTGGCACTATCAAACTTTGTACAGCCTTAGAAGAGCAGTTAAAAACAAACGTCGAGGAAAGCTGACGTCCAAAAATTTGTTTTTGCACGACAGTGTCCGACCTCACACACCAGTCCGCACTAAAGAACTCCTTTATTCATTCAGATAAGGAATTTTTCCTCATCAGCCCTACAGCCCCGATCTTGCCCCAAGCGATTTCCACTTGTTTCCCAAGTTGAAGAACTGGCTGGCAACGCAGCGCTTTGATGGCGACACGGAACTCCAGGCGGGCGTGACTCACTGGCTGATGTCTCAGGCAGCAGAATTTTACGACGAAGGTCTTTGGTAAATACTACACATGCCCCGCCCACTGCAATGATATCCCTTTTCTTTTCCCTTTTTTTTTTGGCTACCCCGTCGTATTGGTGTTTCGCATAATGTCACTGTCATTGGCTTACGATAAAGTACTGGTAAAAATAAGTGAAATACTCAAAAGACATGGTCGGATATCAACGTACTTTGTACATTTACACACGTCAGAGAATATGTAAATCATTAGAGAAGCAATTCTAAGAGACAAACGGACACCCGTGCATTAGTGCATTAGTGTTGTTCGTGTTTAGTGTTGATACCATGCCTGACAGGGTATATGAAGGAGATCAACGGTGCCAGAAATCGAGTTATCACTGTGAAGAACACGGAGACCCACGTACTCGTGTCAGGCAGCGTTATCAGCATCCTGCAGAATTTGAGAGGGGCCTTCTTATGGGTCTCCATTTAGCCAGCAGGTCGAAAAGTGCGTTATCCAAATATATGGGGCATTCGGATGACATTGGCGCGATGATGGACAGCGTGGGAACATGACGCACGCATACTCGTTGCCAGTGTCTCGGTTGACCACCACAAGGGAGGATCGCCGTAATCGCACGTAATAACCCTCCATCTGTGCACCTGCCATCCGAGAAGAACTAATGAGCTTCTGTGTCATCCCTCAGCATTGATCAGGGACTCGCGGTAGTCAAACTGGGGAATTACAGTTCCAAGTGCAGGTGCTGTAAAACTCCACACAGCGAAAAGCTGCGTTTTGAGAATGGTAATCAGTGATCAGTGTTGGTTCTCTTCTACCGTGTATGACTATCTTCAACCAATATGGCGGCGACCTGGTGAGATGTCCTACTTTATCACCATATTGGAGACGTACAGCGGTGTCACTCCTGGTGCAATAGGCGTGGGGTATAACATCACGTCACCGCTGGAGATGATCGAGGGAACTGTGACGGCATAATGATACGTCGCTCTCATCCTAGGCCCTCATGAGTTAGCTCTTTTCTCTGCCTTGTGATGACTAGGTGTTGTGTGATGTCCTTACGTTAGTTAGGTTTAAGTAGTTCTAAGTTCTAGGGGACTGATGACCATAGATGTTAAGTCCCACAGTGCTCAGAGCCATTTGAACCAGGTAGCTCTCATGCTACGGTATCGTGGTGCGATTTTTCAGCAGGACAACCCTCGACGGCACATGGGACGTGTCTGTGTTAACTATCTGCGTGATGCTGAGGTTCTTCCATGGCCAACGGGGGCCCCAGATCTGCGCCCAATGGGACATGTATGGAACCAACCCGAAAGTCAGTTCTGTCTCAGTGCCGCCAGTATTCAGAATATTAACCAATGGTAGGCCAGCTTGCGCCAGGAAAGGGTGCCACAGCTTCGTAACATCCGTTCCAGCCGAATAAACGCATTCATCCACGTCAGAGGGGGTACAACGTAATTCTGACAGTGAACCCATGCTGCTAAATTATTTATGAATTTAACTGTAAACAGTGAAATAACATCACATACACTATGTCATCAAAAGTATCCGGACACCCACAAAAACATGCGTGTTTCATATTAGTTGCATTGTGCTCCATATCAGCTCCATGTCAGCGACCTCAGTAGTCATTACACATCGTGAGAGGGCAGAATGGGGCTCTCCGCGGAACTCATGGACTTCGAACGTGGTCAGGTGATAGGGTGTCCTTGTGTCAGACGTCTGCACACGAGATTTCCACTCCTAAACACCTCTAGGTCCACTGTTTCTGATATGATAGTGAAGAGGAAACGTAAAGGGACACGTATAGCTCAAAGGGTAAAGTCCGACCTCGTCTGTTGACTGACAGACACCACTGAGAGTTGAAGAGGGTCATAATGTGTAATAGGCTGACATCTATCCAGACCATTACACAGGAATTCCAAACTGCATCACGATCCACTGCAAATATGATCAGAGCTAGGCGGGACGTGAGAGAACTTGGATTTCATGGTCGAGCGCCTGCTCATGCGCCACACATCAAGCCGGAAAGTGCCAAACGACGGCTCGCTTGGTGTGAGGAGCGTAAACATTGGACGACTGAACAGTGGGAAAACGTTGTGTGGAGTGACGAATCACGGTACACAATGTGACGATACGATGGCAGGGTGTGGGCATGGCGAGCGCCCGGTGAACGTCATCTGCCAGCGGTAAAATTCGGAGGCGGTGGTTTTATGGTGTGGTCGTTTTTTCCATGTAGGGGGCTTGCACCCTCTGTTGTTTTGCGTGGCACTATCACAGCAGAGGACTGCACTGACGTTTTAAGCACCTTCTTGCTTCCCGCTGTTGAAGAGCGCCGCGCGGGATTAGGCAAGCGGTCTAGTGCGCTGCAGTAATGGACTGAGCGGCTGGTCCCGGCGGAGGTTCGAGTCCTCCCTCGGGCATGGGTGTGTGTGTTTGTCCTTAGGATAATTTAGGTTAAGTAGCGTGTAAGCGTAGGGACTGATGACCTTATCAGGTAAGTCCCATAGGATTTCACACACATTTGAACTTTTTTTTGCAGAAGAGCAATTCAGGGATGGCCAGTGCATCTTTCAACTCGATCGAGCTCCTGTTCATAATGCACGGCCTGTGGTAGAGTAGTTACATTACAGTAACATCCCTGTAATAGACTGACCTGAATCCTATAGAGCACCTTTGGGATGTTTTGGAGCGCTAACTCCGTGCCTGGCCTTATCGACCGACATCGGTACCTCTCCTTAGTGCAGCACTGCGTGTTAAATGGGCTGCCATTCTCCAAGAAACCTTCCAGCGCCTGACTGAACATTTGCCTCCGAGAGTGGAAGCTGTTATCAAGGCTAAGGGTGGGCCAACACCATACTGAATTCCAACATTACGGATGGAGGGCGCCACGAATTTGTAAGTCACTTTCAGCCAGGTGTCCGGATACTTTTGATCATATAGTGGATCTCAACCAGTGAAATTTCGTTTCATTTCCTCCTCCCCTTCTGAGAGCTTGACTGTTTTTGTTGAAGAGTGTATTAACTTAAACTGCTGATAAGCATTTAATATGGGACAGTGGTTCCTATTCAGAAGAGTCACGTTACAAGTAGGAAAAAGTAAAGGAAAGTGTGAGACCGTGCATATAATCATCTAGCAATAAAAATTAAGTTTCCGCTTCCTACGTTCCTCGTATACCCGATGTGATCTTACAGTTTAGCGGGCCTATGTAACTTCTGTATCCTACGCTCCAACGCCTGTGTCGAGTGGAGACACAAAATTAAGGTTGATGTTTAATACCTCCAGAGATTAAACTCAGTTCTGGAAATTAGGGAGACGGACAAGTTGAATATTTCAGGGCATGTAATTGCATAGCTTAGCTGCAGACGGCGGCAAAACACTGGGGAGACAACGGTAGCGCGGAGCATGTTTGCAGACGGCGGAACAGCCGCCTGGTTCTTCCGCCGCCCGATTGTCACTTCCGCCGGAAATTATCGCCGTTAATTAGAGAACTCATTGTTACGCAACTCTGGGACAAGAGACCGGGAGACGACATGCACTAACATTCTTGTCAGGGGGGGTACACCGGGCAACTTTTGCTTCAGTAAACTCGGGACGGTTTCATCCTCCTGGAGGAATAGTTTATCTGAGTCAGTCAGAAATTAACTGGATTTTTGTGAGAGAAAAGTAAACAATGTATCTAGAATTTAATTAGTCTTGATTTAAATTCCATTATTTTTTGGGGGCACGCTATAAGCTACCTTTTCCGGACATTGTCTGAGAAATGAGTGTGTAACAACGAAATTTTTCCATTTCAGAGATATTTTTCTGGAGATTTAGAATTTATGCAGATGTGTACAGTCTCATATCCTAAGACTAAGGTATCAACCTGGCACTATTATCTAATCGGTCACAGGAAGTACAGGTTTTGGGAGTGACAGAGCAGCAAGATGACATTTCTTTGTTAGTAAGGCGTGTACAGCTTATGAATGCACCAGCTCTACTCTTAATTAGGTTGTTAAGGTCACAGCTTCAAGTAGAAAACGTAAGACTGGAGGCTGTTTCCCACAATGAGAGCTATCGGCTGTCTGACAAACGGTCTAAGGCGTAAGGGATGACTCCGACCAACCACGCTGCGTGCCTCTTGTGGGGAAAAGTGAGGGAGGAGGGGCGAAAGATTAATGCAAATGCCCCGAACAAAGTTATTCTGAAAAAATCCTGGACTAATGTGTCTGATGGGTCTATTTCATGATGTATTTATCCAAAATATGACAACTGATTTCGTCCGACTGGAAACAGCAATAGGTGAATTCTTCCTATAAAGAAGTACCTTCGCTTTAGAGAATCATAGTAGAGTCTGTATAAGGTAGCTTTGCAGGATGTTTCTACGAAAATGATTGAAAATTTCACTAGTCAAAGGGAAGGACAAAGGTATAAATTTGAGAGAGGAAACTCTGGTCTGAACACGAGTTAGGAAAACGGTAAAATTTCACATTTACCGTTGCTCTATTGAGGACAATAAAAACCTAATTACATATATTTTGCTATGGTTTTGTTGTTTTTGGAACTTGTACTTGTGTATTGTACGGTCAGCAGTTTCTTTGCAGGCATAGCATCGTCGCATGATGTTCTATGTATCCGTTTGCACAACACTGTGTTGTTCATGAAATGTTACAGGTAGCCAGGGGATCCTTTTCAGTTTCGTGAGTACGACTATCATCCCACAACAGAAAATTGGCGGGTTGAGTTAGGCTAATGAGCTGGAAAAGACACAACACGGGACCTACATTAATTTAGTGTCCGTTTTTTTAGAATTAATACAAGGAAATAAATTCCTTTTAAAGCTGTAGTATTACGTCCAATAAAACGATAGACTTATTTCAACGCTTTTGAATCTACGTGACTTTCTTACTCGAGCCATCAACAATTGATAACAAATTTCACAGCTCTCACAGATAAACTTAAGTATTTTGATGCATTTTGTTCAGAATTACAGGTTACAAGTGTCCACTTCTCAATAGTATATAGCTACATGAATTATAGTTCAGTATTTAGTGGACTTACGGCGTATAGAAAACGGTTGTTGGACATTGAAATAATTACAAGTAAAGCGATACTTATTGACTGATAATATTTACCTTTGCTCCTGGTGAGTGCAATAATTGTTAACCACTGGCATTCGAATCTGTGTGGTGGTCGTGTTTTCGTCATGAGACTGAGTCCAAGCTTTTCAGTAATCATTTGTAGAATTTTATTCTTCCAAAACACAATCATTACTCATTAGAGATGACAGATCTTAATGTACATTTATAGCATTGTACATAATGAAAACAAAATGCTGATTCACATATTTTTAAGAAATATACTGAGCTGAGCTCGGTCTATAAAAATGTTTACAAGTTGCAGGGAAGTGACACGCGGTTCACATATCTCGAAGCTATGAATCAAAAGAGACACAGCTGATGCATCTGAATTCTGAGAGACCAATGGCACCTAACTGGCGCGCCTTCATTCTTTATATTATGGACTATGCTTTCGTTTATAAGCTTTCGATAAAAATGAAGTTCTGAAATGTTGGACTCTTTTGTAAACAAAAGTGAATTACAAAGAATCTTGATATATTCTCAAATTATAGTTTAAATGTAACAATACTACAGTTTCCGTACTTTAAATTAAATTCTTATCTATAATTGAATGATTGTAAAAGGTTTCCCGTGATGTATCTTAAAATAATTGATTCTTAGGGAAGTTACCCACACAAGACCAAACAGCAAGATGAGTTTCTAATTGGTAAACAAATTACATTTTGTCTATATGGAAGTATTACAAGCTTTTCAATTTGTACTGAGAAGAAAGTGTAATAAGCCATTAGCAACTGGACTTCATGCATTAGTTTTCCCTTTTGTTGTATTTATTTATCCCAGGAATAAAAATAGATTAATGAAATTTCTTTGAAAAATAATGTTTATACAATGCATAAAATCATGACAAATGATAACTCACATTAATTGCTGACTCATACAGGTAAATGCATCAGGTAATCCAGGTAAACCTAGCTAGACGCCATTATCACGAAGTGTCTTTTATTTCCAATGATCATTTATATTAGTTTGAAGTACAGAGGGCTAGTGCCATGCAAGATGCAGTGCACCATAACAAAAATCAAAGCCCCTCGCAAGTTGTAGTTCTGTTTTAATTCAGATCATGCTTATGTCGATTGGACCGGCTTCAAAACAGTTCCTTAAAAATATGTTACAAAAATTATTTGAGCAGTGTTTTAGTCTTGGTGGAACTAAATCGTGGAAGCCGAGCACTACAAAGTCTGTTATGTCACTGCAAGTAAGAGATTGTTCTGACGTTCAGTACATGTTACTAGTGTGAAACATTGTTCCTATAAATAAAACAAAAATTGAACACTTGACTCATACGGTGAGGGCTAATAGAGTAAGTAAACGTAAAATGAGTGGTGTGAAAAGATACAGATAATTTGAAGCAGTTTCATATTGTAGGCGAAAGCGTCTGTTGCATTAGAACAGAATTAAATTTTACTATGTGAATATTTAGATCTTGATGAACAAAGAGTTATCGATATTAGATAGATAACAACAAAGGTAAATATAATCATATCAAGAGCCCCCCCTCCCCTCTGTATGTGCATGACAACCAAGGGGTCTCAAGACATAGTACTTTCTCCTTCCTTCCTCTGCTGGAATTTTACTCTCTTTTCTTAGACTTGGTCTGTACGACAGATTCGTTGCTGACAACCTAGCTTTTCTGTAGTACATCAATTTTGTCTTTTCCCACTTCGTTTACTTATTTTACGACACTTACTTTGGTAAACTCATATTTGATACCCATACTTAAGTTTACCTCCATGGGGGGAAGGTCGCCAATTACCCAAAATCATAGCCAATCCATGTGTGGGTCATCAGCCTCTCACACGCTGACAGTCCTCTGACTACACAGGAAACACACTAGTGATGGCCGAGCTGTTACCTCCCCACACAGGACAAGCAGTAAGTTTGTTCGGAGGAACCTCGAGCTCCGTGGCCATTGCTCTGTCTGGGTGACCTCCACAGAGAGCCCTCGACCAAAGTAGGCAACATCATATAAGATATCTTGTACCGTGAAAAGACCCAAGTTACCTGTTGGCGGCCTTGACGCACCGACGTTCCCTCCAGTAAGACCTGAATGCTTAAATTCAGATCGTTGCGACCATAAGAACCTTCCCTTCCTGACACACTACAGGAAGGCAGTAATTTCAAGTGAACTGCAGAAACTAACTTTCCTGAGTTTCTGGTTTGCACCTGGACAGATTGTTGGATTTTTCCATCTACTGTGTTCTTAGTAGATAATATCGAAAATGTTTTGGGAGTAATTTCTTCCCTCAGTAAAATACGAAGTGGTTCTGTCTTAATTAAAACAGCTACTCCTAACCAGTCCTGAACATAACTCCCTTGCAAGGAACATGCATCATATGAGCTTAAATATGAAGACGTTTTTAATTTTTCAGAGGGACTCAATGCCAAAGACAGATGAGGAATCATGCAAAAAACTTAGACAAGAGAGGAATCTACTTTGCATGTCGTGTACTTCGAGGCCTGCCAGACAAAAAAGTTGAGATCAGAGCATTTATCCTCACTTTAGAGGGAGATCAGGTTTCAAAGGGAATTAAAATCATGGTCTGCCATTATTATCTGAAGCTGTATTTCACACCCATATGTGGTGCTTTAAATGAGAATGCTTGGGACATATATCTACCTGTTGTTCAAACTACCCAATTTGTGTCGTTTGGAGTCGGTCGCTTCATGTAAACTCCGTATGAGGTTTCTGTACCCTCATGGACCTGGACTTATAACATTAGGTAGGAGAAGCAGGCCCCTCCTCCAGTGTCTACTGGTGACAGGGCTCCAGTTAGGGAACCCTTATTCAAAAATCTACAGACCAGCTACCTGACAAGTCAATGGCTGAAAGAGCCACAGGCTGCGGGTCCTAGGGCTGACCATTCCAGTTCCTACTCTCATAACTGAGAAGCTCTGAAGAACCCTCACTCTCTAAAGTAGCGAGGGAGGAAAGGAAGATATATTGGTAGACGGCTGCTGCCGTGATCCAAAAGTCCCAGACCCATCAACGCAAAGGATTCAAAATTCGCATTCGGCAATATTGTTCCACCCCCACTAGTGACAGCGATACTGGGAATGTGTTTAAATTCTAGATACTGCAATAGTTCTTTCCGTGGTGAGGGCACTGGAGTGGAGTCCACTTTGTCTCATGATACTGAGCAGTGCATGGCTCGCCGTTCCACAATTTGGTATTTTACACCCTGTTTTAACGTATTTCCACCTCACCACGTTCATTTAAATTACTGACGTTACTGACTTGCTATTTTGCCTGACCGTCATCGGCGCTAGTAGCGCGTATCGATATATCCCTTCTGATAGGATCCTTGCTCGGCTGCTATGACTTCCCAGTTGTCATCTGTCATGGGGTGAGTCGGAACGTGCGAGGAGGAGAGTTCACGGCGGCAGTTCAGGTCGTGAGTTGGGCACTGGCAGTCAGTTGCGACGCTCTGGAGCGCAGCCCGGGCCAGCCTGTCGCCGGCTTGCAGCAGCAGTGAGCCCTGCGTGGACATCGCCCACCCGACCGTTGCTGCCACGCATCACTTAAGCCGGGCTTGACCTTTGGTGGATTGTTGGTCGGTCGGTTGGTCCGAGGACATCTCCGTGCCGCGTAGTCGACTGGGCCGCTGGCGGTCTCAGCGCAGTGTCGGAGTCTCTCTGGAGCTGTCCGATCGGTACGAACATCGTCGCTCGCCGACCCAGGACGTGAAGGTTAAATGGTTTTGAGCATTGCGTTGTTGGTTCCGGCGTTGCTGTAGTGGAGGTTTTCCTGTGAGCAACAAAAAGTGTTCGAGATAGCCGCCGTCAGTTGGAAATGGTTAAATTAATTTATCCATAGTTAAGTGAACCAGTCGAATTTTCTGCCTTGTGGCCGTTAGTGTTCTGTTTACGTGCCCTGGCCGCTATCGTAATTTTTAGGCAGTGTCTTTTCCTCACCGGTTGTTGCTGCCCAACATGATGTGTAGATTTGGCAGCTCAGTTCACATACGCGTTTGTTTGGCGACAGTGATACTTGTAACCTTTTGGGGCCTTGAATTTTTGTGTACTCCTTCTTGGAACGTGTACTCCCTCTTGGAAAGCAAGCGATTGGTCGGTCGGTCGGTCCGTGACTGTCCCTTGGTTGGGTTCGGACGAAACGAGTGTAGTTGGGCTCACCGCCTGCTTCGCCGAAGTGAAGGAGGGCAGACCGATCCCCTGGAGGCTCCTGAGTGCTGTTCCCTTAATTATCCTTTGGCAGTGTTAATGTTGTTGTAATTTATTTGAAAAGGTTTTTTGGGGCTTTACTGTATTTTATATTTTCAATTGGGCAAAGTTAATCCAGGGCCTTCAGCCTTGCAAACATGTTCCCACAGTTTCCTTCAAGTCTAAACATTATTGCCTTCTGCTCTTGAAAGGTTATTGTAATTTACTCTGAAATATTTGACAAGTTATTGTGGGCTTTCCGCCGTTGGTGTTGCAAAAGGAAATTCTTAAACTTAATGTATTGTTTTACCGATTGTTGCAATATGTAATTTCCTTAATTTTCAGAATTTAACCTTGTTGCCTTCAGCAGTCTAGTTGCGTTTATCTATTTCCGTGCACATTGCGGGCCATCAGCCCTTTTAGCATCTTAAAACACTGCCTTCAGTAATCATCATACTATATTTGGAATTTTGAACATTTATCCTGAGGCATTCAGCCGCTCCAGATGCTGATCTCATACATGTATACGACTTATCTCATTCGTAAATATAACTGTGTGTCATGTCTTTTCAAAATTCTAAAGCATCTGTTTGGAGGCCTTCAGCCGTGACGCAAATTTAATTCATTCAAAAGTGTATTTGTGAACTAAATAATAATGAATTAAATTGTGAAATGAATCCGACCGCAACTCCCTTGGCCCTTTCCACAACCCTAATTACCTGTCAGCCCTGCGTGGTTTAGCGGGCGTTTCAGATACCAGCTGAGAAATTACTTGAATGGGAAGTAACTGCTCCAAAATATGGAAAGCGACAAGGGTTTGGAGAGCAGTGTGCTGACCCTACACCCCTCCTTATTACATCCATTTGGGAGGATGACAGGTCAAACCCGCGTCCAGCCATCCAGATGTAGGTTTTCAATGATTTCCCTGAACTGCTTAACTCAAATGCAGGATGGTCCCTTTGAAACAGTACCGTAGATTTCCTTCCGCTTCCTTACCTCATGTGATCTTATGTCAGGGACGTTAAATCCAAATCAAATTCTGTCATCATTCCAATTTTTAAACCAGACAGTAATCCCTAAATCCGAGAACAAATACTGACCCATTAGTCTCAGGGACATACTGCTTGAAAAAATGGTAGCCCAATGATTGTGCTGGTTTCTCGAATCACAGGGTTCTTGCCCCCTATCAGTGTTGTGCTTGGGAGGGATTATCCACAAATGACCAAATCTAATCCAACAGGTTTTTTTGAACGTAGACATCTCACTGCAGTCCGGTTTGTCCTGTGTAAGGCCTACAGAACTACTTAGAGACATCACAATTTACTTACCCTCCATGAATGAGCTTTGGAGGCTCTCTAAGGAATTTATTCGGTAGTTTTTTCCATTCCGATTGTTTTGGGTTGGAGTTGGTACGTTCTTAAGCTCTCTAGAGTCCAAGAGAACGACGTTCCTCAGAGATCCATGGTAAGTTTTAAACTATTATCGGCGTTAATGAGGTAGTGAATTCTGTTGGTCACCCCTGCGCTGTACGTCAATGAGTTTGTTGGTATAGCTCTCAATCTGTAGTCTGATCTCAACGCCATACGAAGGGCCTCCACTTGGACCCTTTACCATGACTTTCAGTCTTCTCTGGTGAAAAAGTGCCTCTTTGCTTTCTGTTATAATATCATGATTCATTCCACCATAGAAGTATATTAGGGTGCCCAGTGACTGTATGTAGTTCCACAATCCCGCTTTGAAGGACTCTTCTTTGATAGGAAGCTGACACGGCTGTCCGACATTCGTCAACTTAATCCTAGCTGCATGTGAAAGCTACCTCATAAAAACCTCTTTGATTGCAGATCAAGCTACTCTAGCTGGTATTTACTGGATCCTGGTCTCGTCCCCAATGCACTATGTTGGCCAGGTTTACGGCTTAACGGCATCTTCAACTTTGCAATCATCGTGGAGTAAGACGGCGACTAGCACCTTCTGGAATAGTCTGGCAGACAGTCTCCTCGCCGAAATGAGTGTCTTGCCTTCCCAGTTCTGACGGTATCACAGTTTGCTTACTTACGCAATAACTGTATGACAGTTTCCTACTTCTCTGACTTCTTGAATCCTTTTTTTTCTTACAGAGCGTGTCAGCCCCTGACCTCTCATCCTCGAATGTGTTTCCGAGTTGTACTAAACCCAACGACTGTCTACAGGTTCTCCTTAGAGCGTGCTGCTCGTATTTTTACGTGCACTTCTCCGTGGTTAGTACAGGGACCACTAATTAGGACTGATCAGTTTGAAAGATCTAAAGTCTCCGTGCTCTCCATGATCTTTCAGCCTCTGTTGCTTTTTGGTCTTTAGTATCTTCAGTGTAATTTACACTGAATGCATTAAAACCATGGACAGGGCCAGATACGCTTTAATACACCGGTCAGGAACAAAATTCGTCCCTGGAAACACGTAGTGTCTTTATGGTGCAACTTTTTAAAATTTAATCGTACAGCCCACCACCGGGCAGGCTGATCGGGCAGGCTGTTAGCCAGTTACTGGTCTCCCAATTTAACGCCACTTTGGAGACCTGCAGTCGACAAGGATGAAAGGATGATACAGGACAGCACAACACCCAGTCCCTGGGTGGAGAAAATTCGCCAACCCAGCCGGGAATTGAACCCGGGCCCAGAGGATTGACCATCCATCACGCTGACCATTCAGCTACCGGGGGCGGACATGGTGCAACTGCTAGCCATTAACAGAGCACTACGTTTATGAAACAGACCTCTGTCAGTCTTAATTTGTAGGAGCTGTCGCCAGGATACTGATAGGTGTAACTCTTACCTTAGTCATACTGCCTGCGCAGTTGCATTCCTGCGGGTCCCCAGTCATGTGGACAACCCAGGAAGCGAATGGGCCTAGCTTTTTTTTTATTAGAGAAGCGATTACTCGCTCAAATGTCTCTTTGAGGTCATGTGGGGCGGATTTGTGTGTGCAGATTAAGCAGCTACTAGCTTTTAGATCGACCACCTGGTGAGCTACTGGTCCCTGCAATAAACTCTCCGTTATCAAGCAGACTGTGACTGCATGGCGTTCCTCCTTCCATTTCTGCCAGAAGGAATTCACCATCTTAAGTCGTCTCCACAGCCATGATACAATCCATAGTTGGCTGCAGTGCCTTACTTCCTGGTGGATTGTCTCCTCCTCGCTCTCCAAGGATGGTCTTCTGGATATTTTGACTCTAATGTTGGCACATAACGTACGTAGAGCTGAACTGGTTTTTCGTTCCCTCCGAGAAAGTGATTTTTACTCTCAGATCTCACGTTTTAAAATGATTTCAGTGCGGTTTGGGGTGTTTGAGGTTGGGATCGGAGCATTTCCATCGCACGCTGAGTCCTGGAGGGGGGGGGGGGGGGGGGGAGTCGTCGAACTCACTTCCTCCGCCAGCCAGATCATCCCTATTCTACTATTCTACTCTGTTTTTAATTAATTATTCAGAAACAGTCTTAAGCGTATTTATTATTATTATACCGCCAACCGGCTTCAACCCGACGCAGGAGTCATCTTCTGGGCGTTTACACTGTGAAATTATAGACATCCGTCAGAAAGACTCTATTAAACAACAGCTATAATTAAATAAATTTAAAATATGTTACCCATTGATCGACTGTTGGTGGTTTCACTCGTCTCTACTTAACGGCAGGAAACTATGCGAGACTAACTTTTGTTCTCTTTTCTTTATTGAATTTCGATTCCCCCCCCCCCCCGAAGGGGGTGGGCTGGCAGCAGCTTAGTATGCCGCTCTTCAGCCTACAGACTTTGTTGTATAAAGGTGAAGATAATACATAATAAAAAAACAGGTGATAAAATTGAAGACTTAAAGGGAAACATTGCGAAAAAATCGTGGAACTTAAAACAGAACAAAGGGATGATGATGCTAATAAAAATACATACCAAACAGACAGGTAAACTAATATACGGACAGTTAAAAAAAAACACGGCGACAGTCTGGTTTCTGTTTGCAAAGGACATAAAATTCACACCCAGTGACAGCATGGTTTCTGTTCGCAACCCAGGATAAAATGAAACAACACTGAACATTCACTGGAACACTGCGCTAAAATATGATATACCACAGTCGAGAGCACGTGGGGGGAAACTAGACAGATGAGGGGAAGATTGAAAAAGGGGGGGAAGGTGAGGAAAAGCGAAGGGGGGAGGGGGGAAAGGAGCCAATGGAGGATGAGGATCCATAAGAGGGATGTGGGGTGCTGGGCAGACGCGACAGGGAGTGGGGAAGGCAGAGGACGGTAAATACAAAGGAACTCGGGGGGGGGGGGGGGGAGAAGGGAGGTAGGGAGAGGTTAGGCAGGGAGAAACACACGATGGAAGGGGGGAAGAGGGAGCCCAGGGAAAGGATGGAGGAAAGGAGGGGGGGTGAGGATCAGAGTTGATAGTAGGGATAAATGGAGGTAGAGAGGGCATCATCCGGGAGGGGGAGCTGATGGCAGCCACGTCGGGAAAGGAGACGAAGAGTGTAGAGATGGAGGGTAGAGGGGACACAACAGTGAAGATGTGGCAAGGGGTGGGGATGGGAGAGGAGCAACCAGGGGGTGAGGGGGATCAAGGCGGCGAGAGGTGTAGAGTATGCGGATATGTTCGATGAATAGGAGCAGATGGGGGAAAGGAACGAGGTCATAGAGGATCTGCGTGTGGGACGGGAGGCGTATATGGAAGGCGAGGCGGAGTGCATATCGCTCAAGGATCTGGAGGGACTTATAGAATTTGTGGGAGGCAGATATCCAGGCGGGACTGGCATAACAGATGATGGGATGGATGCGAGACTAACCGTTCGTATGGGGTTAAATAGCGTGCTGAGATCACGTGAATAGACGGCAACACCCCCAGCGGCGATCAACGGCATTTAATACAGTTTATTATATGTAATTACTAGTAACCTTGGTTTAACGTAAATTTAAGTGATAGTAAATAACAGAAAACGGAACCATTTTATTTAAAAAGAGCTGCAATTATAGTGTTAATTATAAAATAATGACAGATGTTCTGTAGTCAACTCGTAAAATTCGTAAAAGTATATTATATGTGCCATAATATAAAGTAAAACAACTTGTGACACACAAAAACTTGTGTCGTCTTGTATTATAATGTATCTATTCGTACATTTACGTAGAAAACATTGGGAACAATTTACTAAAAACGGCTAATATGGAAGGACTACAACGCCCTCTACTCCTTGTGGTGAGGACGTCGTTGCCAAGGATTACAAAGTGTATATCCAGGCGCCTTCTAGTCTGTGTAGCGACGCCGTCGTCATGGTAGCAGCTGGTGTGTTTGTATGGTGTTATCTTTGCCCAGGCCACGGCAGATGTCATGGCTCTTCATCCACAGAGATGTTGTCACTTATCTGAGACTATGGAAATATCGACAATCAAGGATAACCTAAAAAATCTAAAGACAGGATCAAAGTTTACGACACGTTTGTAGTACCCATTAAAGGCATTAAAGTATTAAAATAATAAAAGGAAAAGTAGCATAATTGTGAACAAATAATATTTTCGAATAACTCGAAAAAATCTTTATCGTGACTCTCTATTTATTCATTCAGCATCGCTGCCGGATTCCGTTATTATGTATAAAAATATCCAGGCTCTCTAGAATATCCATCACAGGTATTTTTGGGTTATAAGCAGTATCTTCAGATTTTCCTTTATACTGATTTCTGCATGTTTTTCCATATATAAATGCTGTCCGAAGAGTGATTTATTACGTACTGTTCCAGTAGTATGTTCTTTGAATCTGGTATTAAAACTTCTCGCTGTTTGCCCGATGTAAATTTTGCTACAATCCTTACTAGTCAATTGATAAATTCCTGATTTAGCAAGCATCTCGTTTTTAACATCTCCTATACTATGCCTAAGGCTATTAGCTTTGTAGAGAAAGCAATCATGTTGTTGTTGTTGTCTTCAGTCCTGAGACTGGTTTGATGCAGCTCTCCATGCTACTCTATCCTGTGCAAGCTGCTTCATCTCCCAGTACCTACTGCAACCTACATCCTTCTGAATCTGCTTAGTGTACTCATCTCTCGGTGTCCCGATACGATTTTTACCCTCCACGCTGCCCTCCAACGCTAAATTTGTGATCCCTTGATGCCTCAAAACATGTCCTACCAACCTATCCCTTCTTCTAGTCAAGTTGTGCCACAAACTTCTCTTCTCCCCAATCCTATTCAATACCTCCTCATTAGTTACGTGACCTATCCACCTTATCTTCAGTATTCTTCTGTAGCACCACATTTCGAAAGCTTCTATTCTCTTCTTGTCCAAACTAGTTATCGTCCAAGTTTCACTTCCATACATGGCTACACTCCAAACAAATACTTTCAGAAACGACTTCCTGATACATAAATCTATATTCGATGTTAACAAATTTCTCTTCTTCAGAAACGCTTTCCTTGCCATTGCCAGTCTACATTTTATATCCTCTCTACTTCGACCATCATCAGTTATTTTACTTCCTAAATAGCAAAACTCCTTTACTACTTTAAGTGTCTCATTTCCTAATCTAAATCCCTCAACATCACCCGATTTAATTTGACTACATTCCATTATCCTCGTTTTGCTTTTGTTGATGTTCATCTTATATCCTCCTTTCAAGACACTGTCCATTCCGTTCAACTGCTCTTCCAAGTCCTTTGCCGTCTCTGACAGAATTACAATGTCATCGGCGAACCTCAAAGTTTTTACTTCGTCTCCATGAATTTTAATAACTACTCCAATTTTTTCTTTTGTTTCCTTTACTGCTTGCTCAATATACAGATTGAATAACATCGGGGAGAGGCTACAACCCTGTCTCACTCCTTTCCCAACCACTGCTTCCCTTTCATGCCCCTCGACTTTTATGACGGCCATCTGGTTTCTGTACAAATTGTAAATAGCATTTCGCTCCCTGTATTTTACCCCTGCCACCTTTAGAATTTGAAAAAGAGTATTCCAGTCAACATTGTCAAAAGCTTTCTCTAAGTCTACAAATGCTAGAAACGTTGGTTTGCCTTTTCTTAATCTTTCTTCTAAGATAAGTCGTAAGGTCAGTATTGCCTCACGTGTTCCAACATTTCAACGGAATCCAAACTGATCCTCCCCGAGGTCCGCATCTACCAGTTTTTCCATTCGTCTGTAAAGAATTCGCGTTAGTATTTTGCAGCTGTGACTTATTAAACTGATAGTTCGGTAATTTTCACATCTGTCAGCACCTGCTTTCTTTGGGATTGGAATTATTATATTCTTCTTGAAGTCTGAGGGTATTTCGCCTGTCTCATACATCTTGCTCACCAGCTGGTAGAGTTTTGTCATGACTGGCTCTCCCAAGGCCGTCAGTAGTTCTAATGGAATGTTGTCTACTCCGGGGGCCTTGTTTCGACTCAGGTCTTTCAGTGCTCTGTCAAACTCTTCACGCAGTATCGTATCTCCCATTTCGTCTTCATCTACATCCTCTTCCATTTCCATAATATTGTCCTCAAGTACATCACCCTTGTATAAACCTTCTATATACTCCTTCCACCTTTCTGCCTTCCCTTCTTTGTTTAGAACTGGGTTGACATCTGAGCTCTTGATATTCATACACGTGGTTCTCTTCTCTCCAAAGGTCTCTTTAATTTTCCTGTAGGCACTATCTATCTTACCCCTAGTGAGATAAGCTTCTACATCCTTACATTTGTCCTCTAGCCATCCCTGTTTAGCCATTTTGCACTTCCTGTCGATCTCATTTTTGAGACGTCTGTATTCCTTTTTGTCTGCTTCATTTACTGCATTTTTATATTTTCTCCTTTCATCAATTAAATTCAATATTTCTTTTGTTACCCAAGGATTTCTAGCAGCCCTCGTCTTTTTACTTACTTTATCCTCTGCTGCCTTCACGACTTCATCCCTCAGAGCTACCCATTCTTCTTCTACTGTATTTCTTTCACCTGTTCCTGTCAATTGTCCCCTTATGCTTTCTCTGAAACTCTGTACAACCTCTGGTTCTTTCAGTTTATCCAGGTCCCATCTCCTTAATTTCAACATCCGAATTCTTGAACAGTTTATTTATCTTATCTCATATAGTCCCCATATACAGCATCTTCGCAAAAGTTCTCTTTTCGGGTATTTTGCCTGTCTGACGTGTATTTTCTGTTGTATCGTTGCTACTATATTTGCGTTATATCCATTAGATATCGCTGGTCTGTGTGGCCGAGCGGTGCTAGGCGCTACAGTCTGGAACCGCGCGACCGCTAAGGTCGCAGGTTCGAATCCTGCATCGGGCATGGATCTATGTGATGTCCTTAGGTTAGTTAGGTTTAAGTATCTCTAAGTTCTAGAGGACGGATGACCTCAGAAGTTAAGTCCCATAGTGCTCAGAGCCATTTTTCTGAACCATTAGATATCGCAATTTGCTTTACTATATTAATCTCCTACTGTCTCTGTTCCGGTATTAGTGGTATTCTATTCAACCTATGTATCATTGTGAAGAAGAAAACTTTTTTATATTTATTTGGGTATCTGTAGTGGTAGGTTTCCGATAGATGCCAAAGTCGTGGTGTCCATTATCATTAAAAATAGTTAGGTCTTTTGCCTCTATCATTGTTCTTTCCATTGCCTCTTGCCCTCTGGCAATGTGACTCAAATATTCAAACTGATGCACGTGTGACGCATAGACCTGTTGAGCCACCTATTCCAGAGTGCATCCAACAGCGGCACGCAGGTCACATCATAGGCTTCATAGTGTGGAGAGGGGAAGGCGTGGGGGGGTGGGGGGGGGGGGGTGGAGATCAGTTTCAACTCGCCGTCACATTTGGTGCTTCTGTAGGGTAAAATAACCTGTGTCCGCTGCATTGCACACACTTATCCCCGTGCTTCTTCGACAGGAAGGTGATGAGCTTATTCAGCAGGACGAACCACGTCACATCCTGCTTCTTCAGCGATATATGCTCTTCGTAATCTACAACAGTTGCCGATTTGCAACAAAAGGATGCCTTTCGGCTCGTTTATAATCTATTGCATGCGGGAATATACGTTGCAGCCAGATGGGGGTGGAATGTGTATTAACGCGTTTATTTCACATGTGAGTTTCATCTGGTCTTAATTTGTTATCATATTCTCCTACAACAATGAACTACCTATCAGCTTACTTTTCAATAAAACGACCCTGTCCTTTAGGCTGTTACATTTCTTTCCTGGAGTGTACCTTTTTCTAATTAGTCTAACTGTTTTTACTAGTTGTGAGGTGAGCAGCGTAGTTTTGTGGCCAGAACAACTTCTCAACTTTTTGAATACAAATAAGTTATGCACAAAAGGATAATAGATTGTGGTTTGATTCTCTTGGCAAATGGGAGATTTAGCACTTACAACTTCCACTCTGCAGTTACGAAACATCCCCTTAGAAAAATTAATCAATTGCTGTGCTGATAAACTTCTTACGTTATTTGATTTTCAAACAGCTGAGCAAAACTGAACTTACTCAGGCATTTCTCTATTTACTTATTCTCATCAACACTAAACAGACACACAATTTTTTTTTTTCTTTTAGCAAAACGCAATCTGACTTTCAGTAATCCTTACTAAAGAATGGCACTGACTAACAATGACCAACACCTTTCATGAATCACTTACCTCACAAAAATCTTCGTTACTCAAACTACTGCAATACAGCATGCGCCAATACTGCCAGCGGAATAAAAGATTCTAACTATTGAAGGCATTAACTACTGATAGGCATAGTTAGCAAATGAAAGATTTTGATAGAGAACAAACAATGTATATACCTTAGTAATGTTCAAAAGTCATCATATATATGTCAGTTCATGATATCGAATATTACAAATTTACTCTTTCTGATGGACACACGTCCAGATCGTCCGCTCTCAAAATTCCGCCATCTCTCTCCCCACATCCACCACTGCTGGCGGCTCACCTCCAACTACGTGCTGTTCACATCCAACTGCCCAAAACTACAATAGCAAATATTCCAACAATGCTAAACCAGCCACAGACTGCACACAGGACAGTCATTGATTTTCATACAAAGCGCTACGTGGCGTTACCAACATAAAAACCTAAACAGCCTACTTACAATTGATATCACTTGAAGTTACACATATTGCCGTCGATTTTGTATGGGAAGATCTACAGTCTGCCTTTGCACTATGACAAAGCCTCCTAGTGACTGAAACTTTCCCACATTTCGGGTCCGGGGGTCTTTCATAGCTGACTGGGTCAGCGTCCTGTCTCTTCTGAGACGAAAAACCATAACAGTGAATACAGCTCAGTACTGAAATTGAATTATGACCGAAAATGTTGCATAAATTCAACACAAACTCTGCGCGATGGCATGTGTCTGCTCCAGTCCACCCAGCCTGCATTTCTGCGACCTTCATCTCTCTCTGTCTCTGTCTCTCTCTCTCTCTCTCTCTCTCTCTCTCTCTCTCTCTCTCTCTCTCTTTATTTTCCCGCTGCTTATGTCTTTAACCGACCGTCTACTGTGTCGACTAATTCGGACTGCAAACGAGAGCGGCCCAAAGCAGCAATCATCTCGCACCTTCTTAACGAAGGCGGTCTCAGATTGGCGCCAAACCCTGCAGGTCAGAGCGAGAAATTCCCCGGCGGTCGTAATGGCCAACCGGCTTAAGTGTAGATTGTGCCCCATCGCTGGTGGATCATCAGCTTTTACTGCAGCCCTCTTAGCGGCGGAGCCTTCAATTATTGATGGCGGATTTCAGTTCGTCCTTTTTTCTCACTCTCGGAGCAACCACATTCCTTTGCTCGCAGAGACCTGCGCGTGTCGAGTAGCTCTCGAAGAAAGGGGGGGGGGGGGGGGGGGCTCTACTAGATTACGACATAAGCAACGGCTCCAAAGGACGCTGGGTGAGTGAGAAAGTCCGAGAAATGGAGGACACGAAGGGCTGAAGAGTGAGAAACGGAGTGAAGGAGAGAGTGGGCGATGAAAGGTGAAGGGAGACACTCCCACGAGAGGGACCAACGGGGTTGTGCGGAGCGATATTGCTAAAAGAGCTTGGGGGGGGGGGGGGGAGGGGGTAGAGTGTAGGGAGTGCGGCGCTGAGAGAATCATGGTTATGAATGCTATTCGACCGTGAGGCTGATAAAAAATTTATGTGCAGGGACTGCGTCCCGTCGCTGTCTTAAAGGTGGAAAGAGACGGTAACTTAGCGGCAAGAAACATCACTCTTTTATGACACCTTTTGGAATATATTAAACACCACGACCGAAGCGAAATATTTTCAGACAGGCTACGAGCTTCACGCAACCGTAACAGGGAACTTCATTATGCAGCTCACTAACTTGTTATTCGGCCTTGTAATAGACCAAGTCGTAAAAGGTCATATCTGTCCGCAATATTTTGTTGCTTGCTTTTTCGGGCCAACTCCGTTAAATGTGGAACACAGTTTAGAGTTGCCAGATGGGAGCAGAACCTAGGAATTAAACTAAATGCTAACAAGTAAGTACAGTATCTCATTAAAATTGATTAGTTCTGATTCTTCATGAAAAATTGCCCCTATTCTTCTCGACTATACCCCAACCCCATATTAGGAAACGATGCAGACTTTTGATTGTGACTTTACTTGTGCACCTCATGTGCGCGGAAAATATTACAACCCCTTGCGGGAGATTCATGCTTGGCTCTATGCCCTACAGAAACAATTAAATAAACTTCCACAGGATGTGAAACATACACTTGTGCTATGACTACATATGTAGTTGAAAGAGCACCAGGATGATTTTACCGTACTCCCCTAATCACCAAAAGAGGAACCTAGTGGTATTCGGCATGGATCCACATCGGTGTAGGGACATTCCACAATCTCACTGACTGCCTTCCTGCACTCCAAGAGGTGCTTCTTCAGGCTTTTGACAGGTGATCAAATTAATGTGACTAGAGAGTGTAATAAGTGTATGTCTACCCCTCGCAACTCTCGTTATTCGCTCCCCTTCCAGAAACTGTGTATGTGGATACTTCTTACGGTTGTAAATCGAGACCTTTGCCTTTCGCGGGCAAGTGCTCTACCGTCTGAACTACTCGAGCACGACTCACGGCTTGTCCTCAGAGCTTCACTTCCGCCAGTACCTCGTATCCTACCTTCCAAATTCCACAGAAGCTCTCCTGCGAGCCTTGTAGAACTAGCACTCCTGGAAGAAAGGATATTGTTGAGACATGGCTTAGCCATCCCCCAGGATGTTTCATACTTTTGACATTATGGACCTCAGAATATTGAATTCCAAAACGATTACGGAAATGGAATGTCTCATACATCTAGCTCCAACTAGAATTCCAGGTGGTGCAAATGTGTTCTTTTCCGACGAGGCACATTTTCACCTCAGTGGGTGTGTAAACAAACAGAATATGCAGTATGGAGCGACACGAAGCTCAAGAAAATTCGCCAGAGGCCCCTGCACTCAGACCGAGTCACAGTGTGGTGCGCCATATCACAGCCAGGCATCATTGGCCCTTACTTCTTCCAGGAAAATCGTCATGCTATAACTCTGAATTGGGATTGTTACTTAACTACGTTGCAAGACTTTTTCCAGCCAGCTTCCGCGGCAATGCAATTACACAATACCTGGTTTCAATAAGACGGTGCCTCTGCACGCACAGAATTACCATTTTTGAGGCAAAGTTCTCCTGGAAGGCTTCGCTCTCGGATGGCGGTTATTATATAATAAAATGATAATATAATAGGATAGGGAATGAATGATAATAAAATGTTGGAATGTGTGGCTTTTTTAAAATGGATGAATTAAAGACATTAATTCTTTGGCATGAAGGACAAGCACAATAAGCTAGCCATTGCCTGTAACGGGAAAGGAATCATTTTAGTTTATATTTATATAAATAAATCGTCTTCATAGTATTTTGTGCGTACCAACTATTAATATTATGTCCGATCGCCGTCTCCTTGACTGTGGCCGTGTTGTTATATTCGGATCTTCGTAAATTTTCCGAAGTACACAGGTGGGCTTCCGTTCTTCTTATTGCATTACTACTTGAAATAATAATAACTCTCACAAATATTCTGTTAATAAAACCCTACTATATTTCTGTTCGATGCACATAGAAAATACACACAATGGCGGTCTGCAATTACTCGTTAAAAAATGGCGGTTCTCACTCGTTCACTCACTCAGCGAAAACTTCCTTCCAACAACTCGTACAAGAACAAAAACTGCTCTGTCTTTTAACATCTGAAAGTCAAAAATACCTGACGGTAGGCACAGGGTCTACGCTGGGCTACTACCACCTCATCTTTTCTCTTTGCTTTTAAAGAGGATGAAAACATAAAAGTAAGAAATGCAAAAGGTATATCACACGGTATCAGCTGGGTTGCAAGGGTCACCTGACTGAGCCCCATGCGATTTTTTCCTTTGGGGTTACCTGAAGTCACAGGTGTATTGCAACCGTCGCAACACACAGGACGACCCATAGAAAAACATTCAGGCTAAAATTGCAAGAATACCAGAAGACAAGCTTGAAAGAGTGCATGAGAATTTCAGAAAACGGCTGCTGCAGTGTGTGGATTGTCAAGGTTGACATTTGCCACATACACTATTTAAACCATGTAATTAGAAACTCACATTATTGTTCAATATGAGAAAAGTAAAAATGTAAGTTTCTTAGTGATTATTATCTTTTTATTTCATTCCCAAATCAGCAATTTACATCGCTCCACCCTGTATTAACAGCCTACCCATTTCTTTCGTGATAGGTGACTCCAATATTCTCATCTTCCGCATCCTCCTGTTCCGAGAACATATACTGTGAGCTGTTCGCAACTACATTCTTCGTATCTTACATATTTAACATCAAAATGAAATGTCTATGTCCTTTTGGCCCACCTAACTATCCAACCTGCTCTGCGAGGTCTACCTAGAACCCAGCTAAAAGCCTTGTTATCTGTGTCCAGAGTATATTGTTTGCGCTCTAAGCAAAACTTGAACAGTTAACGCTTCTAACTCAGAACCGAATACCTTCTCTCAGGAGGTGATAAGGCAGGGGATACGTGCGCTATCAGCCTTCTCTCCTGTCAGTCCATTTGCAATAACACGGCAGCGACCCCCATCATAGGGGCATCCGTTTGACATATGAAAGGCTTAGAAAAGCCAGACACTGCTAGCAATGGGGCAGTGGATAACGCTTGCTTTAAACCATCGAACGTTGCGTACTGTGATTCACAATACTCAAATTTTCAATATTTCGTAATTGATTGGATTAGCACCGCGGCCATATGTGCAAAATGTGGCAACAGAGCATGCACAATGTCGGCACTAGTACAGTGTATATCCACCTTTCGCAGCAATACAGGCTGCTATTCTCCCATGGAGACGATCGTAGAGATGCTGGATGTAGTCCTGTGGAACGGCTTGCCATGCCATTTCCACCTGGCGCCTCAGTTGGACCAGCGTTCGTGCTGGACGTGCAGACCGTGTGAGACGACGCTTCATCCAGTCCCAAACATGCTCAATGGGGGACAGATCCGGAGATCTTGCTGGCCAGGGTAGTTGACTTACACCTTCTAAAGCACGTTGGGTGGCACGGGATACATGCGGACGTGCATTGTCCTGTTGGAACAGCAAGTTCCCTTGCCGGTCTAGGAATGGTAGAACGATGGGTTCGATGACGGTTTGGATGTACCGTGCACTATTCAGTGTCTCCTCGACGATCACCAGAGGTGTACAGCCAGTGTAGGAGATCGCTCCCCACACCATGATACCGGGTGTTGGCCCTGTGTGCCTCGGTCGTATGCAGTCCTGACTGTGGCGCTCACCTGCACGGCGCCAAACACGCATACGACCATCATTGGCACCGAGGCAGAACGACTCTCATCGCTGAAGACGACACGTCTCCATTCGTCCCTCCATTCACTCCTGTCGCGACACCACTGGAGGTGGGCTGCACGATGTTGGGGCCTGAGCCGAAGACGGCCTAACGGTGTGTGGGACCATAGCCCAGCTTCATGGAGACGTTTGCGAATGGTCCTCGCCGATACCCCAGGAGCAACAGTGTCCGTAATTTGCTGGGAAGTGGCGGTGCGGTCCCCTACGGCACTGCGTAGGATCCTACGGCCTTGGCGTGCATCCGTGCGTCGCTGCGGTCCGGTCCTAGGTCGACGGGCACGTGCACCTTCCGCCGACCACTGGCGACAACATCGATGTACTGTGGAGACCTCACGCCCCACGTGTTGAGCAATTCGGCGGTACGTCCACCCGGCCTCCCGCATGCCCACTATATGCCCTCGCTCAAAGTCCGTCAACTGCACATACGGTTCACGTCCACGCTGACGTGCCATGCTACCAGTGTTAAAGACTGCGATGGAGCTCCGTATGCCACGTCAAACTGGCTGACACTGACGGCGGCGGTGCACAAATGCTGCGCAGCTAGCGCCATTCGACGGCCAACACCGCGGTTCCTGGTGTGTCCGCTGTGCCGTGCGTGTGATCATTGCTTGTACAGCCCTCTCGCAGTGTCCGGAGCAAGTATGGTGGGTCTGACACACTGGTGTCAATGTGTTCTTTTTTCCATTTCCAGGAGTGTATGTTACTGTATTTTGAACAGTCAAAAATATATAATTTCTATATTCTTCATTAACACAACAACAATTTTTTTATGACTTTGAATGTTTTGTTCACTAAATTTTCTATCACTTAGTTAAAAAAATTACATTGCTATGCTTTTGACTACCCAGATTGAAGTACTTTCTGAAAACAATTAAAAAAAAAACACATCGCTGTGCTTCCAACTATCTAGTTTCAACTATTTTCTAAAAACAATTAAATTTAATAAATTTTATTATATTTTTAGATCTTTAGTTGTAGCTACTTTTACACAAATCTAATAACAATATTGTGTACATAACTGGAAGTTGGAAATAAAATGTTTTTTACAAACAAGCGAAATATTGTATTCTTGGAAATAAATTAACAGCTAATGAAGGATTTGGCTTATGGCTACTTATAGAAAATTTACAACCAATATTCATATAACAAATATCAGAGACACTAATTACATAACTGGAGAAAAAATTAGATTAATTTATAGCAATTACAGAAACATTTTGTGACAATATTATGATGTTTAAAATAACAGATTTTATAGACTATGATGGAGAAATGAAAAATAATAAATTTCTTATAAAAAAATCGCTGTGTAGTAGTTTTAATAGTTCATGAGATCAAAATTTTCTAAAGGTAATTAAAGCAGACATCGAGTTAAAGCAAAAGTTCCTTATTCTAATGTACAAATAATTAATGACATTAAACAAATTGTTGTGAAAGGAATAAAAATTATTAACCAGAAACATAAATATTCTTTTGCTATTCCGCATAAAATAGAATTAGCTGATGTTACATTAGACACATTATTAAAAGAATTGCCTGATACTGTAAAAGAACTAATGAAAGAACATTATTATTTATTGGACTTAGATATAGCAAAAGATCTTGCACATATTTTTAATAAACAAGAAATAAGCAAAAACTTTAGAAGTAATTATAATTTTCGAATGAAAGGAGAATACAAAAAATATAATAGTGTATTAGTTAGCAATATAAATTCTTTTCGAAACATTGTTTACGTTTGATAAATCCGAATTCTCGAGTAAAAATTTATGATAAATATAGTTGTTAGTTAATAAGTTCCAGAATTAAAAAAAAAACAACTTGGCAACCATAGAATACATCTTTAAAGTCGTCCAGATAAAAGATTAAAATAAATATTTAATTCTAAATTAGATAAAGAAAATGGAGTTACAAGATTAAAAGTGTTGTGGCTGGCAGGAGAGCCAACACCGTCTTACTAGAGGAGCCCGAAAGGCATGCGATTTAGCACATGCAGGCTGGTGTGAGGTCTGGAACAGGACAAGGAAATTAGAATTCAGAAACAACAGACATAGCTGGCGGATTACTTAACTTTAATCCATTAATGATGAACGTCGCTTATGACGGTACATAGTTCACAATATCAATAGTAACTGATAATGGCGCCTTGCTAGGTCATAGCTACCCAAACCGAGTCTGATTTAAAGGCTACCACGTAGCAAGTGTGGTGTCTGGCGGTGACACCACAAGAAGCAACAATTCATTATCATATTAATACAGTATTCGATAAAGAACAGGAATTTAATCCATTAACAAAGTGTTTAGAATTAATAAAAAATAACAGCATACATTTCGAGGAAGCTCCTTTTTATTCTGTTGCATTAACTAAATTGTGGCATAACACATATTCAATTCAAAATTATTGTTGTCTCATTTATAACAATTTATTAAATATGTTTGTTAATACAAAAATTGACTTGAATACAAACAAGCAAAAATTTAGTTACATTTAATTTATTCTCAATTAGTTTTAATTATTTGCCTGTTAATTGTATAGAAATTTTCGAACAGGCAGAAAATACAATTTCTGTATTACAAACTTGTTTTATAAAACAAGGAGAAACATATTTTTCTAAATCTAACAGTTTATTTTCTTCAAAACCAAAAAATGTAACTATTGAAAAATTTATATGAAGAAAAAGAATAAATGCACAGAGAAAACTTTATCAATTTCCCATTAAAGAAATTCAGCCAATGAATACAGTTTAGTTAGAATCTACTAAAGAAAGAGAATCAGAATTAGAAAACTTAAACATACAAGAAAGAAAACTAGAGTATTTGGATAGTAATATATCTTTAAAAGCAAATACAAAAATATTTTAGACAAGGAACAAAAATAATATAAAAGGAAGAAGAAAGAAAATATATTTTAAATGACAATGGACAGATTTTGTAACAAGTGGAATTTATAAAATTTATGCTTTTTCTGTAAACAATAAACATAAGTTTTCATATTTTGGCATTTTGGGTCAACAAAATAGAATGAAGCTGTATTATATTGTTTGCAGTGCCAATAAAAATATATTAACAGAATTTCAGAAAAATACGAATATTCTTAAGTATGAAGGATTTATTTCTATTTCATATAGTAGTCTTCAACAGGAATTAGAAATTTTTTGTTACACTACTCAAGAACTAGTTTCAGAAGTAAATTGAAATATCTTTTCTGCTCTCAAAGGAAATTCATTTCCCAGAATAATTTATTTAAAAACACCATATGTTTTCGAAAACAATTTCAGTTTATTGTATAAATAAGAAAATAAAGAAATAATTAAAAATATAAAAATGGGACACATGTTAGGACATACAAAAATAAAAGACTGTACAATACTAGCAACTTTACAACAAGGATTATTTCCAGTAATTTAAGATATTACTATTGAGAATTATCATGAAAAAATAGATATATTTTTAAATTCAAAAATTTTTGTTCTTCTAATTATGGGTAGAGCAATCGCATTCGAATTACAAAAAAAGACGTAATTTACAAGATTATAGAAGATAAAATTAGTGGTTTAACTTTTTAGTGTGTATTTTCATTGTTTCAAATTTTTCTGGAATAACTACAGTATTCTTTGCAAAATATCTGAGATTAACTTAAGATATTCAGCTAAAATTGCTGTATATTTATGAATGTAATAACCACCAGGTATATAACAGTATCAAATTAAATTTCCATATTTTGCACAATAACTAAAAAACAGAGCTATAGAGCTTATTTACAAGATTAAAGTAGGTACAATTAATACAATCCAACATGATAACAAATAAATGCATTTATTTGTTGTTTAAATTATTTTGTATCTTTTTTAAATGTTTCAATTTTTTCTGGAATAACTATATTATTCTCTGTGAAATAATCTAACATTAACTTCAGATATTCCAGCTAAACTTGCTGTATATTCACTAATATAATTACTACCAAATATATAAAATATCAAATTGACTTTTCCATCTTCTTCACAATAAATTCGTTAACCATTATATCCTAAACTAAGAGAAGCCATTACCTTACTATAGTTTCTTGGTTACATGAATACATATATCTATCTTCTTTAGGAAAAGTTAGAGGTTACATTTGCTTTAATTACAGTATTTTACACTATAATTTTTTGTATTAATAAATGGAGGATGGCAAAATTGCTAACATTTTTTATTTATTTTTCAAGAGTAAAATACATTACCAAAATGTAAAAAAAAAATTAAGTAGTTCATTAGATCAACAAAGCCAAGTCGAATGTTTGGATTTAATTTTACTTAAAAGTGGATCCACAGAAATTACTATTTACAATAAAGCAAAAGATGCATTTGTAGAATTAAAAGGTTTAAATACTATGGTAGAGACAGATATATAGAACAGATTTTTAAATCAATATAAATTGCTATTTGGAAGAAAATGATTTAAATTCTAGCTAACAAAGCGAAACACAAAGTGATAATTTCTATGCAGACGAATTTGGCATTTAAATTTGTAAAAGACTGATTTAAATTTGTTCATCAAAATTTTAGAAAATATAGGAACTTCTAACCTGGAATTTCTATCATACACACATCAAAAAAGGTTTTGCATCACCCTGGTTCCGTAGCTCCAGAACCTGTATAGAAAATTGAAATAGATCAACATACACATCATTTACCCCCTTTTTATTGCTCATGAAAACCACAGATTGCATGTTGTACCACCATACAACGAGACCTTCAGAGGTGATGGTCCAGAGTGCTGTACACACCAGTACCTCAAAAACCCAGTAGCACGTCCTCTTGCATTTATGCATGCCTGTATTAGTCATGGCATAACAGCCACACGTTCATTAAGACACTGTTGGTCCAGATTGTCCCACTCCTCAACGACGATTCGGCGTAGATCCCTCAGAGTGGTTGGTGGGTCACGTCGTCCATAAACAACCCTTTTCAATCCATCCCAGGCTTGTTCGATAGTGTTCATGAATGGAGAACATGCTGGCCATTCTAGTCGATCGATGTCGTTATCCTTAAGGAAGTCATTCACAAGATGTGCACGATGGGGCGCAAATTGTCGTCCATGAAGATGAATGCCTCGTCAATATGCTGCCGTCATGGTTGCACTGTCGTTCGGAGGATGGCGTTCACGTATGGTACAGCCGTAATGGCGCCTTCTATGACCACCAGCAGTGTATGTCGACCCAACATAATGCCACCCCAAGACAGCAGGAAACCTCCGCCTCGCTGCACTCGCTGGATAGTGTGTCTAAGGCGTTCAGCCTGACCAGGTTACCTCCAAACCCGTCTCCGACGATTGTCTGGTTGAATACATATGCGACTCTCATCGGTGAAGACAACGTGATGCCAATCACGAGTGGTTCATTCGGCATGTTGTTGGGCCCATCTGTACCGCAATGCATGGTGTTTTGGTTGCTAAGATGGAGCCCGCCATGTATTTGCACATAATGCAGCCTATTGTGCACAGTTTGCGTCGTAACACGACGTCCTGTGGCTGCACAAAAAGCATTATGGAACATGGTGGCGTTGATCTTAGGGTTCCTCCGAGCCATAATCCGTAGGTAGCGATCTTCCACTGCCCTTGGGCAGCTTGAAGAGAGGCATGTCATCGACAGTTCCTGTATCTCTGTATGGGTGATGTCCGAACATATCACTTTGTTTCACTCCTCGCCACTTATACACTTCCTTTGTCGAGAGCCTTTCCTGCCACAAAGTAACAATGAGAACGCGACCGAACCGCGGTATTGAACGTCTAGGCATGGTTGAACTACAGAAAACACGAGCCGTGTACCTCTTTCCTGGTGGAATGACTGGAACTGATCGGCTGCCGGACCCCCTCCGTTTAATAGGCGCTGCTCATGCACGTTGTTTACATCTTTCGGCGAGTTTAATGAGATCTCTGAACAGTCAAAGGGACTGTATCTGTGATACAATATCCATAGTCAACATCTGTCTTCAGTCACTGGGGTGATGCAAAACTTTTTTGATGTGTGCATAATCAACCAAAAACTGAGTTTTTTATTTTTATTTTTTATTAACTCGTATTGAGTCGTGTACGGCGTTTTTCCCATTTATTGTTTGTCGTCTTCTATTATGGTAGTGCCGCCTCGTTTTCTTATTCCATTTACTGGCGACACTAACTTCCTGGCATACTTGCCCGTGAGCGGCAGCAGCAGCGCGTATCGATAAGCGTACTATCGAACCATCTCTGGAGCTACCGACAGTGTTTCCGGGTCGTCGTGTGTCTAGGAGTCAGTTCGGAGACAGAACAGCAGTGCACTCAGGACGCAGTAGCAGTGAAATCAGAATCGGAGCGCCGGCGAGGCGCCGACAGCCAGCGCTCGCCGGCCACTCGCGACACACATGATTTAAGTGGAGACGACTTTGGTTGATCGTCGGTCGGTCGTCTTGTCGCACGACTTATACTTGGCCGGCGATCGCTTATGGGTTGGCTGTGTGTGCCGACTCGTGATTCGTCCTTGTTTTGTCTAGTTCTTCGTGCTAGTGTTCGTGAAACTGTGTGTAGCTTATGTGGTTTGACTGACAAGTTATTTAAAGGTTGTCGGCGTACTGGCCCTGAATTGGTCGGATGGCGTGGGGTAGCGAGGAAGGACAGGACAGCCATCACTCGCCTGACGATTGCCGACACACACGTCTGAGTGGCGAACGAACTTGCTTGGCCGTTTGCTCGGTCGTCTGATTAGACGACATGTATTTGGGTCGACTACCGCTTTATGTGTTGTTCGTGATCCGTTCTGGTTGCTGTTCCAGTCTCTGCAGATGGCATCGTTTCAGTTTTGGTGTCAGTGTTGAGCGGAACTGATCTTCATCATTGGTCCGTTGACTGTCGGTCGGTTGGCTTGTCGTCGGATCGTAAATGGTTGGGCCGAATGCCTGTCTCACCTAAGCGAGTGTTAGTGTTTGAATTACAGGCCGATCCTCGAACATCTGAAAGCCCTTGGGTGTACTTCCATATCTTAAAAATTAGAGTTGTTTTACTCTTAAGCCCTTCAGCCTAGTTTAAAAACTGTTTCAAGTAATTCCTTTGGCATTTAAAAAATTTAATGTTGTCAAATTTTAAATGTTGCGCCTTTAGCCGTTTTTGAGTTTGAGTTGTTTGCTCTTAAGGCCTTCAGCCTAAATTAAAGAACTATTTCACGTAAGGCTTTAGTATTTAAAAAAAATTAATGTTATGGAATTTCAAGTGTCAGGCCTACAGCTGATTTGAATTTAACTTGTTTTCTTCAGCCTAACTAAAGAACCTGTTTTAAGATAAGGCTTGCCCTTTAAATTTATGATTGTGCTCGCGTTTTAAGTTATTGGCCTTCAGCCGTTTTTATGTTAATTTATTCAAGGTATTTAGACTTTTTTTACAGCACTTTGTACTGTGTAGAGCGGAGGTCCAGCGTGGAGACGATGAGTGTTTGTCTAAACGTAACAACGCGCTTTGCCATTAAGTGGCATCCCTAAGATAATCGTTTGTGGACAACAACTTCCCCGAAATGGACCGCCTGGCCCGACTCATGACCTGAACCTCACAGAGCACCTTCAGGACGAATCAGAACGTCAACGGTACTCCAGATCTCAGAAAAAAACATCACTGCCTTCTGCGGTTTCCACGAATGTTGTCTTTCTTCCACAGACGGCGAAGTTCTAGCCATCGCAAAGTGAAACTTCTCAGTGTTGCAATTTTTTGCTAAGGCATAGATGCCACATTTTTTTGAAATATAGCAATGTATTATGGTATATAAGGCTTTTTTATCTGTATCCATGAGAGGGAGAGGGCAAAAGAAAAAGTGTTTGGAATAAGCCTGGATTTAATTCAGTGTTTCGCACCATGCCTCCAGTTCACGGGGCAACAGCATTTTTCGAAGCCAAGTGTCTCCCACTGTGACGCATAGATTTGACCTTTCCTCTGTAACGGTGCAAAAACGTGGCGCTCCGCCACTTCACGCTCGGGCACGGCGACACTTCAAACAGCAAGGTGTAGGCACATACGAGAAAAAGGTCAGAGTTCAGAAGTTCGTGGGACGTGTAAGGTGGGCTAATGAAGTCACATTGGCACCAAATTTCACCACAATCTTGCTAAACGGCACTATGGACGCATCACACGATAGGAAGGTCGTCACAGCTTCCCTTAGCCACGTTTCACGTCTTGTTTTGACGCCTCTGCGATGAAGGTCATAACTGCGACGCCCTGCGTTGTGGTCACGCAGTTTCCTTTTGAGTGGCTTACACGTAAGCCTCCAGATGTCACTCAGATACCAAACGTTGTATATCCATAGCGTTCCAAAGGTCCGGCGATTAAACTCCAAGTATGGCAATTTTTTTTAAATTTTTACGCGCGAAACAGTTACATGGGAGACCATTTTCCTGACATGACTGACTGATTTGTGGGAGGGGACCAAACAGCGAGGTTCTCGGCCCCATCGGATTAGGGAAGGATGGGCAAGGAAGTCGGTCGTACCCTATCAAAGGAACCATCCAGGCATTTGATTGAAGCGATTTAGGGAAATCTTGGAATACACAAATCGGGATGGCCGGACGCGGGTTTGAACCGTCGTTCCACCCGATGGGAGCCCAGTGTGCTAACCACTGCGCCATCTTGCTCGGTTTCCTAGCACGTAAAAGAACACACATCAAAATAAGTTTTGCATCACCCCGGTTCCCAGAAGTTAGGCTGCGGATATTATAACACAGACACAGTCCCTTTTACTGTTCAGAGATATCACTAAACCCGCCCAAAGATGTAAACAACCATGCATGAGCAGCGCCAATTAGACGGAGGGGGTCCGACAGCCGATAAGTTCCAGTCATTCCGTCAGGAAGGAGGGGCACGGCTGGTGTTGTCTGTAGTTCAACGATGCCTACACGGTCAATACCGCGGTTCGATCGCGTCCGCATTGTTACTTTGAAGGGCTCTCAACAAGGGAAGTGTCTAGGCGTCTCGGAGTGAACCTAAGTGATGATGTTCGGACATGTAGGGGAGACAGGAACTGTCGACGACATGCCTCGCTCAGGCCGCCCAAAGGCTACTACTGCAGTGGATGACTGCAACCTGCGGATTATGTCTTGGAGGAACCCTGACAGCAACGCCACCATGTTAAATACTGCTTTTTGTGCAGCCACAGGACGTTGTGTTATGACTCAAGCTGTGCGCAATAGGCTGCAGGATGCGCAACTTCACTCCCAATGTCCATGGCGAGGTCTATCTTTGCAACCACGACACCATTCAGCGCGGTACAGATGGGCCCAACAACATGCCGAATGGATTGCTCAGGATTGGCATCACGTTCTCTTCACCGACGAGTATCGAATATGCCTTCAGCCAATCAATCGTCAGAGACGTCGTGTTTGGAGGTAACCCGGTCAGGTTGAACGCCTTAGACACACTGTCCAGCGAGTGCAGCAAGGTGGAGGTTCCCTGCTGTTTTGGGGTGGCATTATGTGGGGCCAACGAATGCCGCTGGTGGTCATGGAAGGCGCCGTAACGGCTGAACGATACGTGCATGCTATCCTCCGACCGATAGTGCAAACATATGGGTAGCATGTTGGCGAGACATTCGTCTTCATTGACGAAAATTAGCCCCCCCCCCCCCCCCCCAGAATGCACACCTTGTGCATGACTTACTTCTGGATAACGACATGACTCGACTAGCGTTGCCAGCATGTTCTCCAGACATTAACCCTGTATGACTTGCCTGGGATGGATTGAAAAGGGCTGTTGACGTGACCCACCAAGCATTCTGAGGGATCTACGCCGAATCACCGTAGAGCAGTGGGTCAATCTGGAGCAACAGTGCCTTGATGAACTTGTAGATAGTATGCCACGATGAATACAGGCTTGCATCAATGCAAGAGGACGTGCTGCTGAGTATTAGACGTACCATTTTGTACAGCAATCTGGACCACCAGTTCTGATTGTTTCGCTGTATGGTGGTACTACATGCAATGTATTTCTTTCATGGGCAATAAAACGGGCGGAACTGATGTTAATGTTGAGGAGGAGGAGGAGGAGATTAGTGTTTAACGTCCCGTCGACAACGAGGTCATTAGAGACGGAGCGCAAGCTCGGGTTATGGAAGGACGGAGAAGGAAATCGGCCGTGCCCTTTCAAAGGAACCATCCCAGCATTTGCCTGAAAGGATTTAGGGAAATTACGGAGAACCTAAACCAGGATGGCTGGAGACGGGATTGAACCGTTGTCCTCCCGACTGCGAGTCCAGTGTGCGAACCACTGCGCCACCTCGCTCGGTTGTTAATGTTGATCTCTATTTCAATTTTCTGGTCAGGTTCCCGAACTCCCGGAACCGAGGTACTGAAAAACTTTTTTTGATGTGTGTTGTAGCAATGTTCTTTTAGCAGCCAGCATTTGCTTACTTAATTGAACGTTATGTAATTATTATTTATTGATATTATTTTGTTTATTATTACTGCTGTTAGTTTTATTATTATTATATTATTATTATTATTATTATTATTATTATTATTATTACTTCCGCACTTGTGACGCCATTGTTTCTTTATTTTTCTCTTCTGATTGTACTCTTTAGGTTTACTACTTTCAACGAAACGAAGCGGAAGCAGACTGTCAAGAGAAAATTGGTCTACACTCCAAAACAGCACTTTTACATGTTGTAAACATATTATCGCATGTAACACTTTTACGCATAACACAGTAAACAAAGGAAGTCATCATTGGGTTTGAATCCAGTACCCTTTGCATGAAGATCCAATGCTCTTTCTCCTTCCCAACAGACATTACATATATAAATTTCTCACAGTTAAGCTTTTCCTGTGCTCCGTAAATCTGGTATTACCGAAGCTTCGTAACACATGACCAGAGCGAATAAAATTTTCCATGCAAAGTTGTGGTACAAATATGCAGAGTTCCTTGAGCACGCTTGCTTGTTCTCTATTGCACAGACTGAGTTTCCTTGGTTATACAGTTATCTCACAACTTAGATTCCTCAAAGGCCATTTTGTTGTTGTTGTGGTCTTCAGTCCTGAGACTGGTATGATGCAGCTCTCCATGCTACTCTATCCTGTGCAAGCTTCTTCATCTCCCAGTACTTACTGCAACCTACATCCTTCTGAATCTGCTTAGTATAGTCATCTCTTGGTCTCCCTCTACGATTTTTACCCTCCACGTTGCCCTCCAATACGAAATTGGTGATCCCTTGATGCCTCAGAACATGTCCTACCAACCGATCCCTTCTTCTGGTCAAGTTGTGCCACAAACTTCTCCCCAATCCGATTCAATACTTCCTCATAAGTTATGTGATCTACCCATCTAATCTTCAGCATTATTCTGTAGCACCACATTTCGAAAGCTTCTATTCTCTTCTTGTCCAAACTATTTATCGTCCATGTTTCACTTCCATGCATGGCTACACTCGATACAAATACTTTCAGAAACGACTTCCAGACACTTAAATCTATGCTCAATGTTAACAAACTTCTCTTCTTCAGAAACGCTTTCCTTGCCATTGCCAGTCTACATTTTATATCCTCTCTACTTCGACCATCATCAGTTACCTTGCTCCCCAAATAGCAAAACTCCTTCACTACTTCAAGTGTCTCATTTCCTAATCTAATTCCCTCAGCATCACCCGACTTAATTCGACTACATTCCATTATCCTCGTTTTGCTTTTGTTGATGATCATCTTATATCCTACTTTCAAGACACTATGCATTCCGTTCAACTGCTCTTTCAAGTCCTTTGCTGTCTCTGACAGAATTACAATGTCATCGGCGAACCTCAAAGTTTTTACTTCGTCTCCATGAATTTTAATACCTACTCCGAATTTTTCTTTTGTTTCCTTTACTGCTTGCTCAATATACAGATTGAATAACATCGGGGAGAGGCTACAACCCTGTCTCACTCCCTTCCCAACCACTGCTTCCCTTTCATGCCCCTCGACTCTTATAACTGCCATCTGGTTTCTGTACAAATTGTAAATAGCCTTTCGCTCCCTGTATTTTACCCCTGCCACCTTCAGAATTTGAAAGAGAGTATTCCAGTCAACATTGTCAAAAGCTTTCTCTAAGTCTACAAATGCTAGAAACGTAGGTTTGCCCTTCCTTAATCTAGCTTCTAAGATAAGTCGTAGGTCAGTATTGCCTCACGTGATCCAACATTTCTACGGAATCCAAATTGATCTTCCCCGAGATCGGCTTCTACTAGTTTTTCCATTCGTCTGTAAAGAATTCGCGTTAGTATTTTGCAGCTGTGACTTATTAAACTGATAGTACGGTAATTTTAACATCTGTCAACACCTGCTTTCTTTGGGATTGGAATTATTATATTCTTCTTGAAGTCTGAGGGTATTTCGCCTGTCTCATACATCTTGCTCACCAGATGGTAGAGTTTTGTCAGGACTGGCTCTCCCAAGGCAGTCAGTAGTTCCAATGGAATGTTGTCTACTCCGGGGGCCTTGTTTCGACTCAGGTCTTTCAGTGCTCTGTCAAACTCTTCACGCAGTATCGCATCTCCCATTTCATCTTCATCTACATCCTCTTATATTTCCATTATATTGTCCTCAAGTACATCGCCCTTGTATAGACCCTCTATATACTCCTTCCACCTTTCTGCTTTCCCTTCTTTGGTTATAACTTGGTATCCATCTGAGCTCTTAATATTCATACAAGTGGTCCACTTTTCTCCAAAGGTCATTAATTTTCCTGTAGGCAGTATCTATCTTACCCCTAGTGAGATAAACCTCTACATCCTTGCATTTGTCCTCTAGCCATCCCTGCTTAGCCATTTTGCACTTCCTGTCGATCTCATTTTTGAGACGTTTGTATTCCTTTTTGCCTGCTTCATTTACTGCATTTTTATATTTTCTACTTTCATCAATTAAATTCAATATTTCTTCTGTTACCCAAGGATTTCTACTAGCCCTCGTCTTTTTACCTACTTGATCCTCTGCTGCCTTCACTACTTCATCCCTCAAAGCTATCCATTCTTCATCTACCGTATTTCTTTCCCCCATTCATGTCAATTGTTCCCTTATGCTCTCCTTGAAACTCTGTACAACTTCTGGTTCTTTTAGTTTATCTAGGTCCCATCTCCTTAAATTCCCACCTTTTTGCAGTTTCTTCAGTTTTAATCTACAGGTCTTAACCAATAGATTGTAGTCAGAGTCCACATCTGCCCCTGGAAATGTCTTACAATTTAAAACCTGGTTCCTCAATCTCTGTCGTACCATTATATAATCTATCTGAATTCTGTCAGTGTCTCCAGGCTTCTTCCATGTATAGCAGTTCATGACATCCAGTTTTACAAATTTACTGTCACTGATGGACACACGTCCAGATCATCCGCTCTCAAAACTCCGGCATCTCTTTCCCCACATCCACGACTGCTGGTGGCTCACCTCCAACTGCGCAACGCTACGCGCTGTTAACAGCCAACTGCCCAACACTACAATAGCAAACAACAATGCAAACCAGCCACAGATTGCACACAGTACAGCTAGTGATTTTCATACAGAGCGCTACGTGGCGGTGGCGTTACCAATATAAGAACCTGAACAGCCTACTTAAATAATTTAATATTGACAGAGTTGTAGGCTTCAACTATTAAGATGAATGAAATTACTAATACTACGCTGATATTCACTGGAGAGGAGCTAACGACAAGGAAGGACAGAGGGGGGGGGGGGGGGAGGTCTTTGAAAGACGTCACTGACAAGAGTGATGACGTCACTGATAAAGAGGTCGATCCTTGAGATGTGATTATTCCTTGAATTTCTTGTATTCCAAAACGGATCAAAGTCGCTATAGATCTGTAGGTGCGTCAATGAATACCTCTACAGGTGACATGATTCACAAAAGAAATGCAGCTGTAGGGACAAAGCCACTAGCACACGTATCCCAATCGATGATGCTCTCTATTACAGGGAAATAGTGGCGTCCATGAAGGCACAACCATAGTTTAAAAGATGGAGAAATGTTGAGTCGAGAAGCTAGCATTCCAGCCCACAAGGAACCTGCGAATTCGCGATAGTTTCCAAATTATGTAGTAGGCCTACAAAAAGTTGTGCTATGGCAAAATAATTGCAGCTGACTCTTGCTGTACTGTTCAGAATACAAATAAACAAAAGCGAGTGTAATCTTGTTTACGTCTTTTTCGACTGTCTCCTTTGTTTTATTTCATCGTTGAATATAGTCCGAGAACCGTAAACAATCGAACCCGAAATACTTCGGTTTATACAATGACTCAGTAGGACTTTCAGATTTCTTGCTATGTTCAGTTTTATTTCGCATCTGCATTGATCTACGCCAGACCTATGTTTTTCGCCAAGCCACTATCGTTGGTGCTGAGCACGTCGGCCTTGTTTTTTTTTTATTAAGTCCTGTTTCATTTTCATATTTTTATAACTGACGTTACACGCATTCCAGAGGCCTCATATAGTCTTACAAGTTCACATGTCTCATGCATTGTTCATTATTTTACGAAACGCAGTACAAAATTCAACACAACCGGAAGTAGGGCTGAACATAAACACTAGCGCTATATACAGCCACACCAGAAAGAATGTTTCCTTTGATCTGTACCGACACAGATATGGATCTCCATTTTTGTGTTTTCGCAAATAATGTTGCAAACTTCGTTCGGTGTAAACGCGGCTGTAGATTTATTTGCAGAAGTTGGCGTCCGTTTGACACAGCCTGTGGTGCACTATTTTCCTTGCAGTGGACAGCTTTAAGTGGCCACTTCTCTGGCGTTTTCAATCAATAACGAAGCTGCAAATGCATGCAGGGCACAACACCAATCGGACACTCCAGTGCACTGTACGCATTTACAGCCTCAGTACTGTTTGAAAACGAGACGCTACCCGCCACAGGATTAAAATACGCCAAGTTTCATCAGCTCTCCTGCTGCAGCTGTACGTCGATAAGGCTGGCTGGATTGCTTTGTTAGAAATTCCAAATAGCTTGTTGCGCATTCTCACCCTCATGGGTGATCTAATAATTGCATATATCGCTTTCATTTTTTAAAATTCATTTATCACTTTGGTACTATTTAATGGGATATCAGGCTGACGTAGTAATAGTTCGGCAGAAACTCATATCGGAGACGTAGCACCTGAGTCTCGCGCAAACGTATCCTTTCTGCTTCAGTGGTGCGGAAATAAGAAAGCGGACGTGTCGTCTGTTCTGTGCAGAGAGGTTGGAGAATATTTTCCGGTATCTCTTATATACTGTCTACGTCTGTCCCACGGTGTATTCTGCTGTCGTACCCGCCCTGATAACTGAAGGCGTTGGAGTAAGTACAATGTCGGTTCACCGTTTCGTCTTCTGACTCTTAGGAAAAACTTGTATGTTTGCTGAAGGATCTGTGTTACCTCTTAATAGGTTTTCGTCCCTCTATAGTCCGATCCATACCATCCATTACGAACACTATGTGGCAAAGTACCTTCACCATATCTAGACCGAAGCTAAATGTAATGTGGTTTGGCCGGCCGGAGTGACCGACAGGTTCTAGGCGCTTCAGTCTGGAACCGCGCGACCGCTAAGGTCGTTGGGTCGAATCCTGCCTTGGGCATGGATGTGTGTGATATCCTTAGGTTAGTTAGGTTTAAGTAGTTCTAAGTTCTAGGGGACTGATGACCTCAGATGTTAAGTCCCATAGTGCTCAGAGCTATTTGAACCATTTTGATTTTTTGTGATGTGGTTTGGATGCTGTTTTTGAAGGCTAAGAGGCGAGATCATCAGCATCCTTGTATGAAATAGAGACCATAATTGGAGTCACGAACGATGGCGACGCGAGTTTAGGCTTGTTCAGCACAACTACGTCACGTTTGCGTCAACAACCAATAAAAAACTATTAAAAAATAAAAAATAAATTTTGAACCAAGCTGTATCAACAAACATGCATTTAAAATACAGCACTGGCCTGAGACGCGCAAAGATCACCCATTAAATTCAGATAGAACACAGCACAATAGCTAGATAATAGCAAATGTATAAGAATATATAACGTGCCAAAGAAGCTGACCATTACTATTAGTAGAACAAAACGTCCCCTCAACTGATATACGGATGATATGTTCATATTAATGGGTCACACAAAAATATTTGTCTTATATTTTGTTGTTACATGTTACAGAAGTAAAGAAAGATACACGCGATACTGTCTTTCGGCATGATAACTGCAACCTACTGACCTGCGACGGCAGTGGCAAACACGTCGCAGTGACAGCCAACCAGTGTCGGGAGCATCAACTCATATCGGAGACGTAGCACCTGAGTCTCGCGCAAACGTATCCTTTCTGCTTCAGTGGTGCGGAAATAAGAAAGCGGACGTGTCGTCTGTTCTGTGCAGAGAGGTTGGAGAATATTTTCCGGTATCTCTTATATACTGTCTACGTCTGTCCCACGGTGTATTCTGCTGTCGTACCCGCCCTGATAACTGAAGGCGTTGGAGTAAGTACAATGTCGGTTCACCGTTTCGTCTTCTGACTCTTAGGAAAAACTTGTATGTTTGCTGAAGGATCTGTGTTACCTCTTAATAGGTTTTCGTCCCTCTATAGTCCGATCCATACCATCCATAACGAACACTATGTGGCAAAGTACCTTCACCATATCTAGACCCATCAAACAGCAGCTGACCGCTGGAAGCGTCAACGAACACCGAATGCAATAATCAATAAATTGTTAAATGTGACGATCTCGTCATCTGTTTATCACTTTTCATGCTTCCAAAATGGTTCTACGTACATGTACACTACTGGCCATTAAAATTGCTACACCACGACGATGACGTGCTACAGACGCGAAATTTAACCGACAGGAAGAAGATGCTGTCATATGCAAATGATTAGCTTTTCAGAGCATTCACACAAGGTTGGCGCCGGTGGCGACACCTACTACGTGCTGACATGAGGAAAGTTTCCAACCTATCTCTCATACACAGACAGCAGTTGACCGGCGTTGCCTGCTGAAACGTTGTTGTGATGCCTCGCGTAAGGAGGAGAAATGCGTACCATCACGTTGGCGACTTTGATAAAGGTCGGATTGTAGCCTATCGCGATTGCGGTTTATCGTATCGTGACATTGCTGCTCGCGTTGGTCGAGATCCAATGACTGTTAACAGAATATGGAATCGGTGGGTTCCGGAGGGTAATACGGAACGCTAACGCTATGCTGGATCCCAACGGCCTCGTATCACTAGCAGTCGAGATGACAGGCATCTTATCCACATGGCTGTAACGAATCGTACAGCCACGTCTCGATCCCTGAGTCAACAGATGGGGACGTTTGCAAGACAACAACCATCTGCACGAACAGTTCGACAACGTTTGGAGCAGCATGGACTAACTCGGAGACCACGTCTGCGGTTACCCTTGACGCTGCATCACAGTCAGGAGCGCCTGCGATGGTGTACTCAACGAAGAACCTGGGTGCACGAATGGCACAACATCATTTTCCGGATGAATCCAGGTTCTGTTTACAGAATCATGATGGTCATTTTCGTGTTTGGCGACATCGTGGTGAACGCACATGGAAGGGTGTATTCGTCATCGCCATACTGGCGTATCACCCGGCGTGATGCTATGGGGTGCCATTGGTTACATGTCTCGGTCACCTCTTGTTCGCATTGATGGCACTTTGAACAGTGGACGTTACATTTCAGATGTGTTACGACGAGTGGCTCTACCCTTCATTCGATCCCTGCGAAACCCTACATTTCAACAGGTTAATGCACGACTGCATGTTGCAGGTCCTGTACGGGCCTTTCTCGATACAGAAAATGTTCGACTGCTGCCCTGGCCAGCACATTCTCCAGATCTCTCAGCAATTGAAAACGTCTGGTCAATGGTGGCTGAGCAACTGGCTCGTTACAATACGCCAGTCACTACTCTTGATGAATTGTGTTATCGTGTTGAAGCTGCATGTGCACGCCATCCAAGCTCTGGTTGACTCAACGCCGTTATTACGGTCAGACGTGATTGTTCCGGGTACTCTCAGGATCTATGCACCCAAATTGCGTGAAAATGTAATCACATGTCAGTTCTAGTAAAATACATTTGTCCAATGAATACCCGATTATCACTTGCATTTCTTCTTGGTGTAGCAATTTTAATGGCCGGTAGTGTAGTATGACATCCTCATCTATCGATTTCTCGTCAGGTTTGGGTCGAGTTCTCGTCTGGTTGCCGTTGAGTTCACAACCTAAAGTGGCGATCACCGGGCGGGATTTTACTGTTGATACATTGATGTATAACTGTTCACAGTATATTCCGACTGCAGTTCGATGGAGGATAGAAGTCAGTGAAGAATTATTACGACAAACGGGTAATAATGCAGAGCTGTTGATCAGCGAAAGAAAATATTTTATTGTGAAATTAATTTTGGTTTGTTCACCGATAGTGGGTATTGTAAGCAATTTTGTTACATCCAGGTTATTATAATTCATAAACGTGTAAATGATCCCAAAGAAACCCAGACGCTATGAATCTTATATGAATAAATTAAAATGCAGTCTGGTACGTTAACTGTCATTGACACGTGTGATTAGAGAATGTGTGTCGATAAGTGGGGATGGTAAGAACTCAGCTTACAGGGTTGTGCCGTCTGGTTTACCGGCTCTTTTAAATAAAGTTTATTAACTGCTATCATCAACGAGCTGTAATTACATACATGTAAATCAACATGCTACAACCAGTACATACACATTTAAGAGGTGGCCAGTTTACTGTGGTAGAGCGACTATATAGAAATAACGGGCGACCGAGCCATTCTGCGATACACTAAAATTGCACACCTAAGAGGTAAGCCGGTGTACTGTGAACACTTGACATGTTTTTAATACATAATTATTTTTACAGATTATTTAAATACCTTGATAAGGTGAAGGATGACAGCTTTCGTCCACACTTAGCGTTTAGTGACGAGGCAACCTTCCATTTAACTGCAAAGGTGACCCATCATAATGTGAGAATGTGGGGTACGGAACAACCGCACGAAGTTGTATAACATGAGAGGGACTCTCCAAAATTTAATGTGTTTTGTGTAGTTCCATGGGAAAAAGTGTATGGTCCATTTTTCTTTGCCGAGAACACTGTTACAGGAAGCACGTATCTCATTATGATTCAGAATTTTATTTTCCCACGGTTGGTCACTGATTCGAATTACTCATTTACGAACAGGATGGTCCAAAATGGTTCAAATGGCACTGAGCACTATGGGACTTAACATCTGTGGTCATCAGTCCCCTAGAACTTAGAACTACTTAAACCTAACTAACCTAAGGACATCACACACATCCATGTCCAAGCAGGACTCGAACCTGCGACCATAGCAGTCGCGCGGTTCCGGACTGAGCGCCTAGAACCGCTAGACCACCGCGGCCGGCGAACAGGATGGGTCACCGCCACACTGGTATCTGGAAGTGAGGGTATTTAAAAATCAAAGGATTACTGAATGATGGATCGCTCGAAGTGCTGGCTGTGCCTAAGCGCTCGAGTGATAGTGCTGTGGCGCTGGCTGCATCAAAGGCGACGGCGTGAAGTACCACAAGCTGGGCCGGGCGCTCAGTTCTGGACTGTCGGCTTTTTTTTACGGCCCGCAGCGACGAGGCAGAATTGTGTTGTGCATGGTCGTGGCTGCCGATAGAAGGTGTGTCCGTTGGCATTAAGCTCTGCGAAAGTGTCAAGATAAGTCTGTGGCGGTTTGGTCCTACGTTGCTGTTCATTGTTTTGGTTATTAGTTGGATTCAGTCAGGATACCAGACAGAGTAATTTGTAGCCAAGATCTGTGATTAGGCTTAGCTGACCGGCACCATTATTTTTCTTCAACGTTGCCGACCGGCTTCGGTTAAATGGTGAACAGTGTCGTTCTAACATTTATTTCTGCCTGAAGAAGACAACGCCGATAGAACACGCCGACGATAAGAAGCTGTGTTGTGTTGCCACGGTGGTTGGCTACTGGCTAAGACAGCTATGTCGCTTCCTTAGTTTTGTGCAGGTGTTTATCGCATTAAAGTACCAGGAACGACTGCGAATTGTTAGCGTTATTCTTCAACTGTGTGTGGCTATCGATTTCATTGTCTTGTTTTGCAGTACGGGCGTTGCAAAGACTGGCTCCGAAAACCGCTGTGCTAGGTAACCTTCTTATTGCTAATAATAAAGCGATGAAAACGACCGCTGCGGAGCAGCTGCTACCATTCTAGGGGAGCTGTTTTTGATTCTCCTTGTCCTGTTGTCGTGCGGTGAGGCCGTTGTGAAATGTTGTAAGGATTGCCTCTGGCGGCAACGTCGGTAGGTTCAAATGGCTCTGAGCACTATGGGACTTACCATCTGTGGTCATCAGTCCCCTAGAACTTAGAACTACTTAAACCTATCCAACCTAAGGACATCACACACATCCATGCCCGAGGCAGGATTCGAACCTGCGACCGTAGCAGTCGCGCGGTTCCGGACTGAGAGCCTAGAACCGCGAGACCACCGCGGCCGGCCAACGTCGGTAACAAAAGTTTCATTAGTTGCAACGGAGTATTAGAATATGGACCCGTCTTAGTAGGCTAACAGAAGGGACCGTCATTCAGCAAGTGATACTATTCTTGGCTGTGGAGATTCTGGATCGTCCGTATCTGGTGGCTGCTGTTGATGTCACCCTAAAGGGGGAGGTACTGGTGGTCTGTCGCGTGAGGAAGTTGTTTTTGCAAAAAGCTGAAGCTTGGACTGTGGAAAGTTGATACGTCCCTGTGCTGTGTCGTCACAATGTCTCGGCAATAAAGGGTGTTGTCTGGTCAGGGCTTTTATCGTGTTGTACCTTTGAATTGGCTTTAAAGTTTTCATTGCAAATTGTGTATTTTGCCCTTTAGGGCGATTGTATTGCCGAGTTTGTTCTTAGAAGCGGCGAGCTTCGCTTCTGTGGAATAGTAAAGTGGTGCACCATCACAGTTAGTAAATTTTGAGTAAGACCACAACTGACGAGCTGGGTACGGTCGCACGTGCGTATGTAACACTGTTTCGTTCAGATCCTTGGTGACCTCACGCTGACAGCCTGGCCACTGTTCGGCCTCGCTTGCGTCTCTACGCCCCGTTAAAGTTAAGTTATCGCATTCCGGTTGTGGTCCTCTAAGCGTATAGCTCGTCTGTGTGACAGTAACGTACTACTGATGTAGTGATCATTGAGTTTGGCCAGTATTAAGTTTAATTTAAGTTTTAAAAGCCTTCTTGCTGAGGCCATTTAGCCTATCCTGCTTGAATGTAGTAACCATGCACTTGGCCAGTATAAAGTTTATTGTATAGCAAGTTGTAAAAGCCTTATTGCTAAAGTTGTTATCTTAATTTAGTAATCATGAGCTTGGCCACTATTAAGTTTAAGTTGCTATAGCTTTGTTTAGCCTACCATTTATGTGTTTGATGGTTAAAACTTTACCTTAATACTGAAGCTGCCTACAATCCTTTCTTGTTGCGTGATATTTATACTTATCGTGGGTCTAAGTAGTTGAGCTTCGGGCATGCACCACGCCTAATAGAGCTAAAAAGAGCCAATAAAAGAATTTAACTGTTCTTTGCAAGCTTAAGCTGTTAATCGCTCTGCTAGGTTACTTCCAGGTAGAAGGTAGCGTTTGTGGTCTTAGTTTCAGGAATCCTGCCAAAGTGTGTTGCCCCTTTTGGCCTGGGTTCATGTCTCACCACCAGATCTTGCGGGAGGTCTTCCTTGAGGATCGGCTAAGATCCAAAGCTCCATCAGGACCGAGATGACGCTCCCTTCCTGTCACACAGTGGGCGACAGTGTTGCACATTGGAGGGAGTTTGATTTTTAACCGTTGAAACCCATTTAAAGAAATTAGAAAGACTGATTCCATTCCAGCTTCGGGAGGGAAGAAAGAAAAGCCTCAGTGACACCCATCTGCTTGGTTCGTATCTTCGTTACAGAAGACACTGTGAAAGCCACGTATAGCGACGCTACCGGTCGGAACTTAAAGAAACTATAGGGGCTGAAGAGAGAATATTTCACGACGTCACACAAGAAATTCCGCATTTTTTCGAGCGAAACTGGCCTACAAAACAAAAGATCTAGCATTACTTACTAAACGACTCTCTTGTATTTCGATGTATTTAATGACATTTATATTATTTCCTGTATAAATTGTAAGCATAAGTCATAGCAATGTTAATCCCATTTGATCAGACAGATCACGATGAACGTTGTTCCACCCATATCCCCGTCGAGTACCTAACATCGGTCTACGTATGCGACGTAAATGAACATCGTAATTCCATTGTTAAAAACCATGGAGTGTTGTTGCCTTTTGACAATGATTAGTTTATAATATTGTGTTTCTATCACTGTATTTTAAAAGAGTATTGTCTAGCCATCATCATGAGAAAATTAGAAGTATGGACATTCAGATGTTTCAAATGGCTCTGAGCACTATGGTACTTAACATCTGAGGTCATCAGTCCCCTAGAAGTTAGAACTACTTAAACCTAACAAACCTAAAACATCACACACATCCATGTCCGAGGCAGGATTCGAACCTGCGACCGCAGCGGTCGCGCGGTTCCAGACTGAAGCGCCTAGAACCGCTCGGCCACAACGGCCGGCATTCACATGTAAATTATAAACATTTCACGGAGTCCATCAGAATATCGACATTTTGCCTGAAAAATATCTTTAAATTACTGTCTGCGTTTAACATATTGCGAACCTAGTTCTTGGTCCGTAACATAAGTCATGTATTACATGTATTACCCTACAAAATTATCAAAAGTATCTACATTAATTATATGTAAGATTTCTACATTTCTCTGAGTTGGATTGTGTAATAATGTAAATGAAATTGGTCCTTAATAATGTATTATCAGTTATATGCAATTTTTATGTATGTTTTATGCTAAGGACAAGTCGATAATCCAGTCAACCGCGACAGTGCCATCTGGTAGACACAGACGATGGTCGTTGTGTTTACACCACTTTTATGCCAGTTGCAACGGCTGGCGAAACGAACACATGTAATTGGCGCAATATAATTATGTTTATGTTTGCTCACAGTAGCTTTATACATGGTCGAAAAGAACAGTACACCCTTTCAGAAGTTTCCAGTTCACTCAAGATTTATTGTTCCAAAAGTGCATATGGAATATATGAAATATTTACAGATTAATAGAGCCAGCGATTCTGAGGTGAATATTCAGACTTTACAGACCTACAATTTGATACCTACATAACACCAGAACAAGACTTAGAAAAGTCTACTAGATGTAGATAACCGAACAATTCATCCAATAAACACAGAAGTATCCAGAATGAGATTTTCACTCTGCAGCAGAGTGTGCGCTGATATGAAACTTCCTGGCAGATTAAAACTGTGTGCCCGACCGAGACTCGGACTCGGGACCTTTGCCTTTCGCGGGAAAGTGGTCTACCAACTGAGCTACCGAAGCACGACGAGTTCGAGTCTCGGTCTGGCACACAGTTTTAATCTGCCAGGAAGTTTCATATCAGCGCACACTCCGCTGCAGAGTGAAAATCTCATTCTGGAAACATCCCCCAGGCTGTGGCTAAGCCATGTCTCCACAGTATCCTTTCTTTCAGGAGTTTACGCTTGATCTCGTTTACTCAGCAGCGCTCTGAGCGGGCGGATAGCTCGGAACGACGATCACATGTTTGGTAGTTGCGCCCAGGAGTGGCGTTTAATTTGAACGTGCACGAGTTACGCGCCGCGGCGGAAATGGGAGCTGCGCGTGTTTACAGCACAATTACGACTGCTGCCCGGAGTTCCGCCGGGGACAGCAAAAACCAGAGGCGGCTGAGCGTCTGCCGCGTTAAATACGCGTCTCCTGGCAACAGCCAGCCAGCTGCGGCATCCGCATTGGTGCGCCCGAGGGCGACCCCAACTGCTGGAGCAGTTCACGACACAGCTCCAGAAATCTCCGGTTCTGTTCGACCTTTAGACTGGCCCGCCATGTAATGACTTTTGTTGGTACAGGGGATCTCAAGTTGATTCCGTATTTCTAGATTTCCGGAAAGCTTTTGACACCGTTCCTCACAAGCGACTTCTAATCAAGCTGCGGGCCTACGGGGTATCTTCTCAGTTGTGCGACTGGATTCGTGATTTCCTGTCAGGAAGGTCGCAGTTCGTAGTAATGGACGGGAAATCATCGAGTAAAACTGAAGTGATATCAGGTGTTCCCCAGGGAAGCGTTCTGGGACCTCTGCTGTTCCTGATCTATATAAATGACCTGGGTGACAATCTGAGCAGTTCTCTTAGGTTGTTTGCAGATGATGCTGTAATTTACCGTCTAGTAAGGTCATCCGAAGACCAGTATCAGTTGCAAAGAGATTTAGAAAAGATTGCTGTATGTTGTGGCAGGTGGCAGTTGACGCTAAATAACGAAAAGTGGGAGGTGATCCACATGAGTTCCTAAAGAAAACCGTTGGAACTCGATTACTCGATAAATAGTACAATTCTCAAGAGTGTCAATTCAACTAAGTACCTGGATGTTAAAATTACGAACAACTTCAGTTGGAAAGACCACATAGATTATATTGTGGGGAAGGCGAGCCAAAGGTTGCGTTTCATTGGCAGGTTACTTAGAAGATGCAAGAAGTCCACTAAAGAGACAGGTTACACTACACTCGTTCGTCTTCTGCTAGAATATTGCTGCGCGGTGTGGGATCCTTACCAGGTAGAATTGACGAAGGACATCGAAAGGGTGCAAAAAAAGGGTAGCTTGTTTTGTATTATCATGTAATAGTGGAGAGTGTGGCAGATTTGAAACGCGAGTTGGGATGGAAGTCATTAAAGCAAAGACGTTTTTCGTCGCGGCGAGATCTATTCACGAAATTTCAGTCACCAACTTTCTCTTCCTAATGCGAAAATATTTTGTTGAGCTCAACCTACATAGGTAGAAATGATCATCAAAATAAAATAAGAGAAATCAGAGCTCTAACAGAAAGGTTTAGGTGTTCGTTTTTCCCGCGCGCTATTCGGGAGTGGAATGGTAGAGAGATAGTATGATTGTGGTTCGATGAACCATCTGCCAAGCACTTAAATGTGAATAGCAGAGTAATCATGTAGATATAGATGTAGATGTACTAGACCAACGAGCTGCTTTAGAGATTTAATGTAGGAAGTGTTTTAATTAGAAGATAACTTCTAAACACGGTCTGAAGTATCTTTTACGGTGCACGTTATGTTTAACATCAGAAACTAATAAATAAGTAATAGATTTCGATTCTGAGTTAATGCAATTCACGAGCTTTCGCTCTTCTCACGATTTAGCGACGTCTGATGGTACTAAAGGCAACCACACGCGTACATGGTGTATGCCTGGGCAATGAGCAACATCGACATCACATTAGGCAATGTCACAAGCAGTAGCCTGAACATCACTTGGACAGCCATACCACATGCTACAACCACAATATCGTCATAGCTGTTCAACAGAGTCCAACGCCACATACGACTGACTCGCTCTGATGGGAGCCGACTGGGATAAATTAAGGAGCTATTTACAGTGGGAACTACACTTAGACGTTACTGCCAACATTGGACACAGAGCAAATAAACTAATCGATATGCCGCAGACAATGCAATATGTTGTTATACCACATGTAACGAAAAGACATGGGACTACAGCACCCTGGAACACTGAACAAAGCAGACTAAGACAGGATACAAGACGGAAAAGGAGACTTCACTAGAGGGACATCGCGGCCAGAGACAGGAAGTCCAGACTATGTAACCAAAACGGTGCAAAAGATCTATTCAAGAACAAATTACAAGGGACAAGAAGCAAGCACCGGGAAGAACACGTGGCAATGCAATTACAAACTGAAGCCTTGGGTTAACCACATAAAATAATGCCTGAAAAGATAATATTTCCCTTAGTTCTGGCCATGTTAATGGAGGTATCAGGACCCAAGGGTGGAGAAACGTGCACAATTTCTGTTTGATAAATTATTCCCGGACGACGATGCCACGAGGGACTCAATACACAACGAGGATTGAGAGATGAGCTATACAGGAATACATAACTGAAAACGTTACATTTTCCTGGGAGAAGATCGCTTTGGCAAAACTAACGGTTCAGATAACATCCAAGTAAAAACATTATAACAGGCAGCACCTTAGCTGACAGACCTATTAAATGACACTGAGGCTGCGTAAGATGCGCGAATCACGGAAAACCGCCAGTATTGTTATCACCAACAGGTATCATAGCAGACGGCAAAGAGACGACTGCATTAGTTCAGATGAGGACTCCAATACTACGGACGCCTCCAACACCGACACACGAAGAAGAACATCTAGACCACCAAATACAGGAAGATCAGACGTGGATCAAACCAGGAAGACGCATATTAACACAGAAAGGTGGTAGGTTATTGTACCAGGCTCCACGTTAAACCTGTTTCATTAATAACATAGATTTTTAACGTATAGCATATACAGGGTGTTTAAAAAATGACCGGTATATTTGAAACGGCTATACAAACTAAACGAGCAGCGATAGAAATACACCGTTTGTTGCAATATGCTTGGGACAACAGTACATTTTCAGGCAGACAAACTTTCGAAATTACAGTAGTTACAATTGTCAACAACAGATGGCGCTGCGGTCTGGGAAACTCTATAGTACGATATTTTCCACATATCCACCATGCGTAGCAATAATATGGCGTAGTCTCTGAATGAAATTACCCGAAACCTTTGACAACGTGTCTGGCGGAATGGCTTCACATGCAGATGAGATGTACTGCTTCAGCTGTTCAATTGTTTCTGGATTCTGGCGGTACACCTGGTCTTTCAAGTGTCCCCACAGAAAGAAGTCACAGGGGTCATGTCTGGCGAATAGGGAGGCCAATCCACGCCGCCTCTTGTATGTTTCGGATAGCCCAAAGCAATCACACGATCATCGAAATATTCATTCAGGAAATTAAAGACGTCGGCCGTGCGGTGTGGCCGGGCACCATCTTGCATAAACCATGAGGTGTTCGCAGTGTCGTCTAAGGCAGTTTGTACCGCCACAAATTCACGAAGAATGTCCAGATAGCGTGATGCAGTAATCGTTTCCGATCTGAAAAATGGGCCAATGATTCCTTTGGAAGAAATGGCGGTCCATACCAGTACTTTTTGAGGATGTAGGGATGGTGGGACTGCAACATGGGGCTTTTCGGTTCCCCATATGCGCCAGTTCTGTTTATTGACGAAGCCGTCCAGGTAAAAATAAGCTTCGTCAGTAAACCAAATGCTGCCCACATGCATATCGCCGTCATCAGTCCTGTGCACTATATCGTTAGCGAATGTCTCTCGTGCAGCAATGGTAGCGGCACTGAGGGGTTGCCGCGTTTGAATTTGGTATGGATAGAAGTGTAAACTCTGGCGCATGAGACGATACGTGGACGTTGGAGTCATTTGGACCGCAGCTGCAACACGGCGAACGGAAACCAGAGGCCGCTGTTGGATCACCTGCTGCACTAGCTGAGCGTTGCCCTCTGTGGTTGCCGTACGCGGTCGCCTACCTTTCCAGCACATACATCCGTCACGTTCCCAGTCCGTTGAAATTTTTCAAACAGATCCTCTATTGTATCGCTTTTCTGTCCTTTGGTTACATTAAACCTCCGTTGAAAACTTCGTCTTGTTGCAACAAGACTGTGCTCTAGGCGGTGGAATTCCAACACCAGAAAAATCCTCTGTTCTAAGGAATAAACCATGTTGTCCACAGCACACTTGCACGTTGTGAACAGCACACGCTTACAGCAGAAAGACGACGTACAGAATGGCGCACCCATATCTTTCACATCACTTGCAGCGCCATCTGTTGTTGAAAATTGTAACTACTGTAATTTCGAAAGTTTGTCCGCCTGAAAATGTACTGTTGTCCCAAGCATATTGTATTTCTATCGCTGCTCGTTTAGTTTTTATTGCCGTTTCAAATATACCGGTCATTTTTGAAACACTCTGTAAGAGAACAATTGAACACATAAAGACAGACAGTACATAGCAGACATGTTACGTCTGCACAGACGGCCTCTGCCAGGCAGACTACATTCAAGACACCCCTGTGTACCATATAACATACACAAACACTTGCAGGCGCAACCAAGAGGAAAACAGTTCCTCAAAATAAACAGAACTTGCTAGAGACTAGTGCGAACCTTTTTCTGCAGAGGTCGCCTCACAGACACGGGGGAAGTTGGAGTACTCCGCCGACCTCCGCCGTCTTTATAAGGCCAGCTCAGCAGCAGTACAGCTAGTACCTCGCCGAGCTAGCATCAGCTCCGACAGACCTCACCGACGCTCTTTATGAATATTCGTCTACATGTTATTTGTTTTCTTTGTGTGTATATAGTGATATTTCGAGAAGTGTAGTTCAGTTTCAATAAACGACATTACACTGAGTGTTCTACACTACTGAGTATTCTTCAACACACTATGCATATCAAAAGGAAACCTTTATCACATAGTATACAGACACGGTAAAGAATGTATAAAATAGTGTGGCCAGTTATTGTTCCAGGCGCCATGGTAAAATAAATGGGCAGCTAGGGTGACTTCGTAGAGGACACTTGAGCTCTCAGATGGGTGAATGTTTTGAAGGACAGTGTTGATGAAGCTGATGTTTTCAGCGGTGGGAGTAGGATGTAATGAGTTGCTTTGGTGACATGGTGTCTCGATAGGGTGGACTGGAACAGTCACTTCAGGTTTGGTTGGACAGTGTTTGATTGTACATTTATAGGAGTACCTAAGCGAGATGGATTGGTTGCAGATGTTACAGACAGGTGAGGATCCAAATTTGGGAAGTGTTGGTACAGATATTTAGTTTCGCAAAGGGGAGAAATGGCTAGGTTTTTGCAAATTATAGTTAAATTGTCATTCTAGATAAGGCACTTGCCGTAATGGTATGATTGCATTTGGGAACCTGAAGGTTGTACTTTGTGTTTATAGTGATACACGTAGACTCCGTTCTGGAGGTGTTGGTCTATGGCAGATAGGTCTTCTGAAAAGTGCAGGTGAGAAGTGGGACTAGAGTGGTGATGAATAAAGAGTGCTTTTCGGATTTTGAAGTCAGGATTAGAATTGAGCTCCCACTCAACATCCCGAACTATGATCTTGGTGTCAACCTACTTTGTTACAGCATTGAGAGTCAATGGGTTAGGTAGTGCTGGGATTATTTGGGACATAGTGGGCTAAGTGGGAACAGGGAGCCATATGGACCAAATGTTGTTGCAGGCAGTCTATGTACCACGTGTGGTTTGAACTCAGGATCAGAGAGCTTGCTGATTATGGAATCTTTGTCAGGTGTGATTTGTGATATGTTGAGATTTGTAAGGTACTCATATTGAGGGACATTGTATTAAGACTTAGGAATTTGACATCTGGATGTGATAGGATGATGGAATGTTTTGGAGAAGATGTTAAAGATGAGATGAGAGTAGAGTCCATAGGTTCTGGTGAGTTGGATTGCTGTGGTGGTTTTTGGGTTTCAGAGACAGGCGTGGTATCTGTGCTAGGTGTTTTGGAGGGATAGTTTGAGGATGGGATGTGAAAGGATCATAACTTAGGAATGGGATAGGATTTTGTACAGTTTTTTTTTTACCTGGGGGATGGGATGGGTGGGGACTGAATCTGATAGTGATATTGAGAGAGGCAAAGCTACTGTCTCACCTATTTTTCGTATACATAAAATTATTAAAAATGTTGTTATAACTTTGAGCAAGACTCCAGAAAGTTAACGGCCTGATAGGGCGCTAAAAACATGAGGTATTTTTTATCGTTCTTAGCTCGTAGAAATGGCATATTTGGAGTTGAAAGCAATCTTGCTGGATAGGTCCACAGCCATACAGGACAGACAGAGCAGCACCTTATCAAGACAGGTCTCCAACAGAACAATGCTGTGATACCTGCATAGGCGCCAGCCAATGGCTGGGCTGGGGGCGATGGACTGAAGGGACACATCTGCACAGCAAACTGGGCATTGTGTGCAGAGCCACACATAATAAAAATTTACAAGTTTTCGTGTTCGCCGATACTGTAAATAGGCCTGTGACCCAGTTCCATCGGCTGCCTAGATTGTATAAGAAAATCCAGCGTCTGAGAAACGTTTACAGATAGAGTCTTTATTACATCTAACAAGTTCCAAGGCACAGGCTGTTTATATAAAGATATTTAAAATTGTTTCTGTTCACTTGTTGTTGTGGGAAGTGACGAACTTTGGAAAAAACACCTTTGCCCTCAGTGAAAACTTAAAAAAAACAGTAATTGGCGGTTTCTTTTTTTTCCAGAGATGCAGGTTTCGTAACTCTTGCCCTGGTTCGACATGAGTTTGTGCTGTTGTGTGAGAGGTGAGCCTATGATTGGCTCAAGACAGTGTGAAGGCGGTGTCGTTTCTGCACTATGTGGGAAAACAAATTTTTTTCTGAAGTGGGGCGAAGATCACAGGTGCTTGACTTTGGTCTGGTAAGAGGACTGCTGTTTGAAGCTCTGGCATGTGTGGTTAGTGATCGGGACCTGCCCTGAGACTGACTTCACTTGCGAGTAGTTAGACTGGAGAGCCTGTGGTGAAGTTCTTACTCTACTGGCAGTGTGACTTCAAACGTCTTGGACTACTCGTTTGTCGAGGGCACACTTATTCGGTTTTGGTTTACCATTTTGGACGTTTGGTATCCTTGTGCACTCTATCATACAAGTGAACCATATTGGTCCTTCGTATGACCAGCGAATGGGTGCGTTACACACTGAAATTCACGGTGATTTCAGGAGTGTGGTATAGAGTAAATTGCGATCCGTCTGCCTGATCGATAGACAGTGATATTTTTGGATTTCTTTCGTGGCCGCGATCGATTCATAGGTTCCACCTCTCGTCTCACCTCCGTCACACCCATCTCGCCAGCTGCAAGTTGCATCGCCGTACGAAGCAAGCAGAGTAACGCACTGCTGCTCCAGCATTGTCAGGGCGTACAGATCTCAATCGCCACTTGGTCTCAGCTGCACCTATGCACTGAAACCACAATAGATTTAATCAATCAAAGTCTGCTCAGCGTCATATCAATTCAGATTGAGTTATCCACATTTTTAGGGCCAGACTACTTGACTCACTTCTGCCACCCAGGATTCGTGTCCATTGTGTTCTTAAACCACCTGTTAATTGTTTACGGTATGTTTAGCATAACTTATGTTTCTAGAATGAAGTTTTCACTCTACAGCGGAGTGTGAGCTGATATGAAACTTCCTGGCAGCTTAAGACTGTTTGCCGGACTGGGACTCAAACTCGGGACCTTTCCCTCTCGCGGGCAAGTACTATACAGACTGAGCTATCCAAACACGACACACAGTTTAATTCCGCCAGTACCTCGTCTCCTACTTTCCAAACTTCACAGAAGCTCTCCTGCGAACCTTGCAGAACTAGCGCTCCTGGAAGGCTGTGACTAAGCCATGTCTCCGCATGCTGTAATCGAGTTTCGAACTCACACATCAATTACCTTCTCGTGCAGCATGACGATGCAAGACCACATATTACCGCTGCGACATCTGAAACAATCCGACATTTTGGGTTCACTGATATCAATTATCCTCCATATAGTCCAGATTTGGCACCATATGATTTTCATCTGTTTACAAAATGTAAAGAATATCTACGAGGGCTTCCATTTGATAGCGATGAAGCGGTGCAAGCAAAGATGAGGTTCTGGCTCCATCAACAAACACTCTACGGTGACCGTAGCAACAAACTGGTCTCTCGTTGAGAGAAATGTTTTCGTCACCAGCGTGAGTACGTTCAGTAAACATCAAGGATATGGACGGAGGATGTGCCTAATGTTTGTTTTACTTGAAAATCTCTTACAGTTTTCACACAAAAAATTCGGATGCATTACTTTTCACTACGGCCTCGTAGCTGCAACACTTGCTGGAGTGATATTATGTACTGTAAGTAGGCTGTTTAGGTTTTTTTTATTGGTAACGCCACGTAGCGCTCTGCATGAAAATCACTGGCTGTGCTGTGTGCAGTCTGTGGCTGGTTTCCACTGTTGTTTGCTATTGCAGTGTTGGGCAGTTGGATGTTAACAGCACGTAGCGTTGCGCAGTTGGAGGTGAGCCGCCAGCAGTGGCAGATGTGGGGAGAGAGATGGCGGAATTTTGAGAGCGGACGATCTGGACGTATGTCCATCAGAAAGAGTAAATTTGTAATGTTGGATATCATGGACTGATATATATATATATATATATATATATATATATATATATATATATATATATATATATAATGACTTTTGAACACTATTAAGGTAAATACATTGTTTGTTCTCTATCAAAATCTTTCATTTGCTAACTATGCCTATCAGTAGTTAGTGTCTTCAGTAGTTTGAATCTTTTATTTAGCTGGCAGTAATGGCGCTCGCTGTATTGCAGTAGTTGGAGTAACGAAGATTTTTGTGAGAAATGATTCATGAAAGGTATAGGTTATTGTTAGTCAGGGCCATTCTCTTGTAGGGATTATTGAAAGTCAAATTGCGTTGCGCTAAAAGTACTGTGTGTCAGTTTAAGTACAGTCATGTATAATTTTTCTAAGGGGACGTTTCATACACCACGCCCTCATAGCTGCAGCGCATGCTGGAGCGATATTATGTATAAAGGAAGAGTCAGTCAAATTTGGGTATCCTGATCGAGTCATCCGAATATGAGAAAAGTAGAAAGAAAAGGTGAGGACAGTGAATAGGGAGTAAAGAAGTAAGTCGGTGTGGGAGTGGAATGCAGGTGCAAATAGACAGTGTTGGACGTCGAAGTTATAGGCTGGTACATCTGTAGGGTGGCAAAATCTTGCCCCGGATGTGAGTAATTTTGACGGTTGATATTTCATGTTCACTTTGTATGGCATCGCATTTTTAGGTAGGGTTACCGAATTGTTAACCGTTTATTGGTTGATACTGGGTAGCTTCATACTATCATTTCTGTAGAGCTGCACGCTTTGAGGATAATTTCGTAATGGTTCTGACTGCAGGGAGAACGACGGCCTCCATAGCCTTGGAAACCAACACGGGCCAAGGGTTGGAGGCAGAGGGCTTTTTATGGCTCTGAAGCATAGCAGCATCGAGAAGTTTAACCGTGTCCCACAAGTCAAATCGGCGCTGGCGAACCTTATTTAGATGCATTTGATACTGTAACAGAGCGGATGCAGAAACCATCGTTTCAGATTAAATCCATGGAACAGTACGTCTCGTAATCAGTCTCGCTCCCCCGCACATTGTCGGGAGTCCGTACATTCTGGTCGCTGCTCCGAGTGTAGCTCTGAGGCACGGAAGAATGGGACTTATTAACATTAGACGCACTACGCATGTAAGCTCACAGGAAAAAATGGTAGTGACCTCCTTACAACGGTACACTGGTCGCTTTGGAGCGATGGAGACTGTGTGGAACTGGTATGACGCAGCGATGTGAGCCCCACCATTGACGTTACTCACTGAGGTACTTCGGGGTAACCCTGCCGATTCTTTTCCTGCAACCCAGTCAACGTCTGTAATCAGAGACGGTATCCACACAAGTGACAGCCAAGTTATCAGCGTAAGTAATCTGACAGTGAATGGTTCAGAAACATTGTCTTATAAAGTGTTTCACCATCGAAAACAACGAAGTTAATAGGAGATATCAAAATGGGAAGTGTGGGAGTAACAAGGTTCCAATATCTAACCTCTGAAACATTTACTAAAGATTAAGTGCTATAAACGGAAAAAAAACTTACAGAGATAGCCAAAGCCTATATGACCAAGCCACTAATTACGCAAAGAAAGTTTGGAAACACTTGGATAAGTATGGCAGAAGTAAGGTATGTCTTGGCCCAGAAATACCCTGTAACTGATGGTCAGTCCTGTTGAGCCGTAGTAAAGTTAGCGTTGAAAAGCGCGCCGCAGAGCGTAGCGTGAAGCAGTCACCCTCTGTTTTCTGGCGGTGGCGTCTCTGTCGCAATTGAAGGCTTCGGTGTCTCCCTCTAGCGGGAAAGGGGAAAAGTGGGCTGTTCGCGTGGGTTTAAGAGGGCTGTATGGGCTCTCGAGAAGAGTTGGCAGTCGGGGGCATCAAGGAGCGACTTCTCTGCCGGTGCTAGAGGTACAGCACGCAGACCGCGGCATCAACGTAAGTGACGTGAGCAGCGGGTCCGTGGTATGAGGCGTTAACTGTTCGTCGCGAAAGGAATCTTCCTGAGCGAGGGTCCGCAAGGGGGCTTAATTTGCAGTTCGGCCGTATTCTGTCGACCGGCGAGGAGGTTCTGAAAATAGGCGCGCCTTCCTGCGCCCATTGAAACGCCTGGCCCACGCGCGGGAAGGTGGTAATATTAGAAAGGGTGGTCTGTTTGTCCCCTTTCGAGGACGAAAGGAGGGGAGTCAGAGAAACATCTGTGGTTCGGATTGCTTCTTTCCCCTTCCAGCTTACCAACGGGTTCATTCGACTGTTAGCCTCTGCCATGTCTCTACTGTTTAAAATGCAAGGCACTAAGACCTGATACATTCTCTCGCCTGCCATGACTAGTATTACTAAACTTGCATGTAAAAGGTACTCCAAGAAAGAAGTAAAATTCCTTTTGCCTCGTGGTAAAAACTAGTCAATTGCATAACGAATTCCTGCTCATCTGGATGCTTTAACTTACGTAAATTTGTGTATATGTATATTTGGCTATAGTCAAGCAAGATTGTTAATATAAGCAGTAGTGGATTTTCTATATTGTTTCTAGTCAGCAAAAACTGTTGTGTGTGTATCCAATACCTTTAAGACTTTTACTCAACGTGCTTATGTGTTTTATACAGGTAGTTGGTTATTAGTGTGTTTTCTTGCCATGCGAAAGTTTGCCATTTCATTACGGGTAGAAATTGTTGCCTTGAAAGGAGAATGTTGTAAAAGTTTGCCGTAAGTTAAATGGCAGAAATTTGTAAAATTTGTTTTTTTTATATATTTTGGAAATGTTAATGTTATAAACGGTGAGTGTCCCCCCGTGTGTATGACTCATACGGTTTGGTTTTTCTATTTTGAGAACTTTTGTAAGAAGGATTGTCTTTATAATTTGCAGACAAATTATATTCTGCGCCATTTAATGAATGAAGTGAAATTTACCTATAATTTAGCTGAGCTTGAAATATTATACAGCGTCGCGTTGTATACGTTAAATTGCTTGCCTGTACTTGCCTTTTACTGGCGTGAAATTTTTTATAAAAATTTAATAATTTAAAAGTCCTTTCCCATCGTAAATTGTGACATTTGTTAAATGATTGGTGTTTTTTTTTAAATATTGTAGAGTCTTGCACCAAATTTGAATAAAGAGTGTGACTGTAAATTGTATTTAACTTCACCAGTTATTCCGTGGCACCTACTTCCACTTTACATTTTGTGTCTTGATTGAGACTAATAACCTTTGGTGAACCAGTAGTTATTTTACGGTTCACCTGTACTGTGATTCCTTTTGCTAAAATCCGAGCAAAACTCTGAGCGGGAACTTATATCGATAACGTAGCTCTCTGGTGTCCGAATACATTCTTGATACAGATGTAGTGCGGGTTTCGTAAAACGAATCGGTAGGGGGCAGCTAAGTTACGTTGTATCATAGAGTCGGTTCTATAGAATAAGCAAACAGATTGGTCAACGTGGAGATGTGACAGAAGAGCAGAAAGGAGACATCGTATATGGATATTATTCTGTCATTGCGTAGGTAGATCACAGCTTATGGTCACTCGGGCTGGCAGTAACAGAGAGACCGGCAGAGCAAACAGGTGGTTTCTGAAGTGTTAGGCGGCGGGGTTCACTAGGTGAACGGCTAACCAAAAACTACGTCCAGAGTGGAGCAGAAGTCCTCGTGTACAGAGTGTTCGAAAATTCCCGTTACAAACGTATAGGGTTTGTGAAGGGGAGTGAGCAGATCATGTTTTGAATTGGAATCGATGTCCAGAAACGTACCGTTTCCGTGCTACAACCATTTGAAAACATGTTGGTAACGCTACCCTTTTAGAAGTAACTGATTAAGCGTGACCCACTACATCACTTATTTTAAGTTCTGCTTTTTAACAGCCAAAGAATTTGCTCTTGTACTCGTCTCCTTGGAACATCACAGTCATGCCTTGTGACTTTCTCGGAGCCGTTGTATAATTTTAGCGAAAAGGGTATGCGATGTAGTCGGACGTTGTGGAGAACGATTTAGATTAAGACCGCGAGCATTGAGGAAGATCATGTCAGTGTTTTCTGTAAACGTGTACTATGTTTTTCTAACACGCACAGACACGTGACCAAGTGTTGCCCTTTAGATCTAAATCTTAATGATCAGTATACTGCCGACACTACTGTCTTCTTGCAGGACACAGGACTGCACACTCACTTTGAAGAGTACTATCGGACCTCGGTAATCTGCAAGATTCATTGCCTATCGAAGGCGCTGGCCCCTAACGATTCATATCGAACATGCGACTCCAGGTCGATCACATGACGCTGGTGGCCAGAAGTATGGTAAATGTGCAGTGCGTTGCCAGGGGAACATACTTTAACGTTTCCGGATGTGAATTGCAATGACTGAAAGCTTTGCCGATAATCTCACTTAGCGAAATCTAGTTCCTTGGTTGTTTAGTGTGGAAACTTGATTCATTGGGACTTCGGATTGCTTTCAAATAAGGATAGCGGGAACTGTGTAAAATGTCACGGGCTCATCTCCGTGAAACTTTGCAACGAACAGCCGGATGCTGATTTTCCTCTGCAGTTATAATACCCCCAGAGTCAAAAGAGACCATCTACAAGAAAGAACACATCGTTTGACGGTTCCAAGTTACCTATCGAAAAGAGCATCATTTTAGTCTCGTGTTGGATAAGAGACTATACGCTAAAGCGACAGATTGTGAAACAGAATTTCCCACGAACACCCTGTGCGACGACTACGGTTTCTGTGGAGAAGCCTGTCATGTCAGTTGCGAGCGAAAGTGTTTAAAGTTGTCGAAATAGACGAGTCGCGTATAGCTGCTAGGAAATACCATGAGATAGAGACGAACTTCACCTTTCCGAATGACTGTATTTCCACAACTTGAGGTTGCGTCGAAAAATTAACCCTCCTGATTCTCTCTCGATATTTCTGGCTGACATAGCAAGAATGTACCAGAATTATGGGAGCGAAGGATTGCTAGCACGAGGATAGTGCATGGAGAAGGTACAGCTTAAAAGTAAAGTAACTAAAGTTATTACTTTCATTTGTAACTGTAAGTAAACGTTCGTCTTTTGTCGGTGCTCCAGCGAACGCTGTAAACCGTATACACAACTCGTACCAACAGAGTCGTGTGGCCGGTGTTGAGTAGCACTTCCGATGTACATCGTTAGAGGCTTGCGCATTTGATAGGCAGTCATTCTAGGAAATTGCCCGTACTTCGAATAGCCGCAAAATCACCCAATCTTAATGCTACAGAAAATGTCTGGCTACTCCAGCCGTTGCAACGAAGCAATAAACATCTTCGCAATGACGTAGCTCTACCGGATCTAATTATGAATAAGGGGCTCTAGGTGGATATCGCATAACTGAAGAAACTTGTGGACTTTCTTCCTTGTTCCTAGCTGCATTCAAGCTATTATCAAGGACAGAGACGGTCCTACAGACTACTAGAGTTTGACGTCTCCTGGTGAGCACAAATATTTTGTCCGGTGTGCTCACAAATGTCGTGACCTCTCAGCTACGAGATCTGCTTATGAAACATGCCAAAGTGTCGTAAGGCTCGACCGAAAGTCGCAAGCACGCTGTGTAAGTCATAGCAAGGCCGCTCTCTGCTGTTTGGTTGTCAAAGTCAGAGCCTCCCCTGGGAAGATAACGCGGCCTGCAGTTGGCCTTGCCGGAGCGCCTCGAGGTTTCCAGTATCGCCGGGACACCTGTCGCTCCTGGTGAAACGACCACCACTGTGACGGGCGGGCCACTTGAATTGTAGAGATCCATTCCAGCCAAGAGATGCCTCCAGGCTGTACGCTAGTCCACACGAGGAGACCGACACTCGGCAGCTACTGGAATTTGCAATCGGTAAATTAGTCTCAGTGCAGCGCTCGTAACGTTTTCTGTTCTATCAGTTTATTGTGCTTACGACATGTAATTTTGTATGTGTCCTCATTTATACAGTCCTGGAAATGAAAAAAAGGAACACATTGACACCGGTGTGTCAGACCTACCATACTTGCTCCGGAAACTGCGAGAGGGCTGTACAAGCAATGATCACACGCACGGCACAGCGGACACACCAGGAACCGCGGTGTTGGCCGTCGAATGGCGCTAGCTGCGCAGCATTTGTGCACCGCCGCCGTCAGTGTCAGCCAGTTTGCCGTGGCATACGGAGCTCCATCGCAGTCTTTAACACTGGTAGCATGCCGCGACAGCGAGGACGTGAACCGTATGTGCAGTTGACGGACTTTGAGCGAGGGCGTATAGTGGGCATGCGGGAGGCCGGGTGGACATACCGCCGAATTGCTGAACACGTGGGGCGTGAGGTCTCCACAGTACATCGATGTTGTCGCCAGTGGTCGGCGGAAGGTGCACGTGCCTGTCGACCTGGGACCGGACCGCAGCGACGCACGGATGCACGCCAAGACCGTAGGATCCTACGCAATGCCGTAGGGGACCGCACCGCCACTTCCCAGCAAATTAGGGACACTGTTGCTAATGGGGTATCGGCGAGGACCATTCGCAACCCTCTCCATGAAGCTGGGCTACGGTCCCGCACACCGTTAGGCCGTCTTCCGCTCACGCCCCAACATCGTGCAGCCCGCCTCCAGTGGTGTAGCGACAGGCGTGAATGGAGGGACGAATGGAGACGTGTCGTCTTCGGCGATGAGAGTCGCTTCTGCCTTGGTTGCAATGATGGTCGTATGCTTGTTTGGCGCCGTGCAGGCGAGCGCCACACTCAGGACTGCATACGACCGGGGCACACAGGGCCAACACCCGGCATCATGGTGTGGGGAGCGATCTCCTACACTGGCCGTACACGTCTGGTGATCGTCGAGGGGACACTGAATAGTGCACGGTACATCCAAACCGTCATCGAACCCATCGTTCTACCATTCCTAGACCGGCAAGGGAACTTGCTGTTCCAACAGGACAATGCACGACCGCATGTATCCCGTGCCACCCAACGTGCTCTAGAAGGTGTAAGTCAAGTACCCTGGCCAGCAAGATCTCCGGATCTGTCCCCCATTGAGCATGTTTGGGACTGGATGAAGCGTCGTCTCACGCGGTCTGCACGTCCAGCACGAACGCTGGTCCAACTGAGGCGCCAGGTGGAAATGGCATGGCAAGCCGTTCCACAGGACTACATCCAGCATCTCTACGATCGTCTCCATGGGAGAATAGCAGCCTGCATTGTTGCGAAAGGTGGATATACACTGTACTAGTGTCGACATTGTGCATGCTCTGTTGCCTGTGTCTATGTGCCTGTGGTTCTGTCAGTGTGATCATGTGATGTATCTGACCCCAGGAATGTGTCAAAGTTTCCCCTTCCTGGGACAATGAATTCACGTGTTCTTATTTCAATTTCCAGGAGTGTACTTCTAAGTTCTAGGGGACTGATGACCTCAGAAGTCCCATAGTGCTCAGAGTGATTTGAACCACTTTTTGAGTCTGCTGGCCAGCGGAAGTCTTAACTCACAAGAGTGTTCCTGGAGCCATTCTGTAGCAATTCTGGACTTGTGGATTGTCGCATTCTCCTGTTGGAATTGCGCAAGTCCTCCTGAATGTACAACGGACATGAATGGATGCAGCTGATCAGACAGAATGCTTACGTACGTGCCGTCTAGACGTATCAGCGGTCCCATATCACTCCAACTGCACAATCACCACACCATTACAGACTATCCACCACCCTCTACAGTCCCCTGCTGACATGCAGGGTCTATGGATTCTTGAGGTTGTCTCCATACCCGTACGCACCCATCCGCTCGATACAATTTGAAACGAGACTCGTCCGACCAGGCAACATGTTTCCACTCATCAACAGTCCAATGTCGGTGTTGACAGGCGCAGGCGTGGCTTAAAGCTTTTTGTCGTTCAGTCATCAAGGGTACACGAATGGTCTTTTAGCTCCGAAATCCCATATCGATGGTGTTTCCTTGAATGGTTAGCAGGTAGACGTTGATGGCCCAGCATTAAAATCGGCAGCAATTTGCGGAAGTATTGCACTTCTGTCCCGCTGAACGATTCTCTTCAATCGTCGCTGTTCCCGTTCTTGCAGGATCTTTTTCCGGCCGCAGCGATGTCCGAGATTTGGCGTTTTACCGGATTCCTCATATTCACGCTACACTCGTGAAATGGTCGTACGGGAAAATCCCCACTTCATCGATACCTCGGAGATGCTGTGTCACATCGTTCGTGCGGTGACTATAACACCACGTTCAAACTCACTTAAATCTTGACAACATGCTATTGTAGCAGCTGTAACCTATCTAACAACTGCGCCAGACACTAGTTGCCTTATATAGGCGTTGCCGACCGCAGCGCCGAATTCTGCCTGTTCACATATGCATGCCCTATCAGTTTCTCTGGCACTTCATTGTGTAGCAGAGTAAAACTAGTTAGATAGGAAAAAACGGGTATGGAGGCTTGAAGAACATACCAGTAAAGAGCATGAAAACAACAAGCAGCTTCAAGGAAACAGCGCTAATTATTTACATATGCTTGTATAAAGCAGCACGAGAAGAACTTGTAAATAAGTACTGTAATGTGCCAAGTAACAGTACAGCAAGCCAATACACTGCGTAAATCATGTTAGCGTAATGTGAAAGAGGCACAAATACATAGAGTCGTATTAATCAGCACTTAACTAATATGAAAGGAAATATAGTTTTAAAAAGGAATGTAACAGGTTGAAATCAGAGCATTGCAACCAAACGATCGTCCTATGCGTCCATTCTCGAGTTTCATACCGGCCTCCATGGATGTTGCAAAGATTACCAGAAAACATGTCTGTTTTCAGACGATGGAAGTCACACATTTCTGGTCGTGTGAACTGCCTCAACATTCGTATAAAGTGTTCCGAAAAGTCACGCAATATACGTGAATTCATCCGTGAAGTTAATTTTTTGTGTTGCTCAATGTACGATACACAGACCGTTCTTTCTTCACAGCGAAAATCGTAACGTTCGAACACTTGCTGCTACCAAAGATCAAGGATGCTGCGCTCCTATACTGAGTCTGAACGTTCTAGACGCGCTGAACGACATTTTCTGAGATATGGATGGGTTGTGGTGGTCCCATCGCATGTTCCCGCGTCCTCCCGATATCAGGCGATTACACCTCTTTTTGTCGCCTTACGTCAAGAATTACGCATCCACAACACCATTCATGACATTGATACACTTCGCGAACGGATCAGTGGAGCAATAAGAACTGTTGATGCTGGACTGTTGACACGCACGTGGGTAGAGCTCGAATACACCCTTGATGTTCTAGGAGCGAGGCGCACAGCGAAATTCTGGCAGAAAGAGGAAAAAAGATCTGAGAGCTGCTGTACCTTTTACAAGAAACTACACTTGACCATCTTTAATGTTTATGAAGATATGATGAACACTGTTATTACAATGTTGTTCCATAGTGTTCAGAGCCATTTTTGAACAATGTTGTTTCAGTGCTTTTTTATATCAGTGCTTACACATGACATTTCCTTTGTGGATTTCCTGGCGATCGTCCGAAATTGACCGAAAGCGGTAGTTTGGAAAAGAAAAAGTATAGCTATGCTAACACGTAGCTAAGCTTCTCAATGTTTAATTTTCCTATAGGAATCTCTATTCGAGAACGGGAAAAAAGAAACGGAGAAATATTCCAGTATTAGAATTAGAATTTAAGAGAGCTTTGGAAGTTTGGAAGGCTTAAGATAAAATAAAGCAGAAGAGGTAGATAAGATCCCATCAGAATTTTTAAAATAATTGGGGAAAGTGGCTATTCACGTTAGTTTGAACAATGTATGAGTCTGACGACATACCTTCTGACTCTCGCAAAAATATCATCCACACAATTCCGGAGCTAACGAGAGGTGACAAGTGCGAGAACTAGCGCACTATCAGCTTAAACGCTCATGCGTTGAAGTTGCTGACAAGAATAATATACAGAAGAATGGAAAAGAAAATTGAGGATGTGTTAGCTGACGATCGGTTTGGCTTTAGGATAGGTAAAGGCACCAGAGAGGCAATTCTGATGTTGCGGTTAATAATGGAAGCACGACTAAAGAAAAGTCAATAGAAAAATAAGATTTGTCGACCTGGAAAAAGCGTTCGACAATGTAAAATGTTGTAAGATGTCCGAAATTCAGTGAAAAATTGGGGTAAGCCATAGAGACAGAAGGGTAATACACAATATTTACAAGAGTCAAAAGCGAATAATAAGAGTAGACGACCTAGAAAGAAGCGCTCGGATTAAAAAGAGTGTAAGACAAAGATGTAGTCTTCCGTCCATACTGTTCAATCAGTAGATCGAAAAAGCAATGATGGCAATAAAAGAAAGATTCAGGAGTGGAATTAAAATTCAAGGTGAAAGGATATCAACGATACGATTTGTTGATGACATTGCTGTCCTGAAAAAAATGTAAAGAAGAATTAGATGATCTCCTGAATGGAATTAAGAGTCTAATGAATACAGAATATGGACTAAGAGTAAATCGAAGAAAGACGAAGGTAATGAGAAATGGTAGAAAAGAGAACAGCCAAAAAACTTAGCATCAGGATTGATGGTCACGAAGTAGTTGAAGTTAAGGAATTCTGCTACCTAGGCAGTAAAATTACGAATGACGGACGGAGCAAGGAGGACATCAAAATCAGAGTAGCAATGACAAAAATGGCATTCCTGGCGAGAGAAATCTACTAGTATCAAATATGGGCCTAAATTTGAGGAAGGATTTTCTAAGAATGTACGTTAGGAGCACAGCATTGTCAGGTAGTGAAACATGGCCTGTGGGGAAACGGGAACAGAAGAGAGTCGAAGCATTTGAGATGCGGTGCTACAGACGAATGTTTAAAATTAGGTGGACTGATAGCTTAAGTACTAAGGAGGTTTTGTGCAGAATGGGAGACGAAAGGAACATGCAGTGACAAGGAGAAGGGCCAGGACGGTACAATATGGGTTAAGACATCAGGGAATGACTTCCGTGATACTAGAGGGAGGGCGAAAATTGTAGAGGAAGACAGAAATTGGAATGCGGGCAGCAAATAATTGAGGATGGATGTTGCAGGTGCTACTCTGAGATGCAGAGGAGAAGAATTGGTGGCGAGCCGCATCAAACCAGTTGGAAGACTGATGACTCGGGAAAAAAAGTATCGTACGTGCACTATGTAGTTTTGGATATTGAATGTTTGAGAGAAAGATGATATGAAGACGTCATTTTATCTTTAAGAAAGAACATTTTCTCTGCACAAAAGGGCACAGTGGGATCACTATTCGGTGCTCACCAGTCATCTTATGGGGAACATTTCCACAAACACTATATAATTTTAAATTCAGCTTCATACAGCTTACTTTCTCTCATGCGGTTTGTTGTAAAAAATGCAATGGAATTCGGAAGAAATAATGATATTCACTGTTATAATTTTAGAGCGAAATATGTTATTACATTTAATCACAATTGCTTTCTGCACAAAACGTGACGAATTATACTACCACCAAATTTTTTTAACAATAAGTAATGATATAAAGTCCATGATAGACAGCAAAGCTGAGTTTGAAAGCAGAGTTTCCTCATGGCGTATTCTTGTATTTCAGTTTCAGAACATCTTTTTAGAACCTTGTAGATTTTGTGGACTGAAAGAATTACTGGTTGATTTGTCTCATGCTAGATACTAGGTTGTGGTGCCTACAATCAGTTGTAAAATACAGGTTGAACCACTTCTTACAATGCAACAGCACTGAAACTGACGTGTATTTATTGGATTCTCATAGAACAGTTCTGATGATGAAGGCTTGCTCCACCGAAATGCGTCGGTTTTAGTGCTTTTGCATTGTGAATGGTGGTTGACCATATATTTTAATATTAATTGCACATTTACAATGTAAGAAAATATAGATTGCAACTCACTGTAAAAATGATACGTTAAGTTGCAGACAGACACGATGAAAAGACACTTACATATTAAGTTTCGGCAGAAGCGTTCGTCAGTAAAGGAGGTGTGGTGCTTGCTTGTGTGAATGATTATGTGTGTGTGTGTGTGTGTGTGTGTGTGTGTGTGTGTGTGTGTGCGTGCGCGCGCGCGCGCGCGCGCGAGTGTATGTGCTTCCTTTACTGACGAAGAATTCCACCGAAAGCTAATGTCTCTTTCCGATGTGCCTGCCTGAAACTCACTGTGTCATTGTTACTGTGAATAGCAATCTATCTTTTTCTTAACGAGATTTTCACTCTGCAGCGGAGTGTGCGCTGATATGAAACTTCCTGGCGGATTAAAACTTCTGTGAAGTTTGGAAGGTAGGAGACGAGGTACTGGCAGAATTGAAGCTGTGAGGACGGGTCGTGAGTCGTGCTTGAATAGCTCAGATAAACGCCGGTACGGTAGCTCAGCGTGTTCGGCCAGAGAGCTGGTTGGCCTCTGTAATAAGAAAAATGAGTGGAAGGATCAACAAACGAACTTTAACGGATGTCATGTTATGTGCGCACCGACCCAACACAACTATCAACAACGAAAAAAAGAAGATAGTAGAGCACTTATCCCGCGAAAGGCAAAGGTCCCGAGTTCCAGTCTCGGTCCTGCACACAGTTTTAATCTGCGAAGAGGTTTATCTTTTCCTTACATTGTTAATATTCCAACCTGAAGTTTCCACTGTCTAACTGTCCATTTACTTTTCTATTAAAATATACTTTGACAGTTTTTTATTATCTACAAATCATCTGCTATCAAAATATGAATTATATCAAACAAATTGTAGGCTGACTGATTCCACATAATAAGGATATATCAAAGAAGTATTACGGAGAAGCGAAGTAATTCAATTTCAAAACATCATTATCATGATGGATTTTAATTCCGTCTCTGGAATTCAGACCACCTGCTTTCGAATGGGAAGCCACTACACGAAGGCCATTTCACGTTTATAACGTCAAACGTATCAAGCAGTCTAGCTTCACACTAGAAACAAGTTGCGTGTTAGTATAGTATGAGATCGAATCTCATGTAAATCAGTACGTAATTACACACAAATCAGTGACAAGGTTAGATGAAATATTTAAACAGTGTCAGATGCACCAGCTGCAGGACTGGAATATAAACTGGTCACATTTACTTTATGAAGCATTTACTGCTATCCATGTCCCAATTTAATAATGACTACCCTTTTCAAAGCGTAGACACACAGCCTTGTAGTATTTAGTAAGCTGTGACATCCTCATATTTAATTAATATTTTAAAGACATTGCCACTTATGTTTACCATGTAAGGGCCGTTTCTCTTGGGTGTAAAATCCTTATGACTCTAAAAAAAGGCTGATAACGTTGAGAGACGGACTTCATGTGAGTAGTAGATTTATATGCTCGGAATTAACTAGTGAGTGTGGTGGTGTGGTCGACGTGTGGGACAGATGTGCCTCAGTGTAGGATGGTCTTGGGTTCGACCCACGGCGGCTCACATTAACTCGATCAGTTATGTCTGATAACTGACCAGCAGCACTCACGACCGAAGTCTTGAGCCAGTTCGCAGACTGAAGTCACAAACAAAAAGGCAAAGAATAAATCTAAGTGCGTTTCGGTTTCCTGCCGTCGCTACGAAAACCTCATTTAGGACAGGCCAACTTACGCTGTCAGTCACACCAATCGAATTATTTGTTAGAATTGTCATCACGCTAGGCGATTTCCTTCTTCCGACTTCACAGTTGTTAAAAAACCTGTAAAAGGCCGTCACAGAAAGAATAAACTTCACTAAAGCCTTTTGCTCTGCTCTGTGCAAATTCAGATGAGCGATGAATCCTCGTCTAATTCTAACACTCAAAAAGAATCTTACTGGAGAGGTACGTTTTGCTGATCCGTATGGAGAATACCTTGTTTATCGGAACTGGTTTCGAAGAATGTGGTTTTGTTAGACGTCCAAAATAGACGTCTTGGATCAGTTAAGTTTTTTATAGTAAGTACTTCCTGAAACGTGTCTGATATATTCCATTTTATGCTGGCATTTCCAAGAATTGGGTACCCTGATCTAATCAGAGAAATAACGGTCACTGCTCCTGCCGCAGCAATAATGGCCGAGCAGTAACGGAGGCAGTTAATTAAAGATTTAAAACGCAAGATTTATCTCTTGGTTCACTTTTTATATCAACAATAAAATGGTTCGTGTGTTCTGTAGATTCATGAGTAGGAAGTCATATTTAGATGATTTCAGTTGCAATATTTTCAGCTGGTGAAGAGGACGTCAGGTCATGTAACTTAAATTGCCAGTTACCAGTTATACACTGGTTCCCGACAAATAAAAAGAAAATAGAAATAATTTATGGATATGATTTCAAGAAATTTAAAACTTTTTATTTGAGCTTGTTTTCAATGTAACGTGGCACACAATTAGCATGTAATTCCGGAGCCAGAACAGAGTGATAAAATAGTAAAAAAAATTTTGTTTCTATGTAGAGATAAATTTGAGTCGGAGCATTTTTAATGTTACAATTTTTTTCTATTGATGTGATGTTCCGTAGTAGAACTGCTGCACGCTGCTCTGCAAATGTTCTCCTTCAGTGCGATTAATTATTAAAATGATTCTGCATAAAACCCATACGCCCCTTCTCATTTCCTCTCATAATATTTTATCCGGAGGCTGTATAAATTCTTCTATTGGAAATACCTAAAATCCATGTGGCAGGCGCTTAAACTGGTAATCCTTACCCTCGAAGAGAAAGTCAGTGTACTTTCTAGACTCATGATCAAGAGGCAGTTGGCAGTATCCGTCAGTTAAGCCCATTGAACAGAAGTGCCTGTCCAAGCAAAAATGATTAACAGTTCTTCAGTATTTAGCGGACAATCTCTTTCGGCTCAATTGTACTCATTTGAAGTTCGGGAAACAAACACTAGGCGAAAATCGCCATTGGGTATTTTCACTGATACTTTCGCGTTGACAAAGAAGCGACTTTGCCTCTCAGTAATGTCTCAAGATAACGCCGTGTGTGCTTCTCTTCTTAGAGCATCCTGTGTACTAAAGGGGATGGAAAGGAGTTTTTACAGAATTTTGTCTCGTATTTCACCTATAGTTTACTCTGGTATTCACTAGTAAAACTAGTCTTTCAGAAAACACCACACGACATTTATTCAGCATTGTTTAGAACTGTTCCCTCTCACGTGGTTTTAAGTTTACTTTTTCTGCGCATTCCTTTGCCAACTATCTTCTGGTTTCAAAGGATCACATTTACTCTGCTCACCATCACTGCCTCTTAAGAGTACTAATGGGTGACATGCCTACATTTTTCTCCAGTGTTTCTTGCTTCATCTCTAAATTTGCTTCTGTCCTCTGATCATTACACAGGGTGCCCAAGGAGGAATGGGCAGTATTCAAGTATATGGCAGAAAGGAGCATTCGAAGCAAAGAAGTCTAGTAAGTATGTGCTCCAAAATGCATACCTTAAGAACTACGAGCACTTCTTTATTTTCGATGCTGTGAAATCCATCTCTTTTACTGCAACTCCTTTGCTTTCCATATTTCGAGCGGTGGTACTATGGACCAAAACAAGGAAAAAACAGCCCAATAAACATGGGCTCTAAAGCAGTTAAATTTTGCTACTGTGAAACATTGTCTTCTACTAAACAAGTGCTCGTAACTCTTAAGATATGCATTTTAGAGCCGATGTTTGCTAGACTTTTGTGGTTGGAATGATCGTTTCTGTCGTATCCCTGAATACTGACCATTCCTCCTGGACCTGTATATTTGAACATGCTAATTGTACCTTCACCTAGAAACACCTTTACCTGATTTCTTCACGAGGGTTGGAACTTAGTGGCAACTATTTATTCACAACCGATACAAAAGAGTTACATGTTTGCACCTGTTACTGTTCTTCAAAGTAGTCACAAGCGTTGTGTAGATCCCGTTGTCAGTGATGTGTAAGGCGTAGTTCACCATTAGCGGAGCCCGTTCTGTTGATGGGCGAATGGAGCGGCCTAAAGTTATGGTGACTCTCGTGTACGACTGTGATGGTGTTATCCTAACGCATTGCGTTCCTGCACGGCAGACCGTCAGTGCACGGTATTACTGTTCGCTTTTGGAGCATCACCTGCGACCAGCTTTGCGAAAGAAGCGGAGACCCTTTCTGCGCAACCCACCCATCGTTTTGCACGACAATGCGCGGGCGCATACAGCGCAAGCTGTGGCTGCTCTGGTCGGTCGATGGGACTGGGAAGTACTGTACCATCCACCATACTCCCCGGACTTAGGTCCTTGTGACTTTGATTTGATTCCGAAGATGAATCAACCACTTCGTGGCATTCGCTTCAGAACTGTTCCAGAGATTCGACAGGTAGTAGACTGCTCCATTCGCACCATCCACAAAACAGGCTCTGCTAACGGTATACTACGCCTTTCACATCGCTGGCAACGGGTTTTACACAACGCTGGTGACTGCTTTGGAGGACAGTAACAGGTGCAAACATGTAACACTTTTGTATCGGTTGTGAATAAGTAGTTGCCACTATTTCAGTTCCAACCCTCGTATTTAGACCAAATAAAACATCCGATTCAAGCCCAGGAAGACACACATATTATTTATTTAAAATGCATATCCTCTATCGGAAAATCGACATTCGCAATTTCGTGTACGTTTCTCTCACAATACCTCTTATTTTCGCTCCCTTCACCGCTACTGCAACCAGAAAATTAATTTTTTCTCACAGGGCCTTGTCAATAAACTTGGCATCGTAGCCGATGTCTATGAGCAAATGTATAGTGACTCCTCTTACTTGTCCTATTTCTTTTACTTTTCTTTTTTCTCCTGTGACATGTTCCTCAAATGTTACCCTTCTCTGTGGCGGATTAAAGCAGCCTGGGTAATCATTTCTTCCTGAGGTCTAATTTCAGTTATATTCGCGCGTTCACTTTTTGTCATCAGTAATGGTCTTTCCTGTTCTCTTTTTGCTGAGGTGGCGACCGTTTTCCGTCGTTATAATGACTTAGTCTCTAATTTTGTCGCCTGAATCTTTCTATTACTATGCCATTCCTCGGTTTTTCTTTTTTTATTCCTGTCACGTCATTAACATTTCTATCAGAATTACAAGCAATTTGTCCATAGTAAGCCTGATACACATGATCCACCTTTTCTTGCCATATGGGCGATGTATAACTATTTCCATTATCAAATCACCTTTATCTACAGTAATTTTCAAAAGGTAGATTGAGGTAGCTTAACTGGTCCAAATATTCTGGTAAAGCTCACGCATTTTCCAAATTTCAACCAGCAAGCTTCTCCCTGGCTGCACCCGGCAACTGACTAACAAACAACGTAACCACAAGTTCTTTATTTATCCTGTTATCTAAATATCTGGGTGATGAATGTGTCATTCCTAAACATTCGTATATCATCCCCAAAAGGGTGTATGCGTATCTGGCCCTAATAATAGCTGATTTCTAGGCACGCTGTTTCGGGGTGGTTGGACCGCAACTGTGTATTATTGAGCAAAATGCGACAGGTGGATTTTTCAATGAATATCAAATTCAGGAAATTTTTATTTAACACCTTTACCAATCACGAAATTAACTTCTTTGCTTCAGTTGTTGTCTTACGTTTAACCTGTCTCACACTAACCAACGTTGTTAAACACACTTCAAGGAAAAACGTCTCGGTTCTGTTCCACAATTCTGCTGAGTCAAAATTGTACTATCACTGCCGAAGACATTGCGTTGTTGTGAAGCATATAACTTGTTTTCTTCTCTGCCTTGTACATAATCAACATTAGTTTCGCTAATACTATCCACAAAAAGTCACACACACTAGCTTTTTTATCACACATGTTTAAACTCTGTTATTTCCCTAATTAATTTTGATACGTCGTGGTATGGGAAAACTTAACCAAAACTTAAGATAAGAAGAGCTCAAAGGCTTCAGGGAGTGAAAGCGTAGACCCAAATGAGGTTACATTTTCAAACTCAATTTAATTTTATTAAACATTAATAAACACTTGTTCACTGGTACATATATCTCAAAACACATTAAAAATTTCTAAACTCCACGCCGCTGAACATTCACAACTGTAATGTCAGAATGACAACCTTAAGATTCAACATAAGGGGATAATCACGGTCTGAAGGACCCAACTCTTTTGATTAATTATTGACCATAAAATAAGTTACTGATAGGAATGACTTTAATAATTCGGCCAGAAAGGCCAATCAAATATAACCACAAATGCTGTTTTATTAATGCTACATGAATGCAAAACCAACAGTTAATTTCCTTCGTCCAAAAGACAAATTCATATACCAAAGTTTTTTTTAATGAAACAAGCTAACAGATAAAATTAATAACCAAAAAGGGGTAGTGACGTCGCCACTCGGCCTGAAGGGCCTGAATATCAGTCGTAATAAATATTTGAGAATGGTTGAAGTTAGTGAGTTAGCACTTAAATCCAGCCCGTGCTCGTCACCACTAGGAAAAATTTACAATCAGCTGTGCCAGGACCGCCTGCTTTAGCAATATGGCACAGACCAGCAGCACAACTAGAAACTTCACCAACGTGGCGAATCGTCTACATAGGGCATGACAGCATCTCTCTATAACACATAAAATAAAAATTACCAAACATTGAAACACATGGTTCAAAATATAATGCCTATCTAGGCAGGAACTGTTAATGACGCCCACTGGCCTTCGTAAATCTTCAACTCAGTAAATGTGACGGCCAGTACTAAATAATAATACCACTCAACAAATTGTAAAATACAAGATCGTTATTGCACTTGAGTCAGAATAAAATTTCAACCACAGATAATATTTTAGGTTCAGTTATTAAGGCACAGAGAGTTAACACTCTTTTCTAGTGATACACTTGGCAATATAACAGCAGATCATTGAATCGGGATATCGGGCACGTCTGAGCCTACTAAAATTGCGAAACACCATGGCACACGACCTTAGAGCAAAACACACCCTACGACACGGGCAGAAATTGAGTGAGACACATCAAGTCAAGAAATTCTACCGTTAGTCCAGAAGTCAGACAAGCATTCGGTGACAGGCTGCAACCAGCACCAACTCGAGTTACGTCAACCGCCCCAGTTCCGCCACAGCAACGCGGACACGCCGCGTCAACAGTTGCCACGCCGAGCTTCCTTGTCACACAGCCCGTCCAGAACGACTGCCGCCGTCCCGAGTACACACGCTCGTAGCAATCGCGTGCGTTCACAGGAAGTTATACCACCTTTCCCGCAATATCTCGCTGCCACACAATCGGAAACTCAACTTCCCGTTTCAATCTGACAGCAGCACTCGATATTCGGGTCGTCAGCAGGTCTCTCCACAGAACGCAGTGCCCTCCGAAATTTAAAAGCAAACGGACCAATCGCGGCAGAGCAAAGCCAAGGCTCCGGAAGACGACACATCACACCTAGGCAAAGATGAACATGATACGGTTCAAATTTTCTATTCAAGGTCTCCAGTCCTTGTTGGACACACTAATTTGCATGCTTAGCTAGACTAACCTCTTGTTCAAACACTTTTGACCTTTCATACTCAGCTAGACCAACTTCTTATTTACTTCGTTCGCAATATTTCAATTTTCTTGACACTGATCCTCCTTCACGATTACTTCGGCAACGAATTATTCAGGGTGGATACTTCAAGATTGACCGCTCCAACTGTTGACAAAACTGGTTACTGAATTCCATTTGGAAATATTGTAATTGTTTTCCCATTTCGGTACTGATTTTTTCCCTGAAACGCTCCAGTCAATGAATTAATTTCTTTCAGCTTTTCTCCGTTTCCTATATCTTAAACTCAGAGTCCCCGACATTATCTTTTTCTTGATTATTCAGAAACTTGGTCAAAATTGCTTTCACACCTTCTGTTTCATTCATTGTGAATAGTCAGCAGAATTGTCACACAGACACACACACACACACACACACACACACACACACACACACACAGACACAGACACAGACACAGACACACACATACACAGACACACACACACACACAGACACAGACACAGACACACACGCCCAGTACACAAAATCCACTTATAGCCCAATACAAAAATGAAACAAATTGATTTCCTATTGCTAAAAAAAAAAACAGTCATGGAACAAACACTACACGATGACTACAGTAGATCACTGCCTAGCAGCGAAATCTTTACCACTACATCACTATCCTGACAACCATTAATGTGGCAAATACATGTAAATCGCGAACCACTTGCCACAGTCTGCTTAGTATCTCAGTTGTACTGTCACTGTACACTAATTTGTGTATTGCTCATTCATATGCACTAACGCCCAGCCGGCCACTGTGGCCGAGCGGTTCTAGGCGCTTCAATCCGGAACCACGCTGTTTCCACGGTCGCAGGTTCGAATCCTGCCTCGGGCATGGTTGTATGTGATGTCCTTAGGTTGGTTAGATTTAAGGTTAGATTTAAGTACTAAGTCTAGGGTACTGATGACCTCAGATGTTAAGTCCCATAGTGCTTGGAGAAGAAGAAGAAGAAGAAGAAGAAGAAGAAGAAGAAAAACGAACTAACGCCAAGTGTTGCACTTCACTTAGATTCAGTCCTTGTCTGTGTCCGGTTCCTCCAGGCTAACTTAAGTATACCACCAAAAATTCAGTGCACAACCATACTTTACACCTTTTGTTTTTGTTCCCTTTAATACTCTCACTGCACTAGTATTTTACAGTAAACGCAAAGTGAAGACATTAGTCTCGTTTGAATAAATAATAACCATGAAAGTTTGTACAGTCGTAAGTGAACAACAATAAGAAAAATAACTAAGACTGCAGATTCAGGAATACCGTCCTGTAAATATCTTATAGGATAGTGCTGCCACACCATCACCACTTAGCCAGCTAATAGTAATACTCTGATAGCTGCAAAATAATAAGAAAATCTAATTTGCTAATCTGAGCTCAGAAGTATTAATTTCTTTTTTGTCAAGTAGTATCAAGAACTATGAAAGACAAAGACCAAGCACGCAACTTCTGAAGCAAAATGGAGTACTAAACAAAATAGTAATAATACCTCAGGATATGATTCCTGTGGTACAGATGTGCATATGTTGTTGGAACAGGTGCAGGGTATTCAGTTCCTGCTAATCCGTGGCACAAACCGACCTCAAACTTTTTTAACAGCGTTCGTTGGCAGTGGGTTTATAACTCGGGCTTAGTTTCTGCCAGTGAAACTCAGCGGTGTGTGAAGAACAGCATTCCTGTACCTATATACAGTGCAGACCTATTAAATGGATGTTGATTGGAGTAGCATGCCTTATCCTCACAATTTGCTGTACATGATTTAGTGTCATGTCCAGCAGAGTGTCACACCTCGGTTTGGACGAGATAAACAAGAGGTACGGACTATCAGAACCGTACCCCAGCCTCCCAACCACACTCGTCTACCATGTGGAGCTTTTACGAGCTAAGATCAACCAGAAATACTCACTCTTCTTGAAACCACGATTCACTACCCGACACACTTGAAAGTGAAAAATTTATGACTTTACAACACTTGCTGTTATCTCCATTTCTCTGATTCTGCCAACATAATTATAGTTTTTTAATGAACTATTTCATGGATTAATATACGGTAGCGAATAATTTATTAACTGAATATCTTTGAGTCTAATCCCACTGCAAGATATCCACATATTCTTGGGACTTCTGAACTGCTATTGAACAAAGGACTGCTCGTAGACACAGACTGTTTCGTGGTCAAAAGTGACTATGTTATGCATCTGTGGCGTTTTGAGCAGGCTCGTCTTACGAATAATTTTTCGTCTGTTAATGTGGACATTCATCATAATGCTATGGTGATAAGTTGTAACTCTTTAGTATTAGAACAGTGACTATTTATACAGCACTTTTTCTTTGATTTATTGTAAAATGGAAACAACATGAGAGAAAAAGTTACAACATTATATTCTCTCGAATTATTTCCAACAGTCCAGCAATGCTCGGACAATTTTTCTATTCCGCGTCTGCATAAATCTGCTGGTTTCCAGTGAAAGTAACCGTCAAGCTTGAAGCCCATTATAAATATTTGATGGTCGCTTCGTGGAGAGCAAAAAATTGGCAAGTTGAGGAGAACGAGCGCGATGATGGATGACCTGCTAACCAAGCTGCTGGATAGCACCTTCTTTCAAACCGGCAGAGCGCTTACGGACGTTATCGCCCAGTTAGCGGCGCCTGGATGTTTCTCTTTGATTGCAACAACCATGTGTCACAGCTGTTGGCGACAAATGACAGCTGCTGTGGACACACTCCTGGGGAACAATTCGTAGTACATACACTCTGTACCACCAGATGCACAGCATCAACTTTTGTTCATGCTCACTGGTCTTCTGGCCTTTGCCTGAATAGCTGTTTGTAGCTACTGTTCAGCAGCCATATTCTCTTTGTGAAGCTACCCAAAAGGCACCGTATCGCGTCACCAAAACAATACTGTATAGGAACGCTATATGGGCCAATTGATAACGTCCGAGCCGCCAGCCAGATGCCTTCGCCAGCTTCAGATTTAGCAGTGCGTCGCAAAATTTTAACCGTTTTCCCACTTGACAGACCGTTTTGTAACGCTTAACCAACACTCGTAAGTTTGTAATAGGCAAAATTCAATAAGTAGCTCCATAAACAACACCAGAATAAAAACTGACACTTGATAAACATACTTATAGCACCAATCTAACTTTTTATTTGTCCAGGTAAATATTGTTCGTGATGGTAGTCTATGTACTTCAGTATTCCTCACATCGTATGCTACTTGAACAACGATCACACCGTAGTTACTAATGTGCTGTGCTCTCCTGGTTTACTGAAGGTAATTTATATGGAAACTCGTAGTACAATAGCAATTATATGTCTGCTAAAGGGGTGCCAAAAAATTAAAACAAAACAAAATTGCTACGGACTTGTGGACTAACCAAACTGTTCCTTTTTTTTCTTTTCAAATTAAATTTGTTCGAGGTGGTATAAGAGGCAGTCAAATGAAAACGAGACAGATTGGAAAAAATTAAGGAAACTCTTTGTTATTTCATAAGTAAACGCCATAATTGTTATTCCACTTATTCCACTGTGAGACAACACTCAATGCTTTCACGGAAAAAGTTTGCGGTTGGCTACAGAACAGTGATTGTAGTCTGGCACGCACGTATTCGTCCGAACCAAATCGACGACCAGCGATGTTATTCTTCAGGGCTTCAAAAATATGGAACTCACATGGGGTGAGACCGAACCCAGAGACTGGTGCCATGAAACAGCGCCCTGCACCGCTTTTTTTTATCACGCTCTATCCAACATGTGCCACAGTATTCCTTCAACAGCTGGCGTAATATAAGCACCTGTTGATTACAGTTATGTGCATCGATAAGAAGTGGACAGATGTTGCATCTCTGTCGCCGTCAGTTGCAGCCGCGAATCATACTTAAGGTAATTTTCTGCAAGCCCCAGCCGAGCGAAATCCGAGGAAAGTCGTGAAAGATGAACAACTAAATTCAGCGCTTCCGGTATCGGAAAATACAACCCGGGCCCCCTCGGCGAGACCCAGCAATATTCCCGTCCTGGGAACGTAGCCAACACCTATCCGCCATCTGACGGCAACCGCAAAAAACTCACTTTTTTTCCTTGTAGAACGGCATGCACCAGACGCACTACTTGGAGACGAACGTCTGATCACGGGATCCCGGGTTCTAGTCCAGGCTGGATTGGGGATTTTCTCTGCCTGGGGACTGGTGTTTGTGTTGGCCTCATCATGCCAGCACGGTAGCTAAGCGTGTTCCGTCAGAGGGTTAGCTGCCCTCTGTAAAAAAAACTGAGTTAATGGATCAACGATGAACTTCAACAGTCGTCAGGGAACGTCCGCCCCGAGCAAATACATCTACATCTACATCCATACTCCGCAAGCCACCTGACGCTGTGTGGCGGAGGGTACCCTGAGTACCTCTATCGGTTCTCCCTTCTATTCAAGTCTCGTATTGTACGTGGAAAGAAGGATTGTCGGTATGCTTCTGTGTGGGCTCTAATCTCTCTGATTTTATCCTCATGGTCTCTTCGTGAGATATACGTAGGAGGGAGCAATATACTGCTTGACTCTTCGGTGAAGGTATGTTCTCGAAACTTTAACAAAAGCCCGTACCGAGATACTGAGCGTCTCTCCTGCAGAGTTTTCCACTGGAGTTTATCTATCATCTCCGTAACGCTTTCGCGATTACTAAATGATCCTGTAACTAAGCGCGCTGCTCTCCGTTGGATCTTCTCTATCTCTTCTATCAACCCTCTCTGGTGCGGATCCCACACTGCTGAGCAGTATTCAAGCAGTGGGCGAACAAGCGTACTGTAACTTCTGAAATTTTCCCGGCGTATTTGTTCTTCTAATAATTTCCGGGTATGCAGCCGGATCCCGTCGACATTCTGCCACGATATTTCGGCCCAGAGACGTCCGGCCATCATCAGGTGAGTACACAACTACTGAAGAGCCCAGGTGCAGTCGCGGTATTTATACCGATTCTCGCGCACGTGTTGACATGCGCGGCATAGCCGAGTTGTACGTGCTGCCCTCGGTGGTGAAAGTAAAAGATCATCTAGTCATTGAGTATCGAATGACGCTGTCTATTCCGCTGTGAATGTATAATTTTAATAACAGGATTCCAAGTTTTATCCAGTTGAAAGCCGTTGTCACGATTTATAAGATTATCGGCAAGACGTATTTCCACTGATTCCTTGATTACGGAATCCCAAAATCCGGAAACCGGAGCTAAAATTTTTGTTCCATTGTATTCCACGGTCTTCTGGCGGTACGTAGATGATACTTTTGTTGTATGGCCTCATGGCAGACAGGAACTGGAGAAATTCCTTCATCATTTAAACTCTTTACATGAGAACATCAAATTCACGATGGAGATTGAAAAAGATGGCACTTTACCATTTCTAGACGTGCTAGTATGCCATAAAAATGATGGGTCATTAGGACATTCTGTGTACAGGAAACCGACTCACACAGATCTGTATCTCCAGGCGTCAAGCTGCCACCACCCAGCACAAACAGCCGGCGTTCTCAGTACCTTAATACATCGAGCGCATGTAATATCGGACGATGAAAACCTCCACGCAGAATTAGAACACTTGGAGAAGGTTTTTAAAGAGAATGGCTACACTTCACGCCAAATAAGAAAGGCCATGCGCAACTGTCATAACAAGAAGCAGCGCGCTGAGGACGCTGATGACGACTTTAAATCAACAGCGTTTCTTCCATACGCCGGGAATGTGTCGTCGAAAATAGGCCGATTACTGAAGAAGAATAAAATCAAGGTTATCTTCCGTCCACCAGCAAAGAACCGGGCCCTGGTTGGTTCCGTTAAAGACGATTTACAACTGAAGAAAGCAGGCGTTTACAAAATTCCCTGTGAATGTGGCTCTGCATATATTGGCCAGACGACAAGAACTGTCCATGAACGATGTACAGAACATGAAAGATACACCCGTCTGCGGCAACCGTCAAAATCGGCAGTAGCAGAGCACTGTATTTCATTGGGACATTCAATGGAATACAATGGAACAAAAATTTTAGCTCCGGTTTCCGGATTTTGGGATTCCGTAATCAAGGAATCAGTGGAAATACGTCTTGCCGATAATCTTATAAATCGTGACAACGGCTTTCAACTGGATAAAACTTGGAATCCTGTTATTAAAATTATACATTCACAGCGGAATAGACAGCGTCATTCGATACTCAATGACTAGATGATCTTTTACTTTCACCACCGAGGGCAGCACGTACAACTCGGCTATGCCGCGCATGTCAACACGTGCGCGAGAATCGGTATAAATACCGCGACTGCACCTGGGCTCTTCAGTAGTTGTGTACTCACCTGATGATGGCCGGACGTCTCTGGGCCGAAATATCGTGGCAGAATGTCGACGGGATCCGGCTGCATACCCGGAAATTATTAGAAGAAGCGTACTGTAATCTACTTCCTTTGTTGTCGGATTGCATTTCCTTAGGATTCTTCCAATGAATCTCAGTCTGGCATCTGCTTTACCGACGATCAACTTTATATGATCATTCAATTTTAAATCACTCCTAATGCGTACTCCCAGATAATTTATGTAATTAACTGCTTCCAGTTGCTGAACTGCTGTTTTGTAGCTAAATGATAAGGGACCTATCTTTCTATGTATAGCATCACATTACACTTGTCTACATTTTCAATTGCCATTCCGTGCACCATGAGTCAATTCGCTGCAGATCCTCCTGCATTTCCGTACAATTTTCCATTGTTGCAACCTCTCGATACACCACAGCATCATCTGCAAAAAGCCTCAGTGAACTTCCGATGTCATCCACCAGGTCATTTATGTATATTGTGAATAGCAACGGTCCTATGACACTCCCCTGCGGCACACCTGAAATCACTCTTACTTCGGAAGACTTCTCTCTATTGAGAATGACATGCTGCTTTCTGTTATCTAGGAACTCCTCAATCCAATCACACAATTGATCTGATAGTCCGTATGCTCTTACTTTGTTCATTAAACGACTGTGGGATACTGTGTCAAACGCCTTGCGGAAGTCAAGAAACACGGCATGTACCTGTGAACCCGTGTCTAAGGCCCTCTGAGTCTCGTGGACGAATAGCGCGAGCTGGGTTTCACACGACCGTCTTTTTCGAAACCCATGCTGATTCCTACAGAGTAGATTTCTAGTCTTCAGAAAAAAACATTATACTCGAACATAATACGTGTTCCAAAATTCTACAACTGATCGAAGTTAGAGATATAGGTCTATAGTTCTGCACATCTGTTCGACGTCCCTTATTGAAAACGGGGATGACCTGTGCCCTTTTCCAATCCTTTGGAACGCTTCGCTCTTCTGGAGACCTACGGCACACCGCTGCAAGAAGGGGGGCAAGTTCCTTCGCGTACTCTGTGTAAAATCGAACTGGTATCCCATCAGGACCAGCGGCCTTTCGACTTATGAGCGATTTTAATTGTTTCTCTATCCCTCTGTCGTCTATTTCGATATCTACCATTTTGTCAACTGTGCGACAATCTAGAGAAGGAAGCACAGTGCAGTCTTCCTCTGTGAAACAGCTTTGGAAGAAGACATTTAGTATTTCGGCCTTTAGTCTGTCATCCTCTGTTTCAGTACCATTTTGATCACAGAGTGTCTGGACATTTTGTTTTGATCCACCTACCGCTTTGACATTTGGCTAAAATTTCTTAGGATTTCCTGCCAAGTCAGTACATAGAACTTTACTTTCGAAGTCATTGAAAGCCTCTCGCATAGCCCTCCTCACACTACATTTCGCTTCGCATAATTTTTGTTTGTCTGCAAGACTTTGGCTATGTTTATGTTTGTTGTGAAGTTCCCTTTGCTTCCGCAGCAGTTTTCTAACTCGGTTGTTGTACCACGGTGGCTCTTTCCCATCTCTTACGACCTTGCTTGGCACATACTCATCTAACGCATATTGTACGATGGTTTTGAACTTTGTCCACTGATCCTCAACACTATCTGTACTTGAGACAAAACTTTTATGTTGAGCCGTCAGGTACTCTGTAATCTGCTTTTTGTCACTTTTGCTAAACAGAAAAATCTTCCTACCTTTTTTAATATTTCTATTAACGGCTGAAATCATCGATGCAGTAACTGCTTTATGATCGCTGATTCCCTGTTCTGCATTAACTGATTCAAATAGTGGCGGGTCTGTTTGTCACCAGAAGGTCTAATATGTTATCGCCACGAGTCGGTTCGCTGTTTAACTGCTCAAGGTAGTTTTCAGATAAAGCACTTAAAAATATTTCACTGGATTCTTTGTCCCTGCCACCCGTTATGAACGTTTGAGTCTCCCAGTCCATATCCGGCAAATTAAAATCTCCACCCAGAACTATAACATGGTGGGGAAATCTACTCGAAATATTTTCCAAATTATTCTTCAGGTGCTGAGCTACAACAGCTCCTGAGCCCGGGGGCCTATAGAGACATCCAGTTACCATGTCTGAGCCTGCTTTAACCGTGACCTTCACCCAAATCATTTCACAATTCGAATCTCCGTCAATTTCCTTCGATACTATTGCACTTCTTATCGCTATAAACACGCCTCCCCTTCACTGTCCAGCTTGTCTCTGCGGTATACATTCCAATCTGAGCTTAGGATTTCATTACGGTTTACATGTGGTTTCAGCCAACTTTCTGTCCCTAGTACTATATGGGCGTTATGACCGTTTATTAATGAGAGCAGTTCTGGGACCTTTCTATAGACGCTCCTGCAGTTTACTATTAGCACATTAATATTGTTATTCCCTGTTGCATTTTGCCTACTGCTGCCTTGCCGCGTCTCAGGAGGCGTCTTGTCGGGCCTAGGGAGAAATTCTCTAACCTAAAAAAAACCCATGTGCACTCCACATGTACTCCGCTACCCTCGTAGCCGCTTCCGGCGTGTAGTGCACGCCTGACCTATTCAGGGGGACCCTACATTTCTCCACCCGATAGCGGAGGTCGAGAAATTTGCACCCCAGCTCTCCGCAGAATCGTCTGAGCCTCTGGTTTAAGCCTTCCACTCGGCTCCAAACCAGAGGATCGCGATCGGTTCTGGGAACGATACTACAAATAGTTAGCTCTGATTCCACCCCGGGAGCGAGGCTTTCCGCCTTCACCAACTCCGCCAACCGCCTGTACGAACTGAGGATGACCTCTGAACCCAGACGGCAGGAGTCATTGGTGCCGAAATGAGCAACAATTTGCAGTCGGGTGCACCCAGTGCTCTCTGTCGCCGCCGGTAGGGCCTCCTCCACACCTCGGCAAGCAGACAGAGTGAACACTGGCCTTCTTCCCCGACCTTTCCGCTATTTCCATCACCCGCCTAACGTTGGAGCTCCCAATAACTAATAAACCCCTCCCCCCGTGTGCCTGCTCGGACCTTGCTGAAGGAGCAGCCACATGTCCACTCACAGGCAGAGCGGGCGATGCCACACGGCCAGCCTCCACATTGACCCTCCGCCTCGTGCGCCGCGAACGCCGCTGAACCCGCCACTCCCCTTGGGGAGAGGGTGGCCCATCCGCGCCCGGTACCCGCGAAGATGTCTCGACAGCAGGGACAGTGGGTGAAGCATGTAACACCTGGGGTGTACCTTGCGACGCACCAGACTCCCCACTGCCGCTACACTCCGAGGCAGCAGCCTGAAGACGGCTGACCGCGGCCATCAACACGTTCAGCTGTTCGCAAATAGTGGCCAGCTCCTCCTGCGTCCGTACACAGCAGTCACACATCCTATCCATCCTAAGGAATCAATTTACTGAAGAGACTTAATTAACTTTTAACTAGACTGCTAATTCACTAAAGGCGGCTGATTATTGACTAAACTGTGATTGCTAATCACTTCTTGTAGAAAACAATGAAAATAGCACTACCTGTCTCTGACTGTATTCAAATCAAACACGAAATCTATGGAACACTATTACTAGCACTACAACGAACGAACAAAATGAGATTAACAAAAGCGAAAAAAAGAAAGACGCCAGAAATCATGAGCCCAAACTGCGCCTATGAATCCTGTCGTTGCACCACGCACTGTTCCCCGACAGCTCACGAAATGGACGCTCACGCCTTGCTGCGCTGATAGCTTTGCGAGTATTGAGTGGTTCTGCCTTCGAGGCAGACAACATTTGGCAGCGGTGGGATTCGAACCTATGCCTCCGAAGAGCCTGGTGCCTTAATCCAGCGCCTTGGACCGCTCGGCCATGTTACCGCTGCAACAACGACGGCAAATACATCCCCTTTCTACTACAACGAGCACTTGGCAAAGGAAGTGTCTTGCCAATCGCCGTGCCAACCATTTCCTCTGCTGTCTCATGGGAAGCGTCCATTTAGGTCTTCCAAAACCAGAAAATGTCATGCCCACAGTATGGTACCGACGCCACGTGGCTGTAGCCATGGTAGTGATAAAGCATCAAGACACGTTTTCGTGCGTGACCAAGATTCCAACCTGCGCTATGTCACAACCACTGAAGTATCATGGCTGTACCTGGCATACGGAGCCAAGTTGGCTCGCGTAACAAACATTCCTGAATTCATGGGGGTTACTCTTCAAGAAAAATCGGCAGATCAACGAGGTTGCACCAAAACTGCATACTCCTGGCAGCGGTGGCATTCGAACCTGCGCCTCCGAGGAGACTGGTGCCTTGGCAACTTGTAGGCCGCATTATTCTGCAACGGAATATTGGAGTCTGTTGACATTGCTGGGCATATGGACTTGACGGTGCGCTTTAGTTAATTGTGGCATTGCGGCGCCATGCTGCAGAAAAAAGACAAAGAGCATCGGGTGCTTGTAGTGAATGTAAAAGGTCACCATGAATTTCCTAGAGCTGGCGTCCCGGTTCTTTCTACTACGCTGCACAACTTTCACTGGGAAGTCCTTACACATTTCCCATGGAGTCCCGATATACCCCCATGCGATTTCCATATTTTTGGAAGCCCTGAAGAAAGACATCCGTCGCTATGACTCGCTTCGAATGAAAATGTGCACAATTTTGTTTCCGTAGGCAGTTCAAACATTCTTCCATGAAGGAACTGACCGTTTTATCTCACAAAAAAAACTAGTAGAAGCCTACCTCGGGGAAGATCAATTTGGATTCCGTAGAAATATCGGAACACGTGAGGCAATACTGACCCTACGACTTACCTTAGAAGCTAGATGAAGGAAAGGCAAACCTATTTATCCAGCATTTGTAGACTTAGTGAAAGCTTTTGACAATATTGACTGGAATACTCTCTTTCAAATTCTGAAGGTGGCAGGGGTAACATACAGGGAGCGAAAAGCTATTTACAGTTTGTACAGAAACCAGATGGCAGTTATAAGAGTCGAGGGACATGAAAGGGAAGCAGTGGTTGGGAAGGGAGAGAGACACGGTTGTAGCCTCTCCCCGATGTTAGTCAATCTCTATATTGAGCAAGCAGTGAAGGAAACAAAAGAAAAACTTCTAGTAGGTATTAAAATCCATGGAGAAGAAATAAAAACTTTGAGGTACGCCGATGACATTGTAATTCTGTCAGAGAAAGCCAAGGACTTGGGAGAGCACTTGAACGGAATGGACAGTGTCTTGAAAGGAGGATATAAGATCAACATCAACAAAAGCAAAACGAGGATAATGGAATGTAGTCGAATTAAGTCGGGTGATGCTGAGGGAATTAGATTAGGAAATGAGACACTTAAAGTAGTAAAGGAGTTTTGGTATTTGGGGAGCAAAATAACTAATGATGGTCGAAGTAGAGAGGATATAAAATGTAGACTGTCTATGGCAAGGAAAGCATTTCTGAAGAAGAGAAATTTGTTAACATCGAGTATAGGTTTAAGTGTCAGGAAGTCGTTTTTGAAAGTATTTGTATGGAGTGTAGCCATGTATGGAAGTGAAACGTGGACGATTAATAGTTTGGACAAGAAGAGAATAGAAGCTTTCGAAATGTGGTGCCACAGAAGAATGCTGAAGATCAGATGGGTAGATCACATAACTAATGAGGAAGTATTGAATAGGATTGGGGAGAAGAGAAGTTTGTGTCACAACTTGACTAGAAGAAGGGATCGGTTAGTAGGACATGTTCTGAGGCATCAAGCATTGGAGGGAAGCGTGGAGGGTAAAAATCGTTGAGGGAGACCAAGAGATGAATACACTAAGCAGATTCAGAAGGATGTAGGTTGCAATAGGTACTGGGAGATGAAGAAGCTTGCACAGGGTAGAGTAGCATGGAGAGCTGCATCAAACCAGTCTCAGGACTGAAGACCACAACAACAACAACAACAATCTGTAATTATATCACACGAAAAAATATTTATTTTGTCATTTGTAATCCGATGTCAAACTCGAAATTAAAACAATCAGTAGTTCTGCACTTACGCTGATTGCGTCGTAATGAAACAAGTCAAACAACAGGCAAGGGATGACTTTATTACTTTGTTATTTATCCGTCAGATATCCAGTAGCGAATACTGCACGTAGATATGACAATTAAGTTATTCCTTGTCTGATGTTTGACTTCTACCTTTGCGGTCTTGTCAACCTGAATGGAAAACTACTGATCATTATAAAAACCGTTGCCTATCTCCTGCAAAACTTTGTGAAACGCCATGCTAAACGCGCAGGACAGGACAGGTATTTGGAATTGGGGAAAGGGGCCAAAATGAGCGGCTGTCAGTTACACTTGAACACATATAGCTTTATTTAATTGATCAACCATTACAGTACAAATTCTTGAACTTAGTTATCGGCTGAATACGCCACACTATCTTATGCCTTAAGGGCACAACCACTTCAATTTGAAAAAAAAAAAAACAGCTAAAAGCCATTAACTCAAAATTCAGAGGCTAAAGAGAATATTTGGAGGGCAGAAAGCCTCACGTTAAGTAAGTTCTACAATTTGGCTGAAGGCCTACAATCTAACACTTGAGAAGCAACAACCTTAATTTAAAAATGACTGAAGGCCCATGATTTAAGACTCAAGGTAAAATTAAATAATAATAAAAAAAACACAAGGCAGAAGGCCTTATCTTCAATTAGGCCGAAGTCCCGAAACAGTCTGATGCTCGAAAGACAAAGATCCTTAATTTAAAAATGGCTGAAGGCCCCATTATTTAAACCTCTAGGTAAAATAAATTTAAACAGCAAAGCCTCATCTTAAATTTGGATGAAGGTCCCAAACAATCTAATACTTGACAAGCAAGGAATTTTAATTTCAAACGACTGAAGTTCCATGACTGAAAACACAACTAAAATAATTTTTAGTAGGCAGAAGGCCCAAGGCTTTATCTTAAAACAATATTTTAAACAGGCTGAATGTCCAAACAAACTAACACTTGACAAGCAATTAATTCCAATTTTAAAGCGACTGAAAGCCCATGACTTAAAACGCCACTCAAAACAATTCAACTATAATTCAAAACCATCGGCTATAAGCCATGCAAATACCCACAACAGAAAATATGATAAGGCAGTGCAGCTAACGGCGCTCAGAAGTTTCAGGGGTCGGCCAGCACTTGAAATACTAACGGTCACTTAGGTGAGACAGGCAGTCGGCCCAACCATTCTCTATCCAACTACAACCAAACCAACAGACAATCAACGGACCTACCGACAAGATAACTTGCGCTCCACTCGACAAGTACGCAACTGGGAGTTCAATGCAAAACGTAAAAGTCACAGACGCCCACAACCAAGCATACATTAAGTTGTCAAACTACACACTGTGCTGGACAGCGACAGCACGGTGAGGAAAGGTCACTGCCTGAATAGACGTCAACGGTCTCACAACTGGAACGTTAACGGCCACAAAGCAGAAAATACCGCTGGTGCACTTCAATTGCAAATTACCAAATACAGTTAGACTCCTCCGGAGAGTTACCAACTCGAACACACACGTTGTTGCCAGCGGGAATGTCCCAACAGCCAACAACAAGAACCAGATGGCACAATGTGAACAGACTTGCTGATAAGTTAAATCCAAACTCAACTTTCGTTTCCAGGGTCGGTGAGCCACGGACCTCGTAGCAACGGGAACAGCCTCACACACTCCAACACTCCGCAGAGACCGCCAACGGGCCTGGCCAAACCACGCCCCATGGAGATTTCCTCGCTGCTCCACGTCAACCGACCGACTGCTCGCACACAGCAAAACCAGAACTATAAGCACCAGACCAAAGATATTATAAGGTGCGAATATCGATACACACCGCTGCTGCCTCTCACGGAGAGAGCGAACAACAGCATAATCGCAATAACTGTGGGAAACCAAACACAGAATAGAAACCAAGGTTTGAACCAACGCATAACATGAGTCCAACAGCTAACTTTGTCACGTTTATATTATTGAAATTAAACTATTCTCGATAATTTTGGAATGACTGGAATCGATATTCTGCCAGCATTAGTAACGGGCAAAAATGATCGAGATTACAGATTCCCGGATTGAGTGGTCTATATACATAATTAAGTCTGTACGGCCCCTCGGTGCTGGAGTCCTTCTCGCACCTGGCCAATTTTTTTCCCTCTATTACTTTTTCATTTGACTGCCCTTTACAGGTTACACACTCATAGTCTGCCTGGACAGTGGGCACACTACTGATGTTAATGGACGGTATTCAACTGACTAATTGAAGAAATTTTCCACAGAAAGTCATACCACACCAATAAATAGTTTTATACTTGCCAAAGTGGGTGCGGCATATTTGCTGTGAATCACAGACACAGGTGCCGACGTGTCGCGATAACGTTAAGGTGCGATTCCAAAACGGCGAGTCAGCGACTTAAGGTGCTTGGCTGCAGCGGTGCGTCTCTCAAACTGCACTGAATACAATCTTTCCAGTGGGAATCTGCAGCACCGAGACAGTAGTGACTCCAAATAGTTGGTTAGGATCGCCCGACTATTTTGCTCTGCCGATCAGTACAGCCGTAACAGACGCACCCGGTTACGTGTGTTTTCATTGAATTTCGCCTCGTCCTCTGAGAGATCGCCGAAGTTAAGCGCTGTCGGGCTGGGCTAGCACTTGGATGGGTGACCATCCGATCTGCTGAGCGCGGTTGGCAAGTGGGGTGCACTCAGCCCTTGTGAGGAAAACGGAGGAGCTACTTGAGTGAGAAGTTACGGCTCTTGTCTCCTAAACTGGCGTACGGTCGGGAGACCGGTGTGCTGACCACGTACCCTGACTGCCGGCCAGAGTGGCTGTGCGGTTCTAGGCGCTACAGTCTGGAGCCGAGCGAACGCATCCCGCCTCCGGCATGGATGTGTGTGATGTCCTCAGGTTGTTGTTGTTGTTGTTGTTGTTGTTGTTGTTGTCGTCTTCAGTCCTGAGACTGGTTTGATGCAGCTCTCCATGCAACTCTATCCTGTGCAAGCTTCTTCATCTCCCAGTACCTACTGCAACCTACATCCTTCTGAATCTGCTTAGTGTATTCATCTCTTGGTCTCCCTCTGCGATTTTTACCCTCCACGCTTCCCTCCAATGCTTGATGCCTCAGAACATGTCCTACTAACCGATCCCTTCTTCTAGTCAAGTTGTGACACAAACTTCTCTTCTCCCCAATCCTATTCAATACCTCCTCATTAGTTACGTGATCTATCCACCTTATCTTCAGCATTCTTCTGTAGCACCACATTTCGAAAGCTTCTATTCTCTTCTTGTCCAAACTAGTTATCGTCCATGTTTCACTTCCATACATGGCTACACTCCAAACAAATACTTTCAGAAACAACTTCCTGATACATAAATCTATATTCGATGTTAACAAATTTCTCTCCTTCAGAAACACTTTCCTGGCCATTGCCAGTCTACATTTTACATCCTCTCTACTTCGACCATCATCAGTTATTTTACTTCCTAAATAGCAAAACTCCTTTAGTACTTTAAGTGTCTCATTTCCTAATCTAATTCCCTCAGCATCACCCGATTTAATTTGACTACATTCCACTATTCTCGTTTTGCTGTTGTTGATGTTCATCTTATATCCTCCTTTCAAGACACTGTCCATTCCGTTCAACTGCTCTTCGAAGTCCTTTGCCGTCGCTGACAGAATTACAATGTCATCGGCGAACCTCAAAGTTTTTACTTCTTCTCCTTGAATTTTAATACCTACTCCAAATTTTTCTTTTGTTTCCTTTACTGCTTGCTCAATATACAGATTGAATAACATCGGGGAGAGGCTACAACCATGTCTCACTCCCTTCCCAACCACTGCTTCCCTTTCATGTCCCTCGACTCTTATAACTGCCATCTGGTTTCTGTACAAATTGTAAATAGCCTTTCGCTCCCTGTATTTTACCCCTGCCACTTTCAGAATTTGAAACACAGTATTTCAGTCAACATTGTCAAAAGCCTTCTCTAAGTCTACAAATGCTAGAAACGTAGGTTTGCCTTTTCTTAATCTTTCTTCTAAGATAAGTCGTAAGGTCAATATTGCCTCACGTGTTCCAACATTTCTACGGAATCCAAACTGATCCTCCCCGAGGTCCGCATCTACCAGTTTTTCCATTCGTCTGTAAAGAATTCGCGTTAGTATTTTGCAGCTGTGACTTATTAAACTGATAGTTCGGTAATTTTCACATCTGTCAGCACCTGCTTTCTTTGGGATTGGAATTATTATATTCTTCTTGAAGTCTGACGGTATTTCGCCTGTTTCATACATCTTGCTTACCAGCTGGTAGAGTTTTGTCATGACTGGCTCTCCCAAGGCCATCATTAGTTCTAATGGAATGTTGTCTACTCCGGGCGCCTTGTTTCGACTCAGGTCTTTCAGTGCTCTGTCAAACTCTTCACGCAGTATCTTATCTCCCATTTTGTCTTCATTTACATCCTCTTCCATTTCCATAATATCGTCCTCAAGTACATCGCCCTTGTATAAACCTTCTATATACTCCTTCCACCTTTCTGCCTTTCCTTCTTTGCTTAGAACTGGGTTGCCATCTGAGCTCCTGATATTCATACACGTGGTTCTCTTCTCTCCAAAGGTCTCTTTAATTTTCCTGTAGGCAGTATCTATCTTGCCCCTAGTGAGATAAGCTTCTACATCCTTAAATTTGTCCTCTAGCCATCTCTGCTTAGCCATTTTGCACTTCCTGTCAATCTCATTTTTGAGACGTTTGTATTCCTTTTTGCCTGCTTCATTTACTGCATTTTTATATTTTCTCCTTTCATCAATTAAATTCAATATTTCTTCTGTTACCCAAGGATTTCTAGCAGCCCTCGTCTTTTTACCTACTTTATCCTCTACTGCCTTCACTACTTCATCCCTCAGAGCTACCCATTCTTCTTCTAGTGTGTTTCTTTCCCCCATTCCCCCATTCCTGTCAATTGTTCCCTTATTCTCTCCTTGAAACTCTGTATAACCTCTGGTTCTTTCAGCTTATCCAGATCCCATGTCCTTAAATTCCCACCTTTTTGCAGTTTCTTCAGTTTTACCCTACAGGTCATAACCAATAGATTGTGATCAGAGTCTACATCTGCCCCTGGAAATGTCCTACAATTTAAAACCTGATTCTTCCATGTATACAACCTTCTTTTCTGATTCTTGAACCAAGTGTTAGCTATGATTAAGTTATGCTCTGTGCAAAATTCTACCAGACGGCTTCTTCTTTCATTTCTTAGCCCCAATCCATAATCACCTACTATGTTTCCTTCTCTCCCTTTTCCTACTGACGAATTCCAGTCACCCTCGACTATTAAATTTTCGTCTCCCTTCACTACCTGAATAATTTCTTTTATCTCATCATACATTTCATCAATTTCTTCATCATCTGCAGAGCTAGTTGGCATATAAACTTGTACTACTGTAGTAGGCATGGGCTTTGTGTCTGTCTTGGCCACAATAATGCGTTCACTATGCTGTTTGTAGTAGCTTACCCGCACTCCTATTTTTTTTATTCATTATTAAACCTACTCCTGCATTACCACTATTTGATTTAGTATTTATAACGCTGTATTTACCTGACCAAAAGTCTTGTTCCTCCTGCCACCGAACTTCACTAATTCCCACTATATCTAACTTTAACCTATCCATTTCCTTTTTTAAATTTTCTAACCTACCTGCCCGACTAAGGGATCTGACATTCCACGCTCCGATCCGTAGAACGCCAGTTTTCTTTCTCCTGATAACGACGTCCTCCTGAGTAGTCCCCGCCCGGAGATCCGAATGGGGGACTATTTTACCTCCGGAATATTTTACCCAAGAGGACGCCATCATAATTTAATCATACAGTAAAGCTGCATGTCCTCGGGAAAAATTACGGCTGTAGTTTCCCCTTTCTTTCTGCCGTTCGCAGTACCAGCACAGCAACGCCGTTTTGGTTAATGTTGCAAGGCCAGATCAGTCAATCATCCAGACTGTTGCCCCTGCAACTACTGAAAAGGCTGCTGCCCCTCTTCAGGAACCACACGTTTGTCTGGCCTCTCAGCAGACACCCCTCCGTTGTGGTTGCACCTAGGGTACGGCCATCTGTATCGCTGAGGCACGCAAGCCTCCCCACCAACGGCAAGGTCCATGCTTCATGGGGGGGGGGGGGTCCTCAGGTTATTTAGGTTTAATTAGTTCTAAGTTCTAGGCGACTGATGACCTCTGATGTTAAGTAGCATAGTGCTCAGAGCCATTTGAACCACCCATACCCATCTGCATCCAGTGAGGCCTGTGTCTGAGGATGAGACGGCGGCCGGTCTGTGCCGTTGGACCTTCATGGCCTGTTCGGGCATTTAGTTTAGTTCATCCACTGACAGATTCACAGCTCAAAATAGGTAATTAACAAGTCATCAATTTTGTGTGACAATATTGAAGCCAGTGTAGCTCTGAACAACATGAACATAAATATGCTAAGGCAGGGATAATGGTGTAGATGCAGGATTGCTGAAAGGAACGTGAGATTAGAATACTTTGTTTATTATGATAATTTAGTTACAATTTATTACTAAGACAGCCAGCCGTAGTGGCCGAGCGGTTCTAGGCGCTTCAGTCTGGAACCGCGCGAGCGCTACGGTCGCAGTTTCGAATATGTGTGATGTCATTAGGTTAGTTAGGTTTAAGTAGTTCTATGTTCTAGGGGACTGATGACCTCAGATGTTAAGTCCTATAGTGCTCGAAGCCCTTTGAACCATGACCTCTGTTAGGCATACCTGGAAAAGACAGGTCGGAGGGGGCCTGCTGGCCTGCTGCCTTTAGAAATGAGACGTATGAAGATTTTGACAATGAACCATATAACTGATTGTAGCTGTTGGGGTGCTACAGCTACCTGAATTATTAAATCTGTCCACAGTTTAGCATAGAAATCTCTCATGTCCCATTGTCGTTCAGTGACAAAATTTTGAATAATCTTCAGTGAATTCATTTGAAGGGCCCACTTACCTTCATTGAAATTTCTATACGCTTCTCTCAGTGGAATTTCTTCGTGAAGCTGTCGACGCCCAGTAAACAGCGCTTTGGCCAGTGGGTTGTATAATACTGAAGCTCGTATCCAAAGGTTTTCGAGCAGGCTCCACTAGTAAATCCACTACATAACTCCGACACCTCAGCACCGATACATGAGCAAGAAAAATGCAAGGTTGCTGTGACCCAACTGAGTCACGCGCGCCTGCCGTCGCTCAGCCCGGCCGCACCTGCGCGGTGGTCGGCCTCAGCTGCACGTCGCGGCCGCCGGAGGTTCGTGGCGTTATCTGCGGCTGAAGACGTCGCGCCATTCAGTAGTTCTTGCCTGCCTGCAGCTCCTCCTATGGCCACAAGATATAACGGGAGCACAGACCTGACGCCACGGCCTCTCGCTCTCACTCGCTAGCTGTGTTCATATCCAAGTGTTATTGTACAGATCTTATATGACAACCTTGGGCTTAGAACTTAGTTACGATTTGGATTGCACTGTGGATTTGTGAATTGTATTGTGAACTTAATAACGTAGCTACTTGCTATGAGAGCAATAGACGATGCCTGCTTCAGTGTGGAGAATAAAGATAAGTAATCTTCCTGATCGCTGGCGCCTTACTTTGAAACTAATCTTTTCCCCAGAATGAGATTTCCACTTTGCAGCGGAGTGTGCGCTGATTTGAAACTTCCTGGCAGATTAAAACTGTGTGCCCGACCGAGACTCAAACTCGAGACCTTTGCCTTTCGCGGGCAAGTGCTCTACCATCTGAGCTACCCAAGCACGACTCACACCCGGTCCTCACAGCTTTACTTCTGCCAGTATCTCGTCCGAGGAGAGCTTCTGTAAAGCTTGGAAGGTAGGAGACGAGATACTGGCAGAAGTAAACTTGTGAGGACCGGGCGTGAGTCGTGCTTGGGCAGCTCAGATGGTAGAGCACTTGCCCGCGAACGGCAAAGGTCCCGAGTTCGAGTCTCGGTCGGGCACACAGTTTTAATCTGCCATCAGGTCTTGCGTCACACCCCGGTCACGTGCTGCTATCAATTCCAAATTATGTTTGCCACTCCAGGCAGACATAAAAAAGGTGATCTACGGGAAATGAAGGTCTTCAGATTTGCAGTAGTACCTTGATTTTTAAGAAAAAAAAACTCGATGCTCCGTCGTCAGTTGTTCTACTGCTCCTGAAATGGCAGACTGTCCCAAAGTAAGTGACGTATGTGCCGTCTTTTTCGAGCCACTGTCAACAGTGTACTAGCCGATCTAAATGTCCGTTTCTCGTGGGTCACAGAGTAACTATAAAACAAAAATACGATATTTCTAGAAGGAGTTATCCGGATGGAACGGAAACCTTTAGATATGACGCACATTTATAGACAAAAAAGAGAAAATACAGTTTCAGAAAATTTGAATGATTTTTTCAAGAGATGAGCTTCACAAACTGAGCAAGTCAATAGCGCGTTGATCTACCTCCGGCCCTTATGCAAGCTATTATTCGGCTTGAGACTGATTGATAGAATTGTTGGATACCCTCCAGGAGAATATCGTGCGAAATTCTATCCAGTTCGTGCGTTAGATCCTCAAAATCCAGAGATGGATGGAGCCTTGCCAATGGTGCTCCAAATGTTGTCAGCTGGAGAGAGACCCGGCGACATTGCTAACCAAGGTGGTGTTTGGTATGCAGGAAGAAAAGGCAATGTGCGTGTGCAGGTGACGATTGCCTTGCTGAAATGTAAACCCAGAATGGCTTGTCATGAAGGGTAACAAAACGAAGTATTGAATATGGTCGAGGTACCGCTGTGATGTAAGTGTTCAATGGATAATCAAAGGAGTCCTGCTTTGAAGTGAAATGGCACTCCGGATCATCACTGCTGGTTTTTGGGCCGTATGATGGGCGAAGGTCAGGTTGGTATCCTACTTCTTTCCGAGGCTTCTCCAGACAAGTCTTCGGCCTGAAATCTCATTGACTGGAATAAAATGGTCTTCCGAGATGAACCCTTCTGACTGAGCCCCGATGACAAGCAAAGTCATGACTGGAGCCACCTAGGACAGGAGTGGGTTGTGTTATTATTTCGTAGTGAAGTGTGTTCTGTACATTAAATTTCAGAAATTCAACCAGCCTGACATATACACTGCTTATCACAGTTGTTGCATTCAGTCTCATACATCTAATGCTCAAATTTACGGCTTGATTTACTTGTATCATGCATTAGTTTAAAATCAATAATTTTACTTGTGCGTAAGCCTGTTCTTAACCTAGTACGAAACTGTCTTCTCTGGACCGGTTCAAGACAAGAGGGGAGGAAGAGTGAGGAGGGAGAAGATATGGAGTGCAAAGTCCTCGCGCATCAGAAATATTTGGCGCAAATGATAGGGCGAAGCACACAATGCTCTTAACTTCTCAGAGGCCTCATGGTCCAAAACAGATGTCAAGAGACATCCACAGTCGCTGCTATCAATTAAGATCCATATCGCTGCCTCCCCCATCTTGGAGGATCACCTTCTCTGACTCTCCTCCTCCCACCACAAAAAAACAACAAAAATTAAGTCCTCCACTATCGTACTTTTAAATTTACATAGCGATGTCCAAGAAGTCTAAAGTTGTAGCCAGTAGCCTGTGAGAAGGACATAGAGGGCCACCACGTGATTTACACTGAACAACAAGCGTGCGGATGTGTTGCAAAATCTCGTGCCAGACACGCGGAAGATATTCCATGGCTATAAGGGAACATTTAACGCGGCAGAAACGCGACAGAGACTCCCTAACACCAGCGGTTGCAGGCTGTGTACGGAGGTGAGGAATGACACAACTACAGTCGCTATGGGTGGGAGAACAGGAGAGCGGGTGTACCATATAAGTCACCGAATAAACACCGAGGACGTTATACACTGCTGCTCCTTATAACATGAAGGTCGAATGCGAAAACTTTCAAATAGGCATGATCTGTTTCTATGTACTTGAATATGTAAATTACCAAAATTTCAGTACAGCACGAAATAAATGGGAGTAACTCCATCAACAATGCTGCCCCTATTGATATTTTATGCAATTCGCAGTATTATATCTTACGTTGACAAACCACATGCAAGATTTTTGTATTCTCTTGCTACGTACGAACTGTAAGTCCTACAGGAAAAATAAACAGGCCCATTTTGTAGGACATTTAATGTTCTTAAATTTTGTACTAGGATATTTTTCGCTGGAGGCCACAGTTTTCGAGTTTTCAAGAAAAACGTACAAAAGTGATCTCCAAACGCACCCCAACCTCCACACGCGTCCCTCACCAGTCAGGATATTTTGTGTGTTGCTCGTGGCACTCCGTCTTTCCACTGTACAAAAACTTCCGATATTCCAGCCTTTTTTGGTCTCTAGTGACCGGGCTGTTACGTCATCAGCATAGTCTGTTATTTCGTTAACACTGTTAATTTGAAAATGCCCGTAAGGGTAATGAAAGAAAAACGCCATTTATAAGCGTTACACTAAAGCCAAGTAAGTTGACAATGCGAGCCAAACTCAACCCTTTCAAGCATAATAATTTCGTAATCATAAATCCTGACGAGTACAACGATGGAATTGTTTATTTTATGCTATTAAAACTCACAACATTGTTAGATAAAATTTACATAACGCCAAATTTACAATTTGTATACGCTCGACTAAGGTATCTGCATAATAAGGCCGAAGGCCGAAAAAGATCAAATGTGCGAAAAAATTCGTGCAGTCGCAAATTTTTGGGCAGTGGTAGGAGGGTGTGCCACGAACAACATACTAGAAATACTGATCGGTGGGGGCTGATTATGGGATTGGGGATGCGTTTGCGCCGGCCGGAGTGGCCGTGCGGTTCTAGGCGCTACAGTCGGGGGCCGAGCGACCGGTACGGTCGCAGGTTCGAATCCTGCCTCGGGCATGGATGTGTGTGATGTCCTTAGGTTAGTTAGGTTTAATTAGTTCTAAGTTCTAGACGACTGATGACCTCAGAATTTAAGTCGCATAGTGCTCAGAGCCATTTGAACAATTTTTGATGCGTTTGCATGTCATGTTTATATCTTTTGCTTGAGTAACTCGAAAGCAGTTGTTCTGGCGTAACCACAAGCGCCGGAACGAAGATGAAGAACGCGGCAGAAGGGAAGGCGGTGAAACGACGTCGGCAAATGGTGCGCCCTCTACACGAGGAGAATATAAGCACTGCTCCTGCCAGCCTCCTCCACTCAGTATTCGCTCTGTATCGGGACGGTTGTAGACCGGCACTCGCAGAACTTCTTAGTGATCAATATCCATCGCTTGTTTGGACATTGTCTATAGCGAAGAACATTACTGTTTGGACGTCGCCCATCGCTTAATACAAGTTAAGTATTGTCAATCTTCTTTATCTGTAATAAAATTATTAATGTGATTTTGATTGAATTGTTGTATAGCATTCCGAGAACGCCGTCTCCTTTAGGCAACCTAGACGAGACGAGTGGGCAACACCTCACAGCAGTGGTCTCCAATGATACAAAATGGTACAAAATTTAATTATATTAAATATCCTACAAAAAGATCCTGTTCATTTTCTCTACAGGATTGATAGTTTGTAACCGCGCGACTGCTACGGTCGCAGGTTCGAATCCTGCCTCGGGCATGGATGTGTGTGATGTCCTTAGGTTAGTTAGGTTTAAGTAGTTCTAAGTTCTAGGGGACGGATTACCACAGCAGTTGAGTCCCATAGTGCTCAGAGCCATTTGAACCATTTTGATAGTTTGTGTGTAGTGAGCGAAAGAATATGAAACTCGCATGTAGTGTATGAAGCCCAGATTTAACACGGCAGGTTGCCTAAAACGACTTTGGTAGGGGCAGCTGATTCATCTGCATATAAAGAAACATTCCATATTCAGAAAATGAATTTGAACCGTGTTTCTTTGTGGGAAGACAATGCTGTTCATTGTACACTCCTGGAAATTGAAATAAGAACACCGTGAATTCATTGTCCCACGAAGGGGAAACTTTATTGACACATTACTGGGGTCAGATACATCACATGATCACACTGACAGAACCACAGGCACATAGACACAGGCAACAGAGCATGCACAATGTCGGCACTAGTACAGTGTATATCCACCTTTCGCAGCAATGCAGGCTGCTATTCTCCCATGGAGACGATCGTAGAGATGCTGGATGTAGTCCTGTGGAACGGCTTGACGTGCCATTTCCACCTGGCGTTTCAGTGGGACCAGCGTTCGTGCTGGACGTGCAGACGGCGTGAGACGACGCTTCATCCAGTCCCAAACATGCTCAATGGGGGACAGATCCGGAGATCTTGCTGGCCAGGGTAGTTGACTTACACCTTCTAGAGCACGTTGGGTGGCACGGGATACATGCGGACGTGCATTGTCCTGTTGGAACAGAAAGTCCCCTTGCCGGTCTAGGAATGGTAGAACGATGGGTTCGATGACGGTTTGGATGTACCGTGCACTATTCAGTGTCACCTCGACGATCACCAGAGGTGTACGGCCAGTGTAGGAGATCGCTCCCCACACCATGATGCCGGGTGTTGGCCCTGTGTGCCTCGGTCGTATTCAGTTCTGATTGTGGCGCTCACCTGCACGGCGCCAAACACGCGTACGACCATCATTGGCACCAAGGCAGAAGCGACTCTCATCGCTGAAGACGACACGTCTCCATTCGTCCCTCCATTCACGCCTATCGCGACACAACTGGAGGCGGGCTGCACGATGTTGGGGCGTGAGCGGAAGACGGCCTAGCGGTGTGCGGGACCGTAGCCCAGCTTCATGGAGACGGTTGCGAATGGTCCTCGCCGATACCCCAGGAGCAACAGTGTCCCTAATTTGCTGGGAAGTGGCGGTGCGGTCCCCTACGGCACTGCGTAGGATCCTACGGTCTTGGCGTGCATCCGTGCGTAGCTGCCGTCCGGTCCCAGGTCGACGGGCACGTGCACCTTCCGCCGACCACTGGCGACAACATCGATGTACTGTGGAGACCTCACGCCCCAAGTGTTGAGCAATTCGGCGGTACGTCCACCCGGCCTCCCGCATGCCCACTATACGCCCTCGCTCAAAATCCGTCAACTGCACATACGGTTCACGTCCACGCTGTCGTGGCATGCTACCAGTGTTAAAGACTGCGATGGAGCTCCGTATGCCACGGCAAACTGGCTGACACTGACGGCGGCGGTGCACAAATGCTGCGCAGCTAGCGCCATTCGACGGCCAACACAACGGTTCCTGGTGTGTCCGCTGTGCCGTGCGTGTGATCATTGCTTGTACAGCCCTCTCGCAGTGTCCGGAGCAAGTATGGTGGGTCTGACACACCGGTGTCAATGTGTTCTTTTTCCATTTCCAGGAGGGTATAAGAAGAAGAAAACCGTAAGAGAGAACTTTCAGAATATTGTTAACAACTTTTCTGATCGCGCCGTTGTAGAAAGTAGTGGCTGCAACTTGCCAAGCACAGACTGGAAGAGTCACGCCATCAGAATTGGTGCCAGAGACAATGAGTCGTTTGACATTATTGTCAATGTTTTGCGTGGTATCGCATGTCGATGCCACCCTACTGGCGACTTCAATGTTGGTAACGGAATTGCAAGTTTCCGCCAGACGACGATAGTCGTTAGTTGGAATCTCGCACATCCAATGGTGCGCGCTGGCTGAGTCACACCTCCAGAGGCTCCGTAACGTGAGCACCTTCTGCCACCGCAACGTTGGACGCCATCAACTCAGTCCATTCGCGCTCGGGGTCTCTTCACTACGTGAAGCTATGCAGACGCCACCTAGCTGCGGCTAACCCATCATCATTCGTGCTTAGTACAGAGACATCCCTGTTGACACTGTGATAGCTGGACTCAATCTCTTGCTGCATCATGTGTTATTAATGTTCATGTGCTTGGAGAAATGAAAGTTAAGCAAATCTTCTCTTTCCAGAATGAGATTTTCAGTCTGCAGCGGATAGAACGCTAATATGAAACTTCCGGGCGGATTAAAACTGTGTGCCGGACCGAGACTCGAACTCGAGACCTTTTCCTTTCGCGTGAAAGTGCTAGGGAAGTTTCATATCAGCGCACACTCCGCTGCAGAGTGAAAATCTCATTCTGGAAACATCCCCCAGGCGGTGGCTAAGCCATGTCTCAGCATTATCCTTTCTTTCAGGAGTGCTAGTTCTGCAAGGTTTGCAGGAGAGCTTCTGTAAAGTTTGGAAGGCAGGAGACGAGGTACTGACAGAAGTAAAGCTGTGAGGACAGGTCGTGAGTCGTGCTTGGGTAGCTCAGTTGGTAGAGCACTTGCCGCGAAAGGCAAAGGTCCCGAGTTAGAGTCTCGGCCCGGCGCATAATTTTAATCTGGCAGGAAGTTTCAAATCTTTTGTTTTCTGTGTTAAATTGTTCTCTAATTATTTCTGATCCCCTCCAGATTTCCTATGACGACAGTTTCCGCACCACTCTGCAGGCCATCTTTCTTTACCATTATGTGGAGACGTATGCAGTATATCTGGCAACGAGTCATTGCGCCTACGTGTGGAAATGAAATCTAAGCATTTCTGTTCTATCGTCTTTTTCGTTATTCCTTTTCCGTTTCTTACCTTCTGGATACCCAGTGTTTCCCTTGCTTCTGGTCTCTATGTTCGAGGTGTCACGGTTGTGCTTTTGAAACCCTCTTTCTCCTCTCTGTGCTATTTTTGCTTTTCGCTGTTTGCCCTTATGCATTTGTTCGTTGACAATGGCTACTGTGCCGTAGCCGCCAGCTTCGCCTCCTGCAGAGGATGTAGCTCAGTTTATTCAGTTTCAGAGTAAACACATGGCGCAGATGACTCTACACAAGCCGCCGGACCCAAAGGCTGCACGTGTCACCATTTGGTGAGTTTGCCGAGGCAAAGGAAGTCTGGACAGACTACCTCGCACATTTCAGAGCACACATTGCAGCGTACTCAAATACAGAGATATGTAAACAGGCAGGATACAGCGCTGCGGTGGAAACGCCTATATCAGACAACAACTGTCTGGAGCAGCTGTCAGATCGGTTACTGCTGCTAAAATGTCAAGTTACACCTCCGAGGTAGCAATGAAGTGAGGATTTTCCTATACGACCTCATACGCCCGCTAAACCCGCTGGGCAGAACAGCTAACACGATTGTGGAAAGGGTCAAAGGTTGAGCTCAGTTTCTCCTTATAATTTTCATTTATTGTAATTTAATAATATTTATAACCAAAGCGGCACATAGCCGGACCTTTACCGAATGCAACTCTTGCACGGCTGAAGGCCTGCAAACCAGAATTCTTAACAAATCTACAAGATAAAATCCAATTAAGACAGCAATAAAATAATTAAAAAAACTAGCAAACATATGCAAGGCTGAGGGTCGCAATTAAATTTCAAAATTTTAGAATATATTACCATAGACTTTTAAAGGTAGAAGGCTAGAATGTTTAACAACAAGAGATCTTAAAAATCAACGACATTAAAATGCAGTTAAAGAGGCAAATCAAATAAATAAAAAAAACCTATCAGGGCTACGTGGAAAGCCTTAAGGCTAAGCGGATAGAACATAAATATGCAAGGTGCAATACCCATGGCTGAAGGCCACAATTAAGTTGCAAAATTTTAAAATATATCACAATAATCTTTAAACGCAGAAGGCCGAAATGTTTAAGCTTGAAAGATAAATTTAAGAATTAATTTTGCAAAAGTTTTAAGAAAAAGGAAAATAACCATAAGCGTTAAATTTTAAGCTGATGAAAACATAGAATTAAACACTGGTGGCACTCAGAAGCCTCCAGGGAGGTTGGTCTGCAACTCGTTCACTTAGGCGAGACAGGTGGTGAACCCAACCACACTTGATCTGTCGGAACCCAACCAGGGGACAGCCACGGACCAACCGACACAACGACTTGCTCCCGGTCAATCAGTACATGAGAACTCCAACCGGCAATGTTACAATCGTGATAATCCACAATGGAGTACTTATTAGCTGTCAAAATTACACACCATGTTGGACAACGACAACAGGTGAGGAAAGAACGCTGCCTGAAATTACGTTAGTGACCACGGTCGAGTAAACCGAGCACTAACGCCATTAGGCAGAAAATTCCGCTGGTACACTTGAATCTGAAACACGGTGATATAGTTAACTTCATTCGAAATAACACTGCCTGAATTTACGTCGGTGCCCAGTGCAGGTAACCAAAACACTAACGGCCACAAGACAGAAAATTCCACTGGTGCACTCAAATTGTAGTCGACCAAAATAGTTAATTGCATCGCATGGCGGTTAAATTTCAGCAGTAGAAACACTCGATGTTGCTCACAGGCAAACCTCCTCAACAGCGGACCACCGAAACGAACCACCACAACATGAATGGACGTGGCTTGGGTAGTTGAAACCACTACGCAACTTTGACATCCTGGGTCGGTGAACCACGAAGCTCGTAGCGATCGGACAGCTCCACACACGTTCCAATACTGCACAGGGGCTGCCAGCGGCCCCAGCCCACAGCACCCAGCGGAGATAACTTCCCTCGCCCGACTGCCTCCAGACCCCCTAGCTACAAACTATATGCACCAAACCGAAGATGGTACACTGCGCAAATATTGATACACATCACTGCTGCCACACGTAGAAGGAACAACAACCACGACGTAACCGCAACAAGGGCGGGAAACCAAACACAGGTAGACAGCGAAGTTCACGAAAACGCATAGTTGGGAGTGAGCACGGCTCACGACCATTTCACGAGTATATCGTGAATATCACGAATCCAGTAAAACATCAAGTCTCAGACATTGCTGCGGCCGGAAACAGATCTTGCAAGAAAGGGACCAAAGACCACTGAAGAGAAACGTTCAACATGACAGAAGTGCAGCCCTTCAGCAAACTGCTGCAGATTTCAGTGCTGGGCTATCAACAAGTGTCAGCGTGCGAACCATTCAATGAAACATCATCAATATGGGCTTTAGGTGGCTGGGCTCGTCAACATCGTCATTGGGCTGTTGATGACTGAAAACTTGTTGCATGGTCGGACGAGTCTCTTTTAAAACTATAGTGTTGATGGATGTGTACGGTTATGGAAACTATCTCATGTCAGCAGAGGACTGTCTAAGCTGGTGGAGGCTCTGTAATGGTGTACGGTGTGTGCAGTTGGAGTGTTATGGGACCCCTGATACGTCTAGATACGACTCTGACAGGTGACACGTACGTAAGCATTCTGTCTCAACATCTGCATCTATTCATGTCCATTTTGCATTCCGACTGACTCGGGAAATTCCAGCTGGACAGAATTGCTTTAATGTGGCTCTAGGAACACTCTTCTGAGTTTTAACATTTCCGCCGCCCACCAAACTCCCAAGACATGAACATTATTGAGGATATCTGGGATACATTGCAACGTGCTGTTCAGAAGAGTTCTCCACCCCCTCTATTCTTACGGATTTATGGACAGCCCTGCAGGATTCAGGGTGTCAGTTCCCTCCAGCACTACTTCAGACATTAGTCGAATCCGGGCCGTCGTGTTGCGGCACTTCTGCGTCGTCGCGGGGACTTTACACGATATTAGACAGATGCGCCAGTTTATTTAGCTCTTCGGTGTATCTGAATCCGTTTTTCACACATGAACATTCCCTCATGTCCATAACATACGACTGCCACAGGTCGTCCTAATCTTTAATCATCTTCGAGGGTATGTTTTGCGCGCTGGTTTGTGCAATTCTTGATTAGTCTCCATACTTATTCGATTATACCTATCTAAGCTCAGAAATTATTGAAACAACTTAATTCGAATGAGCTATGTTATCAGCAGCAGCTGATGCCATGAGCAGTCGTAACCGGTCTCTTAGCTCATTTGGGTCGTCGTGATACACACACATCAAAAACATGCCGAATGGACCGCTAAGAATTGGCATCACGTTCTCTTCACCGATGAGTGTCGCATATGCCTTCAACCAGACAGTCGTCGGAGACGTGTTTGGAGGCAACCCGGTCAGGCTAAACGCCTTAGACACACTATCCCTGCTGTTTTGGGGTTACATTATGTAGGGCCGACGTACGTTGCTGGTGGTTGTGGAAGGCGCCGTAACAGCTGTACAATACGTGAATGCCATCCTCCTCCGACCGATAGTGCAACCATATCGGCAGCATATTGACGAGGCATTCGTCTTCATGGACGACAATTCGCGCCCCCATCGTGCACATCTTGTGAAAGACTTCCTTCAGGATAACGACATCGCTCAACTATCGTAGCCAGCATGTTCTCCAGACATGAGCCCTATCGAATATGCCAGGGATAGATTGAAAAAGGCTGTTTATGGAGGACGAGACCTAGCAACCACTCTGAGGGGTCTAAGTGGAATCGCCGTAGATGAATGGGACAATCTGGACCAACAGTGCCTTGATGAACTTGTGGATAGTATGCCACGACGAATACAGGTATTCATCAATGCAAGAGGACGTGCTACTGGGTATTAGAGGTACCGGTGTGTACAGCAATCTGCACCGCCATCTCTGAAGATATCGCTGTATGGCGGTACAACATGTAATGTGTGGTTTTGACGAGCAATAAAAGGGAGCAGAAATGATGTTTATGTTGATCTCTATTGAAATTTTCTATACAGGTTCCGAAAATCTCGGTACCAAGGTGATGCAAAACGTTTTTTGATATGTGTATATACTGCGGGGGTCCATTGCTCAGTCGTTTATGCTGAATGTCAATACCATCACCACTGCTATATTTTTCACCATCCAATATAGGTTTTGTATTGGATTTGTATTTCACATTGCTTCGATTTTTTGCATTCATATGTGGATCAGTCAAAAGCGATATTTCACGTTGCAGTTCACCTCTTTAGGCGAATGATTTACAGTTTTTGTGGGTCTTAGGAAAATAAGGTTCAGTAGGCTGGGTGTTCTTTGTTTATCACCGATCTGTATTGTTTTTTCATTTAAAATTACTGGCTGCGTGCCCAGCATGTATGGTTTTCCATCACTGACACCGAATGTTTTTTCTAAACTAGCGTCGCTGTAACGGTTACTGAAATCGGCAATAGCGTCATCGACCTCGTTGTGGAATTTCGCTAAGAGTTCATCGAAGGATTCAGTAACCGGTTTAAAGGTTTCTCGCAGTGTCTGCTCCCACTTTAAATGCCCTAACGTCAGCAACCGTACCTTCTCGCGAACGGCCTACCGCGCCTCCGTGACTTTATGCTTAGTCGACATCTCACTGTATGCTAATCGGACTACAGTGCAGTGCGAGATGTCATACATCAGCTCTTCGTCTTCTATACTGCTCCCCCTTCTCGGTAACAGCTGCTTTCCCTTCAGTTAAGTCGCCTACTTTCTTTTCAATTGCATTAACCGGCTGATATAATGTCCCCTCCTCAACATCAGCTATTTCCCGTTCACTTAAGTCGTTAACTTTCTTCTCGGTTGCATTAACCCGATCATTCAGTGTATTGTTCAGTGTCAGAAGGATATCACAATCGTCTCTAATTCCTTGCGTACGCTTCCAAATTAACGTTCGAGAGTTTGAATTTTCGCGTAATGTACAAGCGAATGTTTTGTCTATGCACACCCATCCTATCAAACTGACCTCCCGGCATTCATTCGAATTTTTTCTTGCTGATGCGTACATTGACGTACTTACCTCACAAGTTGAGAGTGGGCATCGTGGGGGGGGGGGGGGGGGTAATTAACTGATCGCCTCAATAAATTTGCTTATCAATTTGACATCAACTTTGCACCAGGAGTCCCATCTCCATCTTACTCACGTCATCGAGAAAGGATAAGCTAGGTGAGCGACATTTAACATCCACAGAGTGCGAAACAATTTGACTGGCTGCCGTTCATAAAAAAAAGGTTGAAATGAGTGTAAAATCTTATGGGACTTAGCTGTTAAGGTCATCAGTCCCTAAGCTTACACATTACTTAACCTAAATTATCCTGAGGACAAACACACACACACACACCCATGCTAGAGGGAGGACTCGAACATCCGCCAGGACCTGCCTCATAGTCCACGACTGCAGCGCCTGAGACCGCTCGGCTCTTCCCTTCAAGACAGAGTAGTAGCCATGTTATCCATAAAGCAAGCTATGATGACTTCAACATTAAAAATACTATCGCGCAGACAGTCTAATAAGTAAAATCTATCTAATCTGCTTCTAGAAATCCCAATACAGTGGATAAATTTAACTTACTTCGGATATTTACATATCCAGACTTCTTTCAGGCTTTAGGAGTGGACGAATCCACGTCAATCACGAGAGGTATTAAAGTATGGTGATTGGTCTGAGGACGCAACACACAGTTCAAATCACCATATAACGGAATATGGAGCAGATAAACAATTTCCTCTTTATAAAGATGCGAAAGATCCACTGTGTGACCAGTGCCAGACGTGGCTTATAAAAGAACCAAGGTAAGGTTAAAAACTCGACAACCTATGCCCGTGCCAGAATCCAACATTTGCACCTCAGAATTAGGGCTGCTTTCGCTAAACAACAAGGCGGTCCCCATAGAATATTAGGGTGCTACATTAAAGATCATACGAAAATCAGGTAAGGATAAATGTCTAAGTAACATCTCCTGTAAGAATACTATGTTCGCACATGAATAATAAATGAACCGACCACTACGGTCGCAGGTTGGAATCCTGCCTCGTGCATGGATGTGTGTGATGTCCTTAGGTTAATTAGGTTTAAGTAGTTTTAAGTCCTAGGGGACTGGTGACCTCAGATGTTAAGTCCCATAGTTCTCAGCGCCATTTGAACCATCTGAATGAACTGACGCAGCTAAGCCAATCGAAATTCTGATTCCACAAGATCAACAATTAAGGAAAGGAACGTGTAGGCCTTGGTCATTGACCACAGTTAACAGGGACGTATGGAACGTATCGAGCAGAATTAAGTAGACAGCTCAGCGTCAAAGTCCATTGCGGAGTCCACAGAGGAATCAGACATCAGCGGACCGGAACCCCTGTCATCGCAATCTTTTTCCTTAGATTTCCTATATGCTACCTAATGGTCAGGTTGTATACACTGTTTCTGTCTGCTACGTGCATTGGCGGCTTTTGCAGACGGTGGTGTCGGGGGGGGGGGGGGGGGGTCATAGTAACAGCTTTCTGCCCATCAGAACAAGGGTCAAGTAATGCAGGTCCAGTCACTAAGGCGGAGGCATTCTGTGGAACCGCCAATGCAACAGATGATACCTTCTCGCTAATTTTATTCTCATTCGGAGTTGCTGTGGGCGGCAAATTCACGAAATCGTCGGTGGCTGAACATGAAAGAACAGGAGGACTCAGACTGTAGCGGCGGACACAAAGACGAAGGGGGGCTGGGGGCATCCCACCCCCTCTTCACACACTGGCAGCTCACTTCGAGAGCAGGAGAGATGCTGGAGACAACTTCTATGCCACTCACCGTGCAACGGATGGGAGGTATCGTATTATCGAGAGGAGCAGGGGATACAATCGATGCGGGGAAGGTTGGGGCAGAAGAAGGCCCACCCAAAACCTTTCCCTCAGCGTCCGGAGTGCGATGTAGCTTCTTTGTCACTGTTGCAGGTTCTATCCTGGGGCAATAGGATACTAAACCTGTCGCGGAGGTAAAGGCGGAAATTCATTAACAAGATATCAGAACTGTCTTTTCGTTCAATATAATTCGAAGCGGAAGTAGATCCGACGCTGGCAGTGAATGGAAAAAGATCGGTAACCGTTAATTTGCGACACTGCACTAACGATGGATTTAACACAAAAGTCTTCCGCGGGCAATTAGACCGAACATGTCCACTTTCACTACATAGGAAGCAGGTTCCCTCTTTACCAGTATACGTGACACGAACGCGGTAACCACATACTTCTAAATGTGATGGACTATTGGGTTTGACACGCATTTCCACGGAACGAATTCCGCTATAACACTGTAATCTGTGTTGAGTAAGCCGACGTTTACGACGGTCATTTTTCACGTTACCCTAAGGAGTTGAACACTCGAAAATTGGTGTAGTCAATTCCAACATATGCAAATCACACCATACTAGCGAAATTATCGCGATCTTTGAACGAGACAATAGTCTTTCAGCGTGAGGGGATCCATAAATTTCACGTAAAACACGTACTCGTCTGCGTCAAAATAAGCGGTGTGGCTCTGATCATAGTTCGCATGAAACGTATCCAGAAACCAACCGTGGATTCTAGAGACCCGGCGTGCACGTGTCGCGTTGTTTTATCGAAAGTAAAGCTCATAGTACGTTTTCGTGGAACACACGTGGAAACCACGGTAGCCATAGCGGAGCGGCCGACGCCGCTGCAAGTAGACACAGACAAACAGACAATAATGGCGGAGCGGAGGCGCTACGACTCATTTGGCAGACAGAACAACACTCAGGAGGAAAACTGCACACAAGCAACGCTGCGGCAAGTGAAATGAACAAGAACCTTCCCGCTCGGCGCTCGAAGTGTAACGGTCACTATCCCATCAGACCTGACGCAAATTCCACCATCCGAGAGACAGTGTTATCGCATCTGCACGGACTATCTCAGCGCGGCTGACGGACGATCCACATTTCCATAGAATGCCAGTCCGGTACACATTTTTACTCGTCGCCGCTCATTTCGCGTAATATCACAATGCAGCTGAAATCAGTTATTCCCTCCCTTTCCTTTCCTTGTCCGAAAGAGCAGACACCATGCATCGCCGACGAAAACAAGATTCAGCATGTTGGCGAAGACGTCTCAATATCGAGGCACTCGCAAGTATCTCCAGACTGCACACGTCACCATCAGGCTGCTAGAGTACTTGGCTTGACGGCATGTATGCCACTGGGTGCATAGCACAGTCGCCCCTGGTTCACATAGCTGGTTCGCACAGCTGGCACACAAAGTTCGTAATTTGGAGAGAAGGCATCAAATATTGGACGTGCTGAGGTGAGAACCGGAGATGTATCATTATCTGTCGTCCAACCTCATTTCGCCTCTACGCCCAACCGGTTGGGAGCTATTTCCGCCGTCAGAAGTGGAAGCCCTGTGTTCACATCTTGTTTAGCCCTAAATCATCCACAAATTTGATCATGTGTTTTTTTTATTACACTTATACGCAGAATTCATAAAATTTCGTTATTTGCTATCCATTCAGGTACTGAAATTATCTTAGCCACCCAGATCCCAAGCGGTACTGGCTGGTCAGTCTAGACTTATTAGTCCGAAATATCGCCCTACCATATTTAACCTTAAATGGAACAAGTATGAACTTCTCTACTTCACTGAAGAGTCTCTCAGTAATAATAGATGGAAATCTAAACTGCACTAAGCAGATAACTGCAATGTGCAAGAAGGCCTCAGCATCTGTTCATGTTCTACAGAAATATAAAAAGGTATTTTCTCTTGACTTCAAAAAAGGAACTTATACTTTCAGTTATTGATTATAGCGATGTTATCCTGCGAGGCCTTTTGTAAGTAGGCTGTTTACGTTTTCTTATTGGTAACGCCACGTAGCGCTCTGTATGAAAAATCACTGGCTGTGCTGTGCGCAGTCTGTGGCTAGTTTGCATTGTTGTCTGCCATTATAGTGTCGGGCAGCGGCAGCTGGATGCTAACAGCGCGTAGCGTTGCGCAGTTGGAGGTGAGCCGCCAGCAGTGTTGGACGTGGGGAGAGAGATGCAGGAGTTTTGAAATTTGTAAGAATTGGTGTCATGAACTGATATATATATATATATATATATATATATATATATATATATATATATATATATATTATGACTATAAAGGTAAATACATTGTTTGTTCTCTATTAAAATCTTTCATTTGCCTATCAGTAGTTAGTGCCTTCAGTAGTTTGAATCTTTTATTTAGCTGGCAGTAGTCGCGCTCGCTGTATTGCAGTAGCTTGAGTAACGAAGATTTTTGTGAGGTAAGTGATTTGTGAAACTTATAGGTTAATGTTAGTCAGGGCCATTCTTTCGTAGGGATTTTTGGAAGTCAGAGTGCGTTGCGCTAAAAATATTGTGTGTCAGTTTAAGCACAGTCGTGTATAATTTTTCTAAGGGGACGTTTCATACTTTCTCAGGAAAGCCGAAGTGGCCGAGCGCTTCTAGCCACTTCAGTCTGGAACCGCGCGACCACTAAGGTCGCAGGTTCGAATCCTGCCTCGGGCATGGATGTGTGTGATGTCCTTAGGTCAGTTAGGTTTAACTAGTTCTAAGTTCTAGGGGACTGATAATCTAATATGTTAAGTCCCATGGTGCTCAGAACCTTTTTTTTAATAATGTCTCCAGCTTCAGAAGACAGTTAACGACACATGTACTAAAGCAACAATAATGATTACCTGTGTACGTATACGGACTCGCTTCCCTTGTACATCCTTCTTTCCAAGCAGCCTTAAATTTCCTCTCCCCAGGACTCGCTATACCACAAAATATCTTTCTTGTACACCCATAAATTCTTTTTGTATCCGTCACTACCATTATTGTTATGATTATTGCTATTACCACTATTCGTGGTAAGCAGTACAAGCAGTACAAGTGCTCTCAATGTTAACATTGTTAGTTCATAGTTACTATTAGTTACTCACGATGACACTTCAGGCACTCTAATTATTTTACTATTATTTGTCATTTTAAAACTGATTATTTTGTCAAGTGTTATCGTCCTCATCAGATCAGTTTAAATAAATGAATAATAAATACCGGGCGATCAAAAAGACGGTATAAAGTTGAAAACCGAATAAATCACGGAATAATGTAGATTGAGGGGTACAAACTGACACACATGCTTGGAATGATATGGGGTTTTATTAGAATCAAAAAAATACAAAAGTTCAAAAAAATATCCGACAGATGGCGCTTCATCTGATCAGAATAGCAATAATTAGCGTAACAAAGTAAGACAAAGCAAAAATGATGTTCTTTACAGGAAATGCTCAATATGTCCACCATCATTCCTCAACAATAGCTGTAGTCGAGGAATTATGTTGTGAACAGCACTGTAAAGCATGTCCGGAGTTATGGTAAGGCATTGATGTCTCATGTTGTCTTTCAGCACCCCTAAAGATGTCGGTCGATCACGATACACCTGCGACTTCAGGTAATCCCAATGCCAATAATCGCACGGACTGAGGTCTGGAGACCTGGGAGGCAAAGCATGACGAAAGTGGCGGCTGACCACACGACCATCACCAAATGACGCGCGCAAGATATCTTTCACACGTCTAGGAATATGGGGTGGAGCGCCATCCTGAATAAACATCGTTCTTTCCAGCAGGTGATTATCAGTCAGGCTGGGGATGATGCGATTCTGTAACATATCGGAATACCTCTCACCCGTCACGGTAGCCGTCACAAAACCAGAATCACGCATTTACTTGAAGAAAGAAGGCAGGATAACGGTAGATGTGGTAAATCCAACTCATACCGTGACTTTCTCCTCGTGTAATGGAGTTTCCACGTCAGTTCTAGGATTATCGGTAGCTCAAATTGTGCAGTTGTGGGCGTTGACAGACCCTCGGAGCGTGAAATGAGCTACGTCGGTCCACAACACGGTATTCAACCAACCGTCATCTTCCCGCATCTTTTGAAACGTCCACACCGCAAATTCCCTCCGCTTCACTAAATTGCCAGGTAACAGTTCATGAAGCCGATGGATTTTGTACGGATAGCGTCGGAGAGCACGCCTCAATGCCAACCAAACAGTAGTGTATGGAATGCCGATGCGGCGTGCGACTGCACGAACGCTGACTTCCCCGTGCATAGACGAACCCGCTCCAGTCTCAATTTCTTCCTAACTGTCTCAGCAGCATTACGCCTTGTGCTCGGTCTGCCACTACGGGGTCTATCGTCTAAACAATTCGTGGCTTCGAACTTCGAAATCATTCTCGCCACAGCTGCATTTGTCAACGGAGCTTTACCCGTTCGAATCCCCTTCCTCTGGCGATAGGATCGTAACGCAGAACTAGCACATTCCCCATTGTGATAATGCAGCTTCAGTAAAAGCGCCTTTTCAGGTAACGTCAACATGCTGCGACTGCTGGCGCATCTGATTCTCTCACGATTGTCATGCGCACTCACTGACGTTTTGCTGTCCAGCGCCATCCGTCGGATATTTTGTGAACTTTGTTTTTTTTTTTTTTTTTTTTTGGTTCTAATAAAACCCCATGTCATTCCAAGCATGAGTGTCAGTTTTTACCTCTCTATCAACATTATTCCGTGCTATATTAGATTGCACAATCGTAGCAGAATTTGCAGTGGCTGTAAGAGTCTTGTAAAATTGAGACACTCAGAACAAGACATTACTTTCTGGAGCAGCAAATTCGTAAGAACCAATTTAGTGTTGCCATAAGAGTGGGAGACATTTGCGCCTGTCGCACCATTCCGAAGTCAGAGGCAAAGCTCTCCATGATGAACACGTAATGTGTAATTCGTCTGCGCTCTCTACGCATATATATTTCTTTTTCTTCTGTCGGAAGGAAGGCCTGTGCGTGGGGCCGCAGACGCATTACGTACTCACACGTAAACACGCTTCCGCCAGCCGTGCGCGCCGCATTAGGGTGTCCCAAATGCCGAGCCCGGGGTCGTAGCTCGGTATGATGGCCCGCGTTCGGTTACTTGGCGCGGAAAATTGAATTTTATTTTCGCTTTCGCAACTTCACCGCCGCGCCGGATGGAAAGTTCGGAAGAAAAGGAGTGGGGCGGGGCGCTGGAGCACTTTAAATGGAACGAACGTCTGCAGGCAGCTATCGCTACTCGGAGACGGCGAAATGAAGGTTGTCCGCGCCAGTGGGCGCGCGAGATGTGCTTAAACTGAATACACCGCGTAATGAGACAGGCCTCGCGGCCCGCTCCAGATATTAATATCCTCGGAGAGGGCGCCCCGCATCGCCAGCAGCGGCGCCGACGAAAAAAAGAAACACAAAAGAAAAACAAAAAAGCTCTTGCGACTCAGATTTCAGTGTATTTGCTGCAGTGGAGTGGCCCCGGACAAGACCACGTCTTTTTCCACATTTGTAAGTCCGGCTGCTGTAGTGTTCCCTTTCCTCGGGGTTCTGCGGTGAAAATACAAAATAGAAAATCTGAATGGGGTTTGAATTTTGATGGAATAAGTTACGGATAAGGTGGATTTCGTATTACTGATTGAGATAGTGCTGTAATTTGACCATGAATGGCAGACCGGGTCGGCAACACTACAAAAAGCGACTGTAAGGAAATAGCATCAGAAATAAGTTGAAATTTACCTTATAATTCTGTCAGCCACCGGGTTCTCCTAAATGGCAGGCAGCACCGCATAACAGCCACGCTATGAGGGAAACAAACCAACAGCCAAACAGGCGAAGACATCAGGTAAACACGCCGAAGATTCCCCACTGTGGTATTCTCCAATAGTTTACTGAACGTAACTTCTTCTACAATACAAGAGCTGGCTGTACAATAGATGTAGACGTCCGTCGATCTAGCCGGAGATGTGGTTCCTCTCGGTCGGCTGGTACTTAGATCGGCGGTGCAGTACAGCGGCTTCGGTGATATCTACTCGGAGACTCTGTTGTAGCGGTTGCCATTAGCAGCGGATGAAGACTGGTCTGCCTTCGACCGGCCGGGCCTATATAGTGAGCTGGAGCCAATAGAAACCCGGCGTAGGAATCCGTGGTCGGATACGTCGCGGCGACCTCTGGAACGAAAGGTTCCTATTAATCGAATGGAATCTTCGGCGTGTTTACCTGAAGTCTTCGCCTGTTTGGCTGTTGGTTTGTTTCCCTCATAGCGTGGCTGTTATGCGGTGCTGCCTGCCATTTAGGGGAACCCGACGGCAGACAGTACACTATTATAATATAGTTTCGTGGCTGCATCTGGAATACTTCTTAATTTTCTTGTAGGATGTCCTTTTTTCATTGTTCACTGGTCCTCTTGTTCTCCGTCTGATGAAAATTTCTTGAAGTTCTCACTGTCTGGATTAATTTATAAATTTGGCTGTAACCGTTGCGAGTAACTACTGAAATAACTTGAAGATGCCGTGTGTTCGTTTCATAATATAGTTTTAATTTCCACTTAAAATCATTCTGTAACATCACCGCCAAAAAATACACGTGTTAAACGTATGAAGACAAGATAACAAGACAGTAATGAACTAGTTGTTAAAACAAGCACCTACGCAAAAGGTCAAAATTACTTATGAAAATCTGTCGCTGGTGCAGCGGTCTCCTGCATGGGCGATCGTAAATCACATCTTTGCTCTGGCAGAGGCGCGGTAGTCACAGTACCATTACACTGCAAAAATCAATCCATTATTCAAAATGCCAGTCGCAATCGCATTATTTATTTTGCCGCCAACCGGTCTCAACTCGCGATGGTGTCATCTTCAGGGCAATTTACACTGTAAAGTTATAATATTAGTAAGTAATCATGTACGTAATCTACAAGCAATTAGTGAAAGTTACATAAATAAACAGATTTTTATACCCATTTGGTCGCTCGCTGGAGTCGTCACCCTTCCTGTGCACGGTTGGTAACTACGCCTGGTTGGCTCTCTGCATGAGCTTAAATAGCGGCCAACAACACGTGGGCAGACGGTTACGCCCTCCACGGTGACCAACGGTAGTTACATGCTTAAGCAAGAAATCGTAAATTTTAAAGTTTGTTCCAGTTGTAATATAAAACATAATAAATAACAAATAATAATTATAACTAATCAAATCTCGAGAAATTTACAAGTATTTAAAATTCAGATAACTGTTGGCCCCGAATGAGATTTTCACTTTGCAGTGGAGTGTGCGCTGATATGAAACTTCCTGGCAGAGTAAAACTGTGTGCCGGACCGAGACTCGAACTCGGGACCTATGGATTTTGCGGGCAAGTGCTCTACCAACTCAGCTACCCGTCTCACGCCCCGACCTCACAGCTTTACTTCCGCCAGTATCTCGTCTCTTACCTTCAAAACTTTACAGAAGCTCTCCTGCGAACCTTGCTGGACTAGCACTCCTGAAAGAAAGAATATTGCGGAGATACGGCTTAGCCACAGCCTGTTGGATGTTTCCAGAATGAGATTTCCACTCTGCAGCGGAGTGTGCGCTGATATGAAACTTCCTGGCAGATTAAAACTGTGTGCCGGACTGAGACTCGAACTCGGTAAGGTAGGAGACGAGGTACTGGTGGAAGTAAAGCTGTGAGGACGGGGCATGAGTCATGCATGGGTAGCTCAGCTGGTCAGCCGGCACGGTAGCTCAGCGTGTTCGGTCAGAGGGCTGCGTTCTCTCTGTAATAAAAAAAAAAAAAACTGAGTCAAGGAACCAACGGTCAGTTTGAAAGGATGTCTTGTGACGTCCGACCAGACCTAACGCAACGAACTATATCGAACAAAATGAATAAAAAAAGTGTAGTGAGTAACAAAAAAAAATAGTTGGTAGAGCATTTGCCATCGAAAGACAAAGGCCCCGAGTTCTCGTCTCGGTCCGGCACACAGTTTTAATCTGCCAGGAAGTTTCAACTGTTGTCCCATTCATTTTTCACATCATTTGTAGATAGAGTAGAGCTCTCTAACTTTTGGTAGGGACGCCGTTGCCATGGGCGACAGTACTTATCAAGCGCCCCCTAGCCTGTGTGGTTGGGACACTGTCGTCATGGTAGCCGCTTCGCATAAGTCGTCTGCTGTAACATCATCTTTGCGCGGCGTTCGTTGTTATGGTAACGGCGTACCATAACGATTCTTCTGCCATGTTGTTGTCAATCCATAAGGTCTTTTGCTCCGGCGTTATCTTTGCACAGCATGCGTTGTCGTGGTGTGTTCTAGCTGCTACGCATAAAAGTTATTTCTAGTTGTAAGGTGTCAGGCAAATCCAACACCTTCCATGAAAACTGTGACATGATAAGCAAATCCAGTGGTATATCACATATCTCCGTATAAATCGTGACATTAAAGTAACCAAATTAATACAAGTAACAAGTGAGCAAATGGAATGCAACAGACTAACATAAGAATGCCTAAATGCATGTCATACCTTCCCACCGTGAGACAGACGCAGTTCCGAGGGGAGAAAAGAGAACAGAAGCCGAGAGCAGAACCGTGTTAAGATAGAAGGCGCTACGATAAGGGATGGACTGGACACCCACGTCGCCAGCCTACTGCTAAGACTACCACCCGCACGTTTTAGCGTGAGACTTTTTCGTGTCTCTGTTACATTAGGACCACCCCCCAGCCCATGTTAAACGATAGAGCCCTCCAGAACAACAGTATAGATCTCACGATAACGCTAAAAGGACCACACCAGCTGCATGTTTTAGCGTGAGACTTTTTCGCGTCTCTGTTACGTTGTAAACTTTAAAAACATTGCCCCATCACGAAAAGTATAACGTGTCTCATTGGATAGACAGAATGTTTGTAGGCGGAGCTTACGGTTAACATTGAGACCCTGATTGATCAGATGAAAACACAGCCAGATAGATTTTTTAAACCAACTTCGGTAAATGGTAGTAAGGAGAAGTTAGGTGAAGAGTTAGTTCCGAGACGGCGAGCTGGATGGCTGCTGCGCCGGCCGCCGCCCCCCTGACGAACACCGACAAGATAATGGACGCACGCGATGCCGCATAACAGCACATAAAGCTTCACTCAGAACTGCAGAAGTCTCATCTGTTACACGTCCTTTTTGCGTAATACTAGTGTCGATCGTCAATTAAAGCTCATGGTGTTCACATTTGCCACTTGAAGTAAAAATCTGAAACGCGATGATTTTTCTGTTATATAGTTATTGAGAAGCCACATCAGCCACTGTAATTTACGACAAGTTAGATAAGTTATTAAAGATAATTGAGGGTCACTGTAGACCATTTTGATAGTTTTTCTCTTTTGTGAAACTTAATTTAAACCTAGATTAAAGATGTGATATGGCGTAGGTCATCCTTCGATCCATTGTAGAACTTGGAAGCCCACTCAGGGAATATTCGTTCACATTTTTGTTGAACGCAGTTTGTTCTTACCATCCTGTATTGAAACATTTCTTTTTATCAATGGTGCAATTTATAAACAATGTTTTGTGAGTAGAATAAAATTTCCAGTGGTAAACTTAACTGCTTTTTCGACGTTATTTTACCAGCTAACTAAAAATAGGAAAGCCTTGAACCCTTTCCACTAAATTTAGTTAGTATTAAGATTGTTTTACAGGGAGTGCAGTGGAGCTCACGCTGAAATCATTTAGTATTTGGTTATATCATCGTTGGTCTCACTGAAACCTTCTAAATTCTACATGTCGTGTGTGGTCTGGCGTCTCCTTACCAGCAACAGGTCCTAGGTTCAATCTAGTAAATTCCCTAAAAAACACGCTCAGAGCGTCGTTGCGCGAAAGTGGTAGGGAGACACGATATAGAACAAACAGACACCACCATGAATGTGTAGATAGTAATTAGTAAAATACTTTAAAATCAGTGTATTCTCTGTTATAAAATTAACATATTAGAAAAACGAAGTGTGTCAAGTGCCCCTTAGCCTATTTGGCTAGGATTCCGTCGTCATAGCAGGCTCCTCGTACGTGTCGTCTGGTGTAGCACGGCATTCGATATCGTAGCATCGGTGTACCACAATCCTCCCTTCGTCATGCTACCGTCGATTGACATAAGTCGTTGTATTATGGATACTCTTCCACACAACTATGTTATCTAAAGAAAAAGAAAAAATCTCATTCACTTGTTGAAAACACTTCACTTTATCCGCCTTCGAGGAATGCGCATTATATGGTAGGATGTGGTGTTGTATACATCTCAGTAACAAATAGTACTACCCCTCAATTCCTTAATAAAAATATGAACTGAATATTATCGACGGAATTTTCTTCCATGTTTACCCACTCAGTGATTGTACAGGGTAGACAAAATAAAATCGGCGAGGTAAATATTTGTTGTACCTTAAGAGAGGCAACCCAGTTTTTATTGTCCACCCCAGAGCAAATAATGTAAGTTGGGTTGCCTATTTTAAAGGGCGTGAAATATTTTCTGTGCCCAATTTATTTTGTGAACGCTGTAGAACTATGATCGCGATAGCCAAACAGCGAGATTAAATTCCTCTTCATGCACACAGCTCTTATCGGCCTTTGACAGGAGTTCATGAAGTACCTAGAAAGAAATATGAATGTTTTTTTGTTAATATTGTACTGAGATGAAGAAGGGAACAAGAAAATATTTCGGTTTGGTACGAACGTGTATTTATATAAATTTTTGTGTAACGTTAGGTAGAATTCTGCAGTAGTGTTATTTAAGTGTGAAGTTGATGTGCGAAATAGTTTTGTTTGTTAATGGCAGTTCCATTTTTACACGCCGACGTCACATTTCCTGGCACTTTACCACAACACACCTACTACAAAGGACCCATTTTGGACAAATCTTTAGTGTAATGTATCATTTAAACTGTATGCTCTCGTAATATGCAAGTATAAAAACGAAAATCACCGAATACTACGTGCCAGCTTTGCAAATACTGGAATCGACATGGCAGCTGCCCGGTTTAATTCTGTCATCCAATCACAGCAAATGATACTGTGTAATCTGTTTCGTCTTCTAGAAAAACTGAGATAACCTTTCTGGAAGTTGAGGTGAACTTGCCCCTTTCGGTGAAGGGCTATTAGATTTCAATCAGCTCTTTACCGAATGCAATGTTTCTAGTGCTAGGTGGTGGATTCACATCTCACTGTCCGTAGCTAATCAGAGCACAAAACAAGTCAACGTTTTGTTAAAATAGTTCAAACATCGCTGAGAAATTGTTCTTCAAGTATTCACATTTTTGCATTTGCTTGTGGTCAGCATTCAACATGTGCGTTTCTCATCTTGCACATTCACTAACGAGATAGAATATTGGTCACCTCCTTCCCCCACCCCCAGACTCTCCGTCTCATAAAAAAGAGCACTGGTCGCTCTGGAACGCAGTAGATATTGTAGAACAGGCAGTAGGGGTCGTGTGACTCCTCTAGGGCCCACCTATGTCAAGGCAGCGAAGTGATGCCCTTGTGTCAGTAGGCTGTGTGTAATCAGCTCGTTAAGACTGGTCGACTTGGTGGCGTGGCGCAAGGCAGAAGGGGGTTATCGTCTTTGGACCTCCTCGCGAAGCAAGCTGCCCGTTTTGTTGGTGTCCAACGCATTTAGAGGGAATGCTGCACTAATTGCACTCATAAAACGTGGCGTTAGACCCATTGTCGTGGAAAGACCCTGACAGACAGGGACTGCAGACGAATATCGTGCCACGCTTCGTCGAAGACAGTCAGTTACAAATACCACAGAAATTGCTGCTCTCAGTGAATGCACATCCAACTCAACCAGTATCGAAGCGAACACAGCAAAGGGACCAGCATGCTATGGACATTTGCAGTGGAATACTTCCCAAAAGGCCATTGCTCACAATGGCAAAAAGAGCTCCACATGTTGAAAGGGCCAAACAACATAGAAACAGCAGAAACAGGACACTGGAGGCAAATATAGTGCAAGTTGTCAAGTCCACAGGAGGCCCAGTGGGATGTTTAACCAATGGTATGCGGGGATTGTGGTAAAGTCATGAAGTCTTTCTGTGATGTTTTGTGTGTGCTATTTGTAAAATGGCTTGGGTCTACTCATTTAGATCACCGGAAACATGAAGCTTATAATTCGTGGTGGCCAAGTAATGACCTTACATTCTTACGATGACTATTCCATAGAGAGAAAAAAAAAAGCAGTAACCATATGAAACAGCGGTTCTTTTCGTCTCGTACTTTGCTCTTTCCCGTTTCTGTTACAGTGTCGGCACCGGGTTTGGCAATGAGCGTGACAGCTGGAGGCTGGAAGCCCTTCTGGACTCCTCCAAACCACACAGGACGCAATCGGTGTAACCGTCTGTCCGCCTCTAGAGTAAATCACATGCTTAAGTTTGAGAACGTTTTCTAAATGCTTACCTAAGTGAGGTAGGAATCACTTCCAGGTTGGCTCGTTCATCGTCCCTCGCCGTAAATCCGCGGAGCGTATTCTAACTGTGGCTGCCTCTGCGTCCTGTATCCTGGAGACAGCGCGTTAACGCGCTCTGCTATCCCGGTTTGGTTATTTTTAGCAGCGGGCAAAATTCAGAATCAGCATTCACAGCAATTTGGTCAGCTGTACAGGATCTGATCGTCAATGAGCGGCTTGAGCAGGAACAAACTTGGTTGTGCTCTTCGTCACTGAGTTGACGCCCTTTTATAAGGGAGTAGACGCGGTGTTACAGGATGTTATCGTGGAGTCTCACGGAACCTTATCTTCGTCCGAGTTTATTCTGTACCCAAAATGTAACACACTGTTTTTTTTATATGCCTATGGCGCCAGCTATTTCATACAAAATCTATCGCAAATGTTCAAAAATGGTTCAAATGGCTCTGAGCACTAAGGGACTTCACTTCTGAGGTCATCAGCCCCCTAGAACATAGAACTACTTAAACCTAACTAACCTAAGGACATGACACACATTCATGCCCGAGGCAGGATTGGAACCTGCGACAGTAGCGGTCGTGCGGTTCCAGACTGTAGCGCCTAGAACCGCTCGGCCACCCGGCCGGCTTATCGCAAATGCTTCTATTCTATGTTGTGCACTTGTGGCTGCAGTTTCGGGTCGTCCCAAATGCAGACTTTTTGTAGAACGTTTGTAGTACATTGAAGTCAGCTGCAGGTTTTCTAAACAGTTACAGTTTGGGATATAATACTCCATCATAATCCTTCCATACGATAAAACTTCTTAAACAAAGAACTTGATGAAGCCACAATTATTTCAGATTATCCATTTCAAAACAGCACTCACAACCTTTAAGGTGCGGCTTTTATGTAACGACTGTCATTTACCGACACTTAAGCACAACAAAATGCACTAGAAACATTGCATCATGGGGTGATATCTAATGCGGTCTATCACTGAAACTGCGTATCTTCGTAATGCGCAAGTATGCACGGTGTTTCTAATTCACGCTTAAAAATCATCATAGCGACGTGTATAACGCCAAGAAAAGTAATTTAATATAAAACGCACGGGACCGCAAATGCAGAGAAATACGCCGAAAGTGGATGACAGATGTTGAACATGTGACATCACATCCAAAATGTGGAGGGTATTTTGGGGCGCGTGCATGGACGTATGACTGAGCGATGCAACACTTGAATTCGAGCAAACGGTGTGAACTTCGAATACCTTTCGTAAATGCGATCTATTGCAGACGCAGAAGTTACAAAATTATTGTCCTCACTCTTTCCTTCTCCTCCCTTATTTTTCTATTAACAGACATTACGTAGTAAAGAAAGAGTAGATCATTTAGTAGCAATGACGCAATTCGGAAGCTTACTGTCATTTACTTGTGTCGCAATACGGTAGGTTTTTGTTGTACAGCACTTTGCAATAAGCCAGTGGAGCCCGCGAGACCGGTAAATAAATTAATAAACTAACATCTCAAGGTTAGCACATAATTGTCTCACGCGACGGAAAAGATACTGCCTGCCACACGCAAGACCCTGAGCCAAAGCGGTATATCGTGCAGCATAGGCGCGCAGCAACACCGACGCAAACACCTGACTTTGGTTTGGATGATAGGATGCCACAGACCGACAAGCGCAATGGCTGCACGTGCGGCGAGGTACGTCATCTGGTGACGTCACATGTTCAAAATACATTTTTGTGGTTCTTCCCGACATTTCATCCAATGTGTCTAACATTACATTACTTATATCAGCCTCATATATAGCCCTACGCAGGTTTTCCACGTTAATAATAATCGCCGTGTGTGCACGGTGATTCGGCTGCCCGTACCCCGATTTGTTTTATGCACGTCTCTGTAGGTTTATTCCATTTATACTATTGTAATACTTAATCTTTCGTAAATGGTTCAGAGGTTATACACTGATGAGCCAAAACATTATGACCACATGCTTAATAGCTTGTCTGCCCGTCTTCGGAACAAAATACATCACCGACTCGGCGTTTCAGTAACCCGACAGTTTGTTGGTAGGTTTTTCGAGGTACGTGGCGTCAGATGTCTATGCATAGGTCATCTAATTTGCGTAATTATCGCTCCGCTGATTTACGTATGCGGTGGTGGCGTTCAATAGTGACCCAGATGGAATTATACCGCTTACATCAGGCGAATGTGGTCGCCGAGACACTAACGCGAGTTCACTATCATGCTCGTCAAACCACAGTAGCGCGGTTCTGGCTCCGAAACACGGACAATTACACTGCTGAAAGATGACGTCGCCGTCGAGGAAGACATCAAGCATGAGGGGGTGCGGGTGGTTCGCAGCTGTCAGCGTGTCTTCGATTACCATCGTAGGTGGCATGCAAGTGCAGGACAATGTCTCCCACAGTATAATACTGATCCCACCGGCCTGTCCCAGTGGCGCGTTGCACGTTTCGAGCCGCCGTTCGCTTCGATGACGGCGTTTGTGGAGATGACCAGCGACGCAGTGAAGCAAAAATGTGATTCACCCGAAGAGCCAACACGTTTCCATTGATCGACGGCAAAATCCCGATGGTTTCTGGAACATATATTGCATTCGAACATTATGAAGTACCTCGAAGAAAACGATTTACTGACACATAGTCAGCACGGATTCAGAAAATATCGTTCTTGCGGAACACAACTAGCTCTTTATATTCATGAAGTAACGAGTACTATCGAAAGGGGGTGTCAAATTGATTCCATATTTTTAGACTTCCATAAGGCTCACAAGCGTCTTCTAACCAAACGGTGTGCTTATGTACACTCCTGGAAATTGAAATAAGAACACCGTGAATTCATTGTCCCAGGAAGGGGAAACTTGATTGACACATTCCTGGGGTCAGATACATCACATGATCACACTGACAGAACCACAGGCACATAGACACAGGCAACAAGGCATGCACAATGTCGGCACTAGTACAGTGTATATCCATCTTTCGCAGCAATGCAGGCTGCTATTCTCCCATGGAGATGATCGTAGAGATGCTGGATGTAGTCCTGTGGAACGGCTTGCCATGCCATTTCCACCTGGCGCCTCAGTTGGACCAGCGTTCGTGATGGACGTGCAGACCTCGTGAGACGACGCTTCATCCAGTCCCAAACATGCTCAATGGGGGACAGATCCGGAGATCTGGCTGGCCAGGGTAGTTGACTTACACCTTCTAGAGCACGTTGGGTGGCACGGGATACATGCGGACGTGCATTGTCCTGTTGGAACAGCAAGTTCCCTTGCCGGTCTAGGAATGGTAGAACGATGGATTCGATGACGGTTTGGATGTACCGTGCACTATTCAGTGTCCCCTCGACGATCACCAGAGGTGTACGGCCAGTGTAGGACATCGCTCCCCACACCATGATGCCGGGTGTTGGCCCTGTGTGCCTCGGTCGTATGCAGTCCTGATTGTGGCGCTCACCTGCACGGCGCCAAACACGCATACGACCATCATTGGCACCAAGGCAGAAGCGACTCTCATCGCTGAAGACGACACGTCTCCATTCGTCCCTCCATTCACGCCTGTCACGACACCACTGGAGGCGGGCTGCACGATGTTGGGGCGTGAGCGGAAGACGGCCTAACAGTGTGCGGGACCGTAGCCCAGCTTCATGGAGAAGGTTGCGAATGGTCATCGCCGATACCCCAGGAGCAACAGTGTCCCTAATTTGCTGGGAAGTGGCGGTGCGGTCCCCTACGGCACTGCGTAGGATCCTACGGTCTTGGCGTGCATCCGTGCGTCGCTGCGGTCCGGTCCCAGGTCGACGGGCACGTGCACCTTTCGCCGACCACTGGCGACAACATCGATGTACTGTGGAGACCTCACGCCCCACGTGTTGAGCAATTCGGCGGTACGTCCACCCGGCCTCCCGCATGCCCACTATACGCCCTCGCTCAAAGTCCGTCAACTGCACATAAGGTTCACGTCCACGCTGTCGCGGCATGCTACCAGTGTTAAAGACTGCGATGGAGCTCCGTATGCCACGGCAAAGTGGCTGACACTGACGGCGGCGGTGCACAAATGCTGCGATGCTAGTGCCATTCGACGGCCAACACCGCGGTTCCTGGTGTGTCCGCTGTGCCGTGCGTGTGATCATTGCTTGTATAGCCCTCTCGCAGTGTCCGGAGCAAGTATGGTGGGTCTGACACACCGGTGTCAATGTGTTCTTTTTTCCATTTCCAGGAGTGTAGTATCGCGTCAGTTGTGCAACTGGATTCGTTATTTCCTGACAGAAAGGTCACAGTTCGTAGTAATAGACGAAAAGTCATCGAGTAAAACAGAAGTAATATTCGGCGTTCCCCAAAGAAGTGTTATAGGCCCTCTGTTGTTCCTGATCTATATTAACTACATAGGAGACAATCTGAGTAGTCTTCTTAGATTATTTGCAGAGGATGCTTTCATTTACCGTCTTGTGAAGTCATCGGATGACAAAAATGAATTGCAAAATGGTTTAGATAAGATATCTGTGTGCTGCGAAAAGACGCAATTGACCCTGAATAGCAGGCCGAAGTGGCCGAGCGGTTATAGGAGCTACAGTCTGGAACTGCGCGACCGCTACGGTCGCAGGTTCGAATCCTGCCTCGGGCATGGATGTGTGTGATGTCTTTAGGTTAGTTAGGTTTAAGTAGTTCTAAGTTCTAGGGGACTGATGACTCAGACGTTGAGTCCCATAGTGCTCAGAATCATTTGAACCATTTGAGCCCGAATAAAGAAAAAATGGTTCAAATGGCTCTGAGCACTATGGGACTCATGGTCTGAGGTCATCAGTCCCCTAGAAGGTAGAACTACGTAAACCTAACTAACCTAACGACATCACACACATCAGTGCCCGAGGCAGGATTCGAACATGCGACCGTAGCGGTCGAATAAAGAAAAGTGTAAAGTTATTCACATGAGTACTAAAAGAAATCGGCTGAATATCGATTACGCGATAACTCACACAAATCTTAAGGCTGTAAATGCAACTGAATACTTAGGGATTACGATTACAAATAACCTAAATTGGAACGATCAGATAGATAATGTTGTGGATAGAGCAAACCAAAGACTGCGGTTCACTGGCAGAGCACTTAGAAGGTGCAACACATCTACTAAAGAGCTGCTTATACTACACTTGTCCGCGCTATTCTCGACTACAGCTGTGCGGTGTGGGTCCTATCAGGTGGGACTGACGGATGATATTGAAAAAGTTCAAAGAAGGTCGTCTCGCTTTGTATTATTGCGAAATAGGGGAGATAGTGCCACAGACATGATAGTGGCAACCATTAAAACAAAGGCGTTTTTCGTTGCGACGGGATCTTCTCATGAAATTTCAATCACTAGTTTTCTTCTCCGATTGCGAAAACATTCTGTTGGCACCCACCTACGCAGGGAGAAATGATCATCAAGATAAAAAAGGAGAAATCAGGGCTCGCACAGAAAAATTTAAGAGCTCGTATTTCCCGCGCGCCGTTGGAGAGCGGAATGGTAGAGAGACAGCTTGAAGGTGGTTCATTGAACCCTCTGCCAGGCACTTAATTGTGAATAGCAGAGAAATCACGTAGATGTAGATGATGGTCCCGCGTCCACTTGAGTCGTAACTGACGATGTCGTTGGGTCAACATGTGAACACGTGGGGGTGGTCTGCTGCGGAGCTCCAAGTTTAACCATGCACAATGAACAGTGTGCTCCAGCACTGTGCTCTTTCGGCAGATGCCACACGTCACCATCTATCCTACTTTACACACCAGACAAACCTCCGAACTCCAAGTTCTGTGAGGAGTCATGGGCGTCCAACCATTTAGAGCCTCGTGATAGTTTCACTATCTGTCTACCCTTTCCCGTGGATGCTCATAATAGCAGCACGTGATCATTTGACCATCATCGCCGTTTTAGAGGTACTCGTTCATAGGCTCTGCGTAACAATAATCTGCCCTTTGTGAGAGTTGCTTATCTCAGTGGATTTCCCCATTTGCAGATCAAATCTTCGCTAGGATGATTCCCTGTCCCTGTCTACTCCGTTTACGTACTTTTGTTACCGCGTCACGCGCCTGCAATGCCACCAGGCGATGGACAGTGGTCGTAATGTTTTGGGTTTTCAGTGTATAGCGGAAAGTTGTTACCCCCGCTTTCCCATTTTGATATCTCCTACTAGTTTTGTTGTTTTCGAATTTGAAACACACCTTATAAGGCAATATTTCTTACCCATTTACGAAATATTAAGTACTATAAATGGAATAATCTTACAGAGACATCCGAAACCTGTACGACTACGCCGCTAATGAAACAAAGAAGACTTGATACACTTGTATAAATAACGCAGAAGTAAGGTATATATTGGTCCAAAAATACCGAGTAACTCATGTCCAGACCTCACTTATATTTTTAATAGTATGATTTCGTTTGCTGACAGTTGCCCAAAGTTCTGAGAAGAAACTTATATCGACTACTTTGCTGTCACCTGTCTGGATACCGTTCCTGACGCAGACGTTGTTTGGGTAGCACAAAACGAACCGAAAGACAAAGCAGATTCTTCCATTAATTATCTTGCAAAGTGCAATAAAATTCCTCATGAATAATACTTAACTCTTCTGGGCCCACTAGATGAAAAGATGAGAATGCCTTCCTTCAGGGCAGCGAAATGCTCTCTGCGCAGTCACGAGACGTGGAATCGTGTAACCTCCAATTATTCGTAAATATAAAAGTTACTGCACTCCATGAACTCGAAGGATGTCGTTCAAGTATCAGATCATCACTATTACCTTGCAAAAGTATCACACATATAGCTGAAAGGAAATCTAAGGAGAAATACTACAAAATAAAACTAAACGTAGTCACGACATATCTGTGGGTATTTCCAGATGTATCAGTTTCATATATCACATAGAGAAGCAAATACAATTTTTTACATTAGCTATGTAAATTTTCTAAGCATCTCAGATGTAAAATTTCGGCTTCCTTTAAAAGCAAAACGGGTACATCAGCAGTCTATATGAGCGTCGGTTGTGTGATATAGTGCGAGCGTATGGATCCCTGTATTACAGTTTGCTCCTGAAACCAATAGATGCCTACTGTTCGTCCCCGAATTATAAATGTTTCCCCATTGAAGATTCCGATATTCCCAAACCAGTACCATTACAATAATAATAATAATAATAATAATAAATTTCAATAACAGTCAAGTTAGGAATGAGTTTTACAAATCATGAAACATTCTTCTTTCTCCTTGGAGGTGCTTCTAATATACAAATATGTTAACTCTTTACTTTTCTTTGTACGTATATTTCTTCTTTACTACTGTTTTATACAACTTCTTTACCTAAATTTGCAAAATGTTTCGAACTGCAATGTTCGGAAAGACTTTTCACTACTATTTTGGGCAAAACAGTATAAGCTGTACAAAAATCTTTCTGCACCAACAGCTACATGCAAATCACAGAGTTGGTTTCATTTATTAGGCAAATTATGCTCCAAGTTTATGCATCATATATACACTCTCTTTCCACAAATGATATTTGCAACTAAGATAAACTTTCCATTAAAATTACGAAATTTCTCATACAAATTTCACTAATTTCGCAATGAATTCAACTTTATTATACAAATTAATTTCCGCACTTGAAATTTTATCTCGTAATTTAACTTCCTGATCAGTTACTCTTTGATCAACAATTGATTCTGTGTTCGTGTTTCTGTCATTTAATTTTTCTATTTTGGAACTTACATTTAGTAGCCTGATGTCTTATTTCATTTTATATAGCAATGAATTGATTACTTAGTTTTTCCCTGAACGTCAAAACTTTATTTCGAAACACTTTTTTAATAGTATCACAGTATTCGGAAAATCGATTGTTTGTTGCAGAAATTTGATTTGTATAAAGTCGCTACTTTTAGCAGTTTCAATGTTTGTTTTAGAAATTGGATGCTCTGGGTAATTCTTTAGCTCTCTCTTGAGAGTGTCAGTGTTTTTTTGCCATACTTGTTACTGTCATCCTTATAATGACCCTCACAAACTGTTCTAATGATTCTGATGTTGGCCCTAGTCCTGACTCGTCCTCTGCAAATAAGTCCTGAACTAAACCTCTTTGGTCTTTCTTGAAAGAAATTTTTTGGTTTTAACTATAATGGAAGTCTGAAAAAACGTGTTCCACACACAAGACGTGAGTGACAACTAAAAAAAAAAAATGTCACTGTTTCCTACACAGATGAGACAATGAAACAAGCAAACTAAAAATTGGTACTTAACGTTCACGTAAGACACTTGTGCAGGTACTGTTACGTCCCCTTTCTTGTGTAGTATTATTTTTCACGGACTTTAATCATTTCCCAGTCCAGTCTTGACTCCGTTAAATTTTACGTTCATGATGAAAGTCTTTTAGGCCACAAAAACCCCAACAATGAATAATAATTTCTTCGTAAAATTCCAGATCACGGACGACATACTCGTGTGTAACATGGTGCTGTTAATATAGACGACGCACAACTAACAGATCACAGCACTCACACCACTCAAGTTTTTTTTTAATTTTAACCCTTTAGTGTTCTTGTAGGATGCTATGGACATCCCACACATAAAAAACCGCCTACATTATTTTTTTAAAATTTCATGATTGTCTATAATTTCTGTTAGCGTTCTGTCTAAGAGTTATGTAAATAATTAAATAAGAATGCATTAATTTGCAGTTATTGTTGTTCAGTTGCCGAAAACATACACTGGAGTGTACAGGACACCCCGTGCCAGTCGTAATGTAATAAAAATCAAAATAACACCAAGTGCCAGTTTTTTTTAAAAATGTTACAGGAGTTTCATTCTGCCCATTTAATGTCATATTATATGAACCCATTCTTGCCTAGTACCATTATTCTAATTGTTTTGCGAGTGAAATAAAAGTCTTGGAGTCAGTTTTCTTTCTGTCAATGTATGGTAAGAACTAAGTCTACAGTATGTGTATGTATGGAACAGACGGAAAAAGAATACAGAGTTCGCTTCAAGCAGTTGCAGCAGGAGAAGCGCATGATAAATCAGATTCTGAATCATCTGATGGGGGCAAAGAACTGGAATGTAATATTGATACAGAGATGGACGGTGACGATAAATGAAATAATCCTGGATAAGAGTAATTTCTTCTTGGCAAAACACAAACCAACAAAATGGTTGGAGAGCCTTGCACTAAGAAATGTAAGTACACAATCTCAAGATACTATTATTAATCTACCACGTATGAGAGGTGCAGCCTGAATTGTGAAATCGTGCTTAGAGGTCTACCTTACGTTTTTTATGAAGATTTGTAAGAAAAAATATGTGTGTCTTCTAATGTTTACATAATAAGGATTGCGGGGAATTTTGCCCGTAAACGACACGTCAAAAAGACAAATGTGCCTGAATTTAAGGTTATTGTTGGGTTACTTATTTTGAACGGTTTTCACCAATCGGTACGTATGAACCTAAAATGTACCCGTGGGACACAAATGGTTTTGGAATTGAGACATTTCACACTACGATGAGTTTGTACGTGTTACTGTTCCCGTTCAGATGCATACGGTTTGATGAAATCTAGGGACGCAAGCAAGAAAGAAAACAAGGAAACTTGTTAGGGAAATATCTGAATTGCCTCAGGCGAAATGAAACAAGAACTATAAAGTGCCTGGAGAGTTAATCACTTTGAGAGAAAAGCTTAGTTTTCGAAGCTTAGTTTTCGCAGTACACTCAAAGCAAGCTATAGAGGTATGGCCTGAAACTTCTAGCACTCTGTGATGTTAGCCATGGAGATAGAATTCGGAAAACAGCCAGATGGGCTGTACAGAGTTTCAAACTCGCTGCAAGCTGTGGTAATTCGTCTCAGCAAGACTGGTCGTAATACAACTTCAGATCACTGTTTTACTAGTTGCAACTTGTCTAAAGAGCTGCTGAAGAAGAAACTTAATTCGGTTGCAACTGATCGTAAAAATAAAACTGAACTCCGCCCTGAATTTGTGGCTGAGAAGCAACGTGAAGTAAAAGGTACCTCATTTGGATTTTAGAAGAATTTGACAGTCGTTTCTATGTTCAAAAAGTGAACAAGAACGTGATACTTCGTTCATTAATGCACTTTTATAATAAAACAGGTAACAGCACAGGAGGGCAAAAGAAGCCGTAAAAGTCACAGAGTACAATTCCACAACGACAACAGTAGATGCATTGGAAGAAATGTGCGTCACATAATCCACGTCAAGAGAAACAAGATGCTGTCCCTGTGCAATGTTTTTCAATACGTTGGATATTTCTGGAATACGTGCTTAAATAATGTTTACCAGAAATAATGCAATCAATAACACTGCCAGACAATTGTTCCTACGAGAGCTAAGAGTTCAGCTAATATAACCAGTTATATATAAGAGAGCAGTGACGACATTCCTAGTCAAACTCATGATACAGAAAATGGCCAAGATGACAACGCAAGAAGATGAAAACCATGGATCTTCAGCAAAAATACAAGAGCTTGCAAACAGAAATGTGGACGATCAAAGAAACAAGAAGAGAAGATGTACAAAATTCCCAAGAAGTAAAGACATGAAAACAAAAAGTTTCTTTGTGAAGTGCATAAAAATGAGCCTAAGTCATGTGGTTACAAAACGTAATGATTGTTTCTGATTCAGAAAGAAAAATAAGATAGGGTAGAAAAAGTTGAAAGTTGACACAACTATTAAATATGTATCAGTTGCACATGGAAATAAAGTAATATTATTTTTCTTACTATATGTAGTGTTAATGTTTAAATATTACCAGTGCATAGAAAATGTATAAACCTGTGGAAGATGGTGAGACGTAAATATAGTAATATTAAATTCTTTGCACTATAACATTATTAAGGACAAGAGAGTGGTTCCAACACGCCACAACATTAGTAATGTCATAATACAGTACAGCAGTCGATAAAGATTGTTGATGCGAACACCATCAACCCTCTGTCCTTAATTATCTTGTATAAAAGGAGATGATGTTTTAACTACTGATGACGCCTTTGGTACAATTGTTTCATGTATCTCGATTTTAGAGTATTTTACTTATGACGAAGGTATATTTAGATATACCGAAACCGTGGTCAAGAATTTTCATAAGTCTTTATCCTGCAACTGTTTGGCTGTTATCATTTACCGTGAAATAAATTAAACAAAATTTAGTAACAATGAGATTTACACAATTAAGTTTCATGGCAAGTAACTTCATACTTATTGTAATCACTTAAAATGTAAGAAGCAATATAGAAAATTCGATATTTATGTGTAAATAGGTTTGCCTGTGGTTATTATCTTACATATGAAATGTTCGATACTCACCAGCATCAGAGAGCTCATAACGTTCATTAGGCCCGGTTACATCAAACTGGGTTCTATCACTTGAACACTTCATGGGCCCCTCAAGTACCTGAGAACCTATTTTATATGTTCGAACCTTCATTAGCAGCATGCTGCGCGATAAGTGTCAAACGCTCTCTGGAAATCTAAGACATTGAAACCTGCCTGTTGTCCTTCATCCATTTTCTTTTGGTCATCAGTCTACAGACTGGTTTCATGCGGCCCGCCACGAATTCCTTTCCTGTATTAACCTCTTCATCTCAGAGTAGCAATTGCAAACTACGTTCTCAATTATTTTGCTTGACGTATTCCAATCTCTGTCTTCCTCTACAGTTTTTGCCCTCTACAGCTCCCTCTAGTACCATTGAAGTCATTCCCTCATGTCTTAGCAGATGTCCTATCATCCTGTCCTCCTTATCAGTGTTTTCCACATATTCCTTTCCTCTCCGGTTCTGCGTAGAACCTCATCATTCCTTACCTTATCAGTCCACCTAATTTTCAACATTCGTCTATAGCACCACATCTCAAATGCTTCGATTCTCTTCTGTTCCGGTTTTCCCACAGTCCATGTTTCACTACCATACAATGCTGTACTCCAGACGTACATCCTCAGAAATTTCTTCCTCAAATTAAGGCCGGTATTTGATATTAGTAGACTTATCTTGGCCAGAAATGCCTTTTTTTGCCATAGCTAGTCTGCTTTTGATGTCCTCCTTGCTCCGTCCGTCATTGGTTATTTTACTGCCTAGGTAGCAGAATTCCTTAACTTCATTGACTTCGTGACCATCAATCCTAATGTTAAGTTTCTCGCTGTTCTCATTTCTACTACTTCTCATTACCTTCGTCTTTCGGCGATTTCCTCTCAAACCATACTGTGTACTCATTAGACTGTTTATTCCGTTCAGCATATCATTTAATTCTTCTTCACTTTCACTCAGGATAGCAATGTCATCAGCGAATCGTATCACTCATATCCTTCCGCCTTGTATTTTAATTCCACTCCCGAACCTTTCTTTTATTTCCATCATTGCTTCGTCGATGTACATATTGAAGAGTAGGGGCGAAAGGCTACAGCCTTGTCTTACTCCCTTCTTAATATGAGCACTTCGTTCTTGATCGTCCACTCTTATTATTCCCTCTTGGTTGTTGTACATATTGTATATGACCCGTCTCTCCCTATAGCTTACCCTTACTTTTTTCAGAATCTTGAAGAGCTTGCACCATTTTATATTGTCTAACGCTTTTTCCAGGTCGACAAATCCTATCAACGTGTCTTGATTTTTCTTTAGCCTTGCTTCCATTATTAGCCGTAACGTCAGAATTGCATCTCTCGTGCCTTTCCTTTTCCTAAAGCCAAACTGATCGTCACCTGGCGCATTCTCAATTTTCTTTTCCATTCTTCTGTATATTATTCTTGTAAGCAGCTTCGATGCACGAGCTGTTAAGCTGAGTGTGCGATAATTCTCGCACTTGTCAGCTATTGCCGTCTTCGAAATTGTGTGGATGATGCTTTTCCGAAAGTCAGATGGTATGTCGCCAGACTCATATATTCTACACACCAATGTGAATAGTCGTTTTGTTGCCACTTCCCTTAATGATTTTAGAAATTCTGATGGAATGTTATCTATCCCTTCTGCCTTATTTGACCGTAAGTCCTCCAAAGCTCTTTTAAATTCCGATTCTAATACTGGATCCCCTATCTCTTCTAAATCGACTCCTGTTTCTTCTTCTATCACATCAGACAAATCGTCACCCTCATAGAGGCTTTCAATGTATTCTATCCACCTATCTGCTCTCTCCTCAGCATTTAACAGTGGCATTCCCGTTGCACTCTTAATGTTACCACCGTTGCTTTTAATGTCACCAAAGGTTGTTTTGACTTTCCTGTATGCTGAGTCTGTCCTTCCGACAATCATATCTTTTTCGATGTCTTCACATTTTTCCTGCAGCCATTTCGTCTTAGCTTCCCTGCACTTCCTATTTATTTCATTCCTCAGCGACTTGTTTTTCTTTATTCCTGATTTTCCCGGAACATGTTTGTACTTCCTCCTTTCATCAATCAACTGAAGTATTTCTTCTGTTACCCATGGTTTCTTCGCAGCTACCTTCTTTGTACTTATGTTTTCCTTCCCAACTTCTGTGATGGCCCTTTTTAGAGACGTCCATTCCTCTTGCCTGCAGCGCTATTTCTTCATCCATAGTCCGCGTGATATCGAGCGAGAAAGAGACAAGCTGATTTTTGCATGAGCGATGCTTTCTGAATCTGTGGACACAAGATTTTTTTCTCTCAAACTTGTTATGTTGAAACTTACAATATGCTCAAGAATACTGCAACAAAACGATGTTGTGGGCATTGATCTGTAATTTTGCGAGTCAGTTAGTCCACCCTTTTTATGTACGGGGCTCACTTGAGATTTCTCCCACTGGCTTGTGGTCTTCATCTAGGCGAGAATTCGCGAAAAATGCTCGGTAAATATGGGCCGCTCTGTCTAAAACCGAACTGGGATTCCACCTGGGCCTGGCCACGTCTTTCTTTCCAAGACTGCTTTTTAAGGTCAAGGATGTCTGGTTCTACTGTCCTCCGTATGCGATTTCGTGCTGCGGTCAAACGGTGGTATGTGTGCACGATCTTCTTCAGGGTGCGTTTCTTTTTAAAAGTGAAGTTTAAAACTATTGTTTTCCTTTTACTGCCTTCTGTCGCCATTCGAAACTGGTCCCTTCGGCGATGTTTGTTTCTTCCTCGTATAACAGCAACATTCGCGAACACGTATCCACTGACAACGGAACCTCTCCATCGCACCCACCTCAGATTTTGTTATAAGTTGGCACAGTGGATAGGCCATGAAAACTGAACACAGATCAATCGAGAAAACAGGAAGAAGTTGTGGAACTATGAAAAAATAAGTAAAATATACAAACTGAGTAGTCCATGCGCAAGATAGGCTACATCAAGGAGAGTTTGAGCTCAGGAGCGCCGTGGTCCCGTGGTTAGCGTGAGCAGCTGCGGAACGACAGGTCCTTGGTTCAAGTCTTCACTCTAATGAAAAGTTTATGTTCTTTACTTTCGCGAAGTTATGGTCTGTCCGTTTGTTCATTGACGTCTCTGTTTACTGTAATTATTTTAGTGTTTGTGCTTTGCGACCGCACCGCAAAACCGTGGGATTAGTAGACGAAAGGACGTGCCTCTGCAATGGGAACCGAAAACATTTGACCGCAAGGTCATAGGTCAACCGATTCCTCCACAGGAAAACAAGTCTGATATGTTCTATACGACACTGGTGACGGCATGTGCGTCACATGACAGGAATATATTGTCGACCCACCTAACTTGTACACTTGGCGAATGAGTGAAAAGGTTCTTCTACCTTGCCCGATTTAGGTTTTCTTGTGGATGTGATAATCGCTCCCAAAAAAGTGATCGCATCGGACGGACGGTCAGATAATAATTGTCTGAAAATAAAAAATTAAACTTCTCACTCGAGGAAAGACTTGAACCAAGGACCACTCGTTCCGGAGCTTCTCACGCTAACCACTTTTTTTTTTACCTTGACTCAGTTCTTTTATTACAGAGAGCACGCAGCTCTCTGACCGAACACTTTTTTTTTAAATTCAGAAAATTGGCACTATCACACAACACATTAATCATTCATATACAGTAGTTTTTGTGTGTGTGTGGGGGGGGGGGGGGGGGGGGGGGGAGTATGGTCAGAGCGTGGTACACGCCGCACTAGCAGTGGGGTCTCTTGAAGGCACTGTCAGTGCGTCGAGGCCCAAACTCCTCCCATCCCTTTTTTCATGTTCCCTGTTGGGTCATAGCACTAAGTGTGCACAAATCTTAACACAAAACTCCCACTCTCCGATGTAAGAAAGACACAGAAACCTCTTCTCTTAGATAACTGAACACATAAAACTTAACAATTCTTCTTGAATCACACAAATACTTTGGAAGTCGAACACGAGTAATTCTGAACAAAATGTTTTGAAAAAAAAAAAAACCTCTTCGTGTATCTTAGAATTTCCGGAAGCAAGGTAATATTAAATAAGAACACAAGTGACTTTTAATTTTCTTCTGTTCGTTCTCGTTCAAGGTGTTGTAGGTTACAATATCTCCGGATGTAATTAACATTTTACAATGCAACAAACGGCACTGATTACGTATTTGTTTATATGATCAGATGTGCTAGCAAAACTAACGTGGTTCCTTTTAAAAAGACGTAGGCTTGTGTTAAAAAACATATTTCCGTGCATTTTTGTATGGTTTGTATTAAACAATTACACTAGTCCCTCTGCTCACGTTCGGTCCGTGGAATCGGTTCGTCAGTATTTGATGTGGTTTACGAAATATGTCCAGCGGTAACGTTAGGTGACTGACCCTGTATATTCCGTCGAGGATCTGGTGAGAAAGGAGATTTGTTGCCTGATCCAATTCCAGTTATTTACATTGTCGCCACAGGTGAATCCGTGGATGAGTGTATGCACTAGATTGCAGTTGGCACAAAAGTGTGTCTGGTTTAAACCGATCCCATATAGTCTCTCGTTGGTGCTGATGATATTTTTAACTGTTTTGTAGCATGCGGAAATAGCGTCTGCAGATAGCCCGTCAAAGTTGATGTCCACCATACAGCTTTCCAGTCACAATTTGGGAATTTCGTTTCAATTTTGATTCTGCCCTCATTTTACTTCCTTTAAAGAATGATGTCGCGCCCTTGATACGTGTGTTGCTTCTGATTTCGTCACTAAGATAACTTGCTTCGAGGAAAAAGTTACTCACAAACTGCAGACGGGCATTAATCCTTCGCACATCAATCGGTGCTTGCAGGCTATGGGGTGCCACAGCCTCAAAGAGCTTTGCGGTTATACATTGTGGAAGTTCTCTGAGTATATGGAAAGTCCGTTTGAGAAACAGAGCAGAAGCTTTATTTCTAATATCCACCAAACCGAGGCTCCCGTTTCTGATATCCAGTACAACGGTAGTCGCACCAACACTGAATATGTCTCCTCGCCATAAATAATTGGTAACAGTGGACATGATCCCTTTCGCTACTAGTTTAGGGATTGGAAATACCTGCGCAGTAAAAACGCTTTAGACAAAATGCAGGAGTGGATGAATCTGACTTTTTGCACCTGGTCCATAATTCGATGGATGGTCTCCATTACAGCCCCATGAACTTCCCTCCCAGTTTCCGTACAGTTAAAAGCAGCCATCCTGATCGGACATGCCATTAAAACACGGGATCACGGCGCTCCTGAACTTTCACTGTCCTTAATGTTGCCTATGTTGCGCATGGACTACTCAGTTTGTATATTTTGCTTATTTTTTTTCATAGTTCCACACGACTTGTTCCCGTTTTCTCGATTGATCTGTGTTCAGTTTTCCAAGGCCTGTGCCAACTTGTAACTAAATGTGAGGGGGGGGGGGGGGGTGCAATGTGAGTAAGCGCTGGCCCACACGTCAGGCGCTTCCCTCCCTTCTTCGCAGGCAGAGGGGCGGCGCCCGGGGCGCCCCTGGCGGCAGGTATTTGCTCGATCAGTCGCCGCCCCATTGTGGCCGCTGTTGACCAGAGCCACGAGGTGGGCAAACACCGCCCCCGCGGGCCATTGTGCGCGGTCAGCGGTCGCGCCGCCTGCGGCGCCGCCGAGGGCTCACCAAATACTGCGGGTAGGCATCCCGCTGCACGCCGGTGGGCCGCTCGGACCCGCGAGTCGCCTCCGGTAATTACTGCTCTTCGCTGCTCGGGGAAACGACAGAGTCGAAATCTGTGCCCAGAATTAGATAGATGGCCATTAAAATTGCAACGCAGACCATGCAGAATGCCGCAAACGTCACATTACCATGAGGGTAGTGCGTGTTTCGATGTGAAACTTGTAATAGATCGAGAGTCATCTATTGTAGTGTACGATCCATCTCATTACTAAACACAAAGATACACTGTAATTTTACTGTATGGTTATACATTTATTAATGTCTTAATTTTTAAATTACAATAATTACTACTAAACTGCTTTTAGGTCAGTATAGAAAATGTTGTTGTTGTTGTTGTGGTCTTAAGTCCTGAGACTGGTTTGGTGCAGCTCTCCATGCTACTCTAGCCTGTCCAAGCTCCTTTATCTCCCAGTACCTACTGCAACCTACATCCTTCTGAATCTCTTTAGTGTATTCATCTCCTGGTGTCCCTCTACGATTTTTACCCTCCACGCTGTCCTCCAATACTAAATTGGTGATCCCTCGATGTCTCAGAACATGTCCTACCAACCGATCCCTTCTTCTAGTCAAGCTGTGCCACAAATTCCTCTTCTCCTCAATTCTATACAATGCCTCCTCATTAGTTATGTGATCTACCAATCTAATCTTCAGCATTCTTCTGTAGCACCACATTTCGAAAGCCTCTATTCTCTTCTTGTCTAAGCTATTTATCGTCCACGTTTCACTTCCATACATGGCTACACTCTATTCAAATACTTTCAGAAACGACTTCCTGACACTTAAATCAATACTCGATGTTAACAAATTTCTCTTCTTAGGAAACGCCATTGCCAGTCTACATTTTATATCCTCTCTACTTCGACCATCATCAGTTATTTCGCTCCCCAAATAGCAAAACTCCTTTACTACTTTAACTCTCTCATTTCCTAATCTCATTCCCTCAGCATCACCTGACGTAATTCGACTACATTCCATTATCCTCGTTTTGCTTTTGTTGATGTTCATCTTATATCCTCCTTTCAAGACACTGTCCATTCCGTTCAACTGCTCTCCCAAGTCCTTTGCTGTCTCTGACAGAATTACAATGTCATCGGCGAACGTCAAAGTTTTAATTTCTTCTCCATGGATTTTAATACCTACTCCGAATTTTTCTTTTGTTTCCTTTATTGCTCGCTCAATATACAGATTGAATAACATCGGGGATAGGCTACAACCCTTTCTCACTCCCTTCCCAACCACTGCTTCCCTTTCATACCCCTCGACTCTTATAACTGCCATCTGCTTTCTGTACAAATAGTAAATAACTTTTCGCTCTGTGTATTTTATCCCTGCCACCTTCAGAGTTTGAAAGAGAGTATTCCAGTCAACATTGTCAAAAGCTTTCTCTAAGTCTACAAATGCTAGAAACGTAGGTTTGCCTTTCCTTAATCTTTCTTCTAAGATAAGTCGTAGGGTCCGTATTACCTCACGTGTTCCAACATTATACGGAATCCAAACTGATCTTCCCCGATTTCGGCTTCTATCAGTTTTTCCATTCATCTGTAAAGAATTCGCGTTAGTATTTTGCAGCTGTGACTTATTAAACTGATAGTTCGGTAATTTTCACATGTGTCAACACCTGCTTTCTTTGGGATTGTAATTATTATATTCTTCTTGAAGTCTGAGGGTATTTCGCCTGTCTCATACATCCTGCTCACCAGATGGTAGAGTTTTGTCAGGACTGGCTCACCCAAGGTTGTCAGTAGTTCTAATGGAATGTTGTCTACTCTGGGGGCCTTGTTTCGACTCAGGGCTTTCAGTGCTCTGTCAAACTCTTCACGCAATATCATATCTCCCATTTGATCTTCATCTACATCCTCTTCCATTTCCATAATATTGTCCTCAAGTACATCGCCCATGTATTGGCCCTGTATATACTCCTTCCACCTTTCTGCTTTCCCTTCTTTGCTTAGAACTGGGTTTCCATCAAAGCTCTTGATATTAATGCAAGAGGTTCTCCTTTCTTCAAAGGTCTGTTTAATTTTCCTGTAGGCAGTATCTGTCTTACCCCTAGTGATATATGCCCCTACATCCTTACATTTCTCTAGCCATGCCTGCTTAGCCATTTTGCACTTCCTGTCGATCTCATTTTTGAAAAGTTTGTATTCCTTTTTGCCTGTTTCATTTACTGCATTTTTGTATTTTCTCCTTTCATCAATTAAATTCAATATTTCTTCTGTTACCCAAGGGTTTCTACTAGCCCTCGTCTTTTTGCCTATTTGATCCTCTGCTGCCTTCACTATTTCATCTCTCAAAGAAAATACTTTAATAAATAACAAATAAATAATAAAATACTTTAATAAAATTTCTGGTCATGTTCTTAGGGGAAAATAACGCAAACAGTTCTTCATGCAGTAAACATGTGTTAATTACACTGATGCGCCAAAGAAATTGGTATACACATGCGTATTCAAATGGTTCAATTGGCTCTAAGCACTATGGAGACTAACATCTGAGGTCACAGTCCCCTAGACTTAGGACTAAAACCTAACTAACCTAAGAACATCACAGACAGCCATGCCCGAGGCAGGAGAACCTGCGATCGTAGCAGCAGCGCGGTTCAGGACTGAAGCGTCTAGAGCCGCCCGGCCACAGCGGCCTGCCGCATTCGTATTCAAACACAGGGATATGTAAACAGTCAGGATATGGCGGTGTGGCCGTCAATGCCCACTTAGAACAATAAGTGTCTAGCGCAGTTGTGGGATCGCTTACTGCTGCTAGAATGACAGGTTATCAAGATTTAAGTGAGTTTGAACGTGGTGTTATAGTCAGCGCACGAGCGCTGGTACATTGTATCACGTCAACAGTCTCAATCACGAGACAACTGCACACTAATAGCAAGGGGAAATTTTCGAAGCTTTGTTAACTAATCGCTAGGTAGCGCTTGGTACGTGGTACACGCTTCAATTTGTTTTTGTTTACAACCACAATTTTCGTCGTCGTAATAGATTCAGGAAGCATAATATCAGTTTCGGGCTAAAAACAACAACAAAAAACTACCAGTAAATTAGGGAACAAATTGCGACACTCGACTGAGGTCAGGTGTGATAAGTATGAGGGCATGCAGTTTTTCAGAATTAAGTTTGCTGATTACGAAAACTTACGTAAGACTGATTGGTAGGTCCTTCGAAAAACGTTTTAGAGATCATATGTATGACATTTTTTTTCTTTATTGTACACTCCTGGAAATTGTAATAAGAACACCGTGGATTCATTGTCCCAGGAAGGGGAAAATTTATTGACACATTCCTGGGGTCAGATACATCACATGATCACACTGACAGAACCACAGGCACATAGACACAGGCAACAGAGCATGTACAATGTCGGCACTAGTACAGTGTATATCCATCTTTCGCAGCAATGCAGGCTGCTATTCTCCCATGGAGACGATCGTAGAGATGCTGGATGTAGTCCTGTGGAACGGCTTGCCATGCCATTTCCACCTGGAACCTCAGTTGGACCAGCGTTCGTGCTGGACGTGCAAACCGCGTGAGACGACGCTTCATCCAGTCCCAAACATGCTCAATAGGGGACACATCCGGAGATCTTGCTGGTCAGGGTAGTTGACTTACACCTTCTAGAGCACGTTGGGTGGCACGGGATACATGCGGACGTGCATTGTCCTGTTGGAACAGCAAGTTCCCTTGCCGGTCTAGGAATGGTAGAACGATGGGTTCGATGACGGTTTGGATGTACCGTACACTATTCAGTGTCCCCTCGACGATCACCAGAGGTGTACGGCCAGTGTAGGAGATCGCTCCCCACACCATGATGCCGGGTGTTGGCCCTGTGTGCCTCGGTCGTATGCAGTCCTGATTGTGGCGCTCACCTGCACGGCGCCAAACACGCATACGGCCATCATTGGCACCAAGGCAGAAGCGACTCTCATCGCTGAAGACGACACGTCTCCATTCGTCCCTCCATTCACGCCTGTCGCGACACCACTGGAGGCGGGCTGCACGATGTTGGGGCGTGAGCGGAAGACGGCCTAACGGTGTGTGGGACCGTAGCCCAGCTTCATGGAGACGGTTGCGAATGGTCCTCGCCGATACCCCAGGAGCAACAGTGTCCCTAATCTGCTGGGAAGTGGCGGTGCGGTCCCCTACGGCACTGCGTAGGATCCTACGGTCTTGGCGTGCATCCGTGCGTCGCTGCGGTCCGGTCCCAGGTCGACGGGCACGTTCACCTTCCGCCGACCACTGGCGACAACATCGACGTACTGTGGAGACTTCACGCCCCACGTGTTGAGCAATTCGGCGGTACGTCCACCCGGCCTCCCGCATGCCCACTATACGCCCTCGCTCAAAATCCGTCAACTGCACATACGGTTCAAGTCCACGCTGTCGCGGCATTCTACCAGTGTTAAAGACTGCGATGGAGCTCCGTATGCCACGGCAAACTGGCTGACACTGACGGCGGCAGTGCACAAATGCTGCGCAGCTAGCGCGATTCGACGGCCAACACCGCGGTTCCTGGTGTGTCCGCTGTGCCGTGCGTGTGATCATTGCTTGTACAGCCCTCTCGCAGTGTCCGGAGCAAGTATGGTGGGTCTGACACACCGGTGTCAATGTGTTCTTTTTCCATTTCCAGGAGTGTATTTCAGTTCCGCTTCAGGGTGGGCTGGTAGCAGCATATGCGCCGCTCTTCAGCCGAAACACATAGATCATACAATAGAAGACATAAAAATAACGTAAAGGAGAAAATACGGTGTATAGAGATATAGAAAAAGGGGGAACATTATGAAGACAATAGACAAAAAGGGGGCGACTGTAAAACGGAGATAAAAACCGTAAAAAAGTAGCGCACACGATAAACCACACACAAGAACACAAGGTGAAGCATGACTGGAGCATAAAAGTATCGATGGACAGCGTAGCACATAACAATCACTGACAGTAACACTATGTACAAGTCCAGCACACAATTAAAAACACAGCTCTTGGTACACAGTAGAACAGCACCAAACACAACACTGACATAGCACACTGATGATGTTGAGCAAACAGAGGATCTGCCAGGCGCATGGAGATGACGGGAGGGAGGAGAGGAGAGTGGGAGACAGGTTGGGGGCCCAGACAGGACCAGGGAGGGAAGGACATGGAAGGGAAAGAGTCCAGGATGGGATGCAGGGGGGGGGGGGGGTGGAAGGGGGAAAATCTGCTCTGGGCGAAGGAGGGGAAAGGATAAGGGCGACCCTGGCGGGGGGAGGGGGAACAAGGCCAGCTGCAAGGAAGGGTATATGTCACAGGAGGGGGAGGTGCTGGAAATTGCCCTGTTGAAGGAGATGGAGGGTGTGGAGGTGGAGAGAGGGAGGGATACAGTGGTAGAGGAGCGGCAATGGACGGGTATCGAACGTATGACAGCAATGAAGGCTGTATAAAAAGACATCTAATTACAAAAGACTCAGGCGAAATTCAAACTAATCTTAAAATTCTGCACAACGCCCCAAAGGGGCTGCTATTAAATACGCTTGGGAATTGGAAATTTTTAAGGGGAAAACAAAATTTCGGTCAGAAATACTAAACGAACTAACAGATTTCACCAAGAACTGGTTTTTCAGTCTATTGACGGGGAACTCATAGTTCTGCCATCATCCTGGGGCATCGACAGATGGCTTCGCACTACAGTTCGCCGCTACATGGTATTCTTTTTGTGATGAATGGTGTACCATTCTATGTTTACTCCTAAAACTGTGCAGCGCGCTTCATGTTGCATGGCATAAGTTAAAAACTGTTGACAACAGCGCTATTTAAGCTGCTCCACAACTCTTTCTCGTATTTTGATTACAGTTGTTATTTCATAAACATTTATAGTCACATTATTACAGTTTTACGTGATTTTTAATTTATCAAGAGTAATATTGTGTACTTCACCCCCTACCCCCTTCTATAATTGCATCATGGCACTCTACAATGTTTTTTATTCAGAAACAAGACTTTTGTGGCCATACAACCAACTGCCGTCCGCTTCACGTCTGCTGTGCAGCTAGCTACCTTAATTTAAGTATTAACTGTATTTTTCTTACTTGTCACTTCTTCTTCTGTGTGTTTTTGCTTTTAGGAAGCTTTGTCGAGTGCTAGTAATAGTGTTCCATACATTTCGTGTTTGCTTTGAATACAGTCAGAGAGAGTCCCTTTAGTCAACCATAGTGCCAGTAGTGCCGTGTGGCATCGCCCCACTCTGTCTGTGAGTGGACATGTGGCCGCTCCTTCAGCAAGGTCCGAGCAGGCACACGGGGGGGAGGGGTTTATTAGTTATTGGGAGCTCCAACGTTAGGCGGGTAATAGAGATCTTTAGGGAAATAGCGGAAAGATCGGGGAAGGAGGCCAGTGTTCACTCTGTCTGCTTGCCGAGGGGTCTCATCCGACATGTGTAGGAGGCCCTGCCGGCGGCGATAGAGAGCACTGGGTCATCCTCAGTTCGTACAGGCGGTTGGTGGAATTGGTGAAGGCGGAAAGCCTCGCTCGCGGGGTGGAATCAGAGCTAACTATTTGTAGTATCGTTCCCAGAACCGATCGCGGTCCTCTGGTTTGGAGCCGAGTGGAATGCTTAAACCAGAGGCTCAGACGATTCTGCGGAGATCTGGGGTGCAAATTTCTCGACCTCCACTATTGGGTGGAGAAGTGTAGGGTTCCTCCTGAATAGGTCAGGCGTGCACTACACGCCGGAAGCGGCTTCGAGGGTAGCGGAGTACATGTGGACTGCACATGGTTTTTTTTTTTAGGTTAGAGCATTCCCTCCCTAGGCCCGACAAGACGCCTCCTGAGACGCGGCAAGGCAGGAGTAGGCAAAATGCAACAGGGAGTAACAGTATTAATGTGCTAATAGTAAACTGCAGGAGCGAAAGGTCCCCGAACTGCTCTCATTAATAAACGGTCATAACGCCCATATAGTACTAGGGACATAAAGTTGGCTGAAACCAGACGTAAACAGTAATGAAATCCTAAACTCAGATTGGAATGTATACCGCAGAGACAAGCTGGACACTGAAGGGGGAGGCGTGTTTATAGCGATAAGAAGTGCAATAGTATCGAAGGAAATTGACGGAGATCCGAAATGTGAAATAATTTGGGTGAAGGTCACGGTTAAAGCAGGCTCAGACATGGTAATTGGATGTCTCTATAGGCCCCCTGGCTCAGCAGCTGTTGTGGCTGAGCACCTGAAGGATAATTTGGATAATATTTTGAGTAGATTTCCCCACCATGTTATATTTCTGGGTGGAGATTTTGATTTCCCGGATATGGACTGGGAGACTCAAACGTTCATAACGGGTGGCAGGGACAAAGAATCCAGTGAAATTTTTTAAAGTGCTTTATCTGAAAACTAACTTGAGCAGTTAAACAGAGAACCGACTCGTGGCGATAACATATTGGACCTTCTGGTGACAAACAGACCCGAACTATTTGAAACAGTTAACGCAGAACAGGGAATCAGCGATCATAAAGCGGTTACTGCATCGATGATTTCAGCCGTAAATAGAAATATTTAAAAAGGTAGGAAGATTTTTCTGTTTAGCAAAAGTGACAAAAAGCAGATTACATAGTACCTGACGGCTCAACATAAAAGTTTTGTCTGAAGTATAGATAGTGTTGAGGATCAGTGGACAAAATTCAAAACCATCGTACAATATGCGTTAGATCAGTATGTGTCAAGATCGTAAGAGATGGGAAAGAGCCACCGTGGTACAACAACCGAGTTAGGAAACTGATGCGGAAGCAAAGGGAACTTCACAGCAAACATAAACATAGCCAAAGCCTTGCACACAAACAAAAATTACGCGAAGCGAAATGTAGTGTGAGGAGGGCTAAGCGAGAGGCGTTCAATGAATTCGAAAGTAAAGTTCTATGCACTGACTTGGCTGAAAATCCTAAGACATTTTGGTCTTATGTCAAAGCGGTAGGTGACTAGAAATATACTCTGCAGGAATCATCATGTGTTTCGAAAAAGACGATCGTGTGAAACGCAGCTCGCTCTATTCGTCCACGAGACTCAGAGGGCCATAGGCACGGGTTCCCAGGTAGATGCCGTGTTTCTTGACTTCCGTAAGGCGTTCGATACAGTTCCCCACAGTTGTTTAATGAACAAAGTAAGAGCATACGGACTATCAGACCAATCATGTGATTGGGTTGAAGAGTTCCTAGATAACAGAACGCAGCATGTCATTCTCAATGGAGAGAAGTCTTCCGAAGTAAGAGTGATTTCAGGTTTTCATGTGTACCGCAGGGGAGTGTCATAGGACCGTTGCTATTCACAATATACATAAATGACCTGGTGGATGACATCGGAAGTTCTCTGAGGCTTTTTGCAGATGATGCTGTGGTGTATCGAGAGGTTGTAACAATGGAAAATTGTACTGAAATGCAGGAGGATCTGCAGCAAATTGACGCATGGTGCAGAGAATGGCAATTGAATCTCAATGTAGACAAGTGTCATGTGATGCGAATACATAGAAAGATAGTTCCTTTATCATTTAGCTACAAAATAGCAGGTCAGCAACTGGAAGCAGTTAATTCCATAAATTATCTGGGAGTACGCATTAGGATTGATTTAAAATGGAATGATCATATAAAGTTGATCGTCGGTAAAGCAGATGCCAGGCTGACATTCATTGAAAGAATCCTAAGGAAATGCAATCCGAAAACAAAGGAAGTAGGTTACAGTACACTTGTTCGGCCACTGCTTGAGTACTGCTCAGCAGTACGGGATCCGTACCAGATAGGGTTAATAGAAGAGATAGAGAAGATCCAACGGAGAGCAGCGCGCTTCCTTACAGAATCATTTAGTAATCGCGAAAGCGTTACGGAGATGATAGATAAACTCCAGTGGAAGACTCTGCAGGAGAGACGCTCAGTAGCTCGGTACGGGCTTTTGTTAAAGTTTCGAGAACATACCTTCACCGAAGAGTCAAGCAGTATATTGCTCCCTCCTACGTATATCTCGCGAAGAGACCATGAGGATAAAATCAGAGAGATTAGAGCCCACACAGAAGCATACCGACAATCCTTCTTTCCACGAACAATACGAGACTGGAATAGAAGGGAGAACCGATAGAAGTACTCAAGGTACCCTCCTCCACACACCGTCAGGTGGCTTGCGTCGTATGGATGTAGATGTAGAAGGTCTTATGTTCGTTATCTTAACTGGCTAATTTTAACTAATTCCCTTCCAACCCTCTAGTAATCTCTAAAATTTTAACTTCTTTTACTGATTATAGTAATTCATGTGCAATAAGTTGTCAAAATAAATATAAAAGATTTTTTTGTTCATGGATACATAGCACCAGCGCCAATCAGCGCGTTCTTCCAATGTTTTACTTTCGACCACTCAAAAAAAAAGTCCATGTTTACTGATAAAATTGTTTTGCACTACCTAACGATAAAAACTGTGGTTGTAAACTTACCCAGCGCCGACTAGCGGTTTAGTCCACTTGGTTTCAAAAATTTCCCCTTGGTAGCAGTTTGCACTTGCCTCCTGGTTGGGAATGTTGATGTAATACAATGTGCCTAATGAACAATTTTATGTGACTGAGATAAAACTAATAAGTTAATAAACCGTAGTCTAGTCCTTGTACTATGTCTCATAGCAATGGTGAAATGTATCGTATTTTCATATCTTCTGATATCAGTTTTGTGTTGTATTTTGTAGCCTTTGAAAATGGCGGAGAGTCGAAACGCGTAAGGTCTTACTGGAAAAATAAAAGTGTGCTCAAGACATAAGAAAAGCTATTAAAAGAGCATGATAAAAAGAACTGCCAGAGTATGGTAAAGAAGGTAAGTGAATGAGACACACAATGAAACGAACAGAACTGACACTTTTATTCAAAGACAATAATTTCACTGAAGTCAACACGATTTATCATGGTCCCACGGACATCACAAATGACAGAACGTGGCTCTTAATAGGGTGTGCGATCACTACGGCTGGCAATGCATGCCCTGCATTGCGCCTCCATGCTGCCCACAAGGTTGGGAAGGAGCTGTTGCGGTAGGACCTTTCCCCAGGGCATCCCACACGTGCCCGATGGGAGCGTGCAGACCAGTCCATCTGCTGAATATCCCCTACTCCAACAGCTCCACCACCTGCTTTGTTCGACGCGGTTGAGCATTACAATCCGCAAAAATGTTGTCAGGGTCGAAGGTACCCCTGAAAAGAGGCACGTGAGGAAGGAGTGCAGAACCACAATAACGTTGACCTCTGATCGTGCCACTTTCAAAAATCGGGAGATCAGTAAGTCCATCTATCATTAGGCTTAACCACACCATAATACCTGGTCCACGAAAACGATGATGTTCGACCATGCTCATGGGTACATCAGCTGTTACCATCTCTCTACATATGGGGATACAGCTAGCATTGTCGAAAATGATCGTCTCGTTGGTCTGGGAGTTACGAGTGTCTGGAGGCGTATTGTTGCGTGGTCGTACTGACCTCCAAATCTTTAGACGTCGTAAACTCACCTGTCAATATTATTTTCATACTTTAGCCTTACTTCTGCCTTTCATTTAATATTCAGTTTTCTCGCGTGCTATACTTGAGCAGTTCTTTTTATGCATCCATCGACCTACGTCATTTGGCAGTACACAAAAACTTTATAGTTGCAGACTAGCTGATTGGCAATCTCACAAAATTTTAGAATAATATATTTGTGTTTTCTTATCGGCTGGCTGTCGCCTGGTTGGCCTTCTGCGACCGGTGATTATCAGACGCTTCACAAAGGAAGCGGCAAGATAACGGCCGAAAGTGGCTTGTAGTTATGCAACTTAGATATTTTTTGTAAAGGTTGTAAAGAGATTCTGCACAACAAAAAATGAAAATATTTAGATATAATATTTTATTTAAGAGAGTTGCTTCTTAAAATAAATAAATGAAATACGTTACTTCGCTTTAGGGTAGTACTCCCTTAAAAGACGAAGACTGCCGAATGCTATTAATTTTAACATATCGTAAAAAGTGTTTGATGAGGTTACTGCGTCGGATTTACATTGTTTTATGCCTAACAAATATCTTTGCTCAACATATTTTCTCAGATGCAAAGTACGAGTCACTCCAAAAGAAATGCACACTATTTTTCTTTTAAATCTGTCTTTTATTCTACATGTTTGAAAGTTTTACAGTGTGTAGATACATCCTTTAGGAACAATATTTTCATTTCTCCATATAATTTCCATCCCTCTCAACAGCCTTACGCCATCTTGGAACCAGCGCCTGTATATCCACACGGTAAAATTCTGGACCAACTTGTTGGAGCCACTGTTTGGCAGCGTGCACAAGGGAATCATCATCTTCAAACCTTGTTCCACGAAGAGAGTCTTTCAGTTTCCCACAGAGATGATAGTCACATGGAGCCAGGTCAGGACTGTAAAGCGGGTGTTTCAGTGTTGTCCATCCGAGTTTTTTGACCGCCTCCATGGTTTTCTGACTGACATGTGGCCGTGCATTCTTGTGCAACAGCAAAACAACCTGCTTTTTCTTCAGTCTCGTCACATGCATCAGAATTTATGGTGGTTCCACTTGGCATGATGTCCACAAGCAATAGTCCTTCGGAATCGAAAATCACTGTAGCCATAACTTTTCCAGCAGTAGGTGTGGTTTTGAATTTTTTTTTCTTGGGTGAATTTGCATGATGCCACTCCATTGATTTCCTCTTCGTCTCTGGTGAAAAATGATGGAGCCATGTTTCATCACCTGTCACAATTCTTCCAAGAAATTCATCTCCACCATTCTCGTACAGTTCCAAAAGTTCGCTGCATACCACTGTCAACATCCTGGGAACCCACCTGGCACAAACCTTTTTTAACGCCAACACATTCAGTATTCTGCAAACACTTCCTTTCCCTATCCCAACGTAGCGTGACAAATCTTTCACTGTGATGCGTCTGTCAGCAGTCACCAATTCGTTAACTCTCTGGAGGTTGTGCAGTACAAGGCTTGCGCTGCGAGGACAAACCTCAATATTGCCGTGGCAGCTTTCATCACGTAATCTGTTTGCCTTCCTACTAACTGTACTGTGATCGACAGCAGCATCTCCATACACCGTTTTCAACCTCTTGTGGATGTTTCCCACTGTCTCGTTTTCACAGCACAGGAATTCTACGACAGAACGTTGCTTCCGACAAACGTCAAGTGTAGCAGCCATCTTGAAGACATGCTGTGACGGCGCCACTCACGGGAACAAGTTGAACTAAGTTTGAAAACAAGTGGGGAGGATGTATCTACACACTAAAACTTTAACATATGCAGAATAAAAACCGTATTTTTACAAAAATAGTCTGCATTTCTTTTGGAGTGATCCTCGTAAGTGTAGAACGGTGAGAGGAATGTGATCAAAGTGTTATGATATAGCAAGACCTCCCGCAATGAACTCGGCAAATACTTGCCTACATATGCTTCCTATCTCTCTTTACCTTCCGCTCAGTGCCCGGTTTATTGATCTGGTGTCGTAACACAAACGAGTGTACTACGTAGCTCTAGATGTGTATCTGTAACACATGAAAATTTGTGAATTTCCAGAAATGGGTGTTCTGTTCAAACATTTGAGACTTGTTAAAAACTACGCAACAGGCAAAATTTATGCGACAGGTCACTGAACGGAAGGATACCGAAAATGAATTTCACTCCTCTGCGGTCGATTTATGTAAATCTAATTAAATGTAGTTAATCGAGAGTAACTAAACGATGAATTTGTACACTTATATTCGCACGCATCAAATTTAATTTTAATTAACGTTTAATCGGGTCAAATATGACGATTTGGTAATTCGAGCAATCGCTATACGAGCGTCTGTCAGAGCGATAACCGATTTTTAATTTTTAAGAGGAACAAGTAGGTTACGTACAGTTTGTCCCACATGTCTGGGTTACTGTTGATAGGTTTTCAGTTCCGTATTCTGGTCCTAATCGAAGTTTTACTTAGTTATGTGCTGCAGTTATTGTACGGATAAACTGATGTGTGATGAATATGAACACTGGAGCAACATGACAGCTTCATTGTTTTTCGAAAATTTAATGGTAAAATTTCTCATGTGTCTTATAATACTTGTTTTACTTCACCACCGTGTGCTTCGAACTCATAGCTTCGTCAAGAGATGTTATGTTGTTATTTAACGAATTTCACTGGGATGTCAACAAGCCGCAAGCTCTTATCTGCAAATTTTGTTGATTTATATTGTATATTGCAATACAACAAATATTGATCTATTGACTCTTATTTCAAATGGCAGCTTAATTACTCTACCTTTTATCGTCGAATTACTAAATGTCCATAACGGTGGCTTCGTCACTTACTTCCAGCTGCAGGTTGCCTATTTAACTGCTTACAGGGACGACATATATTTTATTTTCAGTAAACCGTGCATTACTGACAGAATTTAAAAAATTAAAATGCTGCCATAACCGAAACATTACGACATACAATCTCGCGTTAGACGTGTAACGAGATAAGTCAGGTATTAAAGCAAGATACAGTGCACGTCTTCGGGCAGTGTAGCTCAAGGCGGGTGAATTACCCTGGCTAAGAGTGTATTCACCCGGTACTTGTTGAGCATGAGAGCCCTTAGTGAGTTCCGATAAATTGTACACCTAATTTAGAACCTTAGCGAAACTTTTGAAAGGTAAGAGCCACACAAAATAACTAAAGGAAAAAAATTACTGTTTTCTACACTTTTCCTGTTCATATAAGGAAACCTTTCGATCAGGCATGACGTTTTACCTTGTTACTTCTTAACTACTAACTCTGTTCGCACCACGTACTACCGACAATATCCACATATGCAACTAAATATATCAATCGAATTATATCACTGTTATATCATTATGCTATTTTTCAGAATGTGTGGTCTTATAAGTAGTGAGATACGTGAGAAAGCTAACGTCTCATCAAACAAGTTTTTATCTACTTAACGTCACGTGTATAACACATTAACTCATTTGTATGGTAATCAGACGTTTCAAGCTGTTTTATGAATGGGAGTTCGAATATTTAAAGAACCGGGAGGTAGGGTCAGGGGTTAGTGGTATGTGCTAACTTGCTAATGGTTCTCATGTAGGCTCTTGATATATTTTAAATACTTAATATTTAACATGTTGTTCTCTTGGACGCTTGGTAGGCTGTTGCCATTCATAGCGATGTCAGTTTTTTTTTGGCAGGTCGATTTAATGCCATGGGAATGTAACCCAGAGTTTCGTATGTTGTCCCATGGAGTCCATCGCCGGTGTCATTCAGTTGCAAGCTTCTGTCCTTACGCGCCAGCCTCATCTGCGAAATCTGTGACATCGGGAGAGCGATGTTGGATCTTCTACGCTCCCCAGATATTCTGTGCTTTCCTGTTGCTCTCATAGTTACATTTCGACGCCTTTTACAAACTGTCTTCGGTCTTGAGACGGAATGCTGTGCCTAAACGCCACTAACTGACTCATTACGGCCTGTAGCCAGCTACGCAAAGGCTTCGTCGGTGTTTCTGAATGATGAGTACCGACTACAGTTATCGTAGCTCTACTGCACAACATTTTTGGTATGAAGTACTGGTGTATAATATTAATGTCGGGGGCATACCTAATGGAATGATTAGAATGGTTCAAATGGCTCCAAGTACTATGGGACTTAACATCTGAGGTCATCAGTCCCCTAGACTTAGAACTACTTAAATCTAACAAAGGATATCACACTCATCCATGCCCGAGGCAGGATTAGAAGCGCGGTTTCGAACTGAAGCTCCCAGAACCGCTCGGCCACAGCGGACCCTTACGGAATGACGTTTGTATATTCACTTGGTTAAAGCGCAATGTGTGCCATTGTTATCTCTGTAACGTGGCTGAATCCTCAATATATAAAGCGAATCATTACATAGTATTTTCGGACACAGTCCGCCCCCGGTAGCTGAGTTGCCAGCGCGACAGAGCGCCCAGGTTCGATTCCCGGCTGGGTCGGAGATTTTCTCCGCTCAGGGACTGGGTGTTGTGTTGTCCTAATCATCATCATTTCATCCCCGTCGACGCGCAAGTCACCGAAGTGGCGCCAAATCGAAATACTTGCACCAAGCGAGCGGTCTACCCGACGGGAGGCCCTCGAGACAGGCCATTATTATTATTCGGACACAATGCCACAAGTATTGGATTCAGTTAAGCATCGGAGAATGAGAATCTTATAATGTCCGACAGAAGTGTAATTCCTCTACTGTATGGTTGTAAAGATTTGATAGCATCGCAACTTCCGGTTACGTTGCAATGAACCGGTTGTTTTTACAGGTCTGACAGCATTCGCCGTTTTCTGCAGCCGGAAGCCATAATCCTCTCTTTCCTACTGTACAAATTGCTGTCTCGTAGCTGCTTGCTACTCATGGTTTCCTGTACGGCTTTCGTCGTGTTATAATCCGTCTTCCACTTCTTCGTTCGTCAAGACATATCCAGATACATAATATTTCACAAAGCTTTTCCTCCTCCACCCTGTTAACATGTCACCTCTACAAACAATCTATTTCATTCTTTCCTACCTGTAAACACATTTGTTATATTAACGTATCCGTCGAAAATTTTGTTTTGGAACATGTTCCCACTACGATACTGAGCAACTCTTTTCTTCACATCCATCGCTACGCTTTTTGAATTCCCCTCCTGTTTATTTATAGTGCGCCATACTTCTGGGTTGTAGAGCTGCGGACCGAAACGACGCAAGAGGTGCGTAACACCAAAATCAGGCGCGCCCGCTCTTCTGTATGCAGCGTCTCGAATACTGCTGCAGTGGAAAAAAAAAAAAGTGTGCAACCTCAGAAAAGAAAAGGCATAATCTAATGCTCTGTTTCAAGTCTCTGTAGAGGAATTAAACCACTTTTTCACAGCAACTGTCAGCTTTCGAGTTACGGTAAATTATCAGGCACAAGACATTTTTATTAAACCATGTTCTACACATACACCACGGAAAGTATTCAGGAGAATCACTTCTGAGGCAGTGAGTAATAAATATGCAAGTGTGATTAAAAATGTTGTAGATGCTGTTATTCCAGTTCACACAGACACCTTAAATATCGCTCTTATTAGAGGTCCACATCCTGCTGACCAGTAGCGAAGCTTAATTTGACCAATACTGTAGTTATATAGCTACCTCGGAAAAGTTATGGATGGGTCATAGAGGTCATCATGGGAACATGTACTCTCTATAATCCCTCACGATCAAATCTCGGTCCCCAACTGTAGTCACTGCATACTAGTGTCATTCCATTACCGCTTCATTCGTGTAACGATCAGCTGTGTCTAAGGGCCAGCCCTACGGACATTGCTGCGACCATATCAGGTTTAATGATGATCTTTGTTCATTATCAAGATGGACACAAATGGATCTTAATTAAATCTTAAGACGTCACCACTCATTATGTAACCCATAAAGCTTTCAGCGGACTTTTCTTGGAGCAGTTTCTGCAATGGTGCTTAATGGTATCCCATCGAAACAAAAGACCTTGGCATAATATTGGATGAGCATATAAACTGGGACGAACAAACCATTTCAGCATGTAATCCATTAATTTAGAAAATTACTACCACTTCAGACTGAACATAAATGAGTACACTCTTCAGTCCTGCAGAATCTTTGACACTAGGAGAGACTAGGAGACATCTGTTAGACCCCTCACATCTTTCTGCATTTATAAATTATTCGTTGGCTTTTGCCACTTGCGAAGTGTTGGCGAATATAACCATTCTCTCGGAAACGACTGTGCCACTATATTCTTTAGGCTTGCACGTTTGATAAATGATAATCTACGTCCATTCTCCTGACTCCTTTCCTAAACCTAGTATGAAAGGCAGACTGGACGTTCATAGTCAGTCTGACAACAGATGATGAGCCACGGTGTGGCTCACGTTGGTGCCATTGGTAGGTTGTCATCATGTAATAGAGATATTGGCGTCTCGTTTTCTTCTTGTGTGTTGGGCACCACTACGTTTGCTAGCGTTGTCTGTCCACAAGTGGCAGCAGCAGCTGTTATCGATATCTAGTACCTTGGTACTATCTTTGGAAGGACGTCAAGTGTTTCCCGGGTTGGAGTGTGTCGGCAGTTCGGTTGGAACAAAGCAGCAGTGAGGCCTGGCAGCGCAAGTACATGCTGGGACTGCTGGTGGCACGCAGGCAGTGCCGGATCGAGGAGCTGCATTGGCAAGGGCCTCAGTCTCGTTCTCCACCGGACCCAGGACGTTCCAGTTGAGTGAACATTGACCCAATAGTGAAACCAATATTTTGAGATCACGCAGTTTGTTCGCGTGTTGGTGCTCGCAGGGTCGCTGAGATGAAGAGCAACGAGTGGAGTGTTTGGAGTTGGCGAAATTAATTACCTATCCTCCACCTTATTATTAATCATTGAATTCCTTGTGTTTATTGATGAAGTTCAACCAGCGGTATTTTTCTGCCTAGTGGCCGCTAACGCCCCAGTTACCTGCTCTGGAGGTTAGCCTATTTTCGCGGCAGCATACCTTTCCCCGCCTTGCCACTGTTGTCCGGCGAGGCGTGTAGTTCGACAGCCTGCTTGATTGTAGTTCGGATATTTGTTTCTTTTGGACTATTTTGGTCGTTGTGGTTCCTTCTGCTTCTGGATGTTCTAAACACCGGATTCTGAAGGCGCAGTGCTGTGCATCAGTTACGCCTTGAGCCATTGTTGTATTGGTTATCAGACGTTAGGTAGACTTTGCAAGAGTGTTGGCCTGCGTTTAAACTGTCACTAGTTTGAATTGCCATCTGGTTAAGTGAATACAACTCTTCGCTGCCTGTCTCATCGTTTAAGAAGTTGGGCGACTTTCCCAGGTCGATCCTTGGAACACTGTCTTGAGCCCCACTTCTCTCTTGGTTTGGTCAGATTGTGATGATAGTGTTAAAAAAATTAATTTTGAATTACCACTATTAGGGTTTTCAGCCGACAAATAATTTGAATTTCTTGTCGATAAGGCCCTCAGCCGTGAATGCAATTTCTCTTAAGAATTTTTTAAATTAGATACTGTCTCTTAATAGTGAAAATTTAATATTTGTCCTTTTTTTTATAATATTTTAGTATCTCTTGGAGAAGTTTAACTCGTTCTTAAGAATTCGTTGTCCAGCCTTCAGCCGTAAAATTGTTTTTTGAGTTATTTCTATTGGGGCCTTCAGCCGACAAATATTTTGAATTTCTTGTCGATAAGGCCTTCAGCCATGAGCGCAACTTGCTTAAGAATTTTTTGTATTAGACATTGTGTCTTAACAGTCAGATTTGATAAGTGTTCCTTATTGTCAACCTTATTTGCAATCGTTTCCTAATATAGTGTATGTGATTAAAAAAATGAGCAACCAATGCTAACTGATTACGGCCCCGCCCACACTGAATCCTGCCTTTCTATAAGTCCCATGTTTCAGATGACAAAGAGGTAGATTAATAAAACGAAAGTGGGAAGATGCTGGCGTGTGTCTCGCCACTTGCATTTTGACCGAGATGTAGGCCTGCTGTGATTAAAAGTCAGTTAAGATTGGTTTACGCCAATAATTTCAGTGTGAGCCTAAGCAGAGCAGAAATGATAGTAGTCACTTTCCTTATTAGCTCCTTGTACTAGATACTTCGATACTCCTCTGAAGAAGTCAAACAACAAGCAAGTCATGTGTTATTGATATAACAGTTTTTCGTCTATATTAGGTTTTGTCTGGGTGGCTGAGTTTCACAAACGAGTCGTGCATGGCAGCCCGTCTCTCAACAAAACCGGTACGAGTATATCATGGTCCGTTTTCGGTGGTGTGCACTGGGAAGGACACTTCAGTGATTAAGAGTGTGCAAACGCTTCCTGCAGGTTGTAATGGTTCTTTATTTGCGAAACCATTACCACCCGCCAAACCCATTTTACGATACCGTAGATTAATGAATATTTTTCTACGTAATGTCTCGTATTTTTCACTCTATTCAAATTTGGTTTCATTTTTATATGTATGTACGTCGATATTTTGAGATGTTGCAATCGATATAATACCTAGTGGGAATATCTTTGTACTTATTGTTATCTCTGATGCTGGATTGTGACTTCTGGCGCGGAAGCGTACAGAGTAGTCAAGTTTTTGTGTTGAATATGAACAGTCTTGACTTTGTGTTGGAAATGAAAAGATGAGTTTTGGACAATGAAAAATGTTGTGAGTTTTATTAAGAGCAGTGACGGATGCGAAATTGTATGATGAAGTAATGTTATGAACATGCGAAAGTATAAAAAGTTTAATAAATGTGAATTTTTGTGAAAAGTGAGTGTCAAGAATTATTTTCAAGTGACCATTGTTTAAAAAAGTATGAAGCACGTGGCAATGAAAAACATAAATCATCAAATTAATCCTGAAAGATTGTCTTCCTAAGTTCCTCAAGTCGGCGTAATTAACATCAGAGTGCCTTTCGCACCAACAGCGATATTCTTGCTACCTAGACTACATTTTTAATTACGAGCCAAAGCCAGAGCCAGATCGTCGTTGGATTGCAAATATAAGATAAGTGATATTATTGTTAATTTTCTTCAGTGACTGTAATCAATTGATGTAGCAATACCTGCCACATTACAAACCTTTTAGTTGCGCAGTAAAAAGATCATACTATGAGTGCGCGACGTGATAATTTTTGAACTAATTAACTGTTAGTGGAGGTATTGTTATAAGATGCCATGGCATCAGTCCCGAAGAGGCAGCTCACAAACTGACGACCGTTTATTCCTGCAAGTGACATTGACTGGCTGCTGCTTAGGTAGCAAGTTACGGCTCCGGCAGAACTGCCGATACAAAAGGTGTCTACCAAAAGTGTGGGAAGGGTTAAGACACTTTCGAAAAATAAGCGGAATGCTACGGTGAGAAGCAAAGATTGCTCGTGTTTCATGGGCTAACGCCAAAACTAGAACTCTATTGACAGCTAATATGTGGCACGTACCTTCCTGAGCCTTACAAGGCAAGGGGAGGAGAGCTGTATGGAAAACCTTCTCTCTTCCAATAGATCCAACAAATAAGCAAAAGCCTTGGTTAGCTGATGAGAATTTTTGGCGGAATTCTTTTTGGTGAGAGGCCAGAGTTTGAAAAAAGAAAAGTAGAGCAAATATTCGGTTTGAGAGAACGACGGGGAGAACATTCTACTCCAATAATCAGCAGAGACAACATTCGATGTCAAAGATGGGTAGACAAGAGCAGCTTTCTGGTTCTGAGATTGACGGAGAGAAGTTGGTCTTTGTTCGAGATACGATCTGAAATTCAGAATAGTGAGTGTTCTTGCTGTAGTATCAGGATTTAATGAAGATGGGCATCGTGTGTAGCTTAGGGACCTGCAATCAATTCTTTTCACAGGCTTAACCATGATTCTTAATTTCAATTCTTTTGCGATTTGGAGCTCAATGTTTGTTACAGTGAATATTGAGTTGAAATGACTTGCTCGTTAGCTTGCACAGTGCATGTATGAATTACGGTGAATGCATAACCTCTCCTTAGTAAAATGGCAAACTCAATTACTCATGCTACGTCGTTTAATGTAGATTCAGTCGCGATCTCTGGAACAAACGCCTCTTTTACACTGTGTTTCCTAGTACCTTGTGGACCCACAATATACACATTAATTCTGAGACAGTTCAGTACTTCATGTATTATAAATTGTTGATGATGTACAGCAATTAGCCACAAACTGGTTTTAGGTTACTTTATTCAGAAAGTACTGTTACTGGTTACGAATTTTTTACAATTCATTATCAGACTGTTTTTTTATGCTTTCGTTATACAGATTATACATTCGTTTCCTGTGAGTTGCTGTGAAATGTCCATCTGGTGAATTTGTATTAGCAGTTTTCTTGCAATGAAATACAGCCTCAAGGATGTTTGTGTTTTCACAGTCACAAACGTCGCACTGCATTGTAACCACTTTCGTTCGGCACAAAACGAATTTTTCGATGTGCATCACTTGTATTTCTTATTTTTTTTGAAAGATGACGTTCACCATGTTTAGTTTTTTTCCATTTGTAAAAACTTTGTAAAATAAATGTGTGTCATCGAATTCTTCGTGATACCATTCAGTAAGTCTGTAGGTAGTTAATTAATCCAGTGTTGTTTGAATATAGAGTAGCTAAGGCCTTCGGCTTTAATTACGTGTAAAATTGCTTTCTTTTGAAAGTTTCTTGGTGCATATCCTTTTAAATAATAGATAGCATCCGATCAGCTTAGAGGCCATAGGTCATATTCCTCATTCTTTACTAGCTGCTCCCCGTGGCGTTACCCCAAGTTAAACAGATATTTATAAAGAAATGTTAGTGAAAAAATTCCATGTTATCGCGTATGCACCATCACAAAAGTTACTATTTGAATGAGTGAGCCACTTCTGGCCCAGAAAACCACATGACATTGAGGAAAAAATAAATGAATAAATACGTAAGACACCAAATATTGAGACGATGGAAGACGTTCACAATATATACGGCGCTCGCAAGTCACTAATTCACTAAAACAAAAAGGTTTTATGCCACAGAGTATCGAACTACAAAATGTGGCAGGAATGGGTGTATATAATTCACGACTGTTTGCCAGGTCATAATTGTTTTGGTGTATATGGAGAGTCGCTGTAAACAACATTCCAGGACCTATTGTTCTCTGTGTATATGTAGAGATTTTTGGACTCTCAGTATACATGAGCAGCCAATGTTCATGCGAAGAACATGATGTCCAAAGACGAATACCTTCCAATTTTATCGTTTACCCTTGACTTATTTATAGTGATCGAGAAGGCCACATTCAAGGGGAACTCCAGTAGTTTCAACTGGAAAGGCACGTTTGTTGGGATGACAGGAATTCGTAGTACCAATACCATCTCTCCTTTGGATCTTCTGGTGGTGACGGTGGCCTGCACGATATGTTTCTCAGCTTCGTGACGTGTAACCGCATGCGATTGCACAGTTTTTGTACGTGCATGTGTAAGATGGCAAGAACTATGCCCCTTACATGAAGTCATTAAAGACCACCTAACTCACGTTTAGCGAACAGTAGGGCTGAACAAAGTGACTGACAAGGCACAAAGCATCTTGTAGATGATATAGCATGGACATATTGGAATAATCATTGTCGGGAGATAGTTTTAAAATAATTCACACAACATGAAAACTTTGGGGAAACGCGTATATTTACTGGACGCTAGTTTATCCCAGGGAAGTACCCAGAAATGACCTCAGCGCGCGGCTGCGGAGCGGCGAAGGGAAGCGACAATATGCAGCTGAGGGCGGCTCAAGCTCTGAGAAAGCAGTAACGGGGCCCGGCCTCCAGCTGCCTTAAGATGAGTGACAGTGAGTGGGTGGTTGATCCCATGCTGGTGTACTGGGAACTTGTATGCCTGTTGATAAATGTCCGTCATCCCGTTTTCAGTGAAACATGCGAGAAAGCTGCGCAAAGCTGCCGTGGAGCGGTGTGTTCGTGACTACAGCAATTTCACGCTGAATTCACGGTCTGCAGAGTCTGAAGTAAATCAGGTGAAGAGCGACAGAATGAAATGCGCCAGCCTCAGATGGGAACGTAGGACCGAGGAATTTGAAGTACTCTCCTGGGAGTCAGAATTGCGGAATAATTGGTGTTTGTGCAGACGCTAACCTTGATGGTTGGCTTGGGAGGAGCTAAATAACAGAAGTTGAGAGGAACGGAAATTTTGTGGGAATTTGTTCACTTCCCAGAGCAGACATTGGTCGGCACTGGGAAGCGACGCATAATTAACGCGAGTTGCGCTGCAATTGGTGTAAGTGATTTTGCTGGAGGGGAAACCGAGGCGAAGAGCAGACGGTGAGAAGTCTCCGAGGGGTCTTCTGTTCCCAGCTTGCCTAGAGTGCGGACGTGGCGTTCTTTACTCAGCTTGCCTGAGAAAGAGTGAGCATCTCTGCAGTTTAGGACTTGGCAAATGGAATGATTGAGCTTGGAGATAGAAAGTTTTGGTTCAGCTATGCACTGAGCAAGATAGCTAGGAGTGAATAGACGAGCGCAGCCTTGCAGCACCACGAGGTCGGCAGACGTCCACATGACGAGGCTGCTCCGCCACAGTGTGTTCGGTGATATTGCGGTCACTCCGGCCACTGATTAATTTGTTGGATCACGTCGGCAAAGTTTCCATGAGGGTTTCATGGGCCGTGTATTGTAGAATTCTTCTTGCACTTCGCGTTATGCCTGGGTCAGTCGATACGAATTACTTTTGAGTTATCGCACTTTACTCCATGCAAACGCAATTTATTACCACTGTCTGATAGGAGAGTCTTGTAATGTGATGACTGAAGGTCGGGAGTTAAAATAAATTTGTGCTAATCAACTGCATCTGTTTTCAATCAAGTAGTTGAAATCGCAAGTCACTTTCTTAATTAATGTTATGTTCAACATTTGCATCTGGTGTTCAATAGCTGAACATAACGTCATGTTCACCGCTTTTTAATTAAGTGATCAATTCTGAATAAATTAATGACAACACTGCCACCGTAGTTCAACCAGGAGTCACAGGGCCCTATTATTTTTTTGTGTTAACCGATATTGCGGCAGTTTTGCACTCTCTATTGATCTGTTAGTCAATTAGTTGGGGTGAACACACGCCAAAACCAGCTAAGTGACGGGTGGGGTGTTACACAGGTTACGGATCAGCATGAGAGGCACACCGAGCTTCACCTCCACTTTGTAGGATGGCACTTCTGACAGCTCTAAGAAGTTTATAAATTTTGCAGGGTATGTAATGGCATCATATTTTGTCATTACTGTATCGACCGACACGTAGGCGGTCACCTCACCTCGTACTTATCAATAATATCTATATTGACACTTGCCATCCATCCACCCATTCTTGGGCGCCAATATTGCTACTTCACATAACCACTCTTTGTCACTCAAGTTTTGGTGCAATTTCGGAAAAACTTGATTAATTAGATTACAAAATTGCAGCTATGGCTTTCAAAATTTATTAAGCCTTCCACATTCATTGGCATGTGGCTCTTGCTGATACCGAGGAGGTATTGAGCAAAGACCCCACACTCTCAGTCGTTGTAGAGCCATACTCCCACGTTAGTTGTAAGTTGCAATATTTCTGCGTTTGCTTACTTTAGCGAAGACTTGAGGCATGCTACGATTTCGTCTGGCTCTGGGTCTCGCTCGATAACTGACAATGTCCGTCAGTAGTAATTGGGTATACTGAGTACACTGGGAGTGTCTTTCGTGAACGAGCTTTTGTTGACGAATTTTTAATTAATTTAGAATATTCCAGGGTGGAAATCTTTCCCACCTGAAATATCGTAAATTAATTAAGAAATTCTTAAATAAAAGTACGCTAATGAAACGTACTCCTAGTGTGGGGGAATGTACTTAATACGATTTTAGCTGGGTGCATTGATCTCAGAAGAATTAAATCCAATAAATTTTGAGATGATGAAAGTATACATTATTACAAGAACGTAAATTTTTGCCACCCTCAAAGTAATGGGCATTTTGAGTGTACTAGAATTAATTTAAAAATAATTCGAGACACAAGGTTACACAAAATTTCAGCAAAACTTTCGACGCCACCTGAAGGAAACCTAGGAGCGATTTTTCAATTTTCTATTTCTTATATCTCTCTTCCATCTGGATTTTTTCGAAGTCCAACTGGAAGTCTATGTCCACAGCCAGGTCCAGTGTTCCAGCGAGATGATGGTAGCTGTCCCTCTAGCATCTGTCATATGTCATCTTTAATTGAGAGGGCAGAGTTCAGGGCAGCAGTGATGTGATGGAACGATGATGATCATCTCAGTTGCATTGGCTGGCCGTCCTGGGCCCAGTGCTGAGACATCACCAGAGGTAAATGAATTCGCTACCAGATCATATAACTATTTGGTATTTGAGTGACAAAGTTGATTCAAATGAAGCCTTTTTCATCAATCTGTTTTGGATGCAAATAAATTATTTTCTTCACGATATTATATTTATCTGAAAAGATGAGATGTAAACAGTATCTAAATCTCAATGACAACACCCAAATTAGTATTAAAAAATTGGATTCTGCCTTAATGCCATCTGCAGGCCAGTACACAAACTTATACCTTGTTGCTGTGACAATGACGGAAGTATGAGCGAGTGAGGCTGGCTACTGTCTCATCTCGAGGTCAAACGACAGGCGTCACCCACTGGCTGTATATTCTGCTGCTGCTCGCACTGAGGAAACTGCTAATTCATCAAACAGCTGTTCATCTGATTTAAAAATTCAAAATGTTAACAAATGTACTTAAAATTTTTTAATAAAAATTCTATGTTGTGCATCATAAGTGGTAATTTTTTACCATACGTAATTATGACTGGTAAGGTATGCACAGGACTTTCTCATAAACAGTTGCAATTAATTTCATTGTTGCCTTCTAAATTGTCACAATATTTCTTCTACAAATCATATTAATTACATAGATAAGCTAGTTCATTATGAAATTAAATAGAGTTATGTCCACATCTTCATTCAGTGGTGTAACCTATTCAAAATCGAGAGTTGCGTCATATGCTTTGAGAAAATTACTAGGTGGATTAAGATTTGACATCTTCTGAGGGAAAACTTCTTTTCTTCCATTTTTCATGCATATTTTCTGTAGCTTAAGATGATTGAATAATAAAGAGTCAAGCAATTGATTATTTTTACGATTTATTTGAAAATCAACAATTTTGAAATGGGACGTAAAGAAACTCTACTACTCTACTACTGAGTAATAGAAATTCGTAATAGCTAACTAAAAATTTTTCATACGACTCACTCTAGCTACTTCTATAGTTTGCAGTTCATAAAATGATAAAGAGAACTTTAGTATTTTTCAGTATATTTTCTAGTTGTTCTAACCTGTAATTTGGCTCATATTTAATAATTGGTACACGAATTTCCATAGGTTCTACATCAATTCTATCTTCACTTGGAAGAGTACCTTACTTCAATTCCAGCATAATTGTAATCAGGCCATCCAAGAACAGCATCTCCAGCACTTGAAGATCATGGAAACGTTACACACAAGATCATTCTTCCACATGACCTCTTTATAATCATTGGAAACGCTGCCAAGCATTTCGAGTGGATAAAGCACCTCATTTTTCTTACTCGTAATTTTCCATTTTTAAGTATATGACCTTCCATACTTAGTATGTCACTAACAGAGAAGTCAAATATAATAGAAATTATGAAGAAGTAAAAGGGTGTTAAATTCTAGATAAAAAATTATTTCCTTTCTTTATGGTTACAATATCAAATAGCTTTGCACATACTTATCAATTAATTTTTGATTACATTTTCCATCATGTGTTAGATAATCTAATCCATTAGCTCTAAGAGTCCTAAAGCGCATGTACAATTGAGCGTGATTATAATGAACCCAACCATCACCAGTATGGACGTTAACCTCAGTATCATTATTAGGAATAGTTAGGTCATACTTACTTCTCTCATTCACAGGGAATGAGTAAAACTGATAACCCTCTATTTCGTTCATTACTTATTAGAGAATAAATTTTATTAAACCACTTCTGAAACAACTGTTACACAAGCATCACTGAAGTCAATATAATTATCGTTTTCATCAGTTACAGTTATTTCTAAATGTTGAATAGAATAAAAAAAATGGAATATATACAGGATACTTTAGTTCTATGAATGAAGCAATAATATTATTTCTTGATGAAAATGATCAATATGCTTTCAAAATGTGCTATCAACTAAACTAAAATTTATATTAATTAATATGAGAGGAACAATTTTAGGAACATTGTTATCAACAATTTTTTATTAGTTGCAATAATTTGATCAGAAATACAAGCACATGCCCAGTACTATTTTTTATATCCATTCATAATGGATCATCTCTCTCAATAATAATTGTATTTAAAATTTCATCTGCTTTAATGTGAGTATTTGGCTTTTTCCTGTGGATAATTTTTCCAAGCACTTTAAATTGTACTTACCAACAATAATTTCGATGGTTTCTCCATGGCAGTAGAGTTTATTTTGCTTTCGTAACATTTGGAGTTAAGAATGTTGTATAAAAACCAACTACTGCTACATTAGTATAACTGTCTCATATAGGCATACTTAATCCTTTTTGAGAGCAGATGACTTACCACTTATTTCGAATAAGCTACTCATTTATATTAATAAAAATTATTTTTAGTAAATGATAACTAATTGGAAACCAAAAATAAGAATTACAGATGAAAAAATTAAAACATAAACACAGTAAGTTTTTACCGAATTTTATTCGATGTGCAATAATAGGACCAAACAGATGTGGAAAAACTACATTCAAATAAATTGAAGACAAATATAGCGAGAAGATAATTCACTTGTAGTATTTGATAGCTTCATTCTTCAAAGTAACAATGTAGTTAGAGAATATTTTACTAAAGAAAGACATAAAGGGATAGATTGTTTTTATTCAGCTCACACATATTCTAAAATAACTAAACTGCTAGTTTGAGATAAACTAATTTTTTAAAAATATTTTCAGACAGGATGATACAAATTTAAATAGCATTTACCATGAGTTTGATGGTGGATATTTAAAGTTTGATGATTTTAAGAACTGTGTAGTAAATGTTGGATGAACAGTTTGGACATTTTATGATGGACATGACTAGAAAAGCAGACGAAAGCTAATTCAGTGATATCTATATTATATGTTTTTCTAAATATGTCCCAGACGTTATTAGGAAGTTAAGAAGCTAAACGATATAAAAAAAGTTGAAGAAATGAAAGAACAATTCAAGTTTTGGAAAAAACCAATAACAGAAATATGAAAATCATAAAAAAATCAGCCTATTACTGATGCTATCGAGCAAGTAAAACAAGGAATCGAAGTTTTTATCACTATGAAGAATTTCTGTTGAAACCATAGGAAATTCCAGAGCATGACTATATGCTAAGTGAATCAGAAACACTATACGCATTGAATAAATATGAAGAAGAGACTAAAAATAGAAAAAGTTAAATGCTCAAGCTCTGGGTGATGTCAGAAAAACAAGCAAAATAATGTTAAAGTATGTCAGAAATAATGAAGACACACTTTTTTGTTTGAGACATGTCAGTTCCTTTAAATATATTGGTACACATCCAGTACCATATGTTGGAGATAAGTTAATAATCAAAGGAAATGAATATGAAGGTAAAGATGGACTGATGAATCTCTTAACTTAAAAACAGACTACTACGAGCGATGTGTATGAAGAACTTAATGCTGATGATTTATCACATTGTTCAGATGTATTATTTCATTGAGGAGAATTACATTCTGAAAAGAACACAAAATCAAATGAAGTGAAATTAATAAATATAAACATTTCATGAAAGAAATTGTCGATGACCACTCCCCAGATTTAAAATGAACACATTCAAATAAAGAGTCTTCAGAAGAAGATTAGAAACTAGGTGAAGGTTTAATAAGAAAATATACACAGAAACCTGTTGAATATATCTAGATGAATGACGTTAGAGATAGAAGTGGTAGCTTAATAGTAATTCATGGAGAAGAATTAGCTGGAAATCAAAATTATTATAATGAAAAAGTAGGAATAACACAAACATTAAAAAATAAATTTAATTATTTTACAGGCAGCTATCCAAAAGTAATTCCATACTTGAGCAGACTTTTGAACAGTCTTCCTCATCACATGAGAAAAGTGGAAAAGGCTTAGTAAATACATTAATTAACGAATTACCATTTTAAATGCATGATTTTGCAGCTCAGATACCAAACTAGATAAAAGATTAGCTAGAGATGATCAAGGAATAAGTCCTTTAGATGAAGGCTGTGAAAAACAATATATTGCCTATAGAGATTGCGGTTGGAAAATTATCCATTGCTTCAAGAACGAAATTTTCACTCTACAGCGCTGTTATGAAACTTCCTGGCAGATTAAAACTGTGTGCAGGACCGAGACCCGAACTCGGGACGTGGCTGGCCAGAGTGACGAGAGGTTCTAGGCACTTCAGTCTGGAACCGCGCGACCTCTACGGTCGCAGGTTCGAATCCTGCCTCAGGAATTGATGCATCTGATGTCATTAGGTTAGTTGGGTTTAAGTAGTTCTAAGTTATAGGGGACTGATGACCTCAGAAGTTGACTCCCACAGTGCTCAGAGCCATTTTTTTTTAACTCGGGACGTTTGCCTTTCACGGACAAGTGCCTACCGACTGAGCTACCCAAGCACGACTCAAGCCCCATCCTCACAGTTTTCATTCCGGCACACAGTTGTAATCTGCCAGGAAGTTTCATATCAGCGCACACTTTGCTGCAGAGTGAAAATCTCGTTCTGGAAACATCCCCCAGGCTGTGGCTAAGCCGTGTCTCCACATTATCCTTTCTTTCAGGAGTGCTAGTTCCACAATGTTCACAGGAGAGCTTCTGTAAAGTTTGCAAGGTAGGAGGTACTGGCGGAAGTAAAGATGTGAGGACGGGGCGTGAGTCGTACTTGGGTAGCTCAGTTGGCAGAGCACTTGCTCACAAAAGGCAAAGGTCCTGAGTTCGAGTCTCGGTCGGGCACACAGTTTTAATCCGCCAGGAAGTTTCATATCAGTGCACACTCCGCTGCAGAGGGAAAATCTCATTCTTGAAACACCCCCCAGGCTGTGGCTAAGCCATATCTCCACAATATAATTTCTTCCAGGAATGCTAGTTCTGCAGGGTTCACAGGAGAGCTTCTGTAAAGTTTGGAAGGTAGGAGACGAGGTACAGGCGGAATTAAAACATGAGTCATGCTTGGGTAGCTCAATCTGTAGCTTGTCCGCAAAAGGCAAGGCACGGAGTTCGCGTTTCGGTCTGGCACACAGTTTTAATCTGATAGGAATTTTCATCCATCCCTTCAGTTAGCCTAGGATCTGGCTTAACTCCATTTCAACTAATAATGTGCTCCAGGTGTTGAACCTATGACTGTTGAACACCCTCTTTAACTCTTTATTGGGTTTTGTGTAATTTACTGAAGCCATCCAACAGTTAATTATTATGATTATATGACCGTGTGCTTAATGGATGAAAGGCTATCGGTTTTTCTGCTGTGGTTTTGGGGGTATTTCAACCGAGTGCGGCAGTTCTGAGACTGAATACTGGAATGATTGAAAGTTTGTCTGTCATTAAGGATCACAAAAGTTGCGATGTACAAACTGTATTGTATTTTCTACGAACACACAAATTCTGAGGTAGTTGCTACCTTCGCCTTAAACGTCTAATTACAGTTATATCTTTTTATTGGTTGTTGATTTTCAGTACTTCGTCACACGCAATGCTGATGGTTAACATTCACAACAATCCTCACTGCAATCCATGGTTGTTGCTGGCCGACACGAAGCACGTAATTCGGCACTTATCACTTTCTGCTTCGTATCACTCGCGAATCGATATTAGTGAGGGTCAACCCCACGAAGATCAGGGGGACATGCTCACTCGACATAATGCGGTGGATTTTACCGTTTACAACTCACTTGACCACATTCTTGCCATCTCTCCAATTGTGCTTCTCACTCGACACTCTCCAGTACTACTCCGCACTCGACACTAGTCTCACTGCCTCCTGCAGCGCTTGACAATCGACTCCTGTCTACTATCGACCTGAGCGTCAGATACTAGCATCTATGTTCGTGGGATCTCGGATCCCTTACGTCCCCACCCTAAAAACCTTCTTTGTAGCCACAGGCGAAAAAGAATAATAGGAAAAAATTATCACATAGTATATAAATGAAAATGAGGAACATAAGTTCTGGTTTACATACTGAAAAGTTACATAATATCACAAATAATACCCTATTGGCTCTGGTAGCAAACTGCCCCTACAGAAACATAATACAAAATCAACAAAATCAATCAATCTTAATTAACGTAGCATGGTAAATATTTTTACAAATTTTGTCTTACATTCAATTACCAAAACTCTTCACTTTGAAAGGTTTGTATGGGCCGTTAACTGCATATTTGTTACTGGTTAATCTTTTATAACTTGCTACAGCAAAGACAAGAGAACAAACTAGTTGACTGCAAGCTACCCCTTTGGTATGCCGTCCTTTCAGCGAGGTTACTGTCATCCATACTACTATCACTCTAAGTTATAATTCACTTGGCCAACGCACATAAAAGTTAAGGAATAAACTCACAACTTCTTCATTTGAGTCTTTCACAAAAGCAAAATTGAAAGAGAGACCAAAATATAACATTTATACCTTGACTTATACAATTATTTTACAATTCCTCATACCTCTACAAACTGAATAATATTAAATGCTCCATTATTGCACTAAGTATGTCTTACATAACTATTTGCATCACTATTACTAATGTGGTCACCCAATGAAAATTCTAAATCACTGACCAATTCATTTTTCCAAACCTTTACACTGCTATATGTGAATTATCACTAATGTTCAGATGAGAGATACTATATTTCCTGTTATATTGACACTAATCCATATCTGCTATATGGATATTTATTATTCATTACACAGTGCCAGAATATTGCATCTAAAGCTTGATCTACATATAACCATATTTGACTCTGATACCTAATTGGATACATGAATTATTAATTATTCATTAGTTACACTTTTTTTTATCAGCATACTTTAGATCAACATGTATACCTACAAATAACTTGCAAACTGACGTGTCTCATGTGCTAAATGACCTTTTCATGCTTCATAAAACAACTCTGTAAGATTACACAAACACTTGTTTGACCAATTAGCTTCCCACCACATTTTATAAACATTAAATTTCTGATCTGGTTCTCCTTTTATTACTTCTGGCACTATTAATTTCGTAATGTACTGACACTAAACTGATTTTTAACTTATTGATTCTTTGACATCTCATACTCTACATCAACAGTAACTACTTATCCTTATTTTAAGTCAACTATAAGTCTGCTACATGGGTCCTGACTAAATTACTTGGATGACCACTACCAACCCTAGCTACTACACACTAACTTTCTTAACCTAAGGATAGAGAAAGATGGAAGAGGAGTGAAACTTGAAATGAGAAATGAAGTCTCACCCTGCTGGGAGTGTTCCAGTCGCCACTTGGTATACCAGCAAAAGAGTTGCTGGCTCCCTACACCTAATTACTACACAAACTTTCTTAACCTAAGGATAGAGAAAAATGGAAGAGGAGTTAAACTTGAAATATGAAATAAAGTCTCACCAAGCTAGGAATGTGCCAGTCACCACCTGGTATACCAGCAAAAGAGATGCTGGCTCGTTACACCTAACTTTCTTCAATTCGTACCTCATAATCCCTTTGTCTATCTTCTCCCCTCTCATAATTCCTGTCATTATCATCATCATCATTGTGGTGAAACTGTCTACCATTGGCATGGTTCCTATATCCATTACCCCCACCTCTACCTCTGTAATTTGGAGGGCCATTAAACTGACTTTGTTGGTTCTGATCATGCATCTGGTTGTTTTCCTGTGCATGAATGGTCTCTAATTGCTCCAATACTTCCATTAAAGTATCTTTATCTTTAATCAGGCTTCCAGATAAGTTTTCTTGCATCCTAAGTCTTAATCTCCTTTTAATTGCTGATATAATTATTTCGTCATTCAATGGCTGCTCCAATGTTTCATTCAACTCCCATAGATTAGATTAGATTAATACTTGGTCCATAGATCATGAATACAACAGTTCGTAATGGTCAGGTTAATAAAAGATGTCTGTACAAGATATCACATTACACAGAATATAGAATGACACTACTGTTTAAGCTAGTTTTTTTTCCTTCTCCTCCCTTAATTTATATCTAAAAATTCAGCCAGTGAGTAGAAGGAGTTGTCATCTAGAAATTCTTTTAATTTATTTTTAAATTCTTTTAAATATTGGTTGACTATCTGTCAGGCTTTTGATGCTGTTTAATAGGTGACCAAAGACTTTTGTGGAAGCATAATTTACCCCTTTCTGTGCCAAAGTCAGATTTAACCCTGCATAGTGAAGATTATCCTTTCTCCTGGTGTTATAGCTATGCACACTGCTATTACTTTTGAACTGGGTAGGATTATTAACAAAAAATTTCATAAGTGAATATATATACTATGAGGATCCCTAGATCCTTAAATAGATGTCTTCAGGATGACCATGGGTGGGCTCCAGCAATTATTCTGATTACATGTTTTTGAGCAATGAATACTTTCTACTTAACGATGAATTACCCCAGAATATGATGCCATAAGAAAGCAGTGAATGAAAGTAGACATAGTGAGCTAATTTACTGAGATTCTTGTCACCAAAATGTGCAATAACCCTAATAGCATACGTAGCTGAACACAGACACTTCAGCAGACCATCAATGTGTTGCTTCCAGTTTAACCTCTCATCAATGGCCACACCTAAAAATTTTGAAAATTCTACCTTAGCTACAGACTTCTGTTCAAAGTCTGAATTTATTACTGTTATTGTATCATATACTGTACAGAACTGTATATACTGTGTTTCATCAAAATTTAAAGAGAGTCCGTTTGCTGAGAACCACTTAATAATTTTGTGAAAAACACTTAGTTCTTGGTTTTTGGATGTTATTACTATACTTGTATCATCAGCAAAAAGAACTAACTTTGCATCATCATCAATGTGGAATGGTAAGTCATTAATGTATATCAAGAACAGTACTTGATAGCCCTCCAGTTTGAGGAATCAGCTGTTTTAACATTACATGAATCACTTATTTCAACTTTCTGCATTCTTCCAGTTAAGTATGAATTAAACCATTTGTGCACTGCCCCCCTCAAACCATTATGATTTAGCTTATCTAAAAGAATTCCATTATTTACACAATCGAAGGCCTTTGACAGATCACAAAAAATACCAATGGGTGATGTCCGGTTATTCAGAGCATTTAATATTTGATCAGTGAAAGCGTATATAGCATTTTCTGAAAACCAAACTGACATTTTGTTAGTACTTTATTTTTATAAATATGGGAGGCTGCTCTTGAATACATTACTTTCTCAAAAATTTTTGATAGAGCTGTCAGAAGAGAGATTGGGAGATAGTTGTTGACATCCGACATATCCCTCTTTTTATGCAATGGTTTTACAATGGCATATTTCAGTCTATCGGGGAAAACACCCTGCTCCAAAGAGCTATTACATACGTAGCTGAGAATCCTACTTATCTGTGGGGAACAAGCTTTAAGTATCTTGCTGGAAATGCCATCAATTCCGTAAGAGCTTTTACTTTTCAGTGAATTTATTATTTTGCTGATTTCAGAAGGAGTGGTTGGTGGAAATACAATTGTTTCAAACTGCACAGGTATGGCCTCTTCTATTAGAAGCCTTGCCTCTTCTAGTGAAGATCTAGATCCTATTTTCTCCACAACATTTAAAAAATGATTATTGAAAATATTTTCAATTTCTGATTGTTTGTTAGTATACTTGTCATTCAGTTTTATGGCACTAAAGTCTTCCTGTGCTCTTGGTTGCCCTGCTTCCCTTTCAATAATATTCCAAATTGCTTTAATTTTATTATCAAGATATTCTTATTCCTTTAGTTAGCCAAGGTTTTTATATGTTTTTTTGGAATTATGTTTAACTATTTTCTTGGGAAAATAATTTTCAAATGCCCTTAATAATGTATCGTGAAATAAGTTATATTTCAAGTTTGCATCAGGTTCCTTATGCACTTCATCCCAGTCTAGCTGCTTTAGGCTTTACCTATAGTTTGCAATATTTATATTGTTAATTAAACGCACTGCTTTGAAATTCTGATTTGATATACTGCATGGATCTATGTCATGTACTGTAACTAACTGTGCACCATGATCTGAACGACCATTCTCAACAGGATAAGCATTTATGTCCTTAAATTTATCTTGGTCTATAAAAAAGCTATCTATCAATGTCCTGCTGTTCTTTGTTATCCGAGTAGGAAAATCAATGATGGAGCTCAATTTGAAAGAACTGAGTAATACTGCAAGGTCATTCTTCCTATTACACTCTTTCAGGAAATCAACATTTAAATCGCCACAAATGATAATTTGCTTCCCTCTGTCTGACAGATAGCACAACAAAGCATACAAGTTTTCTAGAAATAGCTGGAAGTTCCCTGAGGGGGACCTATACACTGTTACAATTATGAAAGTGCCATCATTTAGTTTTAGTTCAGTGGCACTTGCTGCCATATGTTGCTTTACACAAAATTTTTTAGTTTCTAAATTTTTTACACTGTGGAAGCTTTTGACTTATATGGCAACTCCTCCTCTCATCATATTATCTCTACTTACATGTGCAGCTAATTTGTACCCATTGATGCTAACCTTTTGCATATCAATGACAATGTGATGCTCAGACAGGCATAGTACATCTATTACATTCTCAGTTTCTATATCTTCTAAACAAAGCAGAAGCTCATCAGTTTCATTCTTCAATCCCCCAATATTTTGATGAAATATACTAACATTATTTTTCACTTTACTTCTGTATCTTTTTTAACATCTTTAGTACTTGCCTGGCTGAGTTTCCCACTGGACATTGACCTTACACTAAAAAAGAGTGTCCACCATGAGATATAGTTCCTCCCCCCTTTAAATTTCCTGCTATCAGCCCAGCCAGTTTACCCTTCCCCTTCTTGTTGAGGTGTAGGCCATGTCTAGTATAGTCCCACCTACAGAGTGAATAAACAGGAACCACACCAATGTGTGACCCTGCACCAGATCCAAGTAGCTATTCCAACTCCAAATTAACTCTCCTGACAGAAGAGCTCAAATGAGGCTGGTTGTGGCGCTCCAGAACCGACACAAACCCAACACTGGTATGACTCGATGCTGATGAAATATTTGCCAGGTCACACTCTATGCTGTACCCCGGATCTCTGTCAATACTGTTGCCCGGCCCACCCACAATAACCACGATATCTTCCTTAGTAAAGCCTCTACATAGTGAACCTAAATCCTCTGTAACCTGCCCCAGTCCAGCACTAGGTTTGAAAAAACTTGTGACCTGGCATTCTGACCCTAATTCATCCTGAAGAAGTTGGCCCACACCCCTAGCATGCAAACTACCTAGCAACAAGAATTTCTTTCTCTTTGAAGACTTCCCTACCTTCTTATTCAATTTGCTGCTGAAAGCTTGTTGAGCCCTGTCTACATCTACTTCTGTGAGAGGCTCATCAGTTTCTGACTGAGGCAACAGGTCAAACCTATTTTGTACATTAATAACAAAGCTGTCAGAAGAATTTCTTGGCCTGTTCCTTATGCCTGTTGCCACTTCCCACCCCTGTTTACCCTTCTCCCCCCTTAACCTGCCCAGTTCTCACCTAGCCTCATCTAACTCAGCATGAAGGGCAGCAATTTTCCCCTCCTGTTCCACAATCTTTCTATCTCTACTGCATAGCCTACAGAACCACTGATGAGTCTCGCTCATTTTCCCAATTCCCATGCCACTACAATCGCCCCAATGAAAAAAGTTACTGCATCCATCGCACCAGACCCCGGAGCTAACGATTCTACAGCACGTCAGGCACTTTACACGCATGGTACAAGTCGATTTTTTTTGGCAGAAATACAATTAAGTTACCGGAAAACAATGAAAATACATGTACGAAAAATTAGGCCTACTCGCATACTTAAAAGATAACAATACTCTACAGATATAAAGGGGCAGCAAACGTATTTAGCACACTAAATTATCAGTAAATGCACTTAAAATTGCCATATTGAGTTTAATCTGAAAGCTCAAAAGTTCGGCCTGGCCGCTACATGTAAACAAAACGAACTTTACGTGATTACTGTGAAAATACGAGTGTAAGACAAAAACTTTTAATGGTACGCTTGAAGAGCACTATAATTAATGTAATAAATTAGTTTAAAGTTTAGAAAGAGTTTATTACTACTTAAATTACTTATCTTGTATGGGAGCTGTGACTGAAACGTCCTTATAGCAGGCGCAGTAGGAATGCTCAGCCAATTCTCTCAAGGTACCTCTCCAGGTATTACGAGACTTGCGATGCAGTAAATCTTCCAGTGTTGCACATTGGTGACTTTTGGACCAGTATTTCTTTAAGAACTCTTCCGCAAATTGACTGTAGCTGGTAACTTCTTCTTTCTTCCTAACTCCCCAGGTGAAAGCTTCACCGTCCATTCTGTCTATTACGAACTGAATTTTATCTGAATCTCGTAAGTGTGCTGGGAAAACTCCTCGTAACCACTTAGTAAATATCATTGGATTCAATGCCCCTTGGTGTTTATATTTTTGCCCCATGTTGGTCTCGGTATACCTATTATCAGCATTTACTAATAACGAACTTGCACTCCCCTACTGTTAAGGTGGCACTATTTATCTTCCTCTCAATCTCTTCGGTTTTAGTTTCTAGCTGTTGGATTTCCTCCTGCAGCTGTTTGATCTCATTTGTGACTATATGTTCCACAGTTTCCTCCAATTTAACTTGCCTGTTTCCCAATTTACCAATATTAACATGGCACTGCTGTTGTATTTATAACACATCTCTAATTTGTTGGTGTTGATGTGTTTCATTTTTTTGCATTCTCCCTTCCAATTGAGATTTGATGTCGGATATCTCCCTCAGCTTTTCCGATTATCTCTGTCTTCATATCGTTCATCTCTTCTTGGAGTTGATCTATCTTCACCTGTAACTTGTCATCTCTCTCCTGAAGAACTATTCTCATCTGTTCCTGGAATTCCTGCAGTCCTTTCCTTAAACGTTCTTGGTTTTCTTGGGACATATTTGCTATACTTTTTTGATCTCTTTGTTTTCTTTCTTGATTTCTTCATTTCCTTTGGAGATTCTTCTAACTGCTTGTTTATTCCTTGAAGCATCTTAATTATTACTGACTGCAGTTCTCCATCCTCTAGACTCAGTTCCTTTCTAATTGGTTTTATCGGTGTCTCAGGGTAAACGGTAGAATAACCCAATGAACTGTCCATTGACATTCCACTACTACCAATTTCTGACTCATCCTTGTCCTCCTGCCCTATCGCCATATTTCTGTCTACCTCCTCCAAAACCTTTTCTTTCAATTCAGGATCCATCCTCAACTATTCGCTATGCACAGACAAGAAAAATAAAACAACCTCCATGTAACCCAAGCACTCACTAATTAGGGTAATAACGAAATAATACTTCACTGTATTCGGTTAACCCAGACTGGCAAAATAGACCTTTCCATTGAACACCATAAATTACAGAAGCCTATCCACATCAAAAACCAATGACTGCATCTATACACAAAATCTCGAAGTAACACACACACAACTTAGAAGATATATAAACATGTAGTTTACAATAAATAATGCAAATGAGACACTATTCTGTGCTGTGCAGCATGAAAACACGAGCATATTAGCATACCATGCTTCAGAGCAAATTCGCAAAGAAATGTTAAAAAATTACTGTTTTTATATTTTCTGCAATTGACAAATTTAATTTGAAGTTCCTTCCGCGCTCTGAAGATAGTGCAATATTCATTAGTCTTGCGCCAGCAAATCGTCCTCACACACCCCTCGGCGCTCGTCGAAGTCGCGATGTTTTGACGTTTGAAGTCGCGCTACTACTCTTGTTGGCGTTGGCTCCTCCGGCGCGGCTGCTGTCAGGCGATGCGTTGCTGTAGTTGGTGTGTAGTGCCGTGTGCAAAGCGAAGCTCGCGACGAATCGCGCTGACGCAGTCACGTAGTACGGTGGTTGGCGACGGGATGGAGCTATCATGTATTTCGTTGATCGGCGGGTAGGTGGCGCAGACGTCTTATACTTCGGAGGTTCGCCACTAGATGTCGAACTCCGCGTCGTCGTTGTTTCTACTTCAGCCACTTGGTTCTGCTGTAGTCACTGGTCAGTGTGGTACATCTCCGCTGTCTAAATTCTTGATGTCGCGGCGTGTGGACCTGCTTCACTGCTTCAGATGTTTTGACTAGCCGCTCACAGAGTCTAAGTGACGTCATCAAACAATTGCGCAAGTCAACACTCGCAAATGTGGTAACAGTTTATGGGTCCACATCAAATTGAGCGATTTACACGTGAACACCGACGTTGGACTGTTGATGACTGGGAACATGTTTTCTGGTTGGACGAGTCTCGTTTCAAATTGTATAGAGCCGATGGACGTGTACGGGTGTGGACAGCATCTCATGAATTCATGGACCCTGTTAGTTAGTAGGGGACTGTTGAAGCTGGTAGAGGCTCTGTAATCGAGTGGGACGTGTGAAGTCTGAGTGATATGGGAGCCCTGATATGTCTAGATACGACTCGGACGGGAGACACGTACGCAAGCATCGTGTCTGACCACCTGCAGCCATTCATGTCCATTGTGCATTCCGACGCACTTGGGCAATTCCAGTAGGACAATGCGTCGTCCAGAATTGTTACAGAGTGGCTCCAGGAACTCTCTTATGAGTTTAAAACACTTCCGCAGACCACCAAACTCCCCAGACATGAACATTATTGATCTGAGATGCCTTGCAACGTGCTATTCAGAACTAGTACTCTTACGGATTTAAGGACAGCCCTGCAGGGTTCAAGATGTCAGTTCCCTGCAGCACTACTTCAGACATTAGTCGAGTGTATGTCATGTGATGTTGCGGCACTTCTGCGTGCTTGCGGATTCCCTACGCGGTATAAGGCAGGTGTACGCTTTTCTTTGTCTCTTCAGTGTATGTCACTGGGGGTGGAAGGTGGATGGTAGAACCTGCCCCATGATCGTTTTGCCTTGGAGTAGCACTCCTGTTTGACTGATTATTTCTCCTGTTGCCTGCGGGGGAATTCGGCCACTTACTTTGCGGAGAACAATCTTGTTCGTGTCCGATGGTATGGCATTTCTTACAACAGGAAGACCAGCAGCGCTCGGCCGTGTGGTTGGCCTTCCCGCATCTCTGGTAATCCTTGTCGTTAGTGAAAACATGTCGCCCTTCGTGGCGGCCGCGGGGCGGGTACAAACATTCCTACTTCCTCGCATAACAGAGCAACTGTGACTGCTTCACGCAAAGAGGCTGGTAGGCTACCTGTATCTCACTCCATATTTGTGAATCGCTTTCACGTATAAATACATCAATCACTCTCGCTCCAGCTTCTTGAATTAAAACTTCATTACGTGTATTTTACCTTCCTAGGGATTATGTGTCACAAGATACTACCGTAATTCTGTCTGCGAATGCTTCAAAGTCCTCCCCGCTTTTCTGCCTAAAGCTGGAGAACCGAACACGGTAATAAATAACTCCAAGTTCTGCTAATACATTTACCAAGGTTTCGAAACTGTGTGCTTCCCGCAACGCGTCTACTGATTCAACGTAAATACGCGCATCGCCCGAAAGCTTCAATTTGGCGACGTTTAACAAAAATATGGTCCGTGACGTTTTGCGAAAATGTTGTTACATTTTCGCTTGGCGATCCAGTAAAAGAAGGTAAAAAAGTTACTGCTGGAAGCGTACTGGCTATCTTTGGTACTAATTTCTCTGTTTCAACTTTAGGAGCTCTTAAAGGGCCTGATGTTGCCGCATTTTCGGCAGGTGTGCCTTCATGTTTGAAGAATACTCAGTATTGTAGAACACTCAGTATAATGTCGTTTATTAAAACTGAACTACTCTTCTCGAATAATCACTATATACACAGAGAGACAAATAACATGTAGACGACCATTCATCAAGAACTTCATTGCCTGAGTCTTAAAATGATGGAAAGAGAAGACAATAAAAGTATTTACGATTGAAACCTGGTAGTCCAGGGAAGGCAGGATTCGGTTACTATTGTGGACGGGTCTGTAATCAGTTACTATTGGTTGCCTTTTACAGTTACAATTTATTTTCAATCAGTAATTAATGAATAAAAATGAAGGAATAAAGAACTGAGTAAATAATAGTGTTTTCAGTGAGTTACAATTTAGCAAATCACCATTAAATACAAATACAGCAGACAATTTTTTAAGAGCTAGCCACTGTGATCTGGGCATAACGCCTTAGACGCCAGGAATGGCAATAAATTAAGAATTGTTTAAAACTCGCAGCAACTTACAAATTACAGGTACTGAAATATTAAAGGCAAGTCGTCACAAACACAGCAGAATGCACGAGACGCCACGAATGGCAGTAAGTAAGATTTTAAAGGCTTACTGGGTAAATATAAATGCCAAATAAGAATTTTAAGGAAAGTGACCACAATCACGGCTGAAGGCCTTACACAAAAATGGCTCTGAGCACATAGGACTTAATTTCTGAGGTCATTAGTCCTTTAGAACTTCGAACTACTTAAACCTAACCTAAGGACATCACACACATCCATGTCCGAGGCAGGATTCGAACCTGCGTCCGTAGCAGTCGCGCGGTTCCAGACTGTAGCGCCTAGAACCGCCCCGCCACCCCGGCCGGCGAAGGCCCTACACGTCAGGAACATCAATAACATAAAAAATTTAAGAACCTGGTGTAAAACAGCAAATACAGCAGCAGAGTTTAATTTAAAAAACACAATCAAACAAACAAGCAACTGATCACCAAACGGGCAAAATAAGATGATGGTGAACTTTGTAACGCAACACTTAACATCGACTGAACACTACACTGCTAAATTTATTCCAGAAGGCGACCAGAACTAGGCATATATAACCCTTAATGTAGGCAACCATTGTTACCTATCATCATGTACAGGACATTAACTCGACCAAAAAACGCTGAATGAACAAATCGAAGATCAAAACAATGCTGATTTGCTTTTCTACGGGAGGGGCATTGCGCATAAAGAACTTTTCCTCCAAGACAAACTGTCAACCAAGTGTTTTACAATGATGTCCTTTCAAAACTCAAGAAAACTGTGTATCGCGTGAGACCAGACAGTGCAGACAAGTGAATAACAACGCCCCAAGTCACACGGCCACTTCCAATCACGAAATTTTTACCTCAAAAGGCATTCCTATTGTTCCACATGCCCAGATCATCTGATCTGAGTCTTCGTGACTTTCTTCTTTTCCATAAACTGAAAAAATGTATTATAAGGATTTCATTTTAGGATTCTGGAGAACACGCAAAAGAATGTGACCGATATGTTAAAGGTCCTACCAGTTGAAGCCTTCCAGCGTTGCTGGGAACAACAACTCTGTCGATCTATAGATACCGTATAGCAGTATTCAGTATGTAAATAGTGACTCACCATAGTAATCATTAAGCTATCAACCAATCTGTGAGTAACTGAAAGAACGAAGTTTATCTCTGAAATGTCAGCTGGGAGTCACCAGACGAAATACGTTTATCTCCTACTTATCCCAAGGGACAAATAAGTATATTAGAGATATTGCAGAAATCTGTGTACAAGTTTAAGGTAAATGGGTTCCACTGCTATTTTTCTTTCGGGCTGCTCCGCGGCTACAGGTTTCGTTCATTGTCATTAATGAGAACGATTTTTACTCTCATTAGTGCGTGTAATGATTTCGTTCGGATATTGGCAATTTATTGCATTTAGTTTGCAATGAATGAGTGATATTGTATTGTTAAGTACAATTGACGAGGGCACTATACGTACTAAATTGAATTCCTGTCTGAGTGATATTAAAGCACGAAATATTAATATTCTGATCACACGCATGATCTCCGTGCACAGAGAAAGTAAGTTGTAAATGTATAAAATTTTGTAATGTAATCTGAAAACATCAGGTGAACTTTTGGTTCAAATAGTAATTAACTATTCGTTAGTGAGGTCTAAACGTGTATGAAGTTTTCTATAAGGGAGGCGAGGACGAGAGAATAAGTGAATTCGATTCTGCATCCAGAACTGTTTGTTTGAGGATAAAAAGTGAAACGGTGGTAGATGGTGCGAAGTAACTGTTTCGCACTATGAATAAATTACGTATAAAAGTACATTACCAGTGGTGGGACTATGCGGAAGCGAGCCGCAACTGCACTCACGAAAAAAGTCTTCACTTCGTCCAGTGATTAACGCTACTGCTGTAAATTTCCGCTGATTCGTCTTGAACGATCACTAAATCAGTAGCAATTGTTTAAACGCCAGTCAATTTGGCAGCATGGCGCAATTCAGACTGTTGGCTATCCTGTTTGGTGACCCAAGACTCATTTGCTGTCGGTTTTCTGATTCAAACACCAACATTCTAAATGTTCAGCGGACAAGTAAGAGATACTTTAAAATAACAAAACTGGGAATAGAGACACTGCGTTTAGGTACCACAAGAGTGAACATTCACTAATAAAGATGATCTACAACCCTACCGTATTCCGTAAATAAATTGTGCTAAAATGAGGTTGCCAGAGCCATGCCTCAAATTGATACTCTAGAGAATTCCTTATAAAGAAGTACTGTTGCAAATGATGATTACTGCTATGTGAAGAGCAAACAAATCGCCTATACTCTAAAATGAACTTTTCTTGTCGCGCAAGCGACAATATTGTGTGCAGAGTTGACCTAATTCACGTCTATGTGTCTGTTAGTGTGTTCCTCGCAAATGTGCACTTCGTCATAATCTCCTGGAGTTGTGTCCTGGAAAATCTCGGGGTATCCTGCCCGTTAATTGCGAAGAACCTTCCTGGATGGTCCTGGCTTCCGATGACAGGTCTTCAGACAACGGGGACTGCAGACTGCAGTCAAACGTGCCTGGACTGTCGTTTGCTGCGTAGACTTCTGTGACCCCATCCATTTTAGGCTCCTACGTAAAATTCATGTGAATGATCTAACTAAAGAAATTTCATCCAATCTTGTTTTAGAGAACAGACTGTAGTAGTAACCAAATCGATTGTGTTTTTGTGCTACGTATTGAGTAACCTTCTTGAAGATGTGCATCGACTCCCGATGTCTTCGGAGCGTGTGTAGTTACTGTTGCGTATAGTGCAAGTGTTTGTCAGGTCGTGTGAGTATGTGGTTGCCGTTATTTTAGCTGACGACTATTTTAGATGTTGTCGGCATTCTGAGCGCAGTGGTTCGTCTCTCCGGGCGACATGTAACTGGTTCTCCGAGCGCTTCTGGACCCCTTCCATTACCATCTTGCGGAACTTGGGTCAGTCCTTTCCTGGTGCAGGGATGTTGTTTAGCCAGTGGGCGCGTTTCCTCTGCAGGGCAATCGCGACGCAGCAGCAGTCGCGGACGGACCAGCAGGCAGTCGGTCAGTTTTTGCGAACGAGGGAAGTTATCTCCGCGTGGTAGAATCGCCTGGGACTGCTGGCATCCACTGCGCAGTGTCGGAGCGTGTGTGGAGGTGTCCGATCGCTACGAGCTTCGTGGTTCACCGACGCAGGACGTCAAAGTTGAGTAGTGGTTTCAGATACCCAAGCCACGTCCATTCATGTTGTGGTGTTTCGTTTCAGTGGTTTTCTGTTGGGGCGGTTTTCCTGTGAGCAACAACGAGTGTTTCCACTGCTGAAATTTTAGCCGCCATGCGGTGCAATTAACTAAGGTCAACTACAATTTGAGTGCACCAATGGAATTATCTGTCTTGTGGCCGTTAGTGTTGTGGTTACCTGCCCTGGGCACTGACGCAGATTCAGGCAGAGTTCTTTTGAGTGAAGTTAACTATATCACCGCGTTTCAAATTCAAGTGTACCAGTGGAATTTTCTGCCATGTGGCTGTTAGTGTTCTGGTTACCTGCCCTGGTTACTAACGTAATTTCAGGCAGCGTCCTTTCCTCACCTGTTGTCGCTGTCCAACATGCTGCGTAATTTTGACAGCTAATACATACTCGGTTGTGGATTATCACGTTTGTAACCTTTCCGGTTTGAGTACTCATGTACTGATTGATGGGAAGCAAGTTGTTGTGTTCGGTCCATGGCTGTCCACTGGTTGGGTTCCGACGGATCAAGTATAGTTGGGCTGACCACCTGTTTCGCCTAAGTGAACGAGGCCAGACTGACCTCCCTGGAGTCTTCTGAGTGCCACCGGTGTTTCTTATATTGCTTTAAATACAAGGCTTATGGCTATTTTTTATTTTCTCAAAATTTTGCAAAATTAATATTTAAATTTATCTTTCAATCTTAAACATTGCAGCTTTAAAAGATTATGGTAATATATTTTAAAATTTTGAAACTTAATTGTGGCCTTCAGCCATTGGTATTGCACTTTGCATATGTATGTTATATGTATGTTATATCTGCTTAGCCTTAAAGCTTGCCACGTTGCCGTGATAAATTTTTCTATTTATCTGATTTGCCTCTTTCAGTGATTTTTAATCTTGTTAATTTTTAAGATTTCTTGTTGTTAACCATTCTGGCCTTCTGCCTTTAATAGTCTACGTTAATATATACTAAAATTTTGAAATTTAATTGTGACCCTCAGGCATTTGTATTCAGCTTTGAATGTGTTTGCTGTTTTTTAATTATTTTATTGCTATCTTAATTGTATTTTTATCTTGTTGATCTGTTAAGATTTCTTGTTTCGGTAAAGGTCCGGCTATGTGCCGCTTCCATTGTAAAGGTTATTAAATTACAATATGCAATTCATCATCAATAGTTTAGTGCTACAGTAGTGCATGCATCGAAAAAATGCACTACTGTAGCACTAAACTATTGATGACGAACTGCTGAAAACACTATATACCGTAAAATATCTAAGAGTAGCTGTTCAGAGCGACTTTAAGTGGGACGCCACACAGAACAAGTAGTAGCAAAAGTCGCTGTAAGAATGAAATAAATCAGAAGAATCTGAAGGAAATGTAATACATCCATGAATGAAGTGGCTTTCATGACATTCGTTCGACCTATTCTTGACTATTGTTTTTCAATATGGAATTCATTAGAGCGAGAGCGAGAGCGAGAGAGCGAGAGAGCGAGAGAGCGAGAGAGAGCGAGAGAGAGCGCGAGAGAGCGCGAGAGAGCGCGAGAGAGCGAGAGAGAGCGAGAGCGAGAGAGAGCGAGAGAGAGCGAGAGAGCGAGAGAGAGCGAGAGAGAGCGAGAGAGCGAGAGAGAGCGAGAGAGCGAGAGAGAGCGAGAGAGAGCGAGAGAGACCGAGAGAGAGCGAGAGAGAGAGCGAGAGAGAGAGCGAGAGAGCGAGAGCGAGAGCGAGAGAGCGAGAGCGAGAGAGCGAGAGCGAGAGAGCGAGAGAGCGAGAGCGAGAGCGAGAGAGCGAGAGCGAGAGAGCGAGAGCGAGAGAGCGAGAGAGCGAGAGCGAGAGAGCGAGAGCGAGAGAGCGAGAGCGAGAGAGCGCGAGAGCGAGAGAGCGAGAGCGAGAGAGCGAGAGCGAGAGAGCGCGAGCGAGAGAGCGAGAGCGCGAGAGCGAGAGCGAGAGCGAGAGGATGGATGCATGTATCCTCGCTAACGGAGGACATTTTGAACATTTCCTGTAACAAAGTGTTTGCAGTCACGCTGGTACGTTCTGTTGCTGTGTGTTTCCATTCCATGATTAATGTGATTTGAAGAGAAGGAATAAAATGATCTCTAACATGGAAAGTAAGCGTTTCCGGACACATGTCCATATAACACATTTTCTTTCTTTGTGTGTGAGGACTGTTTCCTGAAAGTTTGGCAGTACCTTTTTGTAACACCCTGTAGACAACCATCAACCGTATAACGGAGTGATGACAGTCGAAGTTTGTGCTTATTGCGACCGGTCACTTTACCATTTGGCTATCCGAGTACGACTCACAGCCATACATGTCCGAAGGAACATTGGATCGTAGCTCGGGATAACAAGGTACTACAATATCGTATTTATCCACAAAAAGCAGGCAAGGGACTTTCAAGTACGAGGATAAACGTAATGTATGTGCGAGTACAGGTTGTAGAGGCGTGGTTGGCGACATACGGAAGTTCGGGTCCGGGCGTGAACGTGCACGGATAGCCAAATGGTAAGACGACTGCTCGCAATAAGCGGCAAATCCGGATTCAAATTCCAGTCCGACAAAAATTTTCACTGTTACCATTCCATTATGAGGCTGATGGTTGATTATATTTACAACTTCAATACATTTCATGGAAAACTTATCAGTAATGGGTGAGGAAGTAATTTTTTCAAGAAAGCTACATTTCATGTACTTCATAACGGCTGTAGTCCTCACAGTGCATGTCAGAAGCAACATTGCATCGAAATTCAGAATATCAGAGCCACTGCAGTATCCAACTCCATTGCAGTCGTTGCAAGAGAGGCGTTGTGGATCACAGAGAAGTTTGCTATTTCGACAGAGCACTTTCCAGAAAGTGTTGGACAACATATTACTTCCCCGCCTCCCCCTTTCCCACCCTCCCCTCCGCACTCCCCTACCCCCGCCGCCCCCACATAAATTTCGCGAAATGACCACAACGAGAGAATTCGAGAAATTAGAGCTAATGCAGAGGCTTACCGACAACCATTCTTCCCACGCACTGTTATCAAGAGGAACAGGGAAGATGGGATCAGTTGTTGGTACCAGAAGTACTCACCGACTTGTGGTGTAGAGTTCAGATGTAGACAAATCGTAGTTTCACTAGTGCGTCGCATGCTTCTCAGATTTCTCCCGGAGCCAAACTGATATCTCTGAAATAGTGTTATTTAATAATTTATATAATATTAAGTAGCAGTTCGAGAAAACGCATCGACTTGAAATGAAGTAATACAACAGAAATCTTGGTGGAAGTGTAGTTTCCACATCTCATAAAAACCAAAATCAAATTTTAGTTTTCCGCAGCTCGTGGTCGTGAGGTAGCGTTCTCGCTTCCCACGCCCAAGGTACCCAGGTTCGATTCCCGGCGGGGTCAGGGATTTTCTCTGCCTCGTGATGACTGGGTGTTGTGTGATGGCCTTAGGTTAGTTAGGTTTAAGTAGTTCTAAGTTCTAGGGGACTGATGACCATAGATCTTAAGTCCCATAGTGCTCAGAGCCATTTGAACCATTTGAGCCAAATTTTAGTGATGTTGGAATCAGACGATGTTCTTTAGTTAGACACAATGTTACACAGTGTTACAATTTTCCAGAAGGAGGGAAGGAAGGACGATCAAGATTTCACATTCCGTCGACGACTGGCTCATTAGGGACAAGCCCAGGCTCAGAGGAAGGATCGGAAAAGAAATCAACTGACCGCTTTCAGTCTTTCAAATGAACCGTCACGGTATTCAACTTCACAGTTAATGGAAATCGTGGAAAACCAAAATGCATATTACCAGAGAGGTATTCGATCCTTCGCTCTGTTGAGCGAGAGCAATGTGGCTCCTCGCTCGCTGCAGCTTCCCCAGCTCAGCGACGTCGGCCGTGGGCGAGTTTCCCAGGAAAATTCTAGAAATCTCTCGTCTACGCGAGAGGATGCTCGCTCAGCAATTATCAGAGCCTAATTAATTCACGGTAAGGAATCATTTATCGAATTCCGCTTCCTGGGTGGCAAGAAGATTATATTAAAACCGTTTTAATTAAACTTATCGAAATTATAATCGAGGAATTCATTAGCGATCTCTTTCGTAAGGACAACAAAGTGAGAGTTTCAGAGAGTCGCAGAAAATAACATTATTTTCCAATAAGGGCGAAGACTGTGAAATACTTTTGATGCAGTCGTCTTTTCCAACTTTTCTATTTGTGCACTGGATGTTGCTTCTCTTTTCGGAGAAACAGTTTCTGGGAAGAACGTCTTAAAGTAATCGAGTGTAGCGTGATAGAAATTTCCTTTCTTTAAAAGGAAAAGAAAGAAGTATTTCTCTGAAGAGAGTAGTATAATATTTCTTGCTCTCTTGCTGAACTTGGCTTTTAACAACGAAAATGACTTAACTTCTCTTATGTCTTCTTCACGTGATGGATATACATATTAAACTTGTGCTAGTGCACTCTACACATGGTTATAGCAAAAGCTGAAGGGGGAACATTTAACACTGTCAGGTAATAATGATGCCGAGTCCACAGCTTTTTATTTGATTCTTCGCAATTATCTCATACATTTGATACAGAATATCTTAATTCTTCGCTATGGTATCAGACTCCTTCTCAGTGCGACCTCCAACCCAGAGTGTCGTTTATTTTTCTAAACATCGCCTTCACTTGTCTCCTTCTTCCCCTTTTGACGAAAAATGACAACGATAGCAAGATGTGATAGAGTTAATTGAAAGATCGTTGCATCAGTACATTATAAAAAGGAACCTACGTCTTTATACTTATAAATTTCCGATGTATACGAGTTAAGCCCTGGAGACCTACCTGTTAGTGTTGACTTCTACAAGTTGCTTCCAAACGAAATGCCTACGGAACATTTGAACGCTCGAGTTTACATGTCTTCATATGAGCGCTAGTCCAGTCTCTAAGGTTGTCTGCACTAAAAGTCCTCACTCCATTATGGCTAGTGAAATCTTCATCTAACGTTCAGCCGATGCTTCAGTGTTAAGATTCGATGCCTAACTAGTAGATAAGTTTTATTGCTGGGACTCTTTAATTTATGTCATCACAAAATCGCTGGACAAAATTATTACTCGCTTCTTCAAAAAACACTAAACTCAATAGACGGTCTAGAACTTCCGCCAGGCGGCCATCTGACAATCCATCGTTGACATACGTTGTGACAGTCAAATGGTGTTGTAATATCACATTTTATTACGGAAATAACTGTCAGGTACTATGCTGTGTAAAGGAACCAAAGACGTTACTCCTTGCATACGAAAAGCGAACGTTATCTATGCATTATTTCTGTTTTATATGTCCGCGACTCGCGGTCTAGGCGCCAGCGCTGCTGCCTCTGGATAACGGGGTCCCGTGGTCGATTCCCGGCCGGGTTGGTGATTTTCTCTGCCCTGGAACTGGGTGTTTTTGTTGCCGCCATCATTTCATTCTCATCATCATCAAAATTCGTGACAGTGGCTAGACTGAGTAAAATACTGGACTGTGAAAAACTGGGACTCCGTATGCGCGCTGGTAACCAACTGTTGAGCGCCCCAAAACCAAACATCATCATCATCTGATTTTTATTATCTCTGTTGTTGAATGAATATTTAATGACTCTGAATTTGTTCTGTCCTCATAAAGAACTTTACGTATTGCAACTCGAAAGTAAGAGTAAACGTTGTATTCGAGGAAGAAGTAAGCGACGGCTCATCTCTGATAAATGCTTAGGCGAGACTCGAACGCAAATATTACTATTTCTAGTCATTCTAGTTGCAAAAGAAATTTTCAACTACACTACGTCGACGTGGATGTGGAGAGACACTAGAGGGGATTGACGAATGAACCTGCAAATAAACATGACTTTCAAAGGACTCCCGAGCACTCAACAAGAAATCTGCCACAGCTCTTTACCAACATATTACCACAGGACGTAACACACACAAGGTGAGTTTACTTTCCATTGACATTTCAATTTCAGTACACCATTTGAAAATACATGCTGATCTTGTCTATAACACCATAAAATACAATAAAAATATCAAAGTATAGTGTGCGTGTGCGTGTGCGTGTGCGTGTGCGTGTGCGTGTGCGTGTGCGTGTGTATCTGTCAGTCGATGTAATGGAATAAGCGCAGCAAGATTTATCGACACTGAGGCGTGACAGAATAGCAAAAAAGCTATCGGAATTGGGAACGCCCATGACCACGCTGTGAAATGAAGTTGATCGATCTGTTGGTGCTTCGACGCGGTCTGTCCAGCATGTCTACAAGAAATGGGGGACTACTGCGAACCGTGAACACGGGGTAAGTGATCGATAAGGATACTAATCGACACCCACCGGAGACGGTTCCATCTCAACAGGTTTGTGAGCGAACAGCTTGCAATGTAGTCGGCTGCCTTACAAAAGGTCATTGCCTACAGCGGCACATAGAGATTCATGGCTTCAGCGGGCTCAAGACAGAAATTAGGCAATATCTGTTTGCAGGCATGTGGCGGGGTGCGACCAGTCGCGACTGTAGCTCTTTGCAAACGACCAGTTGTTTACCTCGCAGCATATGGAGGATTTTGTTCATGTCAGAGATGTTTCTGTGACATTTAGGGTGTGTTTTACGTATCATGCCTTTATACCTCTTGTTCAGGTTACCTTAACTTGAAGCACTCATTTCTGCAGGGTCCAATCACATTAACGTGACCACGTCAGTGTGCAAGAATCACTCTCACACACGACAGGTGGAAGCATAGCACTACCAATGCAGAAGGATACGGTATATGAATAGTATCGGCGGGGAGAGGAGGGGGGGGGGGGGGAGTAAAACAGTGCAGCCGTTATCGTACTGCGGAAAAGGAACGATTCATCTTTCGTCCGAAAGGGCGTGATCACTGGCTTTCGGGCCGAGGGTAGAAGTATTTCCGAAACGACTAAGTTTCTAAACTGTTCCCATGCCGTCTTGGTTAAGTATACGTGTAAGGCAAAATATAACTACCGAAAACCGACGCCAGGACAACTATGATACACCATGGGTCGCAGATGAGAGGGGTGAACAACGGCGGAGGAGGCGTGTGCGTGCGTATAGTAGAGCAATTGTTGAGCAACTGAGTGCTCAGATGAACCAAGGGGCTACCAATAGTGTCTCCTCAACGACCGTTCAGCGAACACTGCTGTGTATGGGCCTCTGCAGCACACATGCTGACAGCTGTTCAACGGGGACGAAAGCTGGAATTTGGTCGCCAATATCGTAACTGGACGCCCATTGAATGCTGACAGGCGACCTTTCCAGATGAATCACGTTTTATGTTCCATCGGACATATGGCAAACACTCTACAGCAATCGTCGGAATGGCCCATTATGGTGGCACTCCATGGCCGATTTCGTCATGTGGGCACATGGATCAACACAATTATGAAACTATTCTTGGAAACCATGAACACCCCTATGTGCAGTGCGTTTTTTTCCTCGGCACGACGCCATACACTAGTAGGACAATACAACATGTCCATCAGCTCTCAGTGTTCCTGTGTGGTTCTAAGAGCACCAGCATAAGTTCACCGTACTCCTCTAGCGGCCGAACTCCTCGGATTTGTGCCCAGTTGAGAATCTGTGAGAAAACCTCGAATGAGCTGTTCCCACTACGCATCCTCAACCGAAATCCTGATCATGGAGCTGGAGTCAGCGTGGCTCCAAATCCTTGTTGGTAGCTTCCAGAACTTCACTGACTCTCATCTTGCAAGTTTCGCAGTGGTCTGCGCTGCCAAAAGGTGGCTATTCAGTCTTGACAGGTGGTCACATTAACGTGGCTGGACAATGTACACTCTGGGTGAACAACGGTTGCCCTTTTTCTTAATCTTTACGATGAGTATTCTGCGGACGCTCCCACCTTCAAAGCTGATAATACCTTTTTTCGCATTGATTGACAGAGTTGTTGGATATCTTCCTGCCGGATATAGTGCCAAATACTGACCAATCGGAGTGCTAGATAGTCAAAATCTCGAGATAGTTGGGGAGCCCTGCCCATAATGTTCCAAACTTCCTCGATTGGGAAAAGATCTGACGATCTTTCTGACCAAGGTGGAGTTTGACAAGCACGAGGACAAGCAGTAGACAAACTCATCGTGTGCGGGCGGCCAATATCTTGCTGGAACGTAAGCCCAAGACAGCTTGCCACAAAGGCAAGAAAACGGGGCGTAGAACATCATTGACGTACTGTTGTGCTGTAAGGGTACCAAAGATGACAACCAAAGGAATCCTACTATGAGTACTAAAAGGAATCCTCTAAGCTTCAGTTATATGATGAATCACACACGTCTAAAGGCTGTAAATTCAACTGAGTACTTAGGTATTATAGTTGCGAATAAGTTACACTGGAACTATCCCATAGATAATGTGGGGAAAGCAAACCAAAGACTAATTTATTGGGAGAACACTTAAAAAATCCAACAGGTCTGCTAAAGAGGTTCCTTACATTTCGGTTGTCCGTTCTCTTCTGGAGTATTGCTGTGTTCTTCGGGCTACAAATCACACAGGCTTGATGGAGAACATCAGAAAGGTCAAAGAAGGGCAACTCGTTTTGTATTATTGCGAAATAAGGGAGAGAGTACCCCTTATATGATATACGAATTGGGGTGGCTGTCATTAAAACAAAGGGGTTTTTCGCTGCGGCAGGACTTTCTCGTGAAACTTCAGTCACCAACTTTCCCCTCATAGTGTGACAATATTTTGTTGGCACCCAGCAACATAGGAAAAATAATCATCAATAGAAAAAGTGAAATCAACACTCATATGGAAATATTTAAGTGTTCTTTTCTTTCGCACGCTGCCAGAGAGTCGAACAGTAGAGAAACAGTTTAGAGGTTACTTTCTGGCAGTTTAAAATTGTGCGCCGGACCGAGATTCGTTCTCGTGACCTTTGCCTTTCGCTAGCAAGTGCTCTACTATCTGAGCTACCCAAACACGACTCAGAACCCGTCCTAGCAGCTTCACTTCCGCCGATACCTCGTTTCCTACCTTCCATATTTCACAGAAGTTCTTCCGCGAACCTCAGTTGGTAGATCACTTGTTCGCAAAAGGCAAAGGTTCCATGTTCAAGTCTCGGTCCGGCTCACAGTTTTAATCTGCCAAGACGTTTCATGCCACCGCACACTCAACCGGAGAGTGAAAATTTGATTCTGGAGCTTATATGTCGTTCGATGAACCCTCTGCTAAGTACTTAACTGTTAAGCGCAGCGTAATCATTTAGATGTTGGTGTAGATAAACGATCGATGTTTCTACTCGGATGTGGACATCATAAGAGCCTGAAGATCGCAGCAGAGGGGTCGAAACGCCGATGGTATAGAAGAAATTTGAAGCGGACTAACAATGGAGAATATTTCACCTTCATACATTATGTGAATAACAGTCAGTTTCAAATTCTCTTTGAAATAGCGCTTGAGCTTTGCAGAAGTTTTAACACTATTTCATAGTAAAATTACGTATCAATGTAAACCATGAATATGAACATAACATTACTTATCTTCACTTCAAAGAAAAATTAAACTGAAGTACGTCATGTATTCTGAACAAGCTACTGCTAAACTTCAATTCTGTATTCCATGAATTTAAGGTACGAAATCAGAATGGCGTAAGGAACCTATCTCAGATTTCCTGTCAGTGCATAGTCATTGTTTACATACGTATATGAATATTTACGTACAATATACTCATTCAATAACATGTAAAGCTGGTCCATCCATTTATATGCCTGGAATATACAAGGTGAACACTTGCGGTTTGCGGCGTCATATAAACTACCTCAAAAATTTCATGCAAAACGTTAACATACTTCATCAAGGACAACTTTTGAAATGTCTTGGCGATACTCCACGTGAACCCACGCACGAGGATGCTTGCGCTGATGTAATGGAGGATAATCACCAAGGTCACGAACAGGTGAAGCATACACAATGTCATTCATATAATCCCACAGCGAATCGCCGTGATCACATGATTACCTGAATTTTTAGAGGCAGGAGGAAGAAATGCGGAGGACCTAAACATTGAACTGACAACTAAAAATCATTAGATTTGAAACTTTCAGATACGTGATAGTATCGCAAAAGTACTGTTGATATAACTAACAAAATAGATCAAACGAAATCAGCAATAAGACAACGCAGCTCTGTTCTCTGAAATATCGATATAACAAAATAACGAAGTAAATCACAGATAAATCCATTCTTGACACAATTGCTACGTACGGTATAGAGATAGGGCTGCTGAATAAGAGACAGGCTAACGGCACTGGACAGTGTGCACACTAACAGAAAAACAGAGCCTATGTTACTCAGCATGATGCTAACAGACGTAACAGAAACAAAACAGCTGTTCTGCCTCTGCCATTTGTAAAGGATGAATGGCCATAGGTGGTGAACAAATGAGTTTGGCAGTGAACACCACAAGAGAGAATGAGAAGCACATGACCAACAACACAAAAGGGAGAGGAAATGACGGCCACAGCCTTCAGGAAAGAAACTGTCTGAATAGAAAGATATGAAATATATTCGCAGTTGTGAATATGGACTACCGTCATGTGTAAAATGCAATGACGAGAGTGAAAACATATGATAGACCTCGAGTCGAACCCGGGAGTCCCTGTTTTCGTGCGCGGTACCCTTACCGCTTAGCTATGCGAGCCCGACTAACACTCACATCCAAACTTCCATATGTCATCAACAATGTGTGTACAAGCTGTACTCGTACATCCATTTTTTTCTTTTTTTTATTCCCATCGCACATAAAAACAATTTAATAATCATGCTAGACAGTCTTTTAATCACAAGGGAATGGCACAAAATAGATGTTATAAAGCTGACTAGTCTTCCAACTACACTTTCTGGGCATTACTGAAATGTTAATTATCTGATATAACGAGACCTATATATCTTTCACTGGAAAACTGAATAAAGACATTTCCATAAAAGCTTTCAATTTTCATTTTTACATTATAACCAATAATGCAGCTTTCATGTTTTGTGTTTTGACAATATTAGACACACAATCTGATTGTCACATAAGTTCTATACATTCGCTTATAAAATTTCAAAAACTACTTTCTGAAGTAGAAAAAACACGCCAAAAATTTAAATAATATCCTTAAGCTAACTACAATACATCACTGTCAACACAGTCTCCTTTTTTTATATTAACCAATGCCCATTCTTTCAAATATAATTTTTAACATACTACCGAACTTTTTCTTGTGATTCGAATACCTTCTAATTTTGTGGTATTCATACAGCATGTGTACCTTGAACTCTATGGTGCTGTCGGATCCTAGTTTGTTAATGAAGTAATTGACAAAAATTTCCAGCAACCAGTACACAGCATTACTTTTTGCTTCTGGGAAATAGCGTGCTTCAGGCCTGTGGATTAATGACAGTGATATACTCTCAGGGGATGTCATTGTAATAAGAGCTGTTTGCTCCCGGATCCACTTCCAACTATTCATGTAAACGCTGCAAGTGTATATATGAATTATTGTGTCAACGAGATGGCATTGTTGACATAAATTTGTTTCACAGAGTCCGATTGCGTGCAGTCTTCATTCGTGCTAACTATGTTGTTAACTGTCTTGTACCTTGACGTTTTTATATTAGGCGTGAGCGCATTAGAACTAATGTTTTACCAAATCTCAGTCGAATGAATGTTTGGAAACCTATTTTGTTCCGTCCTTCGCTTTTCTTTCGTTCCCGGATTGTGGCTCTTGATGTTAAGTGTCGTGACTGTCTGATTTCGGCACTTACATAACTGAACTCAGCATAGAAAACCCTCACATGCTGTAAACGGCTGTTGATGTTCTGCACGTCAATCGGGGGAAACAGGCTTCGTGGTTTCATTGTCTCGAAAAGTTGGCTGGTTATGCTTTCTCGAGAGTCTCTTATTAAATTAACCTGTCTTTTGATAAAAAGTCCAGAGGCTTCATCCGTTATATCAGTTAGCCCGAGGCCAACAGTTTTAGGATCACTTCACATTTTCACAAAAAAATTGTGATTTTGGACATTATTCTCCTCGCTATCATTCTCTTTATTGGAAACAGCTGGGGAGTATAATAGCCGTTAGCAAGAATGCATGAGTTGATATACTTTGTTCTTTGCATTTGGTTAAAATGTTGAGTTAAATTCTCTATAATGGCTCCTTGTACTTTATCTGCTGCAACTTTCCAGTTAAAGCCATTATTTTGATGGAGGATACTGTCAGGGTAATACCAAGTGTTTTATGTTACCGAACTAATTTTGCCCACTCGACGTTGATATTATCAAAACCTTGAGATTTAACATCTTACTTTTTTTTCGTTTGCATTGGCACCAGATGTTCTACAGTACGTATCAGTCACTGTTGCTAGCATGGTTACCTCTTCATTATTCCTTATAATGACCCCTACAGCGTGAGCATAAGCTCTTATAACTATTTTATTTCCTGGTAATGTTAAGCCTTCTAATCTAACATGGAGATGTCGGAGGAAAGGTTCCAGCGAAATGGCGAAGAGCGACATGGGCGGAGGACTTCCATGAGGAACACCTCTTTTTATTTGCATCGGCCTGGATTGTTGACAATTCACCGCTACTTTTGCATTTATTCCAGTTGTTCTGTTCTTTATGAGCTGTACGATCCCATCGTTGAAACCTACTTTCTTCAACGTCTTCAGACGATATTCATGACTTACTACATCGAAGGCTTTATAAAATTCTAAGAAAAGCACACTTCATGTTCGTTACAGAAGTTATTGCAATGACATCCATGAATTCTGCTAGATTTTGATAATGGTTCTGCCTTGGGCGCAGTTCTGACGTTTACTAATAATTTTATCTGTAAGGCATGAAACTATCTTGTTTACTATTCTAACGATTAATTTATAGTCAGAATTCAGCAGTGAAATTCAACAAAAAAATTTTCCATCTTTGTTTCCATTATTTTTTGGCACAAGAAAAGTTTTACTCCCTATATTCAGCCGGAATCATTTTACGCTGAATAGCCTCTTTTACATTGTCCGTGATTTTTGCACCCACTATTGGCCAGTAACCGATATAAAGCTCTGCTGGCAAATCTTCCGGTCCTGGGGATTTTTTGGGTGGTGCGGCGCACAGGGTCTCATACACGTCCTCTTCACTGACTACCTCGAGAAGATTTTCGTTGTCTTCTACTGTCAGCTGTGGGGCTAGGATGTCAAGGAATTCTTCCAAAGATGCATCACCACTTTGATTCACAGAATATAGCTCGCAATAATAGCGATAAATCTCGCCCATGATATCCTGCTGGATTCTGAGAATGGTACCGTATTTTGTTCGAGTTTCATCATAAGGCTCATTCTTCCGTTTTTCGTATGCTTTACTAAATGATACAGGGAAAAGTAGTTTCGTCTTGTGACATAATTTTCCTTCGATTTTATTTTCAACCTTTCCATTTCATTTCTCTTGTTATTAACTAACTCGGCTTTGACTTTCTTGATGCCTGCTATCAGAAGTGAGGAACCTGCTGAGACATGATCATATAGATCTCTCAGAACGAAATAGTAATATTCTATACTGCATTTCATTTCTCATGCGCTTTGGGCACTGTATTGAATAATAACCTTCCTCAACTTTGGCTTCGCTATTTTAACCCACCAGTCATATCAACCCACCAGGCATATGAACTGCGAGCACGCAGGCATATTGCCCATGCTTCTTTAATCAGGTCTCCTAAATCATGATTCACTAACAAGTAAATGTTCAAATTCCACTGATTCTTGAATCGGCGAACTGGCTGTCGTGTTAGATTTATGCAAGCTAAGACACTTGAATGATCTGAAAAGTACGCAGGAATGGTTTCTACTTTTGTCACGGAAGATTCAAGATTTTTAGAAATATTTAATCTATCAATCCTGCTACGAGATGTTGCTGTGAGACACATTTATGTAACTGACATAACCGGGAATTACTAAATTCGACATTAGAAATTCTTGTAACAGGGCAATATCAGTCGCGCATTCGTACAAAAATTCCTTAAGTGCCGACAATTTCAAACCGGACGTAATTTTATTTATGTTTATAGTAGTGACAGAATAACATTGCATTATTGCGCTGTCACTGTGTAGTTGTTTCGATGAACTAATTTAGTTTCCTGTGGTTTAGGGTTCATTTAAACTATTAAATTTCCTCGGAATGCTGAACATGGAATAACATTTTAATCAGTTTATTAGTTACTGTTCCGCTTTTCTTCTACTTCTGAGGTTTCCTTGTAAACTTTCTGATTTTTCTTCCAGTGATTCGTGTAGGACCGTTTCGTACCGAATATTCTTTGGGCTTGGATCGCCCTCTCCGGATTTTCCCTTCTCTTCGTTATGAGCTACATTCACATTCGGTTCGGTTTTTATTTTACTTCACAGCTCATCTGGAGCAGCAGCAGAGGTTTTCGCAATTTCTGTTCCTGGCGCCTGCCCTGTGGTGTTGACCGTGATTTCGTTTTGGCCACCACTTCCTTTGTCTTTATTAAAATCACTTATTTCCTGATCGAAGGAAACAAATGGAGACGGCAGTTGTGCAACCTCTCCCTAACAGATAGTTGCTGATCTTTGCAGGCAGCTACTTCACCTGTAGTTTCTTGCAAATTAATACTGACTACACCCGCTTCATTTTCTGGTACTGCATGTTTATTATATTTCTATTCATCAGTTTTCATTCACATTCTGCTTTCCGGTTCCTCTGTCTCCTCATCGCGTTGTTTTTGATTGCGAACTGTGAGAGTTGTACAGGACAGCTCGTCCTCTGAACAATTGTGAATTGTCTCTAGAGGTCGTTTTTTCAGTTCCATTTCAGTTTCACGAGTAGCGGTAACAGGGCTTCCCTTTGTTGTTAACGGGGGAAATTGACTGTTATCGAGAAGGGAGACATCAACTTGGTCCGCTACGTTAACATCCTCAACCAGTTAATCCGACCTACTCTTTGGTAACCGATCATTTAAGGTATGTTTCTGACGCTGTATCAAATTACTTTTAAGAACAACAGTTCGCCGCGGACATTCCTGTCTGAAGTGGCCGGTTTCGTTACACTAATGATGTAGCTTCCTGACCTGTAAAAACAATTTGGGCTTTATACCCACAAACAGCCGCGCGGGATTAGCCGAGGGGTCTCAGGCGCTGGAGTCATGGACTTAGGATAATTTAGGTTAAGTAGTGTATAAGCTTAGCAGTTAAGTCCCATAAGATTTCACACACATTTGAACGTTTTTCATACCCACAAACAGTTATGTGAGACAGAATATTTGTCTTAATGTCCATCTCTACGCAACGGACCCATTTGAAACACTGCAATTTAAAGCGAGGCGACCATCTTTCATTTGAAATTGATTCAACGTCCCCGTAGTTTGAAAGAGCTTCATTAATCTTGTTGTTGTTGTTGTTGTTGTAGCGGTCTTCAGTCCTGAGACTGGTTTGATGCAGCTCTCCATGCCACTCTATCATGTGCAAGCTTCTTCATCTTCCAGTACCTACTGCAACTTACATCCTTTTGAATCTGCTTATTGTATTTATCTCTTGGTCTCCCTCTACGATTTTTACCCTCCACGCTGCCCTCCAATACTAAATTGGTGATCCCTTGATGCCTCAGAACATGTCCTACCAACCGATCCCTTCTTCTCGTCAAGTTGTGCCACAAACTTCTCTTCTCCCCAATCCCATTCAATACTTCCTCATTAGTTATGTGATCTACCCATCTAATCTTCAGCATTCTTCTGTAGCACCACATTTCGAAAGCTTCTATTCTCTTCTTGTCCAAACTATTTATCGTCCATGTTTCACTTCCATACATGGCTACACTCCATACAAATACTTTCAGAAATGACTTCCTGACACTTAAATTTATACTCGATGTTAACAAACTTCTCTTCTTCAGAAACGCTTTCCTTGCCATTGCCAGTCTACATTTTATATCCTCTCTACTTCGACCATCATCAGTCATTTTGCTCCCCAAATAGCAAAACTCCTTTACAACTTCAAGTGTCTTATTTCCTAATCTAATTCCCTTAGCATCACCCGACTTAATTTGACTACATTCAATTATCCTCGTTTTGCTTTTGTTAATGTTCATCTTATATCCTCCCTTCAAGACACTATCCATTCCATTCAACTGCTCTCCCAAGTCCTTTTCTGTCTCTGACAGAATTACAATGTCATCGGCGAACCTCAAAGTTTTTATTTCTTCTCCATGGATTTTAATACCTACTCCGAATATTTCTTTTGTTTCCTTTACTGCTTGCTCAATATACAGATTGAATAACAGTGGGGAGAGGCTACAACCTTGTCTTACTTCCTTCCCAATCACTGCTTCCCTTTCATGTCCCTCGACTCTTATAACTGCCATCTGGTTTCTGTACAAATTGTAAATAGCCTTACGCTCCCTGTATTTTACCCCTGCCACGTTTGGAATTTGAAAGAGGGTATTCCCGTCAACATTGTCAAAAGCTTTCTCTAAGTCTACAAATGCTAGAAACGTAGTTTTGCCTTTCCTTAATCTTTCTTCTAAGATAAGTCGTAAGGTCAGTATTGCCTCACGTGTTCCAGTATTTCTACGGAATCTAAACTGATCTTCCCCGAGTTCGGCTTCTACTTGTTTTTCCATTCGTCTGTAAAGAATTCGTGTTAGTATTTTGCAGCTGTGGCTTATTAAACTGATTGTTCGGTAATTTTCACATCTGTCACCACCTGCTTTCTTTGGGATTGGAATTATTATATTCTTCTTGAAGTCTGAGGGTATTTCGCCTGTTTCATACATCTTGCGCACCAGATGGTAGAGTTTTGTCAGGACTGGCTCACCCAAGGCCGTCAGTAGTTCTAATGGAATGTTGTCTACTCCGGGGGCCTTGTTTCGACTCAGGTCTTTCAGTGCTCTGTCAAACTGTTCACGCAGTATCGTATCTCCCATTTCATCTTCATCTATATCCTCTTCCATGTCCATAATATTGTCCTCAAGTACAACGCCCTTGTATAGACCCTCTATATACTCCTTGCACCTTTCTGTTTTGCCTTCTTTGCTTAGAACTGGGTTTACATATGAGCTCTTGATGTTCATACAAGTGGTTCTCTTATCTCCAAAGGTCTCTTTAATTTTCCTGTAGGCAGATCATTCTCAATTTCAATGGGAAGATTCAAGACACGAACGGTTTTGTAATGAATGTCAGCTCTCTAGATGGAAAATTTACTTTTATATCTATTTCTATGCACAAAATCTATTTCATAGCAGCACGTTCATAGCACTTTAACTTGACAAAAGTACAGTATTTTTCCTGATGTTGATACCCCCTAGGGAAGTCTGATCTGGCGAGATGGCGTAAGGTAGGGTCGGTCGTAGACGGTTTGCAAATATTCTGGTGAATATCTTCATGTCGCAGTTGACGAGTGTTAGCGGGTGGTAATCTTGTATTCGAGCCCCACCTTTAGGTTTGTGAACCGGTATAATTATTCCTTCTACGAAGGTCGCAGGGAGCGGCACCGCGGGGGACATAAGTTCCCGACAGATGTCTGTTAACTTGGGAGCCAGTAAATAATGGAAAGTTCTATAAAACTCCACAGGGAGCCCGTCCGGGCCAGGAGATTTATTCCCAGCTCCTTTACCGATGGCGTCGATAACTTCGTCTTCCGTAATGTCGTTCAATAATTCAGTTTGTAAATCCTGTGGGACAACGCCGTAAACCAGTTGTGAGACTGCTGTCACCGTTGTTGGGTCGGAACACTGAGCAGAATAAAGTAGTGCGTAATGGTCGAAGAAGGCTGCAGCAATATCGCGTTGTGTGGTGTGATGACGGCCGTCCTCAGTGGTGACGGCATGTATCAGCGCCCGTCTTCGCAGTGTACGTTCTCGGATGACGTGGTACATGGTGGGTCGTTCCGTTGCGAGTCTCTCTTGTGTTCGCGCTCGGTCGATCGTCCCTTCGAGGTGGCGGCGCATATGGGCTACAATCTGTGCTTTCGCACGCTGAACTGTCAACTGTCGTTCCGGTGTGGGTGGCAAGGAGGCGCATTCGCGAAGGACGGTGAAATAAAAATCAAGGGTCTGCCTCCTCCAAGCAGCAGTCTCACGACCATACGTAATAAAGGTTCGCCGTAGGGCCGGCTTGGCGCAGGTTAACCACCAACTAATCGACGTAGGATACGTTGGGAGGCGGCGGACGCACAAACGCCACGTGTCTTCGATGGCGCGTCGACAATCCGGAGAAGCGAGATGAGCAAGGTTTAATTTCCAGGGATGTCGGCTACGCCACACCCGTTGGCGACGAAGGGTGACGGCACATATATAGGCCTCGCGATCAGAAAAATCTACTGGCCACACCTCCGCGTCACTCACCGTTGCCGCGAGAAAACGGGAGACGTAAATCCTATCGATGCGACTAGACGAGTGACTCGTGAAATGGGTGTATCCAGGTCCATTTCCTCGAACATGTTCCCATGTATCTACCCACTGGAGATCGTCGATGAGTGACCCAAGTTCGGGGCACGGTGAATGGCGTGGCAGATGATCTTTAGGTGCTTGGGTGCAATTGAAATCGCCCCCTAATATCAAGTCATCGTGCCTGCCCTGAAAAAGGGGTGCTACTCCTTCTGATAAGAAGAGCGATCGGTCACGACGGCGATTCGTTCCGGAAGGGGCGTACACATTGATAAAGCGGACGCCTTGCAGCGTTACGGCCATTCCTCTAGCGTCGGGGAGATATCGAACTTCGTCCGCCTCGAGGCCCTCTCTGAGAAGAATTGCGACTCCACTGTTAGTTGGCGAGGCGTGGGACACATGAGCTGTATAACCATACATACCCGGGAAATCGGCGACGAAGACTTCTTGGAGAAAGACAATGTCAACGCCTGCTGCATTGAGCATGTCTTGGAGCAGCGACAACTTCGTGCGTGTCCGAATGGTGTTAATGTTGATGGTCGTTAAGCGATAAGTCTGTAAATCGTCTCCTGCGGTGGGGGCCGCCGTCATTGTCGCCGTAAAAGGTGGGGCCTGTGATCTGCTGGCCGCGTCCGTTCCGTCATCTGTTGCTACTCGGGAGGGGCCGAGTTTTGGGAGGAGAGACCCCTCTCCTCATCCACCACAGCGGCCGTAGAATCGTCTTCAATGTCATCCGCCCAAGGCCCGTAAATTAACGGTGGCTGCGGTAGAACACTTGTGGGCTCAGTGACTAAGGGTGAATCCGCAGTTGTTTCCGGTTGTGTACCAACGGCGGAATCGGGTTTGTCAAAATCAGACAAAGTGACCGGTGAGGGCGATCTCGTATCATCCATTTTCCTCGTCGTTTCGTCGGCCGTCCGGTCGTCAACTGGAGAAGACGTCCGCTGGAGGCAATCGTCTGAGGGTGTGCGACGTCGCTTTTTATGTTTTCTCGGTGACCTTTGTTTGCGGACGTGGGTTTCTGTGTCCGAAAGAGCTTGTGGCTCCCGTATAGCATCCCCCTCAGGTAGAAAGGCAGAGGTTGGTACAACCCTAGCGTCGAGTTCCATTTTCTCGTCCGAATCTTCATGTGGAGTCGATAGGCGGCGTTCTGCAACCTCTGCAGACACCGTAATGGTGTTGGTCAATCCAGGACCGGCGACAGGCGCGTATGCTAACTCTTCCCGTCTTCCGGAGGGGTTGTCGTCTGTCATGACAGTCGATCGTGTCACCTCTGCGTAATTGAGGGGGAGGGCACATGACCCTCCTGGCCGCAACCAGTACAAGTACGAGGTTGTCCGTTGTACATTACTATTGCTCGACAGCCACCTATGACTAAGTAGGACGGCACATGTTTCTTTAATTCAATTTTCACTTGACGGACGCCGTTGAGGACCTGGTACGTCTCGAAGGTGTTCCATTTTTCGGCCACGTGACTAATTACCGTCCCATAAGGGCGGAAAGCTGAGGTAACGACGTCCGGTGGTACTTCGAAAGGGAGTTCGAAGACTGTTAGTGTGCATAATCCTAGTACAGCATGGTCAACAATATCCTCTCCGATGTGACCATCGGAGTGTTTGAACTTGAGAGTATTCGCGCATCTGTTCACAACTGCGTGACATAGCTCGTCATCGACCATCTTGACGTAAACGACGCTACTTGTGATGGATAGGTGGATACCGATGAGGTCTGTGTTGGTATTTGAACTTCGTCACGGATGAATCGTTCGACTTCAAAGGCTCGTGGTCGTGCGTAGTCGGGCTGGAAGGTGATCTTGATGGTAGCCTTTCTGTACGAATGAGCCATGGCAACTCAGTGTTAACGGACTCGAGTATTAGCTGCTGCGAGGAAGTAAACAAACTATGCGAGCTCGCGACTCTGCGAGCGGGACGTAAACAAGACGTCCTCGCCGCTCACCGGCCGAAAGCAGACTACGCGCCTAGAACCGCGAGACCACCGCGGCTGGCACATGGATGCACACCGAAGAACTTTAGATCGTGATTCGGATTAAAGCAGGCACTGCAATATCGTATGAATAGAAAGAGGTGGAAAATGGGAAGAGACAGTCGTTAGGTAGGACTATAAAAGCCAGTGTAGCAGCATCTTTAAACTCTTCGCCGGTGTGCCCAGACATTATGTATTAGGCAAATAGCGGTATCAGGAACGTGTCACGTTGTAGATAGTTATTTTATGGATAATATCGCCCTATTAGTGAACGTAAGAGAAATCAACATGTATTAAGGTGAAGCAGGTATCTAAACTAAGAAAAAAATTATACTCTGCGATCAGGGCCGGGCGATGCCGAACGGCTACCACGTCTCCTCTCTCATATGACGTCACACGGATGTTGTATCAATGGACGTGGGAAAGGCACACCGTTCTCCCGGACGCTGTCGACTTTCCAAACACAGGAGGCGTTGCTTCTTCATCATGCAGCTCATCATTTGGATGAGTGGACACCGCTCTGGCAAGATAAAAAAAATCCTTGGCGTTACTGGGAACTGAACCGGGTCGTCCAAATTGCAGTCAGATCTGCTGACAACTTAGCTACTGAGATAGACATAATGAATCCTCTGTAAAAATTAACTCTCAAAAGGTTTCGAAGAGATCAATAGGGACGTGCTGTGGTGTTAAGGGAGCCTGCTTACTAGGTTCGCTAGACAAACATTCAAAAACAAATCGTGTTAATGAGGACAAACACACACACCCATGCCCGAGGGAGGACTCGAACCTCCGCCGGGACCAGCCGCACAGTCCATGACTGCACCGCCTAGACCGATCGGCTAACCCTGGGCGGCGATCTTCTGATGAATTTACTAGTCAATAAACGACAGCATCATCTGCAAACAACCTAAGACGGCTGCTCAGATTGTCTTCTAAATCGTTTATATAGATACAGAACAGCATGGAGCCTAAACGCTACCTTGGAGAACGCCAGAAAACATATCTGTTTCATTCGATGGCTTTCCGTCAGTTACTACGAACTGTGACCTCTGTGATAGGAAATCACAAACGCAGTCACATAGCTGAGACGATATTCCATAAGCACGCAATTTTACTACAAGCCGCTTGTGGGGTACAGTGCCAAATACCTCCATGACCATGTATTTTCATCCTACTGATTACGATACGTCCTGTGTACAGATTTTGTGCTTGGGTGCCCTATGTAGCCGCTTTTGTCGTGTGATCTTACACCGGCCCTGTGCAACGTATCCATACGAGACGTCAAGAGAATGGAAAGGCGGTCGAAGCTAGCGTCAATAGCAGTGAGATCGCACTAGATGGAATGTCAGTTCAAAGTCACCTCGTTACACGCAGTACCGAATGGAAAAGTAAAGTTGCGAAATACCCCATGTCCACCAAATGTCGGAATATACTATCGGAACAGAGGAAGAACGAGCGGTAAAGTTAATGGCCAAAGAAAACATCATAATGAATTTGCCTGATGAAATGTGTGTGATAGACCCTTGAGAAAGGGATACAACATAAAAAGTTTCGCCCAAACATTTCGAAACACCTACATGTATTTACTAGAAAATAGACACTACTGACCATTAAAATTGCTATACCACTAAGATGACGTGCTACAGACGCGAAATTTAACCGTCAGGAAGAAGATGCAGTGTTATGCAAATGATAAGCTTTTTAGAGGATTCACAAAAGGTTGGCGCCGGTGGCGACACCTACAATGTGCTGACATGAAAGTTTCCAACCGATTTCTCATACACAAACAGCAGTTGACCGGCGTTGCCTGCTCAAACGTCGTTGTGATGCCTCGTGTAAGGAATGCGTACCATCACATTTCCGACTTTGATAAAAGCCGGATTCTAGCCTATCGCGATTGCGGTTCATCGTATCCCGACATTGCTCCTCGCCTTTGTCGAGATCCAATGAGTGTTAGCAGAATATGGAATCGGTGGATTCAGGAGGGTAATACAGAACGCCGTGCTGGATCCCAATGGCCTCGTATCACTAGCAGTCGAGATGGCAGGCATCTTATCCACATGGCTGTAACGGATCGTGCAGCCACGTCTCGATCCCTGAGTCTACAGTTGGGGACGTTTGCAAGACAACAACCATCTGCACGAACAGTTCGACGACGTTTTCAGCAGCATGGACTATCAACTCGGTGACCATGGCTGCGGTCACCCTTGACGCTACATCACAGACAGGAGCGCCTGCGATGGCGTACTCAACGACGAACCTGGAGGCACTAATGACAAAACGTCATTTTTTCGGATGAATCGAGGTTCTGTTTACAGCATCATGATGGTCGCATCCGTGTTTGGCGACATCGCGATGAACGCACATTGGAAACGTGTATTCGTCATCGCCATACTGACATATCACCCGGCGTGATGGTATGGGGTGCCATTGGTTACACGTCTCGGTCATCTCTTGTTCGCATTGACGGCACTTTGAACAGTGAACGTTACATTTCAGATGTGTTACGACCCGTGGCTTTACCCTTCATTCGATCCCTGCGAATCCCTACATTTCAGTAGGATAATGCACGATAGCATGTTGCAGGACTGTACAGGCCTTTCTGGGTACAGAAAATGTTCGGCTGCTGCCCTGGCCCGCACATTCTCCAGATATCTCACCAACTGAAAACGTCTGGTCAATGGTAGCTGTGCAACTGGCTCGTCAAAATACGCCAGTCACTACTCTTGATGAACTGTGGTATCGTGTTGAAGCTGCATGGGCAGCTGTACCTGTACACGCCATCCAAGCTCTGTTTGACTCAATGCCCAGTAGTTATTACGGCCAGAGGTGGTTGTTCTGAGTACCGATTTCTCAGGAAATATGCACTCAAATTGCGTGAAAACGTAATCACATGTCATTTCTAGTATAATATATTTGTCCATTGAATACCCGTTTATCATCTGAATTTCTTCTTGGTGTAGCAATTTTAATGGCCAGTAGTGTACTTAGAAACACATCGTACAGTATTCAGAATGCAGTACATACTACCTGTTTATGTTATTTATTGTGTTTGTACGATTCCGAACCACAGTAGGTAAAACCAGAACCATTACAGAATCACTTTGTCGTCTGTCTGTCTGTCCCACTGTCAAGAGCCCTTTTTCTCAGGAACTGGGAGAGGTATCAAGCTGAAATTTATCTCATATGCCAACGTCTATCGTCCCTTAGAAGTTTGAAAAACGTCAGCTTCCAAGTCATGCAATCAAATGATAGGGCCACTTCTGTCACATATTTTGATATTTGCAAAAGACACTCATGAAAACCTATGTGGCACTTCGCTTTAACGAGAAGCAAAGTTTCAAACTAAACTAAAATTCCGAAAACTGTTAATATGTAATTATAGCATACAGAAATATATTTTGTGGCTATTTGTTGTCGATCTGCCTGTTCGTCTATCAAGACGGCTTTAACTCTGGAACAGGTTGGTGTATCAAGTTCATATTTATGTCAGATCCTAAAGTCTATGGTCCCTTGGTGGGGTAAATAATTTAAGCTTGCAAGTTAAAGCTCCCAAAAGATACGGACATATATGTAACATGTTTTGACACTCGCAAACTCACTCATCAGGTCACCTGGCGGTCTGGCGATAAGGCGCGTGCCTGAAAAGCCGAGGGATTGTGGGACCGAGTCTCTTCGTTTTAACCCAGGTTTCCCGTATCAACGATGTGAGGAGTCACCAGAAATGTCCACCTTCAACTGTAGTCGGTTGGATAACTGGGGTGCGTTAGGAACACGCAAGGGTGCAATAGAAAGACTTGCACCAGACCACTGAGTCACAAGAAACTATTCTTATTATCTACATACAAAATCAAGTTTTACACGGAACATTAAGAATATGAGTTCTGGTCGCACTCGTCTGCGTTTTTTTCCCATATTATGCGGGAAAAGGCAGCATTTTCTGCTCCAATATACCGGACGTTTTCACTATCGAAAAAACTTATTTACTGAAAACTGCTTTGTCAGTTTCTGTTCTAATTTTCATATGGTGTAGGCCTTTTCTTTGTCCAGGTATTCTAAAATCTAAATTATTTATAGCTTGCAGATATTTGACCTGTCTTGTGGAAGAACACTCAACGGTGAAAATATGAAAATCGTCAAGGAGTGTTTTAATGTAGCACGAAAGCAGTTCAGAATAATAAAATGAGGACTGCGAAGATGCAAAAGCACGAAATCCAACTCTGTACTTAGATTAGATTAGATTAGATTAATACTTGTTCCATAGATCATGAATACGACACTTCGTAATGATGTGGAACGTGTCAGGTTAATAAAAGATGTCTGTACAAGAAATTACATTACACAAAATATTGCATGACACTAATGATTAAGTTTTTTTTTAGTTTATATCTAAAAATTCAGCCAATGAGTAGAAGGAGTTGTCATCTAGAAATTCTTTTAATTTATTTTTAAATGTTAGTTGGCTATCTGTCAGGCTTTTGATGCTGTTTGGTAGGTGCCCAAAGACTTTTGTGGCAGCATAATTTACCCCTTTCTGTGCCAAAGTCAGATTTAACCCTGCATAGTGAAGATCATCCTTTCTCCTGGTGTTATAGGTATGAACACTGCTATTACTTTTGAATTGGGTTGGATTATTATCAACAAATTTCATAAGGGAATATATATACTGTGAGGTTACTGTGAGGATCCCTAGATCCTTAAACAGATGTCTGCAGGATGACCGTGGGTGGGCTCCAGCAATTATTCTGATTACACGTTTTTGTGCAATGAATACTTTTCTACGCCCCAGAATATGATGCCATACGAAAGCAGTGAATGAAAGTAGGCATAGTGAGCTAATTTACTGAGATTCTTATCACCAAAATTTGCAATAACCCTAATAGCATACGTAGCTGAACTCAGACGTTTCAGCAGACCATCAATGTGTTGCTTCCAGTTTAACCTCTCATCAATGGACACACCTAAAAATTTTGAAAATTCTACCTTAGCTACAGACTTCTGTTCAAATTCTATATTTATTACTGGAGTTGTGCCATTTACTGTACGGAACTGTATATACTGTGTTTTATCAAAATTTAAAGAGAGTCCGTTTGCTGAGAACCACTTAATAATTTTGTGAAAAACATCATTTACAATTACATCACTTAGTTCTTGGTTTTTGGATGTTATTACTATACTTGTATCATCAGCAAAAAGAAGTAACTTTGCATCTTCATCAATGTGGAATGGTAAGTCATTAATGTATATCAAGAACAGTAAAGGACCTAAGACCGAACCCTGTGGGACCCCGTGCTTGATAGCACCCCAGTTTGAGGAATCAGCTGTTGTTTTAACATTAAACGAACCACTTATTTCAACTTTCTGCATTCTTCCAGTTAAGTATGAATTAAACCATTTGTGCACTGCCCCACTCAAACCATAATGATTTAGCTTATCTAAAAGATAACCATGAGTAGTTGCACCGAAAATACATTAACTTCCGAGACTTACAGGCTGTGATGCTCAGAACTTTCTTCCCGAGTCTCGCCCTTCTCTTTCTGTTGACAGCATGTCTGGATTCTATGATTTGAAATGCATTTTGAAATGTTCTGAAGCTTTGTTCCGTCTTGTCAATTAACTTAATACAGACGAAATTGGATAAAAGTGCAGGCCTAGACTGTAAACATAAGCTTCTTGCAAAACAGCTCTGGCGCCACATCTAGTGCCCCCGTTTGTCTTTCCAGCAATTTTGAACAGCATCCCTTTCTCGTGCTCGGGAACAGGAAGTCAAGTCGAATTCGCTGGAGTGTAACATGGTCCGGTATGGAGGGCACAGCAGAATGAGTTATCCTGCAGAATGGCACCCTGTGTGTGTGTGTGTGTGTGTGTGTGTGTGTGTGTGTGTGCGTGTGTGCACGGGGAAGTCAGAGAGAGAGTGTATGTTTTGCGCGGCGCGGGCCGCCAAGTCACGGAAGACGCGGCGCTGGCGCCAAGAAAGTTGCGCGGCAGCGGCGGCGGCAGCACAATGGCTGCGCCGGAAGTGGCTGGCGCCCGGCGGCTGGTCGGCGACCTGTTGGCGGGGATTCCCCGCCGCCACTTCCGGTCGCCGGAGCCGCTCCGCTGGTCGCGCCCCCCGGAGTGGTGTGGCAGCCGTGGTCTGTGTGCAGGCAGCTCAGCTGGCTTTGTTTACCCTCACGTCAACTAACCTTATAGACTAAATCTCTCGACAAGGAAATCAGAGTGATCGTGGGGACGAGAGCGGTTTTCATTTCAGTCAGTGTAATGGTACACTGACAAGTCGGAGACATCTTCAGTCCCGTTTCACACGCTACAGTCTGTGAAATTCAGCAAAACGCTTTCTTTTCTATTATCCACAGTTATATAAGATGCAATAGTCAGTCAATAGGTTGCACACAATATTTTTGAAAAACGCATTAACCAGGTATCGATAGTTCTACGACTATATTCATCAGAATGGTAAAAGGTACTGTGGCGTCACCGCCAGACACCACACTTGCTAGGTGGTAGCCTTTAAATCGGCCGCGGTCCGTTAGTATACGTCGGACCCGCGTGTCGCCACTATCAGTGATTGCAGGCCGAGCGCCGCCACACGGCAGGTCTAGTCTAGAGAGACTCCCTAGCACTCGCCCCAGCTGTACAGCTGACAAGCTAGCGATGGTTCACTGTCTACATACGCTCTTAGTTGCAGAGACGACAGTTTAGCATAGCCTTCGGCTACGTCATTTGCTACAACCTAGCAAGGCGCCATATTCAGTTACTACAATCCATATTCCTCAAGAATCTATTCTGAACAGATAATATTGTGAATCATGTACCGTCGAGAGCGATGTTCATCATTAATGGATTAAAGTAAAGTATCAAACTAATTGCGTCCGCTTTCTGAATTCCTTGTCATGTACCAGACCTCACGTCAGTATAGTTCTTCCCTCCTCACGCCGGCCTGCGTGAGCTAAAACGCGTGCATTTCGGCCTCCTTTCGTAACACGGTGTTGGCTCTTCTGCCAACACAACAGTTACCTAGAAAAATATATTAGGTATAGACAATATTCGTAAAACAGATACACTTGCGAAAATTCTCATCCAAAGCCAGAAAACTGTGCTTACATCAAATCACACAACAACTTTCAAATTTCAGCAAAAGTGCTCTCGTCAAATATCATTATCTACAGTATTAAATAGTAATTTTTTTAAGACGCTAATCTATAATTATATGAGTTTTGTGTGATTTACATTTATTTCATATTTATATCAGTTTCTGTAACAGTTAACGTTGCTTTAATAGTTACACAGAAATGTAAGGCATTCATTGTTTGAATAGCCTTCAAATAAATCTTCAGGAATAGTAAAAATGTTTGACGATTCGTTTATACGGAATTGTAAAGAATGACATAAAAGCTTTCTGAAAATGTTAATCGTAATTGTGGACTGAATTAGGATATAAAATTGCGAATTTAAAATACGATGCTGCACTTAACCAACCATTACATATTCATTACTTACTAGTACTTAACACTAAAACTGGGATTTATGCACAAAAAATACGATTAGAATTTGATAACTCTATGTCAAGTAACAGCTTTGACAATAAGTAATCTTGTTAGCAATGAAGTATGGCTTTGCACGAGTATCACTGCTCGCTTAAGCGCTACATTGTTAAAAAATGAGATCGCTCTTTGGGCAAACTGATGCAAGAGCGAAAGTAGCTAAATGTGCTGATAGGAAGAAGTATCTGTTTTCACGTTTGGAAGTCGCAAGTGACGAGTATTTCCGCTAGGTCCGGTTACACAAATACTATGTGGGTGATACAATTAATACTTAATGTAAATACTAGTTCTGAATTATAGTTCCTCTTACCAGTGCCTAAGTTTGTTCAAATTGGAACATGTTAAATATTTGTAGCTGTTGGCTACTTTGACTTGCAGATCATAAAACGTTCCAATATGTTGTTCATTCGGCAGCATCATGAAAAATGGCTATAAACGGCTATAAATAAAAGTTTTAAGTTTTAATTGATTTGTATATTCAGTACGAGTTATCACGCACAAAATATAATATCTGTAATAGTAATAATAATAATAATAATAATAATAATAATAATAATGTACCTATCTTGAACAGCGCTATGAACAGTTCAGAGGCGAACTCTGCAGAAAGTTCCAGGTGAAATGGTCTATCGCCCAGACTTCTAATCACCAAAAGTTAATTTTAAGCCTGAAAAGTGGAAAATAATCTCGCCACTCACCACGCTGTTTTGTCATAATTACGGGCGGCATACAGCCAATGACTTCAATGAAATCTAAGCAATCCAGAGTGGTGTACAGTTCTCGAGAATACACTTCCTATTTTTGTAGAAAATGCTTTTGGTAGGTGCCTGTCTGAAACGACATCCGAGGCTGATGCGAACTGATCGATATCTCATTGCGAAGAATCTCTTTCTACTGCCCCTCTGGCTGTATTTATATATGGACAGAGCTGACCGCCAAAGCTTGACGACAAATGTGCCTGCCGTCGTGTTTCCATACAGTCCTACACTGTGGCAGAGTCACATCCAAACACCCCGCAAATATGGTTACTGAACAACTTGTCCAGCCGGCCGAATGTAGACGCACAGTGTAGGCCCCTTTCAATTTCTGTCAGATGGTGATAATGCTGTCTTACACGAGTATGCGGCATCCTATGTCCTTCACGGTGCTCACTCAACATCTGACACTGTTGACGCCCCTTATACCCTTTACCGGACCTGGTAACAACACAAATGCAGTATCGTCAGAGACAAATTCAACTATAAACATTTACGATACTGCGGTCTCTTCCTTGTTAACGAGAAGGATGCAATGTTCCTCTGGACATGCATGCATATCAGCCGATACCAGGCAGCGACAATTAAAATGTCTTCCTGTGTGCGGGAATTTAATAATGTGTGCACGAGTACATGTGGTGACGTAGGACCGACGACATATGGCAATTTAAAAGCGGTTAAGCCATAAATAGCTTCACGTCTTTGTCACGCAGCGTAGAATGCGGTTTAAGAAGACTTCTATCCATGCTAAAACCATCGATCCCAGAGGTAGACTGGTGTGCAAAAGTTGTGGACGAATATGGATGTTGCATGACGTCCCTCTGCCAGGTAATGTAGCTCGACCAAAATTGCTACATACAAAGAACTGCTACAGCATACTACATAAAGTAACTGCGACAAATATGCAACGAAACGAAATGAAATAATAAGTTTTTTTCACATGCGATTAGACCAACAAAAATATGACTTTTATTCAGAGACAACAACTACAATATTCTACATTACAAAAGCGTGTGACAATATGTGACGCCCCTCTTACCTCAGCCAGCCGTGACATCAGCTGCGAGTATAGTTATCCAAGATGGCGGCCTGGATACTTGGCAACAGTGCATGACATCATAAAAGATGACGGCTTTTGGTGAGAAAGCGTCACGCCCCCCACTGATGGGAAGAGAGCGGAGCACATCGCGACGACACATCTACCAATTCCACAATGTGAGAGTCACAGCACAACAGGTTACAGGCCGCAAGCCAATGTGAATCTAATAGAAAGGCAAAACACGGAACCAGTAACGGGAAATATAAACGAATCTTTCAGTCCGATACACGAGGAACGGTACAGTGTAGGCAACTGCACGCCACTGCGTAGATACCATGCTAAATGGGACATAAATATGTCTGCTCAAGATCCAAATATGGTAGAATAAGGACAAGAAAATATGACACAAGTAAAAGAAACGGGTCCTGTTGTGAAAACACAAACGCCATGTGGTGGAAGGGAAAAATTTGATAATGATCACTTTTTGACAGAAATTTCCAACATCACAAAGAAAGTTAGAACGGCTTACATTTACGCATGTTCATAAATCAATTCCAGATCGGTTTACCAGTGCATTGGCCGCTTAGCCATAAACTTGACTTCATTTGTGGGCATATGGACGACGCAATAGCGCAAACCATGCAAAGAGTAGCGGCGAACTGTCATTCATGTGAACAATTTAAAACTGCATTCATGGAGCCGTACTGGTCTACAGAAACACAAAACAGAATAAAGTATGAGTTGTTGTAGAGAGAGTTGTTGGAAAATTCCGGAGAAAAGAAACCCGTTAGATTTTTCGAATATATGACAAAGAAAAATCGGTGTTTAGATAATCCATAGAGTGATGGGGAACTGATACGGATGTGCATAATGAAGTTACCGTTACGTTATAAGCAGTCATTGGTTGGTAGGGCAGGAGATAACATACAAGCATTTAAAGGAATGTTAAGAGTACTTGAATTCATATTCAGTGAAGATAATGCAAGAAAACAACGTACAAGCAGAGGAAACAGTAGTAGGGGGAATAACAGGTACCGATCAGGTTTTAGTGATAACTCCAACGGTAGTAGTAACGTAGGAAAAGGCAATGGTTTCGTAAGGAGTGGTAGTCACCCGTGGGAGAACAATAATAACTATGGTTTTGGTAATGCACAGAGGGCAAATAACGATTATGGTTTCGGAGCACAGAGGAATTATAATGGGGGATTTGGTTCTAGAAACTACGGTGGTAACTGTGATCCGAATTACAATCCCCGTGCAAACGAAGGCGGAAGGTTTAGAGATTTTCAGCAGAAAAATCCAGGTTATTCAGGTGGAGGTGGAATGGCAAGAACGCAGAATGGTTGCGAAAATCAAGCTTCAGCGGGTCAAAACATGCGAAATGAACCGATAGAGGAAGTCGAGGAGAGGCCACCAAACCCAGGTAAAAGACAACATTGACGAGATGGGTGGTACGAAGGTCACAAATAATTAGATCGAACAATGAAGTTAATTGTATAATCAAACACGTAAATAGACTTAGTTTTTGCCGTGCGTGATTAGCCGAGCGGTCTGAGGCGCTGCAGTCATGGGTTGTGCGGCTGGTCCCGGCGGAGGTTCAAGTCCTCCCTCGAGCGTGGGTGGGTGTGTTTGTCCCATAAGATTTCACACACAGACTTAGTTTTGATAAGCCAGATTTTGAAGTGAGTTTAAGAAGAGATCGAATACAGACGCCAGCAGGCTAGGATTCAATTGACTGGGGAGGCATAACGGTGAATACAGACAGCAGTACAAATATTGATGATGTAACGCATTTATACGAAACGGTGAATGTAATAGTATGCCATAAGGATAAAGCACCATGGATAACACCAGTAGTGATACCTAGTTAGAAGTGAATTCCCACCAGTAACTAAAGTAAAACATTGTTATTTGGAAATTTACCACCAAGCGATGAGGTTCCAGCGTTGAAAGTAAAATTCTTTTCTATATAGAAAGGTTAGACAAAAGAAAAAAGAGGAGTCCACACAGGAATTTAGTTGTATTACATGTCCTGAAATGAAAGAGAAGGAAAGAGACCAAAATGCACACAAATAAAACTTTTAACGATTAATTTCAATAAATTCTGTAAGGAGGTAAAATAATAATGATGATAAAAAGACAGGAAAGAAATAACTAACGTAGCTCTTCTGCAAAAGAAATGTGTTCTGGGGAAAGAATTGAACGTAAGAAGAAAAATAGAGATCAGCATCTACCACAAAATGATACTGAAATAGAAGTATGTAATAATTAAGTATAAGAAGTCGTTAGGAGGTAATTATTAGGTTAGAGAATTGAAATTTTAAGCTAAGTATGAAACATGTTATTTCGTGGAAGGAGGTAGAACAGGAGTATGTTATGTTCACCAGAAAAGGTTTCTATATGGAAGAGTACAATGAGGGAAGATAGGAATGTAAAAGTTTGAGATCGAGAAATTAGGAGGAAGGGATAAGTACCAGAAAGATGGAAGGGAACAGCTCGTATGGAAATCTACCGACGAAATGATCCACGGTGAATCGGCATAAGGATTTGACGAATATGGAAGCGGGAAAGTTTTGGCTGCCAATAATGATTCTCCAATTCAACAGTACGACAGGCATATTCATAATGGAACAACGGCTACCTCTCATTCACGACACACCCAGATCTCGATGGGAGCACGGCGAGGCACGGGTGACAGTCATGCCACACTCAATGGAAACGCGGCGAGGTGCATACGAAGTATCATACCACACTCAAAGGAGACACGGTGAGGCACGCAGCCGAGCGCCATTCCACGTTTGACGGAAACATGTCGCAGCTCTTGAAGAAAAAGTGAACAATGGTACAGATAGGAGAAAGAACTGTGTGTGACAGACTACTGTCTTTCGCTTACGCCATAGTTCCGCAGCAATCGCAGGGTCGGCTTGGTTACAACGGATTTGGCAGTGTTTGTGTTAGGGATGGCCGGATGCCCTTCTTGCCGCCATCCCGTACCCCAACTGTCTGCGTCTAGTGGAAATCGTGAAATAGTGCGGACGTGTTTCAAATGTCTGCGACACGTGTAACTGAGGCGGAACATGGGGACCAGTCTGGTATTCACCTAGCGGGATGTGGAAAGCCCCCTAAAAACCACATCAGGGCTGGCCGACACAACGGCCCATGTCGTTAATCCGCCGGGCGGATACGATCCAGGCGCGGCGCGTCTACTCGGCTCCAGGAAGCAGCGCGTTGGCGCTCTCGGCTACCCTGATAGGTTGTGACTGACTACTATCTAGAAAAAAAGGGACAACAATTTAAATTCTTATTGTATTTAAAGATATGTTAATGTAATCTTTTCATGTGTTAGTGTTTAATCTTTATTAACGATGTGTTGTTGCTCATTCTTACAAGTAAATAATATTTCCTTACATTGGAGTTTTGGCAACATGTTTAAGTCAATGAAAACCTACTATTAACAATTTTGAGTGTAATGCGTTCATAAAAATTTATAAGATGGATAAACATGAATGGATTTAGCTATTCCAGGTTGTCAACGTAAATTTTGTAAAGTAAAATTAGGTTTAGAAATTCATTGTTTGTGAAAGTTAATGTTGATAATTTTTGTAAAGTCATGATTCTACGAATTAAGATTTTTGGAGAGTATAAATATGGTCATAAATAAGATTATAGCTGTAAAGTCATGAGATAGGTTGAGACATAGCTTATAAAGTTTAATTGTAAGAATTAAACATGTTTTCGATTATGAGTAATCTGAAAGAGAAAAGTAACATTTTTTATAAAATGGGAAAGATAATATTAAATGAAGGTTTGCTCAACTTCAGTACATATCCATCATCATGTAACATAAATTAACTGAATAAAATAGAACAATAGCAAAATAAAAGAGGAGAATTTTGAAATGATAAAAATTTATACAGATATATACATTGTTTGAATTTCAATAGAAATTTATTGTAGTCAAATATATTTGAAAACAAAAACTGATTCCTTAGATTAGTTCAAGAGAATAGTACAATAGATCAGTAAATCAAATACAATGTAAAGGAAGGAGACTGAATAGAACAACTGTTTAAGTTATACTTAATATTAAGATAGGAAGTTGGTCAGTAAAAATGTCGATTGCAACAGTCAGCAGTTGAACCAATTTTGCACTGTCTTCAATCAATTTCTCAACCATTGAATGACCAGTACAAAATTGAAGACGGAAGGAGGAGGATATGTAAGATTTCAGGATAATGGTCACATTCGAACCTTTCATGAGACCTTTACAAATCGCAATGAAAAGGTGAAGATGACACCTAACGTAAACCGACAGTTATGAGATCATTTGCCTATCAATATGTAATGCGAAAAGGGATGACAGTCAATCGACGGTAATTAACACACCAATCCTATACAATGCATGTCTTTGAGCAGAAGGTAGAACAGGGAACGCGAGTCGAATCGCTTTTAGTTTTGGAAAGCCAACTTCACAACAGTGTAGTGGAGCTGCACTGTGGGAGTTACGCCGAGAACCACCTAAAGGGGTGCCAGGAAGGAGGCCAGGGGATGCAAGCCAGAGGACCGCCTGTAGTGGGGCGTCTGCACAAGGGCGGAGATAAAGCTTTAGCAAACTGCGTTTCGGAATTCCAACGGGACACAAACAAAAGCAAGTGACGCATTTTCGTCCAGCGAGTGCTACACATGGAAAGGTCAATTGTACTTTAGACGTCTGCAACGGGCACAAAACGTCCGATTGGCGGAAACGCACTAGGAAGGAGAAAAATACTGAAGTTTGATAGAAGGTATGTTGCTATTGGCAGAGTGTGTTTCTACAAAATAAAAGGAACGCTCCCATTTGTCGAAGAAAGCCGTGACGTGAAAGAGGAACCCAAGTGGAGGGAGGCAGTTGTGCCATGAGTAGGACAAGAGAGAAATTTTGTGGGGGACTCTTCTCTGAACTGGCGTCAAGTGCAGAATGGAGTGCTTAATGCTCCGTACGACGCAGAGAAGAAATTTGTGTGGCCACTGCGGTCACAGCGGCTGCACTACAGCTAAAGAATTAGCTGTAGCAATGTTTAGCTCCAACTGTGGAGAAACGAACCAGCCAGATTAGTTAATTGTTCTTCTGAGAACTGAGAGGGCACTATAATATGCACGCTGCTCCAACCATGCACGTGTGTATCGCCACATAATAAGACTAGGGCTGAACACATGACCGGCCGGAGTGGCCGTGCGGTTCTAGGCGCTCCAGTCTAGAATCGCGTGACCGCTACGGTCGCAGGTTCGAATCCTGCCTCGGGCATGGATGTGTGTGATGTCCTTAGGTTACTTAGGTTTAAGTAGTTCTAAGTTCTAGGGGACTGATGACCACAGATGTTAAGTCCCATTGTGCTCAGAGCCATTTGAACCATTTTTTTGAATACATGTTTTCTGGTACAATGAGAAACAAAGGGAAAGTTTCTGCTGGAAAGTTCAGCAAAGGAATTTCAGTGGGAGAGAGCGGCCTTGCAGACAGCAGCACATCGCAGCTTAAGGTAAATACTGCGTGCAGAGGCGTAAACTTTGTTGATTCACTGTAAACTCGAGCGGCCTTGGTTGATCTTGCACTCAAATTTGTCACTTGGCTAACCATCCATGATACACTTCATTGCCATCCTAAATAGTAGCAAACTTTGCACCGGAATTGAAAGATTTTCGTAGTGCTGATCAGCATCATAACGTAAGTGGAGGAGCAATTTTGTAAAGAAATTTCAAATTGAACTTTCATATTATTGTGCTTAGGATTTGTGTAAAGAAACTTCCAATTAATGATTCATAAAATTGTGCTTAGGATTAATGTTCTTTCAGAGACTTAATATTTAACATTGTTGTGTATAAAATCATTTCTCTTTTTGATGTTGGCCAGATGCGTTATCCATTGCGCTGTTTTATGCAGGCGAGTTGAGAACTGTGTGAAAGCTGTAATTTGGTGAGAAATATTGCGACATTAAACTTGTCATTTCACCTCATACAGTTGTTCTCAATTCAAGAATTATAAAAAAACTAACCCCCACCCTTACAGCGTTATTGGCTTAGTTTAGTGTTAGCACCACAAGCGGCTGAGATATCAGTGCTTGTTGAGCTGTTGGTCTGGAAGGAGCACGAGGAAATGCTGATGCTGACAGAGCGAGTTTTAGTAGCTGTATTGCATGCACTCATTCAGCCGAGGAGTGTATCCACAGCTCACTGCATGAAGAATGGCAGCGAGCATTAATGCTTGTACATATGAAGAGGAAGAATACGGTCCTGCAAATTAATGCTTTGCATTAAAGATGCATTACACAATGCATGGAAACACTTGCCTCTTCTGGAATTGTCTGTCATTTCTAAATCCTACATATCAGCTCCCACCACACAAGACATAACTGCCTTCGATCCACTAGACCAAAGATCTGACCTAGTTCGTCAGTACACTGCTAGAGGACGCCGCATTAGGTCACGTGATCGTGCAATTCAGTCGATAGGAGCAAAGGATCATGATGACGTCACGTGTTTTCCCCAACTGCGCCTGTGCCCCAGCCTCTTCATGCTCCCCCCCCCCCCCCCGTCCCCCAGTGGCCTGGAGGGGGCAATTGGCCGGAAAAGGAATCAGCCTGTCTGGTCTGCTGGAGAGGGGAAGGAGTCTACTTTATTTATTTTTGTAACAATTTATTTAGGGATGGATTTCACATAGTTTATTTATTAAGCTGATAGAAAACTCTCCCCCTAACGTGTTTGAGATCACAATATACAGTTTACTCACCTCAAAACTACTCGTAACTAATGTAGTACAGTAATCTACAGAGACGGAGACAAATTGTAAATTACCGAAATAATAGGGTACGCAGCATACAGACGTGCAAAACTACTCTTTATTCTTAGATCACCGAAATAATGAATGCAAACACGCTAGCCGTGCTTAAACACCAGAAAATAATGCAGTGCACCTAAAAAAAACCAACCTATCAGTGACTCCAACCTTGATTCTACTGGGTGGGAAGCCTAAGTACACCCCCTAACACACAGAAACTGTCCAGATGCTGGAGAGGAAGGTTTCCTCAGTGTACCTTATTTATCCTGGTCAGCAAACTGACTCAAATATCGATCCCAATTACGTATTTAATCACTAAGAGGGGCCCTACTTATACAGTTATATGCACGGCGCTGCACAAGGATGGCTTTAAATCGCAAGAACTAACGATACCATACAACTGGTCTTATCCAGCTTGGAAAAAATTTCGCAATACCACTGGAAACTGACGCAAATATCGATCCTAATTATCTAACTAATCACAATGAGCGGTCATAACTACACAGCTACACAGTGACGCCTTAAAATCTCAATATAGCGCAAGAACTGACCATACCATACAACTGTTCTTAATCTGATGGGAAAAAATTCGTAATACCACTCCAAACTTACGCAATTATCTACCTTAATTACATAATTAATCACAAAGATCAGTCCTAATTATACGATTATATGCAGAGCGCTACACAAGGACGGCAATACTCTGCAAAAACTCACCATACCATATAACTGGTGTTATCCTGCTCGGAAAAAGTTTCGCACCAGTACTCGAAACCAGCTACACAAACACTCTAACCCTACCCTTCACCTATAAACTAGGGGGATAAAGGCTGGGTGTAAAGTACAAACTTTATTCTTTTTAGTGGGAAATACGTTCAACCGACTAGATGCTGGTGTTGGACAGTGAGGAGTTTACAACGGATATTACCTGCTAGCGTACAGCATCTACCGCTGTTTGACGTCAGAGTTCACTATAGACGCCCACTAAAAATCGCCCTATAGCCCAGCTAACTGAAGTCAATACACGCTATCACAGCTGATCGAAAAGATACATCTCAATTCTATTTAAATCTCTTAATAATTATGAAAAGAATAACCATCACTTGTATTGAACAGGTCATAATACAACACAAAAGCAGGTATAGTTAACTAGGAGATAAAAGGGCGGCTTTCCCAAATGCATCTTGGTCGACTAAAGTATAGTGGCGCAGCCGTCCCTAATGGCTAGGAGGCACCGCTGTCACAGACTGGACAGGTCTCCAATGAATCTCGTTCTTGGATGGAAAACGCTTTTGCTTAACGTCACGTAGTATGTTCCAGAAGGGGTTAGATGAGAGCCACAGTCTCATAGAGAACTCACCCACTTGTCTGCGATTTATTATTTAACATCAACTCGTCTCCTATAATAAAGCAACTATTAACAAAAGGTGAAAAACAACAATTGTCATAGTAATAAATATCCTCTTTCCACTAAAATAGGCAAATCCCAGTTTCATTTAGTTTTATGTGCAAAATCGATATAGTTTTTCTTCCTTCAACTGAGAAGCTTATTCCTACTGTAAAGGCCTTTATATGGAAAAAGAAAGTAGAGGAATCTCATAATTCCACTTGCGAATACCGATGTCGGTGATGTAACAGATTCCAAATCACCTCTATAATTTATAAATTCAAATAAGATGTTTCTCATACCTAGAGAACCAGCCAACCTATCTTTCACCCGCTAGATGAACACACCACAATCGACGTTCTCTCAACTAAATAAATACCTGAAATGTGAACAAGCAGTCAGTGGAACAATTTACATTGGAGGGAACAATGTCCCAGCGCAAACACATGTCCATACGGAACCTTCTCAAATTTCCACTTGGTCACGAAAGCTGTCGAACACATACAAAGTATTAGCTCGCTATTCGGCCGTCTAGAGGACTACACGATTAAGCCAACTACTTTCCTGTCACAAGCCACCGGCGCTGCACGCCAAGCACACATAGGTAGAATCATCATCCTAAGAAATCGGTCACATATATATTTTCTCCCTGTACTTACAACTAAATGTTTCTATTACAGTCTCAGTTGAACGACATTCGACAATGAGCCACGTATCGGAAATACACGCTGCTGATAGCTGTGGGTCTGGAAATAGAGATATCTGTACCATTCTTATGACTTCACATACTCTCTCCTTCGCTATCATAGTATTCCACAGTCATTTCCTTTGTACATGTCAGAACACAAACACATACTTTATGAGCCTGATGCTCATGGCCAACCTATCATGCATCCCCTACTATTAAGTATAATACTTCGTCAGTAACTGATTGCTGGCGATACGAAATAATACTGACCAAAAATCAACAATGAGTGGACATGTCTCATAGGTTTTTCGTGCCAGTGGTACCACTGTGTCTTAGAAAGAGAGGCGTAATCTCTTACAAACAGTCAGATGTTAAAAAACACAACCATATTACCATCACAAGCGGTCTTGGTTCTACAGGTACATAAATGTATCCATGTTAAAAGTGACTTCATAAATCGAGGTATGGCATTGCGTCAGAATGAAGTTTTTTTTTTCAGACAAATATGTGACTCTGAATATAGATGTTGATTGCCCCTGTCTATAGTATCAGACCAACAGTGCGGTTATACGTCGCCAGTGGTGCAACCTCATAATAAAATTAACGAATTTAGAAAGTGATTCGGCTAAGGAACATGGTTTGAAACCGGTATTTTCAACTCCCTCACGCCACTGCCGCTAGACATTTCTCCAGTATTTGTAACGCATTCTATCTCGATGTCATGCCAGAGGTTCGGTGATATATCGACTTGTGTATAGGTGATGGTTGACTGAGAAGGATCACAAACAGTAGGTGGTGTGCTGATTGAAGCTGTAAGAAATGTGCACTGGCTTCTCAGATTTCTAGTGCTACGCTATCCGCTAGAAATTCTGTCTAGGATTTGGAATCAAGTCTCCCCATTCAAGCACATACATGCGTTGGATCCTATGGAGAAGTCCTTTAATGATTACAGCCACTAGTGAATCATATTTCTGGCACTCTCATATCTTGAAACGAGACACCTTTCTCGAACCTATGTGCTACAGTAAAATTCCAACGTCGTTTTAGGTGGCCTCTATGCATGTTACAACTGCTGCCATTTTGGAAGCTTTACAGATGTGTTCGTTCCAATTTAAGTCGGACCTGAGTAGAAGTCGGAAAAAGCTATATTTACCACCTTCTGCAACACAGGTAGAAACAGGCTAAGCTGCGTTATTGTGACAGGACTGTGTTTTGACCATTCGATGGAAATGGGAACTGGGAGAAGGATGAGGATTTTGGCTAATGCACTGTGGTGTGTCCCCAAACTACATACATGTACTACAGATCCGCATCCCTCAAGGCCCATTCACATCTGTCACCCCAACATCCTATCTTCATTATTCTGTACCATCCAACGGAGAAAAATTACGAACTATAAAAGCTGCACTAACTTCTTCAATAGAGAACACGATTTGATTTTTACCACATCTTTCTCTTCCCATATATCGCAAACAAATACCGCATGCTGGATAAGACCAGTTGTATGGGATCGTTATTTTTTGCGATTTAAAGCCATACTTGTGCAACGCTATGCATATAGCTGTATAAGCAGGACCACTCTTAGTGATTAATTGCGTAATTAGGATCGATATTTGAGTCAGTTTTCCGACCAAAATAAATGAAGTACACAAAGTAACCTTCCTCCTCCGCATCTGGACAGTTTCCATGTGTTAGAGGGTGCACTTTGACTGCCCATGCAGTAGAATCAAAGTTCGAGTCCCTAATAGGTTGCGTTTTTGTAGGTGCACTGAGTGTTTGTACACTGCATTATTTTCGGGCGTTTGCATGCATTATTTCAATGATCTAAGAGTAGTTTGCACGTCTGTATGCTGTGTACTCGATTATTTCGGTAATTTACAAGTTGTCTCCATCTCTGTACATCAGTGTACTGCATTATTTACGAGCAGTTTCCAGGTCTTTAAACTGTATATTGTGATCTCAAGCACATTAGGGTGCAGTTGTCTCTTGTGTGGTGAGAGCTTATAGGTAGGTTTTAGAAATGACAGACAATTGCAGAAGAGGCAGATGTTTCCATGCGTTCTGTAACGCATCTTTAATGCAAAGCAGTGATTTTGCAGGACAGTATTCTTCCCCCTCATATGTTAAAGCATTAATGCTCGCTTCCATTCTTCATGCAGTGAGCTTTGTATGCACTCCCCGGCTGAATGAGTGCATGTAATACAGTTATTAAAACTCCCCCTGTCTAGCATCAGCATTTCCTCACGCTCCTTCCATACCGACAGCTCAACCAGCACTGATATCTCAGCCTCTTGTGGGTAACGCCAAACTAAACCAATAATGCTGTAGGTAGGTAGAGCAAAATTCCCTACAAAATACGAATTTTTCGCCGTATCAACTCTCCTGTGCTGGAGGATTAAGCTCATAGAGCAAAATTGAAAATTCGAAATGTCTGCCATATTAACTCCACTCAGCTGCAGGAGTAAGCTGTTAGAGCAAAATTTCCTCCAAATTTCGAAATTCCTGCCCGTTTTCCATGAGGATGACTTACCATCGTGTAAAAAATTCGGAAAGGGGGGGGGTGAGGTGGTTGACCTGTAGAAGCAAATAATTCAATTTCCTGCCAAAATTCAAACTTCCTGTAATGGGCGTGGGACTTTTCCACCAAAAGCCGCCATCTTGGATGACGTCATTCGCTGTTGCCAAGTCTACAGGCCGCCATTGTTGATAATGGTACTCTCATCTTCAGCTGACGTCACGACCGCCATCTTGGATGCCGTCAATAGGGTGACACGTACTTTGTTATATTACTTGTGATCATGGACGGCAGTGCACTCGCATGCTGCCCACACAGTTGACAAGAAGTTATCGTGGTAGGACATTTCAGTTCTCGCCCAGTCAGGGCTGAATGCACCGCTCAAATGAAGCACATGGGATGGAGTACAATGTCGCAATTATGTTGACCAGTGGGCGCACCGCCTTTAAAGATTTTGAGTGCAACATTATGGCCTCCACCTCCTTAGAACAACAGCTGGACCATGTTCTACAATGTCCCTGATTCATTATGTGCTCTCACCTGTCGCCATATGAGAATACGTCCAGAATCGATACTGAGGTTGAATCCGCTCTCATCTGAGAAGAACACACGATCCTACTTCATGTTGGTTCAGTCCATACGCCATCGGCACCACCACAAACGATGTCGCCGATGTGCGGAAGTCCATGGAACACAATGGACATGTCGTTGGGCAAAAAGAGCACCCTTAGGGATTCGCCGTGCCATTGTCGGGCATAAGATTATATATCCTGTTAAGTATGGCTGCATTTGCTTTGCGGCCATCTGATGCTGCATTTCACGGTGTTCGACCACCTCCTCTGCTTCGGACAGCAGTTTCTGAACGCTACCCACAGGCATCAAACAATGTTCAGAGCATTAGCAAACTTCTGGGCTATACTCGTCACACTTCGTTATCCTTTTAGTTTCGCGATCATTCTTTCCCGTTTGAAATCGCTCATATGTTGTCACTGGGCCATGTTGTAACGAAGAACGTTAGCTCAGCTCCCTCGCGTTGCAAAGCCAGCTCCATTGGCACTGTGAACTAACGCCATTTCTGTACAAAATTCGCAGAGATACTCCCGCATTTTTATTCGTCTCCTCCGAGTAGTTACTACAATATGTTACTTTACCTAGCTCATCGTTAATTTTTGCGGAGCAGTGTACCTCAGGTGTAACGACAGATTACAGGACATTAACGACAGTGGACTCGTTACGGTTCGTGATGCAGTCTTTCACCATTACTGTTCTCTGTTTTAGCACCCTACATCTGCTGAATTCGTAAGATCAGAATACTGAACCTTTATTATCGTATAAAAAGTCTTAACGTTTGAACTGTAGGCTGGAGCTAGAAAGAGTGAGAGAAGACTGGAAGTGGACGCTACAAGAACGGCTCGCGCCTGCCCGCGCACAGATCACCCTTTGGCAGCTGGCTCTCAGGCGCCTGCTTAGGTTCTTTTTACAGCGGCCGCGGGGGAAGGGCAGGCAGTTAGTTAGGCGAGAGTTGTGGCCTCTCGCGCGGTCAGATTTACGATAATTGTCGGCGGGAGGGGCGACCATCGAGTGGGCCACCCACGCCCAATGGCGCGGAAGGATCTCAGCGCACATTGTCGCGCCGTGAGAGGGAAAGGCGCGCCGCTGACGTATGGGCCCGCCACAGCCCCAGACCCACGCACTCAGGCCTCCGCATGGCGGCTGGCAAACCTGCGAGCGGCGCCGAGATGCAGCAGCGTCGTTTACGTCTCCGTACAGCAACGTGGGAAGGAAACTGAGCATCTGTTACATGGGGATCACTTTGGTTTCCGGGAAGCTAAGCGCACCAGAGAGCCCCTTCTGACGTGGCGCTCGAAAACACAAGAAAGACTCAGGATAAAACCAAGACACGGTCGTAGAATATGTCGGCCTCAAAAAAGCGTTCCAAAATCTAAAATGGCGCAAAATGTTCGAATTTCTGAGGAAAGAAGGAATAACGGTTAAGAAGGAATTTGTACAACAGCCAGGAGGGAACGATAAGAATGTAAGTCAGAACGAAGTGTTCCGTTTAACTCTCTTGTGGTCGACGGGGCATAAAAAATAGTTCAAGTGGTTCTGAGCACTATGGGACTTAACTTCTGAGGTCATCAGTCCCCTAGAACTTACAACTACTTAAACGTAACTAACCTAAGGACATCACACACATCCATGACCGAGGCAGGATTCGAACCTGCGACCGTAGTGGTCGCGCGGTTCCAGACTGTAGAGCTTAGAACCGCACGGCCACTCCGACCGGCGATGGGACACATATTTCTTACTAAATTAATATGCTGTTTTGAGCGGCGTGTCTCATATACCTAAAGTCTGTATAGTATTACTATGTAAATCCGCTAAATTACTGAGGATGCTTTCAGAACTTGGAGAAAAATACTATGGGCGATGGGATGGACATATGTAGAAGGCTGTGAGTTAGAAAATGTGGTTGCGTATGTTTATAGGTGGCAGAGCTGAGTCTATTTCACGAAAATCAGCTCACGTCTTCTTCTCCTCCCCAAGAATGAGTGAAGTAACTAACTGTGTTGTTGTATATATCATCGAAATTGTTTTGTAACATAACTCCACGCCTCAGTAATTTAGCGGATTTGCATACAATTCGTGTGCAGTGGGAATATATGTCGCAGAAAACTTCAAATGGGACTTAACATCTGAGGTCATCAGTCACCTAGAACTTAGAACTACTTAAACCTAACTAACCTAAGGACATCACACACATCCATGACCGAGGAAGGATTCGAACCTGCGACCGTTGCAGCAGCGCTGTCCCGGACTGAAATGCCTAGAACCGCTCGGTCACAGGGCTGGCACAGAAAACTTTATACAGTGTACAAAACATTGGTGTGCGATATGTCAGTTGCCATCTTCAAATGTTAAGTTGCAATCTTCTCTGCGACATTTCGTGTTTTTCATTGTCTGGAGAATAACTCTGTTTTCACACTTCTTTTCTTTCTTTTTCATCATTGCCATAAAGATAAAACAGATTTCACTCTGAAAATTCTAGGTTCACTTAAAACATGGATCTAGTTAAATTCGTGAGACACTTCTGACACATTTCACCTATTTTCAAAATAGGTTAGCTACAAAATTTATTTGTTGCGGAAACGTATTATTTATCACAAAGGAAAACTTTTGAATCTCATTTGTGAAATATATGCAAAACAATGTTTAACCATGAAAGGGTTAAAAAAAGGCTGTTAAAGAGGGAGGCAACCTTTTGCTCTTACTGTTCGATCTGTAAGCTGAAGAAACAATGACGGTAATAAAATCTAGTTTGAAGAATGGCAAAAAAATTCAGGGGAGAAGCATGCCAGTGATGAAATTTGCCGACGACATTGCTCTCCTGAGCAAAAGTCGGAAAGAATTAGTGTGACTGTTGAATCAGTACAGAAAATGGATTGAGAATAACCAGAATGTAGCGAAAGTAACGAAGAGTAGCGGAAATGAATTAGCCAGCAACCTATCTTAACAAAGCACACGAAGTTTTGGAAGCAAAATAACACATGACCGATGAAGTAAGAACGACAAAAAAATGTACAGCAAAGAGTATATTCATGGCCAAAAGCAGTCTACTAGTATCTAACATAGACTTTAATTTGAGGAAGAGATTTCTGGGAGCAGAGCACTTTATCGTAGTGTATCATAGATTGTGGGAGAACCAGATAGGAGATTATCGGGGCATATGAAATGTGGCGTTACGGAAGCTTTTTGAAAAGTGGGTGGACTGATAGCGGGTGAGGAGGTACTCCACACAATCGGCGAATAAAGGAACATATGCAGAACATTGACAAGAATATGGGAAAGGATGGGCGAGCATGTGTGAAGTATCTGGACATCACCATATATGGCCACCTACTGCAAGGTACTCCATATCAGCGACATCAGTAACCATTGGACTTCGTGAGAGAGCAGAATTGGGCGCTCTGCGGAACTCACTGACTTCGAACGTGGTCAGTTGATTGGGTGTATTTGTGTCATACGCCTGTACGCGAGATTTCCACACTCCTAAACATCCATAGCTCCACTGTTTCCGATATGATAGTGATGTGAAAACGTGAAGGGACACATGCAGCACAATAGCGTACAGGCCGACCTCGTCTGTTGACTGACAGAGACCCCCGACAGTTGAAGAGGGTCATAATGCGTAATAGGCAGACATTTATCCAGACCGTCACACACGAATTCCAAACTGCATCAGGATCCACTGCAAATACGATGACAGTTAGGCGAGGCGTCAGAAAACTTGGATTTCATGGTCAAGCGGCTGCTCATAGACCACACATCACGCCGGTATTTGCCAAACGACGCCTCGCTCGGTGTGAGGAGGTTAAACATTGGACGACTGAATAGTGGAGAAACGATGCGTGGAGTGACAAATCACGGTACACAATGTGGTGATCCAATGGCAGGGTGTGGGTATGGCGAATGCCCAGTGAACATCATCTGCCAGCGTGTGTAGTGCGAACAGTAAAATTCGGAGGCGGTGGTGTAATGGTGTGGCCGTGTTTCTCATGGAAGGGGCTAGCACCCCTTGTTTTGCTTTGCACTATCACAGTACAGGCCAACATTGATATTTTAATCACCTTTTTGGTTACAACTGTTGAAGAGCAATTCGGGGATGGCGATTGCATGGTTACTCGACAATAACATCCCTGTAACGAACTAGTCTGCACAGAGCCTTGACCTGAATCTTATAGAACACCACTGGGATATTTCGGATCGCTGACTTCGTGTCACGCCTCACTGACCGACATCGATTCCTGTCTCGGTGCAGCACACCGTGAAGAATGGGCTGCCATTCCCCAAGAAACCTTCCAGCACCTGATTGGGGCGTATGCCTGCGAGAGTGGAAGCTGTCATGAAGGCTAAGGGTGCGTCAACACCATACTGAATTCCATCATTACCGATGGAGGGCGCCATGGACTTGTAAGTCATTTGCAGCCAGGAGTCCGGATACTTTTAATCACATAGTGTATCGTGGAAAAAAACATGTTGATATTGGAGGGATTTGGAAGAAGCTATAGATTGGAATACACCCAAAAATAACTGAGGACGAAGGGTGCAGGTGCTACTCTGGGATGAAGAGGTTGGCATAAGGTAAGGGTATCTGAGCCCTCCTTGACCATGGATGGGATAGAGCAGGGCTTCAATACGATCTAGCAACACTGAGTGCTCTGGAGACAGAATATAATCCCGGATTAAACGTGGATGCATGAGTGAATCGATTATGGCTACACTGAATTAATCATCCCACAACTCGTCTGATATTAATCGGTGATACCGTAAAAAAAAATAAAATTCGACCACCTCGAAGACCAAATAAACAGACTGAAAAAAAAAAAAAAAAACACAACTCCAACAAGAACTTGTGCGACATAAACGAAAGTTGGTAGGCGTGGTTCTACATTCGAAAGGTGACGTCTTTTGAAATTTCACACTAGTATCATCAGAGTGGCACTAGTAGCGCCACTATAAAGATGAGAATCAGCTTTGTTCCAAATACACGCTGTAACGATAGTAAGTGATAGTTACCTTTAAGACTGGACGCAGTGAGTTGATGTTAGTGAAGAATGCCTTTAAGGCAAGAAATACCAACATTTTTCAATAAGATATTTTTCTGACCTAGTTAGGCATGCGGTCGATTTTCAATCATGGTATTTTACCATCCTGGCAGGGTCGCCATTTTCTACATTCTGCGTGGTGTCTGTTCTATATCGTGTCTGCCTACCACTTTCGCGCAACAACGCTCTGAGCATGTTTTTTAGGGAATTGACTAGTTTGAACCTGGGACCTGTTGCTGGTAAGGAGACGTCAGACCACATATGACATGTAGATTTCAGAAGAGTTCAGCGAGACTAGCGATGATATAACCAAATACTTAATGATTTCAGCGTCAGCTCCACTGCACTCCCTGTAAAAGAATCTTAATACTAACTAAATTTAGTGGAAGGGGTTCAAGGCTTTCCTATTTTTAGTTAGCTGGTAAAATAACGTCGAAAAAGCAGTTAAGTTTACCATTGGAAATTTTATTCTACTCACAAAAGATTGTTTATAAATTGCACTATTGATAAAAGAAAATGTTTTAATACAGGATGGTAAAAACCAACTGCGTTCAACAAAAATGTGAACGAATACTCCCTGAGTGGGTTTCCAAGTTCTACAATGGATCGAAGGATGACCTATGCCATATCACATCTATAATCTAGGTTTAAATTAAGTTTCAAAAGAGAGAAAACTATAAAAATGGTCTACAGTGACCCTCAATTATCTTTAATTACTTATTTAACTTGTCGTAAATTACAGTGGCTGATGTGGCTTCTCAATAACTATATAACAGAAAAATCATCGCGTTTCAGATTTTTACTTCAAGTAACAAATGTGAACAACATGAGCTTTAATTGACGATTGACACTAGTATTACGCAAAAAGGGGTGTAACAGATGAGACTTATGCAGGTCTGAGTGAAGCTTTATGCGCTGTTATGCGGCATCGCGTGCGTTCATTACCTTTTCGGTGTTCGTGGGGGGTCGGTGGGCAGCACAGCTTCGCTCACCTCGCCATCTCGGAAGCAACCCTCTATTAACTTCTCCTTACTACAATTTACCGAAGTTGGTTTAAAGAAAACTATCTGGCTGTGTTTTCATCTGACCAATCAGGGTCTCAATGTTAACCTTAAGCTCCGCCTACAAAAATTCTGTCTATCCAATTAGAAACGTTATACTTTTCGTGGTGGGGCAATGTTTTTAAAGTTTGCAATGTAACAGAGACGCGAAAAAGTCTCATGCTAAAACTTGCAGCTGGGGTGTGGTCCTTTTAGCGTTATCGTAAGATCTATACTGCTCTTCTGGAGGACTCTATCTTTTAACATGGGCTGGGGGGCGGTCCTAACGTAACAGAGACGCGAAAAAGTCTCACGCTAAAACTTGCGGCTGGGGGTGGCCCTTTTTGTGTTATCGTAAGATCTATACTGTTCTTATGGACGGCTCTAGCTTTTAACATGGGCTAGGGGGTGGTCCTGACTCAACAGAGACGCGAAAAAGTCTCACGCTAAAACTTGCGGCTGGGGTGTGTCCTAGCGGTTAGCTGGCGACGTGAGTGTCCGTCCCTTATCGTAGGGCCTTCCACCTTAACACGGTTCTGCTCTCGGCTTCTCGTTTCTCCTCTCGAAACTGCGGCTGTCTCACTCTGGGAAGGTATGATATGCATTTAGGCATTCTTGTGTTAGTCTGTGGTATTCCATTTGCTCACTTGTTACTCGTATTACTTTGGTTAATTTAATGTCACGATTTATTCGGAGCTATGTTACATACTGCTGGATTTGCTTATCATGCCAGGGTTTTCATGGAAGGTGTTGGATTTGCCTGACACCTTACAAGTATTGACGTACCGCATTGCCCCTCTCGATCAGCAGCCCTGTTTCTTTAGCTCTAAAATTACCTTAAAATGAGCGTGACGGCGTTCATGGGATTTAATCTCCTGTAAAGATGTAGTTACAGAAAAAGTTCATCTTCGTTTCCTTTTTCAAGGCGAATCTATGACTCTCTCCTTGGAATCTAGAAGCCTGTGGATTATTTTCTTTTCAATAGATAACATGGCAACAGCAGACTCCTACTTCGAATGTGAACGTTTTAGGTTAGGTTTTATTGCGACTGTTATTGACATTAAATGAAACAACGAGTTTACTGTTTCTATTCACTGTAGTAGTTCCAAGAAACGTTTCGATACCCGACAAAGTGGTGTAACACCTCTCTAATTCACACATTTCCATTGGAAGACTAGCGACCAATTTCAACAGTTTCAAAACGCCTGCAGAGTGTCTTGCATGTTATTTTCAATTAAAAACTTCTGAAGGGTTATCGTACTTTCCGTTTCTTGAAAATCATCCTGAGAATAGATGATTCTTAGGTCTATTTCTAATTAGCTTTATTTAAAAATGGATAGTAATGCACAAGACTAGAAAGATTTTTTTTTCAGAAAATTCAGTTCTCAGCGAAGAGAAGAAGAACTGGTGAAGTAAATGAGACGACAATAAGTGACTGGGGAACTCAAGCCTTTGCTTTACTGAATTATTACAGCACATTTTTCCTTCTTTGCTAAATTCCTTGTTACATAGCCGGCCGCTGTGGCCGAGCGATTCTAGGCGCTTCAATCCGGAACCGCATCGCTGCTACGGTCGCAGTCCGAATTCTGCCTTGGGCGTGGATGTGTGTCATGTCCTTATGTTAGTCATGTTTAAGTAGTTCTAAGTCTAGGGAACTGATGACCTCAGATGTGAAGTCCCATAGTGCTTAGAGCCATTTAAACCATCCTTGTTATATAGACTTATTGGCCAAAACATTACGAGCATCTACCTAACAGCCGGTGTATCTGCCTTTGGCACGGATAACAGCGACGAGCCGCCGTGGCATGGAAGCAAGAAGGTCTTGGTAGGTCGCTGGAGAGATCGGTCACCACAATTGGAAACACAAGTCACTTGATTCCCGTAAGTACCGGGGAGGGGATCGGCGAACTCTGACGCCAAGTTGAATCAAAGTGTTCGATCGGGCCTAGTTCTAGCGAGCTGGGTGGCCAGAACATCGATTAGAGTTCGCCACTGTGTTCCTAGAAGCATTCAATCACACCGCTCCTGGCCTTGTGACATGGCGCATTGTCTAGTTGAAAAATGCCGCTGACGTCGGGAATCAGGATCGTCATGGAGAGGATTACGTGGTCTGCAACCAGTGTACGATAGTCGTTGGCCGCCACGGTGCCTTGCACGAGCTCCACTGGACCTATGGATGAGCACGTGAACGTTCCTCAGGGCGTAATGGTGCCGCCGCCAGCTCGTGACCATGCCACTGTACAGGTGTCAAGGAGCTGCTCCCCTTTAAGACGACTGATTCATGCCCTTCCATTGGCATGATGAAGGTATCGGGGTTCATCAGACCACGAAACGCTGTGCCATCACTCCAACGTCCAGTGCCGATGGTCACGTGCCCATGTCAGTCGAAGTAGCCGATGCCGTGGTGTGAAGATTGGCACATGCATGGGTCGTCGGCTGTGGAGGATCATCATTCAGAGTGTTCAGACACACTTGCACTCCGCCTGACATTAAAGTCTGATGTTAGTTCCGCCACAGTTCTCCGCCTGTCCTGCTTTGCCACT